>NC_044200.1:18457590-19112908 GCF_900880675.1 Sparus aurata | reverse complement strand
TTCTGAGGCAGATGCACCAAACAGCCTAAAGGCTCCATACTAATGAGTCCATTATTTCGCCCGCTGGTCTATTGCTCACCGTTTCTTTTCAACTTATCGCCTCTTTGATAACTTTCAAAACAACAGTTTGGTTGCTTTGTGTTTTGAACTTAGAGTCTGAATACCCGCGGCTCACCCCTCACCTCTTCAGCCCTCAATCATCCCGTTTCGTATCAACCTGGAAGAAGTTGCACAGTGTGATTATACAGGAAAGATGATTTTTAGAAACTTGGACTCAGTGCCTTCCATCAGAGAAAGTTGGTGTTGACGGATATAAAACTCCCATAAGCAAAATCTTGACGTGATGAACCCTCAAAACAAAGCAATCTTGAACTAATATGTAAAAACTTTCGGTCCAGCTGGGACAAATTCATCTTCATTCGTGCTGATGTGACGACAGCTCGTGTGGTGAGATTGTTTTCTCATCTGCTGTTTCCACTGTTGAGAATTTGAGGTTGGTTAACCAGATTTTAGGACACGTGGTCAGGAAGTCCTTGGAATTTTAACACTCCTATACACCCCACACATAGACTTTACATAGATGGACCACTCAAGTATATTACCGGCAGCCAAAGCATATTTGCGCTCCATTTATAGCAATTTTCACTTTTGTTTTGTCATTCATTCGAGAATTTGACCACCTTTCCTGTTCGATGACTAAATGGGCAATCTGCTTTCGCTCTGCCTCTTCCTTTTACAGACGCTGGCGCTTGTTCTGTGGAAAAACACAAAAAGAGAGTTGGTGAATATAATGATATATGTGATATGATCAAAAAAATCTCCAGAAGAGCTTTCAAACTGACCGCAGAAATAATCTTTTCTCAACTTTTGACCCAGCTTTGAAAGGAAAATGTTGAAATTCAGAGCTAATGCATCATTCGGAGAGTTAACCTGACCCCCTGACAATATCTCCGAGGTCGAGTTTTATTTGCTCTGACAGATGCATCTGACCCATGGATGTAATAAGGGAAATCTGGGTACGGCGTCGGAGACAGAAAGTTCGACTTTAAATGAACTGGATCCTCTGCTTCGCTCCTGCATGGTGCAGCTCACAGACATACTGACCAAGTGGATAACTTATGGTTAAGCCCTCCGTTAACTTGAATGTGGGTACACTTCTTTTCTTGTGTGGCTCTTCTAGAATGTCCAAATGTTACACAACCAAATGGATCCCATTCTGACAGTAAAACTAGTCATTCTGTGGGTGCTGTGAAGCTGAAAATTACTACACCACCACAGCCAACAAACCTAAAGCAATGATTCACACTAATATCTGTATTATCAGCTAGCTATTTTTGCTAATCTACGATTAAGTGGGAGCTAAAACTTCATCTGTGCTGTTCATGTTTTGCTGTTGCTTGGCTACATCAAACCCTTCGTTGCTCTTCGGTCTGTACCCTTTGCTAAACCCCTCGCAAAATATAAATAATTGAAAAATTCTTGTCTCGGAAACTTGCAATTTCCTTCTAACGACTTCATTTTTTCCCCTCAAGCATTTGCGACTTTCTAAAAAAAGGGCAGAGACTCCCTCTCCGACTTGTCTCAATTGAACCTTACTTACAAGCGGCTCTGGTGAGAAGATCTGGGTTTGAGCACAAAGTTGACCATTGGGGACCATTAATGCTAATGTTTGTCCCTCTCTTTGAATTCATAATGTCGAGTCTCCATCACACTAATGGTTTTTGAATGTGCCTCCGCTTATAAATGACCATTGAAGTATTGAAATGGTGCATTATAATCACATCGCGACCGGTTCTGAATAGCACCTTGACAATGGACTCTGGCGCTTCAATGGGTTTATCTAATAATTATGAGCTGAAGAGCCGAGTTTTTGGCAACGTGAGTATTTATTTGTCGTATAAAGTGAATTTGTGCCAGGCCGAGCTGGGACAGAACAGCCTTATACGGTGAAATATAAGCCCATTTCTCCGCGTTTGGACTACAGAGAGTTTACAGAGGCGGTCTGACATCAGTATTGTACACAAGGCTTTGTGGACAGAACTAATGGTACACTTTATTGATCCTGCGTGCTGTAATCTGTCAATCCCGACTCCACCAGCCGCGGCAGAGTGCCAGGCTGCTCTGTAGGGTCATCTCCAGCCATCTGCCGCTCCAAACACCCTGAGAGTATCCGCAACTTATTACCACACTCCCTCTAAAAGGATATTTGGCCACAAATGAGAGCAAAAATGGATCAAATCAGACGCATGAGATGAAGAGACAGCTTCACCGGCAGATAGCTGTCCAAACGAGTCTCAGGTTTAATTATTTAAATACAAGTTTGACAATTAAAAAAGAAGCCTGTTTTTTTTTTTTTTTTTTTTTAAGTTAATGGTTACTGCTGGTTTCTAAAAGTTTTCAGCATGGTGACAAATGAGCTGCTCAGATTTATAATCAAGGGGAAACTGTGGCGTCTTTTTTCGATTGGCCAGGTAATCCATTAGCTGAACAGAAAAATCAGTATCAGGCAATCAATGTAATCAATTGCTAACGGGCTATTCATTGAAAAAAAAAACTAAGTACCTAATAATCATGAGCAAAAGTAATTAGTTACTGTGTTTACATCACTAAAAATAAAATATCTCAACAACTATATAACAGATTGTCGTACATTTAGTCGTTTTTATTTAAGCAGCAAAGGAGGAAGTCAGGAGATGTGATGTTTTGGGAATATATTTTGCTTTGGGTGTCACTGGCCAGTGACCGAGGATATTATTGGATGTTGTGTGTACAGTTTTCTGTACACACAACATCTATTGCATGTCTGTCCGTCCTGGAAGAGGGATCCCTCCTCTGTGGCTCTTCCTGAGGTTTCTTCCATTGTTTTTTTTACCTTGTTAAAAAGTTTTTTTTGTCCATCAACATGTGAAGTTTTTCCTCACTCAAATCGAGGATCTAAGGACAGAGGATGTTATTCACTGTACAGATTGTAAAGCCCACTGAGGCAATGTGATTGTGATTTTGGGCTATATAAATAAATTTGATTTGATTTGATTTGATTTGATTTGATATTGGGTCCATACAGCCTAAAACCCTGCTGATTTCTGATTGTAGTTCTTTACCAGTGGCTAACATTAGCAAGCTAGCTAACACACAGCATGGTTGACTTTTCCCTATTTTGGATCTAATAACAGATCATTGGCAGATAAATCAACATAGGAAATAATGGGCAGTGAAGTCCATAATTCTCAGATCAATTATGACCAATAAAAAAGATGTAAACACATTTAAATTGTTATCTAGTGTCACTTTAAGTTGCCATAAAAAGGGGTAATCTTGGTGATTTGCATGTAAAAACTCAGACAACCACTCAGTCAACACTTAGTAAAACAATTAAAAGGCCACATCAAATGATCAGATGTCACTCACTGGACACAGGAGGCATGTTTTCTGCAGTGCTGCCCATGCACGAAGGCTGAAAAACAAATCCAGTGCCCAGCTGGTGTGTGTCAATACTCTATTGATTGCTGAGGCCACACACACTCACTTTTCCATGGATCAACATGATATTTTATATAACGCTGTGTGGTTTGACCGGGCTGCTGCTCCCAACTCGCTCGCTCGCTTTGTGGGCTTCTACAGTCGCACTTTGTTGCCGTGTCCGCTTGCACCTCCTGAATATCTTCCCCTCTGTTGGCATTTGGATCAGTGCTTCTCACTGTCTCCCTTGTCTTTGCTGTTTATATGTATTTGTGCCTCTCCTTTTTTCCCTCTCTCAGCTCTTTCTCCCCTGTCCCCGAGGATCTCTCAGGCACTTTGGCTCTTAGCTGCTCCCTCTCTCTCCCTCTCTCTCTCTCACAATCTCTTTCTTTTACCCTCTTCATCGTCCATCTCACATCTTCTCTCTGGTGTCTCGGTGAGTGCCAGGCAGGGGCGTCCCTGGAGTGACCTTGCGGGTAATGAGCTCCTGATCACGAGTCAGGAAACCCGGCATTCAACACCCACCCACCCGACCGACACCACTTTCCCTCCCTCCCCCTCACCCCATGCAACACACACCAAAAGGGGGAAGAAAAAAAAACAAAAAACTACACAGCTATCGTATGCTCAGCCCACAAAGAGAAATAGTATTGGAGAGGCAGGGCAGCAGGGCAGAGGTGCAGATGAAAAGTGTCTAGAGAAAACTTCTCCGAGCTCTGATATACAACTACCAGACCTCCAAAATAAAGTAAGTGGATTCTTCTTCTTCTTCTACTTCTTCTTCTTCTTGGTGCACACTTACTGATGCATGGCTTTCCATGGGCGAAGGTGTGATGTGATGGTGAGGTGGTCACTTGAGCAGCCAGGGCAGGCGGAAAAGTTTGGAACCGAGCGCAGAATTGACTCAGATGATACGAAGGCCATTTTTTTTTTAATGTCTTTCTTCGTGTGTATGTATCTTGTGAGATCCAGAGCTGCAGGTATCACACCCTTGGTTGTCCTCAGTATAAGAAAAGTTTAAAGTAAAGTTGCAAAAGAAAGAAGAAGGTTGAACTTTTTTTTTTATTTGTTTTTTTCTGACAATTCGCCTTGATATTTCACCAAAACACTTCTGTAGACATGGTCCTAATCGCTTCTTTGTTGCTCTTCCCATTTTGAGCAGATTTTCCCCCCGGGGTTTGTTGATAGAAGATAATAAACAATACGGAGAACATAAAAGACTATTAAGCTTAAAAATGCTGAGAATTATGAGCGCAGATGGAAAAGTGGCTTGTAGACATGTTGGGTAAACAATCGGAAAGTCACAATAATCCAGCAGCCATGGGCTACGGGACTGTGGTGGTAAATCATTAACAGGGCCGTTTCCTCAGTGATTAGACTTCAAACATCCATATGTTTTTGTTTATTATAGCTATCAGCCAAATATATGCAAGCCCAATTAAGCATGTCTGTGCATGCGCTCCGGTTTGAAGTGGGCCACTTTTTGCCCAGGATGTCGTAATTTGGGTCAGGCCTGACTGGAATGACAAACCCCCGAGCAGCCGTATTGTATCGGCGCTATGTGGTCCGGCAGACCTTCTTGCTTGCGTTGCCATGGCTTTCTCCAGCACTGGTATAGCAACCCGAGTCAGACCAAACACTGTTCCTCTCTGTCTTATGGGCATTCCTGCTCCGGACAAAAGCCCTCTCCGGCTCATTCTTGCTCGAAATGAGGTGTCCGCTTCATTTCTTTAGAATCAACACACGGTGTGGTCCTAATGAAAGAGCTGGGGGAGATTAAACATGAGGTGGAGATGAGCTTGAGAAACCAGCTTTGGTCCGTAGGAAGTCAGAACACAATGTGGATTAAGCTGGAGGACAGCCAGCGGGGCCAAACTCATAAAACTACTTCATTTCCAAACAGATCCTGGCATTTTCCTTCCAAGATGGCCACTCGGAGGCCTTGAGCTGAGAGACATTTTACACATTCTGCCCTTTTCTCTTGTTAAACGCTTGCCCCACGGACTTCACCACGTGATTCCGCCTATATGTCAAGACTAAGCACAAAGCCAGTTCATTTCCGTCCGTGTCTTCACAAATTCTTTGACGGGACTGTTCTCCATGGAGGAGCCGGAGCAATAAGGCATAGAATTGCGCTGTTAGGGCCCTGAGAAGTCCGCTCCAGGGGGGAGGGAAGAGCTGTGAATGGAACCAATTCTCGTCTATAGGGCACAAGTAAGTGAGAGAGGGAGAAAGAGGGTTTGGGGGGGCGGGGATGAGGACATACACAAAGATCCTCACATTGAGTGGCTGGTTTATTCTTGTGGGGTACGCACTGACCCCTCACATGTGGGATGAACAGACTGAGCCTTGATGGGGTCCGGAGGGCCTCCAAAGAAAGGGTGGATAAAGAGAGGAATAGAAGAAAAGAGGAGGGGAGGGATGCCAGGAGAGAGGCCTGTCAAGGAACCGTCCTTCATTGCATCCACTTGTAGACGTCATAGCGGAGCCGGATTCTGATGTGTTGCAGGTCTTATTTTTTTGCAGTCTTGGTCACTGTTGCTTTTTTGGTAGTGACTTAACTTCCTGAGATCTGGGAACACGGTGAATCACAAAAGTTTTAACTCGCTCGTGACAGGTTTCCTAAAAAGAACTGTCAACGCAGCAGAAGCTGAGGCACCAGAAACACACTGGATACTAAACGTCCCATAATGCAACTCACAAGTGTTTTTTTGCTCAACCCTCCCTGCCTCGTAAACTCACACGTCTTTCAAACCACGACAACAATCAGGCGCAACATATGGATATGTCGACACTTATAGTTTCTTAATGTTCTGTGTTGTACCTACGCTCTGGTTAGGTTCAGGCACTTAAAACCACTTGGTTAGGGTCAGGAAAAAGATGAGAGAAGATATATAGGAAATTGTCTGGATATAGGTTAAAAATATCCGGTGGTTTGGACACCCAGCCCAGCCACAGTCTGTTCACCCTGCTGCCATCTGGCAAAAGGTCCAGAAGGATACGCTGCCGGCCCTCAGGAGCAGCCGATCAGAGTCATTCGCCAGACCGCAAGACTCATCCTCAACAATCCTCAAGGACTCTGACATTATTTATTTTTTAAACCCTTGTTTAAAAGAACGACAGACACATTTATCTCGTGCCTTGCAGCTTTTAAATACAAATGTTGAAACATCGTCATGAACAGTGGTCACTGGCTTGAAGGCCTTCTCGCCTGGCTGGCACATCACCACCATCCAATCCGCTCATGTACATCTAATCTGATCTTGTAGAAATCTTAATATGATGAGTATGAAACATCATTCTGGTGACTGGGCTGCCCGATGACAACCATCAGGGTTATTGTCCTCACTTCAGAAATTATTACTGAAAGGGGATGTAATAACACGTCTTTTATTTCCTCGACAAATCTTATAATTACTGTTGGTAAATCTAACACATGAGGCAAGATTCTCTCAATCCTTCCCAAGCCTTATTCATTTCCTGGTATGTTCATAATGTTAGAAGAAAAAATAAAGACCGTAGAGGACCTGAAACAGCTTTTCACAGGTCAAGTAAACACAATTTGGTGCATAAAATTAGTAGAGTGCCCCGAGGTCACTCAAACTGCAAACATCAATAAAAAATTTGAATTTCCTGGTTCAACTTTGACCTTTCTTTCTTGCCACAGTTGTTTTGCATACCCGTTCTTCCTGTGCAATGAGGGATTGTTACCTTCGTCTTACCTCTGATTCAAGGTATGTCAGGTATTCTGGTCAAATTATGGACTTGTTCACAACCTTAATTATCCTTCTTTCGTGCTTTGCTTCAGAAAAGTGATCTCTGGTGAGCGCAGCGTACAAATAATGATAGAGACTTCAAAATACTGGAATTATCCTTTAATTACTGCTCTTCAGTAGACTCCCAGTTGCTCCCGGTCTCGGTACCTGAGCTCGTCCACTGAAATCTCACCTAATCTTTTATTCAGTTTTGGAGATGAGCGGGGACTGCAAGAGGACCGGCACCTGAGGCTGTTGGGTTAATAGTCCTGTGTGGAAACGCAGACGTTCTCATGGAGACGTCAAGCGAGCAGCGATCTCATTATAGGCGAGGGCGAGACAATCAAAGCTGTCTGCAAAACCTCTAAGCCGCTGATGAGAGAATGTTCCTCTTGTGTGGTGTCGGTCCCCATTGTCTGAGCGAGCCCATTGATGGGGCTACTAATGCCTTTTATGGATGAAGTCAGGGTTTGTGTTCGTGCATAAGTGTCGAGGCACGTTGTGAGTCCCTCAGTTGCTTTTTTTTGATCAGAATCAAAACTTCCACCGTCTCGCTGTGCAGGCCTGGAAAAAAGGAAAAAAAAGTGCTAATTTCTTTCCCTTCCTTAAACTCGTACGGATTTTTCTACATTTCCTGTGGAAGAACAAATATCTAATTGTGGCTCGCATCTCACTGCCCTGCTGTTGGCTTGATCTGGTGTTTGATCCTCGGGAGAGCTAATGATAACCCGAGGCTTTGCACTGTAATCAGTCCGCTCATTAGTGTCCCACTCAGGCACACAGCCACCCACACAAACTTACAGACATGCACAGACATGCGCAGACTGTCCCCAGGCCGGCCAGTAGGTGACTGAAATGAGAAAGGGCAAAGGTCACGGGGCTGGAACACAAGTTCTGTCTCTACTGAAGAAGTGCGGTAATCTGTGACTGGACTCTGACATTTAACTAGGAGTGTTTGATTGTATTTCTGTGTTAGTCAGTACATAACTAGATGTTTTGCCAGTTTCTGCCCATTTAGAAATCACCGAACCGGAAAACTAAATTGCGGAACTAACTTTGCAGAATTATGCTACAAACGTTATTCCAAAAAGGTCAGGACGCTGTGTAAAAACAGAATGTGATCATTTATAGCTTCAGCTAATCCTATTTGACATATATTCCGTTGAAAACAGTATAAAGACAACATATTTGATATTATAAAGTACAATATGGCTTTTTGTTTTACTGCTTGGGGATCAGATTTGGCCATTTCTGTAGGAGAGCTGGTGCAGATCCAGACCTCTAGGAGGACTAAACACCCCGAGTCCAGTCTGACTCTGATCTGACCTGGAGCTGTTTACCGACGGGAGGAGAGCTCAGACATTACTTTGAATGTTTGGGATTTAAAAAGGTGGATTTATAATCACTCCCCTTTATCAACCTGACAGCAGCAGTGGTCCATGGAGGGGATCTACACAGCAGGGTGTTTATATTACTGCCTACCAGACCTGGAGGGGGAAATTGTACTTTCATTCATGAATGCAACGTCACAGAGAGGAAAAGAGGAGAGAGAACAGGAATTCTGTTTTTATTAATGTTTTAAACAGCATCCCAACTTTCTGGGGGGTTTAGGTTTGTAACATTGTTTTGAAATGTTGACTTACTTGCTCCACGATTCCAGGCATCAGTTGTGAGATGTGAAAATATTGCAGAGGCAACTTATTAATCCCTTTGTAACGCAGACAAATATTGATGTAGACTTGACATTTACTGGAGGATAAGCAGGGTTTAATGGTCTGCCAACTGATTGTCTTACCACGCAGACATAAAATGTGAATCAAATGACTGTTAGAGTTGTACAAATACTGTGCAGCTGTGTTGCATTAATTCTAAAATGTTGAGCAAAAATGTTAAACCTAAGAGGTCTGACTGACTGCGGGCCACTTGGGGGCAGAACAACAACCTTAAATCACCACATTGACTCATTACCAGCTTATAGCAAGCAAACGTCTAAGCAAACAGCTAAGCCTTTCATTTATGTTTTAATATATTCTGCTTGTTCTGAAATAAAGCAAGCAAATGGTGGTGTATTCACACGCTGAGCAGAGAAGGAGCAACATTAGCATTCACTTGGGGTCGGGCTTGTGTACACCTGATGTACGACGGACTAAAATTCATTCTCTTTGGGCTCTGTCACAGACAACAGCAACAACAACAACATTTTAACAGTCCCCGAGGGAAATATCTGGCTATTTAATTGCAATATGCTGCACAATGTTTCGTCCAGACAATCACGTCCAACTTAAGCATCTTACTGATTTGTGTCGGGCAGGTATTTCATTTTTAATGGCTGTTTTCAACGTGTTTTGCTGCTGAAAATGACGTTTGACGATGAAGCTGAAACCAAAACAAGAGCTAAAAGAGGCAAAAAAAACGAGCTGAGGGAAACTGCTGCCATTGGATTACACGCAGTCATTTGACGGAGGCTTAATGCAATAATATCTATCAGAACAGCTTTTAAGCGAGCATGTAATTACAGTGTTAATAAGGAGCTTGCAAATATGTGTATTAGCTTGTGTGTCATTCTTTTTCATCCCACAAGCAGCTTAAATAAATCCTGCACAGGATTCTGGACACAGATGCAATACTTGTGTATCGTTAGCAAATATCATACGGGGGATCCAGGTTCTGAGGGCGCCCCCTCGCCCCGAGTCTGTGTGTGCAGTCTGCAGAGTGGGAAGCGCGAGAGCGTGGGGAGTGTTTGTATTCCTCTAATGAACTGAGGGATGAACTTGCCTCTCTCTCACGTAGCATGTCATGATTGGAAAAGAGAGAAAGATGGAAATTCAAAGAGGAGACGAAAAGTGCAGATTCAGCTGTAAGTACTGTAAGAGAGGATATTGCATTGGAAATAATTGTTATATGAACAGTAAGCCTCCAAGCAATGGTAAACATCTATCCCTTGAGACTAATGCTAGCTAGCATACAACTGTTGACAGAAAAGTACATTCTGTTGTCACGGAAGGATAGAAAACCTGTGTTGAACGTGTCTCCCCAATCATTCAGACTTCTTTAACCTTCCGCTTTTGGTTTTATCTCACTGCATCGAGTAACTACACCAGAGTTGTCGCACCACGCTAATCTCCATTTTGTGCCCTGGCCCCTGAGGCTAACGCTAGTTTGCATACTACAGCTTACAGAATCTTAAAATCTCACTTCCAGCTCTCTCAACCGGTGTTGATCGTATCTCTCCACTCAGACTTGTTTAACCTTCTCCTTCTGTTTTTGTTTTCACACTGCAACATGTTTTCTCCATTTTTGTAGGCTAGCCCTTGAGGCTGATGTAAGCTAGCATACTTCTGTTGACAGAAATTGAAAAACTCTCTACTTATCCAGACTCGTTTAACTTTCTGCTCTTTTTTTCCCTCAATGCAGCAAGTTACTAAAGCAAGTTGTTGCACCACGTTAATCTCCATTTTGTTTATGTCTGCTTCCCCATTAGATCACATAAGAGGGATCAGGATCAGGGCTTCTATCAGCGTTGAGCTGATATAATGCAGGGTGAAAAGCCCCACAGACGAACAGACAGAGAGTCCTTGCTTTATTGCTAGATGCAGTTGTATTTAACAGTCTTGTTTAAATCGACCATCTGGTCATTCTTCTGTTCTTCAGTCCTTCTCTCGGTGATAACAGGTGCAACAGACACAAAAGTAAGTCACTTTATAGACTTGTAAAACTTTTCTCCCTAATGCAGAGCCCGGCTAAATGGCTCAGAGGTAAACTCTGAGGGGACTATTAAATAACACACAGCCAATATGCCGCCAAAGCTTCAACTAAATGTGGAAATCTATTGTCTCAATCAATGCAGTCTCATTTTATTTAGAGCCGCTCTTTGGCTGCCTCGAAGCCGGGAGTGTATTGAAGCCGGCCGGTAGAGTTATTAGCGATATTATGATCATTTCCTACAGAGAGGTTTTGATTCTTGCAACGTGAAAAGCTTGTGTAGGTTATAAAAAAAAAAAAAAAAAAAAAAAAAAAAGGGTGGAGGGGGAAATGTGATTCAGAGACGCGTGGCAGCAGGTCGCTCTTACTCAGGGGGACTTGTTGTGATGTGGCCAGTGATGTTGAATGGAAAGTTAAATTGATCGTGAGCCTCGCTGTGGAACGCCGTCTACCACTTAGCGTCTCCATTCCAATCCCGCCGCTAATTGGATTGCTAATGGTACCGTTGCGCTGAGGTGACAAACTTCTCTGATTAGAGGGGCTTTTGCATAGTGCATCGCGAAATTAAATCGCATTTGAAGTGCAGTGATCACCTGAAAGTGAGATCTGATTTCTTTTAGCTCTTCAACTGACGCGATTAAAATTTATGTTTTAAAACGTCTTTTCCCTTCTGAAGTTCTTTTTTTTTTTTTTATTAGGCCAAACAGTTGTTGTTACCAGGCTGCTTAAACGGGCCAAATCTTCAATACTAAATACCAAAATAAATTTAAACAGTTTACGCAGCCTCCTAATGCCAAAGGGGGTGTCTAATCCTTGGTTGCATCTCAGCAGGTTTTAATCTGGCCCAGTGGAGAGTTTCTGCAACTCTGTGAAAGCCTTCCTGTTCCTCCCCTCGGGGCATTCTGGCATTCTGGGGAAAAAAAAAAAAAAGTATGATCTGGAAAGTTGAACACCTCAGATGGATGCAGAGAGAGGATTAGACGGGCCCACTCTATGGTCACAGGCACCAAGGGATTGGTCTTATGTCCACCCACCAATAAGTGATTAGGAACCGGGATCAGTCGGGTGGGGGTGTGTTCGACAAAAAGCCCCGAGGTAGAAAACGTTCTGCCAGACGCTACGCACGTGCATTTAAAAAAAAAAAAAAAAAAAGAGAAAAGGTATTCATGTCACAGCCGTCCCTTGAGTCGTAGCTGAATCCCAGACTCGAGAGTTTCATTCGCATGGACGGGGCCGGGAGAAGGAGGGGTGAGAGAAGAGAGTCGAGTAGGAAGGAATCGGCAGAAAGGGAGAAAGGCGAGAGAGAATCATTAGTCATATCCATTAGTATTCCATCCACAGCTTGTGCTGTGAGACAGCCGGTCTGTCCAAACAAACAACCAGCAGAGGGGGGACGCCTCATTATTACTTCCCCTCTTTTCTCTCACCCGGAGTTCACATTCCATCTGACCACAAACACCAGGCCGGGGCTGTGGCCCTGCCCTCTGACTCCGCTGGAGTTTAGAGATGTTAGCAGGCCTAGTAAAGCAACAGTTCACATGCTGTTCGGTACATGACGAGGACAGTACGGTACAAGGCAGCGTCCGGGGAGAGAGGAGGAGGAGGGGGGGGGAGAACAAAAACACAATGTGAATTCATGATGTCTAGTCCTCTTGAGCATTCCAGGTTGCCGCCCTCTACAGCCCGATGCATTGTGAGGCGGCTTTCTACCCTTGAGACGTCCGCTCTTCACACGCCTGCCACCTTCCCTTCCCAACACTTTATCACCGAGAGATCCCCAGGAGGAGGCATTTGCACTCGGCTGGCACAGAAACCCGAAAACTGTAGAGGCTCTGGCAGAAGCCGCGCTTCCATTCTGAAAATCTAAGTCGGTGCACGTTTGCTGTATGTGAAAATATTCCTGAGGACATGACGGGGTTATATAATTGCCAGAGCGTGAGTAAGGCTGATACATGAAGGCATTTCGCTGCTGCTTCCCACCGAAGACGGTGTTTGTGTCTTCATCTCCTTTGACCCAGATGTTCACACTGGTGTTTTATTTTATCATCCGCCTTTATGGTTTATGGAGAGCGAGGTGACATGCGACAAGCCTCCTCCCCCCCCCCGCTGGACTCGAAACGGGGTTCCTTTTCCTCTTTTTGGGGGCTGAGTGGAGGCATATAAAAGTGAGTCGCAGCACGACATTAACACAGCAAAAGCGAGAACCGCAGCGGGAATGCGTGTTTGAAAAATCTCTTTCCGTCAGGCTTTGGCTGCATATTCCAACTTTTTCACCTCAGCGAAATACTTTTTTTGTCTTTTAATCTTTGCCATTTTCTCTCATGATTTTATCACAAATTGGAAAAAAAAAAAAAAAAAGACAGAAATGCAGGTAGTAAAAGTGCTGCGGGATGTCCTCAGACACCAGCTGACCTCTGTGCTCTAATAAAAATTGTACGCTGTTTTAGCACAAACGCATGTCCCTCAGGTGGCCCCCTGAATAAGTGAATTAAAATACACTTTTCATGCAAGTCAGATGCCGAACCCCGCGTGACCTTTCATCATAATCATCGGGGAATATAGAGAAAATCAGCGCGCTGCCTTAATTTAAATGGATAACTCGCCCTGCGCCGCAGTCCTTGATACCTCTATCCCCGAACTCTTGGCTCGGGGGGGAGGCTGCAGACCGAACGGTGCCGCAACAAGGATTGATCCATCACCACCTGCCCACCCACCTGCACTGTCAAATTGGAGGTTGAGCGGCGCTGCCAGGAGTTTTTAATCCCGGTGCATGCTCTCCTGCATCGTCACGACGAGACCCGGGAGGGGGTGGACCCAAAGTGTAGATGATGAAGATTTATTCAGGGTAAACGGCAGCATGAGTAAGAGGCAGGCGGCACGATCAGGGAAGCAACAAGACTGAACTAAAGACTGGACTTAAATACAAAACTCAGCTAACGAGGGGATGAGGCGCAGGTGGAGAGAGGTGGAGAAACACAGGTGAGGGCAATGAACTAGGAACAGAGAAGGGCTAATGAGACGGATGCAAGACAGGCGTGGAGGCAGCGCAGCGCTAAAGACTTTATACTGAAGACTAAACGCAGAAATGAAAGAACGTTTGCTTTAACTGGCTTCAAAAAACACGACATTTAATAACCTGCTCACTTTTTTTTTTTAATTCAGGTGGAATTCGGCACAAAGTTCTAATCTAAAAGTATCTGAACTGCTTTGGCCCTTTATGGTGGATCAGAAGGCACACGGCTGCTCTCTCGAGAGCCTATTAATTCAAAATCTAATATCTAGGATCAGATTTATTCCCCCCCCCCCCCGACTCCTGCCATATTAGAGGATCACAACGGAAATGAAGCAGACTTTTTGCCAACTTTATGGCACTATCCTGGATAATTGTTGCATTAATTTCTCTGATATCTAGTCAAGTTTTTCCTCTAATTTCTCTACAATCTTAATGAGATTTATAGAAAACTTGACTGATCTGCCAATCAAGCTACATTTCTACCTTTCAGTGTGGAACAGTGATCCCCAAAGTGTGGCCGTGGAGGTGACACATTTAAGAAAAAGCCTTGATTATACTTCAGTGTTTCGTGGTTGCGGAGACATCGACCGACGCTGGCATGCTTTACCAGCTCGCCCCTCGCACGTGTTGCACGCATGTTGTCGGATTGTTAATTTGCTTTGCATTGCCCGAGGCGCACGTGCACAGAGGCTTGTTCTGTGTCTGATTTTCCTTTCTCCAGGGACATACCAGTCGATCAGAGCTGTGATTAAAAGTTTGGGTGGGCCCTTGAAGATTACAAAGAGGGCGGCGTCCTTCTTAACTTTGGGAATTGTACTTCCTCCTGTCGCTCCTTTGACTGTTTAAGCTCCGCAAAGCTCTGCACTCGAGTTACTGAATCGACTGCACGTCAGGTTTGGACGCAGGGTGAAGGTGCCTCGGCAGCGGCAGCGGCTCGTGTGACACACATTTAAGGGGAAAAAAAAATAGAAAGAAGAAGGCCGCCAGCTGAGGCCGAAGCCCCCGCCACGCTCTGCAGTGTTCCTACACGAGGACTCGCTGTCTCCTCTGACTGTTCTAACGCTCAGTGGCAAGTTGAAAGGTCTTGTTTAAAGCCGCGGGCTGTGACTGCAGGCGAGAGCCACTTCCCCCCCCCCGCCTCCCCTCTGCTCACCCCCTTAACCCCTTCGCGCACCCGCCCCACAGCTGAGCACAGCCCCGTGTCGTAAAGAAAGGGCTCCTGGCACTCGGCACTTGTCGTTTTGAGCGGGGTACGATTGGATGTGTCCACGCGGCAGAATGGGCTTCCCCCCCTTATTTATTTGTACATACGGCGTCGCCACAGTTATGGTTTGGCAAACAAACCCCGAGCGAATGGTGCTTCGCGCAGATGAATGTATGAAAATGACAGCAGCAGGGACGCGGAAAATCTGGCGGGGTTGCGTTCCCTGATGGATGGAAGTAGCTCGCCGCAGAGGCAGGGCGCTGGTGAGCGGGATGGATCTGCGAGGCGGACGTCAGCACGCACTGCGCTGCGGGAGTGAATGAGTGCGGTCGGGAAACGGGCCGCGTTTTGAAACTAGCGAATATCGGGGCCATTCTCATCACACGGCGCCTACCTTTAGAGCAGAAACAGATCCTTCAGCGCTCTTAAGTGATTTAGGCTTATTGGAATATTGGATTTTTCAGTGTTCAATTATATTACACCACCGCATCGCTCTTCGTTTTAGCTGCTCAACAAAAAAGATCCTCAGAAGCGGAAGAATCTGCGTCGAAACCTCAGTGACGTTGGTCGGCCCCGACAGTCGACGTGGGGCCGCAGACAAACAAGCTGCAGCCCATTTTTTATTTATTTATTTTCATTGTGGAATAAATTAGCCGGTGTGGATGCTGGGTATTGAATTCCCATCAGCCTGCCCGAGCTGACGTCAGAGGGACCTCAGGCGGCGGATCTCTGCGGGGATGCACGTGCCCTCATCGGTGACTGCTCTCCACTTAAAACTCCAACTCTCTCTTCACGCGCACAGATACAAACCGTCTGGTTACCTCCCGGGACTCGATGCCAATTACTACCTTTTTTTTTTTCCCTTATTTTTCGCTTTTCAAGTCAAGGACAGCACATATACAAAGTTATTTACATATTTATTAAGTTCGGTGTTAAGATTTCTTTGGGAAAACAGGTGTTCAATTAACTTCCAGCCAGCTGCTATCAGTTATGTTTTAAAAGCTGATTGCTTAAGTTGTGCGCTGCCTCTTTTTGTTGTTGTTGTTGTTGTTGTTGTTGTCGTGACGCCCATCAGTCTAATGAGTGTTAGTCTCAGATCGGCTGTCGGGAGACGAAGGCCGCGCTCTGAAGGATTGTTCGAGCGTTCTTTTTGTTTTTTTTTTACTCCAAACTCTACAGGTTACTCGCCGGACTTCATCTCCGTCCAGGAAAATCTAGCAGCGGAGGACAGTGCTAGATGGAGGCAATGCGCCGCGTTAGCCCCCCAATTCCATCTCCTCGTGCCAAATGGCCCCAAAGACAATGCAATAAAAATGAGGGATTCGCTTCGGCCAAAAGTCGCGTCCTTGACAGATCTGGGATGTCCAATCTTCCTCTGTCCACCGTTCTCGGTAAATAACTTTCCCCCCTGCTTCCTCGATGGCTGGAAATAAGACTGTCACTGGGTCCTGGAATATAGTGTGTCGCGAGCTATGTTTGATTCATTGAGGGTCGCACCGAGCCTGGCAGAGCAGCGGCTGAGTGACACTATCATCGCAAACTGGAGTAAACAAGTTAAAAATAGCAGTGTTTTCTCGTCGTAGAAGGGCTTCAACATGACATTTTCTACACATTTTCTTTTAAAACAGAGAAACAAGATAAACAGCTTAGTTTATTCAAACCACACGTGATGAACAAGACGTTAGGAAATCGTCCTGTTAGGGATTTGAACGCCCTTAATTATATCCAATTATTCTCTAACTCGTCCGCCTCTTTACAACTCCTCTTTTGTTATTGCTACTGGAGTTAATAATAGATGATTAGTTTGTTTTCCTGATTTGTGTAGCTATAATAAAAAAGAAGAAAATGAAAGCATAAATCATTTTTTTTTTAAATGCTATATTATACAGGTTAGCTTACAGAGATGATCATAAATATGAAAAGAAGTTGAATTTAGGGCAGTAATGAGAGATATTTTGTTTAGCCTTCCTGTTAGCAAACAGTTTACACATCCAGCAAACAACCAGAGTTTAGAGTTTCTGTTCACTTGACGAATGTAAGTCTGGTATTCACTTTAGCTTTAGCTCCGGGAAACATTTGGCTCTTTAGCTGCTAAATGCTCCACTCCGTTGACCAGCTTGCCGCTAACCGTTTATATTTGCAGTACAGTGCTGAGCAGACATTTATTTTGTGCCGTGTTTGTATTTATCTGACGAACATAAGCCCTATATATAATCTCCTTTTAGCAGTGTTTTGCTCTAGACTAACTACTGAGGGAACCATCTGGCTCTTTAGCTGCTAAACACCCCGTTATGTTTGTTTGCGAAGTAGTACTCGGCATTCATTTGGTGTCGTGTTCGTCTGTACCTCATGTGCTATATTTGCCCTCCTATTAGAGCTGTTTTGCTCTAGACTAACTACTGAGGGAACCATCTGGCTCTTTAGCTGCTAAATGCTTTATTATGTTCACCAGCTCGCCGCTAACTTTTTATGCTTGCAATTTGTTGCCGGAAGCATTTGGTGTCGTGTTAGTATGTACCTGACTTATGCAAATACTAAGTTTGTACTCCTTTTAGCAATGTTTTACTCGAGACCAACATCTGGCTCTTTAGCTGCTAAATGCTCCATCAGTGTTACCAGCTAGCAGCTAACGCACCTGTTTGAGCACCATCGCAGCATTCATTTGGTATTGTGTTCGTACTGACCTGATAAGCATAAGTTCTATCTGCTCTCATTTTTACATTATTTTGCACCACGCCAAGCCATGAGTGAAATATTTGGCTCATTAGCTGCTAAAAGCTACATTTTGTCCACGAGCTAGCTGCTAATTTTTATGTAAGCAATTTAGTGCTAAGCATTAATTTGGTGTCTTGTTTGTATGAACAAGATGAACATAAAGTCCTATATTTTCTCTCCTATTAGCACTGTTTAGCTAAATGCTCCACCATGTTCACCAGCTAGTCGCTAACCTCGCCTGTGGTGTTTTGGTGCTGTGCAGCCACTGTAGAGAGGTTATATCGGAATATTTTGGCAGATAATAGCTGCTCACTGGAAACAACGCTGATTAAAGCGAGCAAGAACTAAAACAGTAAAGTAACAAAAGCAATTAGTTTCAAAGATGGTAGATCTCCATTGAACTAGAAGGCAACTATGGAGTCCGGTGATAAACCTGCGTAGGTTTGTCACTTCAAGCAACCCGTTTCACCTGACAAGTCTTCATTTGATCGACTGTTCGAATTAAAAGTATTAGTTAGAGCAGCTTTAACTTGTTCTAGCAGATAGTAGTACCGAGATCTGAACCTTTTTTTGGATGAAAAATAAACAAATCACTTAAAATGACTCACCTAAATAAATGTTTGTGAGGCGTTTGTTGATAGCAGAGCTGCAGAGAATATATTTATTGGTTTATGTTCGAGCAAGAGACGGCTTTGCGTCTCCCTGTTTTGACACTATATTCTCCGCCAGACAGAAGTGGAGTTTTGACATGTTTGAGAGGTGCTTGCAGTCGGCGGGTATTTCATGCCTGTTTCACCGAATGAATTTTGATGGGCTGCTCTGGTCCGGGCGTCTTTAACAGTCCCGACAAGCCTTTGTTCTTTCCCCCCTGTTATCATGTCTGATCCCCAACAGCCTACGGCGGGAAGCTCTTGCCGGCCGTGTGCTCCGAAAAAAAAAAAAAAAGCCTTTCTGTTTGATCAACTTCTAACATATTTGAACAATTTAGGCAGAGGGATGAGTGCAGGTAATTCAAAGCCTGCCAAGAAAGTGTTTTGGGGGGAGATGAGAAGACGCGTTCGGTTCGCGAGGAGTAGCGGAGAAAACCCGGCTCCGCTCGTTTTCCGGGCGCCGCCGCGTACACCAAAAAACTACCCATCAACGTGAACACCGACGCCTAAAGTGGCTGACATCTTCCATCTGCAGAAAGCTTTTGAAATAATCCTATCTCCAAAATAACCACCTCTATCTACCCTTTCTCTGCTCCCCCCCTTCTGTCAGGCAATAACTTATCTCGCCCAGTAGAGGCCAGTGTGCAGCTTATGAGGTCATCCTCACAATATGACAGCTTGCGCTGCCAAAAGGAGGGGAAAAAAACAGGCTTTTGAACACCTTCACTGGAGGTCAGAGTGGAGACGGGTGGTGGTGGTGGCGGTGGTGCGTGGATATCACTCGGTCCAGTCTAAACAGGACGACACTGCGAGGGGGAGGGGGGGGGGGATCAATGAGGCATCGAGCAGCAGGACACAAAGAGACACATGTTCAGACTCATGACTGTGATGTAAGGCAAACGCTAAAGCCATCTCATGCCATTGTTTGAGGTAGAAGAAAAAAACCCAGGAGGAGAGCTCTGTTCGATTACTGCCGTGAAAGGACATCGACGGCTTGGGGTTGCCACTGAGTACAGTCACTGCAACGGAGTGCAGACGAGAGGTCAGGGTGCTGCTGAGGATAGATCATGAGAGCCCTCTGCTGACAGCAAAATCCCAAAAAAAAGAAAGAAAAGGAACCAATACCTCCATCAAAGCAAAAACGCCCTGCCTCCAATTTCTACACCCGCATTAAGAAGAGAAATAGTCTTTCGCTGAATATGTGTGATTATTCTCTGCGATTGAGTCATCAGGAATAAGCTCTTTTCTTTTTCAAACCCCCCTCCTTCATGTGGAGAATCGAAGTGGGCCTGGGAAATTCTAATCATCATTTAGCACTAAAATCTTATTTCAGACACCCACCTACTGCTGTAGAAGAAATGGAGAAATGATTTAGTGATCAGAGGGGAGGTGTGGAGGAGATGAAGATAACAGTGTGAATACGCCGAAACTGTTAACAGAGTGACCAGTGATTTGTTTTTTGTCTGGTGAAGCTGTGCAGCCTGTTTTTTTTTTTTTTTTTTTTTGCTGTAAAGAAACAAATGAAGCTCCTCACAAGGCGCTGCACTTCATTTTTTCACTCAAATTGTCTCAGAGTTTTCGACTAGATAGAAGTCGAATCAATTATTTCTGACTCTTTCCGGACTGTTTCAAAAAGTGTCGACACGAGACGGAGTAGAAAACTCTGAGGGAGTGTCTTCAGAAGTGAACTTTTCACCCCGTATCGGCTGATTCCGTTCACTCCAGATATTAAAATTAAGGATTTCAGTTACTTATTCATAGTTTTTTCTGCTTAATATCACATGGAGATCCATTCTATCCCAACTGCTGCTGTAAAAGAAATGAAGAAATGATTTAGCAGTCAAAGGGGAGGCGTGGAGGAGATGGAGTGACCAGTGACTTTTAAAATTTTTTTTTAGCTTTTCAGCCTCATTTTGCAGGTGTGAAAATGTCTCGCACATGGCTTTAAACATCATTTTTACCCAGATTGTTAGATCACTTGTTTTCCGAAGGCATTCACCGTTCACCGGACGAACTCTATGTTCATGTATTATAATGTTGAAAATAGATTTACATGCTTTTATGCTCAAAAAACACATCATTTCTCTAGCTCTGTATTCCCCCTCTGTGAAATGTTTTAGCTCCTGTCTCTTTAAGGCCCCACCCCCAAATGACCCGTCTCCTCTGATTGGTCAGCTCACACACGCCTGACACAACAGACACAACACGTGCCAAACTAGCCACGAGGCATTAATGATGCAAATGTGTGACATCGTGACGCAGTGTGATGTCACAAAGTCACGGAATTAAAGTTGAGACTTCTGACGAGGCGTTTGAGGGGCGGTGTTTTCTGTGGGAGAAAAGAGAGAGCTTCTTTTGCATGCACAAAAAAACAAAAAAAGGCATCATAGGTTTCATTTTAATGAGTATCATTAAAAGTTAACTGCTCACACTGTAATTCACAAATGAGATTCGAATAGTTAAATTAACGAGAATTTTTTTTTCTGCTCAGTTTCCCATCCAGAGCCATTTTTATATCAAATTCAAAAGAGCTCTAAAACGATTAATAATTTCATCTCATGGGGAAATAAAATCCATTTAACATGTTTGTTATTCCGCAATAAAAAAAAAAAACGAAAAACAACAACTTCATTTCTCACTCGGAGTTCAACTTGACCCTGTCTGGTTGTTTTTCAGTTTCAGACAGGCTGCCGGGCGTGTTTGCGATCGGAAAAAAAAAGCGCAGGCAGAGAAAACAAATCCCAGAAAACCAAAAGCTGCAGAGAAACATCATTATCGAGCCGCGCACCTAAAACTCCCGTCTCTCTGCGGGTCGTCCACCTGGGAGCGGCGTTGCGAGTGAATAATAATCAAGCAGATATTTTCAAACCGGAGACTTAAACGGAGAGGTTTGGATGCGGAGGCACTAATTGACAGGGAACCCACATGAGTCCGGGTGGGGAGGGGGACATGTGGTGCAGGCTGGAGGGTCACTGACTGATGTCCTTGGTAGAAAAGAGTTGAAACCGACCACTGATGATTGCTTCCCCCCACCAAATCGCACAGGTTAGTGATTAAAAAAAGGGCCCAAAACTCGCCTGGGTTGCAGTCATCCCTGAAATTGGACGGATATCGAAGGTAATGCCGCGACTCAAAGAGCTGTAGGGAGCGACTATTATTATTATTTCAAAATCAATAGGCTTTTTTGTGTGTGTGTGTGTGAGTGGGGGGGCTTGACCGGTCGAGTCGAGGGCCGCATGACTTCACGTCTCGGAAGATGTTGAACTGTAACTATTCCTCTCCGGCGCTGCTGCAGCTGCTGCTGAGGCTGCTGTGTGATCTGAGGTGAGCCCCAGCCTGGAGGGAAATGTACAACTGTTTGCTTTTGTGAGGCTTTCGTAATCTGCAGTCGAGCTTTGTTCCGCTGCCACACCGGCTATGGGGGCACCAACGGGGGCCGCGGTGCTTCAGCTGCACAAAGACACCATACTGTATCTTTGTTATTCCACTTTGGAGACCCCTATAGACCCCAGCGCCTTTTATACCTATTTCAAGAAGGCAGAAGGAAAAACGCACATTAAAAGTGCCTCTGATTCACAGCATGTGGGCTCAGGAGGGCCGCAGTTTTAGAAGTGAAAGGTAAATATATATATATATATATAGATAGATAGATATAAAGCACATACTGTATATTTTCTCCAGTATCCATGCCTGCAGTGTGACACTAATACTGTAAACACAACATCACATCGCCGCACAATGGTGGGAAGAGCTGTCAAAACTGTCCACCACAATTTGTTTTGCTAAAGTGAGTACACACCAATCCCCCCCACGCTTTTTTTTTTCTCTCCTTTCTCTCAGTTTTATTGTCTCGCGTCAATGTCAGACAGTCAGGACTTCTCATCTCAAGCGTCTCGGCAACAGCGCGGCTTAGCGCGTGCCTTGCCTAATGCGGTCGCCGAGGCTTCCCCCATTTTTTTTCATACCCCGGGATGCGAGATCTGCAGGAGGAGGAGGAGGAGGAGGAGGAACATTAATGAATCCCTCCCTCACATCTTCTCTCTCAACTTGCACACAGGACTGCACAAAACTCTCTGGGTAATAAAAACTGGAGAAATAAAAAATAATTCAATTAAGTCCCTGAATCTGCTTCCAACCGCAACATATTGCAGGTAACAGAAAACGACCTCCTGCCTCACATTCTTTGACATTATTGTGCACGAGAAAAATGATGCATAAACCAGTTTTAATCTCCGCCTGGCAGAATGTGGCTGTGCTGTAATACACTTTGGTATAAAAATATCCTCAGATGACGCAGGTTATATTATCTCCCGACTGCAGAGCGGCACACGCCCTGCATCCACAGGCTTCTTGGCACTTGTCAATCTCCAACAACTGACCTTGAAGCTTCACGTACTTTAATGAGTGAACAGTGGCGGCTGGTTTTTAATTGACACAGATCTTCGGGCCACGTGGGCGGCGCCACTGCGGAGCAGCCTTTCCCTTCCCGCTGACAGAAACATCTGGCTTCTGAGGCCGGTTATACTTTTTACTGAATACACAGACGCTGTGCATATCTACAGCTTCTCCTTCATGATGTCTTATTCTCATATGGGATTTCATATTCTCCTCATTTAGTACCACACGACTTATTCCTAGCTCTAAATGTGAGCATATGCAAATATTTTAGTAAAGGTCATATAGATTACATGTGCTGTATGTGACCTGACTTTTACACCGAGAGGTGGGGAGCAGAGGCAAGAAGTCGGTCACCACTGTTCAAGACTGTGTCCCAACATTTGTGTACAGATTCAAGCCTCGTTTGTGGCGACAGATATCTGATAGGTCGGGACGTCTTTGGCCGTGTATGAGGCAACAGAACCTGGTGTGTTCTAGCGAGATCTCAGGACATCGAAAGCTGTGTTTGTGACCCCAAACAGACCACAACCAGGCCGTTTTCACAAGGTATAATTGAGCTATGAAGCAAGTTGAACCTAAAAAAGCGACAATATAAATCAATATTAAGTTTCAACATTTCTGTGGTCTGCAAAAATGTACACTGCTAACATTTATTCTGCCGATTTTTCTTCTTTTAATCTTCAAGGTTGAATATTTGTTACTCATACACAGCGTCCTATACAATGTGCAATTAAATGCACTGTAGATGAGCTCATAGATGGAAAATGAGAAAGATAAAATAGTATTTAGATACAGAGATAGAATATTATATTATGTATACATGTATACTCACTGTATACATTGGCATTTAATGTACACATTGGCACAAACCATTTAAAATAATTGTAATATCTGTGCAGCTCTGGGTTTAAATCTGATTGTAGATCTGTTGTTTTTAAAGCTGCTGTGATTACAAAACTATTGGAACCTTAACTTACAAAGTCATCAGTACATGTTCGAACAAATACATTTAGATTGAGCTCTTCATCTCATAATGAGCTCATATAAGCACATATCTGCCACTCTCCAACAGCAGATGTCTGCTTCAGTAGCTGGTCTTTGGATTTTGGAAGAGAGTTTCAGGTCTGCAGAGCAGATGGAGGCGCTCAAACTTTGGGAGAACATGAAGACAAGGAAAAAAGGATCGGTGAGAAGTTAGCAGTAGTATTCCTCCTGTACGGGGCTTTTACAGTTCATGCTCTCATTGTGGTGTAAATCCCGGTCACGTGCTCGGCTGTTGGGCTCGTTGCTGTGTTGTGTGAGAAGCAGGTGTGGGATTACAGGTAACCGAAGGCTTTATCTCTCCGCCGACAGCTGCAGTCGCGCTCCCTCTCAGCCTCGCCGTGCGACGCCTGGTTTGGGGAAAAGTGGGTGGTAAACCTCTGTTGGGAGATGTTGGCGTGTGTGCGGGTGGGTGCATGTAGGTTATCTCAGACCGGAATCATGTTTATATCCAGGGGATGAGCAATATCTCGCTTTGTTGTGCGGTGCACAATATAGAATCCATGCTGAGTCTGAGGTCGTACAGGACTGAGCTTTCTGCTCGCTGTTATTATTCAAATCAGCGCCGGAGTCAGCCAAAGGAAACGTGTTGTTTCTTAGTGTCCCACGGCCATCGGTGGGCTCCCGTAATCCGATTATCCCTTTGTTCATGTTTTTGTCACAATTTCAGTTTGCCCAGATTTGCCTTGTTTTGCTGGGTCAGCAAATATTTATCTTTTTAATATGAGATTTTAACAAATTACTCACGATTTTGAGTCCCAGGGTGCAGCAGTGGTAACGCTGAGAAAGTGCAGGCATGTTTTATACAATTTGGGGGATTTTCACACAATTATACATTTTAGAGATTACAACACAAAAAAATAAATGAATGGATTCCACCGTACTAAAATTGGGGATTTGGGCCACAATATTACACATTTTGGAACGGCACGGCTCACAAGAGGAACGTTTACAACTGCCATACTAAATGGAAGTTTTGTGGGCACCATCATGACTTTTTTAGATTAAAAAGGTGGTTACTACTCCAAATTAAAGGGCTTGGGACAATGTTGTAGGATCACAAATTTAGGGGATTTGACACAAACACAAATATTTTGGTTGTAACTTAATATTTTGGGCCTGTAAAACAAATTCTAGAAGTCATGGCAGCTGTACCAATTTATGTCAGGATACTAAATTGTGAGGTTTGGCAGCTCCGGGTGATTACTCCTCCAGAAAGTCTTGACTACTGTCAGGAGAGCTCAGACGCTGTAGGATTAAAAAAATTGGATGAATCTTCACTCCTGTTTATCAGCCTGACTGCAGCTCAGATTCGTGGAGGTGACCTCCATCATCGGGTGTTCATGCTCTGTAATGAGTGATGACTGACGCTGGGGGAGGGAAATGTATTTAAAACATTAATGACATTACAGAGAGCAGAGGGGAGAATGAAGAGAGAGAACTGGAGTGTCTGGTGAGTGCTGAGCTTAGTGAGAGTGGACCGCTGCTGGCTAGCTCGTGGCTAATGTACAGCAAAGTAATTGGGCTGTTTGGGGTGAACAAACACTTAACCCGTAACATGAATGAAATCAAATAAAAGGAAATTATAGATGGATTAATGACAAAAATTGATCCGTGTCCAATGTTTTAAAGTGTTGGAAACATTTGGGATGATGCAAGTACACAACTCCACGAATACAGAACATAAGTCTAGTTGATTTTAGGCATTTTAATGCAGAAATCTTACACATGATATCTTTGATGCCTCTCTGGTTACTTTAAATTATAGATGTTTGGGACTCGCTGCAGGACATTGATGTATGCGCCAATTAGTGTGCAGTATGACACGGCCCAGATGCTTTAAGAACGCGTCTACCGAGCTGAAATAAGCCTTCAAACAACCCTTTAGGCTGGGTAACTTTGTAAATAGAAAATCATAATTCATATATTTTGTTTTTACTGTCTTATTCGCAGCGCATGACTCATGACTGGCAGGGATATCTGCCGCCGCGTTATTTACCTTAATCCACGGCACATTAAGCACATTCTCACTTTCGAGGAGGCTGTTGGTTTTGCTGGGCTCTTTAATAAGCTGCCACCGCCATTCCACTCCAAAATATGAAAATCCACAGTCTGTTTACAAGCAAAAAAAATTAAATACACAGAGATACGAGTGGCAACGCTGGAGTGGACAGAAATACAAATTCTCTGCGTATATCTCTCGGCTAAACACTTCTGAATAAGGAGAGGAGAGAGGAGCAGATGGCGGAGAGAGGCAGACATGATGGCGAAGAGAAAAAAAAAAAAGGATGGCTTAATACAAAGGCAGACAAAACTGCCCACGCTCTCTGCAAAAGGCTTTCTCATCCAGCGTACTTTAATGAACAAGTGACTCAAGGTGCTTTCAGCGGGTTCCTGAGAGGAACACACACACTCACATAAAGATAAATGTTGCCTATTCAATTAGACAGACACCTCTAAATTGGCGCCTTTGGAGAGGAGGCAGGAGAGCGAGTCTGAGAGAGAGGAGAGAGGAGAGAGGGGAGACGGTGGCCCGTTGATGCTAACAGCGTCGGGCTTGAGGGACGGAGCCTCGTTTCTGGCCTGTCAGCGGCTGCCAGCGGGGTTCAGACTGCACGGGTCTAAGTGTGCAGACAGCGCCGGATCCAAAGGGAACGGCTATTTCTGGCTATCGAAGCGCTCCCAAACTGAGAGAGAAGCACGAGCGCGAGGCGATAAGATGTACCTCTGCAGCCTTGCTGTGCGCAGGTGATTCAGCTGTAGAGGAGCTGGAGATGGATGGTCGGGATCAAAAGAGGCGACTGGATGAATACAGCGAGATCTGAAAGTGATCAAACTCTGCTGACTCAGCGCTGCACACCGTGGAGCTCTTTTTAGCATGTTTCTGTTAACGTGACGCTTCTGTCAGTCAGTTTTTAGCCTGCAAAACCCTTTTAGCTCTTGACATTTAATACACAGGGAAGACGGTTTGCACAAGATTGAAGCGACACCTGTGAGGGAAATGTCTTTGAGTGGGTCATTTGCGCATTTATATCACTATTCAGAGTTGAAATTTGTTTGAAATTTCTTCTTTATACCTTTTGTTAAGCTTTATCTGGAGGAATCTCTGTTAGTCTGTCTGCAATTTGCATATCTCAAGAACCTATCACCAATCTATTTCACACTTGGCAGGTTGGAAGATGAGTGTATAGTGAAGTAAAGATTCGGAGGCGTTGCTTCATGGGGAAGCAGACGTAAACAAAATGGAGATTAGCCCGGTGCAACAACTTGCTGTAGAAACCCTTTTCCAGCGAGAAAAAAAACAAAAGCAGATAGTTAAGCGATGAGCAAGACGACGCGGTGTCGAGTTGAGAATTTACATTTCTGTCGACAGAAGTATGCTAGCTAACGGTAGCTGCAAGAACCGTTACATGACAAGGTGTAACTGAAGTGAATATGTCAGATACGTAAATGTTTCTTTTACGTTTTGCCATTGCATGCGTACATTTGACGTAATTGCTTATGCTAACGTCACCAACGTAAACATCAGCAAACGTAAACATTAAATGTCGGTTTGGTAAACATCATGAAACGTCACTCAATGGAGATTACGAGCAATTTTGTTAACTTGTTTAGGCACAAAAAATACTTGGTTAGGTTTAGGAGGACATCACGGTTTGGGGTCTTCTTTCGTGCAAGTCACATTACGTGATATAACTCATATTAACGTAATTTACATAACTTAAGTTTCATTCATATACGTTAGCTTGCTTAGATATCTAAACTTAAAAACAAATCACCCCTGACTGTTGGTCACAAAACAGAAAATTAATTCAAGTCTGTAGAGGGAAAGTCCACTATATAACCCGTCCAACCACCCCCGACTCAGGCTTTTCTCAGCCTTCATACTAGAGCTTCAAGCTGCTGCTGTAGCCTGTGTGACGAGTTGTGACTGAGACCAGGCTGTAGCTGAACTGAGCTGAAGGATGGCGCACAAAACTCCCAAAAACTGGCGAACACTGGCAATCTTTCGAACTCTTCTGCCATCATTCACGGCGTCCTGAAGTCGAACACGCTCTAATATTTCTTTGAAATGTTTACCCCCTGAGCCATCGCTAAAAAACATGTTTTTTTTAGTATTTATCAACCTGTCTCCACTGAAAAGAAGCCCTTAGTGAAAGTTTAATCCACTTGTGTGGCCCCCCTGGCTCTCTTTTCGCAGCCTTCTTTTCATGTGAAAACATGGCCAGAAAAATTACAAAGCTGAATACACTCTTATATAAAGAGAGCGGCATTCGCAAACAGAGCTGAATACTTCATTTGTGGTACTGCAGTTTTTATAATCCGTGGGAGAAAAAAGAAAGGAGGGGAGTTGATAGCTACTGGGAGTCTGTCACACCAGCATGGGACCTCGTACGAGCGCTAATAAAGAAGAAAAAAGGGGGCACGGAGATGAGCGGGAGGATAAGCGACGGAGTGGGTGTTTCGGAGGCGTAGATATAATATGATCAGGGTAATGGAGGCATTCATGCGTAAACTGAAGTCTTCAATTTCAGCCGTTTCAGCTCCGATGCGCTCACTGAGCCATTGTTTGTCATCGTTATTACGGCGTTTTTATCATTAAACACGGGCGCCATTCGGCACCGCTGTTCAAACTGAGAGCTCCGTTTTTCAGGACTTGGCCTCAAACTCAACACACACTGACACACACACACACACCGAGTGCCACACATGCTGTTTTTGTTCCGGAGCGCGGCACCCTGGGGGCCTCCTCTGGGGCTGTTCTCAGAGATAGCAGGGACCCCTCTCCACACACACTCCCCCCCCCACCCACCTCCCACTGCCTGACCTTTACAAAACACAAGTCAGAAAATCTGTGGCATTTCCCTCTAATCATCGGCACCTAAACGCGACGATTAACGGCGGCGTGCTTCAATTAAAGGAATCCGACGCCCCCCCCCCCCCTTGCAAGAGATAATTCACTTTTCTTTTCAATGGGAGTCAGACCCGCAGGTGTTACTGCACCGAGCGGCTTCTTCCTACACGACTTACCGTATATTTATCTACACCCCCTCCTCCTGTAAGCCCTCACTCAAGTGTTTATGCTTTTCTCCCCTGTAATCTTGTTTTTTTTTTTTTGTTTGGCTGCTATATGGTCGACTTTACATGCCTGCCTTGCCCGTCTCTCGCTCTCCCACGGAAAGCCCCGTCTTTGTCCCGCCGTGGATACACTCCTCATTTCATCTGTGCTGGAAAACCTCTCGAAAGCTTCGGCTCAAGGAACACGCGGACCGAGAAACTCCTAAATAAATCCTTTCAATATGCCCTGTGTCTAGGTGAGGCGCTCGCTGCTCTTCTGAATCACAACCGCTGAGATGGGAAAGCCACTCAGAAGTGGATTTTGTTTTTTTTTCCCCCTCCCTGACTTTTCCCAAGGACATACTGCTGTATTCTCTGTCTGCTACTGAAGATAAACAAACGGTGAACCATACAGAAAACCTGTCAATGAAAATAAAAAAGTGCTTTCTCCTGTTTTCTCTTTTACTAAATATCCTAGAACAGAACAGAAGTGATCCTCAGAGTAAAGACGTTGCTGTGTGAGAGGGTTTAAATTCAATTTCTGTATTCATTTAAGCTTTTTTCTTTTTTTTCTAGCGGGTCAAGGTCATCAATTTTGCATGAAAATGGGCCAGCATAGCTCATATATGTGTGTGTGTGAGAGTGTGAACTTTCCAAACAGCAACAGCAACAACAACACTGCCCACACCAAAAATAGTTACTGAAACAAAAACTGCCAGATCGATGAGCGCATGATACAAAAACGTATGCAGAGTCTATTTAAGGTGCGTCTGTAACGGGGCCACGCAGTGATGAGTACATCACTACAGGGAATTGAGGAGATGGAGTCAGCTGGAGGTCAGCGAAGATGAGACGTCTAACTGCCGGTTGGCAGTTCATCTTTAATGAGTTTTGAACAAGAGCTCTTAAAAGCAGCATTTAAATGATGTTTGTGGCCACAAGCAACGCAGAAGCTGTCAGCAAACGGCAATAAAACTGTGAAAGTCTGGAAAAACACGTGGCCCACAACACAAAATATCAAGGTCATTCTGTAGATTTACATCCAGATTTAATGTGACGTCTTCTGTGCTTGGTCTTTTGGGTTTGTTCAACTTTGAGGTTGAGTCATGATTACGCAAATTCAGCTACACCGTGCTTGATAACTTCATAATGTCGTCAGTGTGCCTGCAACATGTGTTTACTCAATCTTGGCTTTAAATGGCTGACACCGATAAGATAACTTTTGTTCCTATAAAGAAGTTTGGAACGTGTAGTCTTTGAACAGCTGAGGGTAAGAAAGGCTGAGATGTGCTGATCAAGGATGGACGACTTCATATTCTGCAGCTCCGATATGACGCCCTCTGGCCTCAACTGTGTGGCTCGACCCGGAACGTCATTATCGTCTTGGTTCGACCTAAATGGCAGCCGACGATAGAAGCACTTGCGTTGCATCCACACATGTCCTGTGGTGTGGAGAGCACAGCGACAGCGAGCGGCTTCCTGCCTGTTTCATGGACTGTATCTGTTGTTTTGGTGAACTCCCGCCTCAGCAGAGCCTCATTTACATAACTGTTGTGTCCTTACCTCAGCTGTGTGTGCGTGTCTCTGTTTTCCTTCCGGGCCTGTGCATCGCACTGGGACAAAGACCTGTGAGTCAGACGCTTTTCCCTCCTCAAAGGGGAGAGATAGGTGGAGATCACTTCTTTCTTCTCGAGGTCCGTGTTTGCACTTGAAATAGACCTACGTGGCCCGGGTGACTTTCTCCACACGGGACCAGTGTTTACCACTTAAAAAACAGAGCCGTGGGTGGAAGACTTTAGATACTTTCCTTCCGATTACCTCCAAAACTGAAAGAGGCTACGAAGAGACGGAAAGGCCGGGGGGAGGATTGTGGGGGAAAAAGCTCATCGCACAGGACAAAACGTGCTTGTTGCAGCATGTTTTGTCTTTAACTTTCCTCTTTGCACAAAGTGCACATGGGGTTGTGTTGTTCGGCGTTGTGCCATCGATCGGCATTGCGTCACGGAACATGTTTGGCTGCGTTCCCTCTTGTCACTTTGCAGATGAGATGGGATGAAAGGTGTCGGCGTGTCCCCGTCCGACCGGGCCGTGTGAAACAGAACGTTACGTATTGTGAGTCTGATCAAGTGCTCAACCTCATTACATGTTTACCTGCCGCCTCATTAGTCACTGAAGATGTAATGAATTCATGATCGGCTGAGCATGTACGTATGCAAATGCTGACGCTGAGAGGTGAGCGACTGAGCCCCGAGAGAACCTTTAAAGAGGCCTCCACTTGTAATGGCAGTGGAGCAACAAAAATGTGACCCATGATTTGAATATGTAACATGCTTCATGAAGTGGAATGCATGTATGGAAGCGTCAGTGCTTTTCTAAAGAAAACGTGTGTATTTAACCCTTAGTTCAGGGTTGTTTTGGCTTATTCATATTTCTTTAAGCATTTCTTGATTTAAAATGTATAGTAATAGTAATATTTAGTAATAATAACTCTCTATACACACGTGGCAGAAAAATATAATGAATAAAAGTGTTTTACGTGTCAAGTCATTTTATCCCAACTAATTTTTTGGCTTTTTTCATTGAAAGTCTGTGTATGCTTGTAAAAATCACTGAAGGTGATTTTTAATAATTAGTATTTTTCTCAGCTTGTACATGACATTATTAAAAGTAAGTTAAGTAATATAAAGAAAATATGTTCATTGATAAAAAGACAGAATCCAAAAGGTTAAAATGACTCAAGTGAAGTTAATTGAAGTTAAGTGATTTGAGTGAAGTTTAGACATGATTTTTTATTTCTCGGCCACTCACCTTTTACGTTTACAGTATATGACAAACTTTTTTTGGGAAACAGTTTAGCACATTATTTACATCATCCAGCTGTTAAGTGCGGCTGCATTATCGTCCATTTCTAGTTGACCACCTGGCAGATGTGAGTCCAAAGTTCACTCTCTTTTAGCTCCGGTTTTGGTCTCTACCGGTTCCTGAGAGTGAACCAATAGTAAAGTTGCAGGTTGAGCAGCGAAACATTGATCTAAAACTTGCCATTAAACCACATGAAACCAAAGTGGGTTGCAGGTTCAGGTGATTATTCTCTGTAGGTCCATCCTTACATGCTCTTACACTGTATCACATTTTATAGTTAGAATAAAAATATAGATAATAGGCGTCTTCTAAAACCACATTAACATATTAATGTATTCTAAATAATGTTGGCAGCTTTGTTACATTGCTGGGTGTGTATGTTAATGCACCATAAGCTTTAAGCCAAGGGTGCAGCTAAGATTAATACTTATACTGAGAATTCATAATCACACAGCACTTTGTATTGCGTGATAAAGTCAGAGAGTCTGGAGAGACTTGCCTCGGGAAACTACATTCTCTGATTTGTTACCTCCAGGGGCAAAGAGTTATTAAAGAAAACATGTATAATTCATGTGCGACTAAGTGATATTTTAAGCATACATGTGTGTTATGATGATGTTTGTGTTCATCATTAACATGCCACAGAGGGGCTGTTGCATATTTTACATGCTCCCCATATGCATTTAGACAAGTTACCCCAATTAAAAACTGGGTTTAGGAAGGTTAATGGTTTAAATGAAAGAAGCTCAGTAGTGGAAATCGTTTTCGCTCAGCCAGCACAGCTAATAACCCAAGTAATTCACCTTTTCGTGGACCTTAAAATTGATTCATTAAAGTGCTCTCTCTTTTGTTCCTGCACTGTCGACTCCAGCGCCTCACGCCTTTGTATCAGATGCAAAACGAAGGGACCTGATGTGTAAACAGATTCTCCTTCACGCACTCGGCAGGGATTACGTCAGCCAGCTAATGAGACCGAGAAGAGGGAGCGTTTGTCTGCGCTCCAGAGTGGTGGAGTGTCTTGTGTTTATTCGCTGGAACACACAAGGAGTCACTGAAGGTCCATCGATTTGTGGCCAGTATTGGCTTTCCTCCTCCATTCCTTTCGCCAGGAACCCGCAGCTCAGTCTGGATCAATGGGGCAAATTGAGGGGTTTGATAAGACTAATTCTTACTGGCTCACGAGCCACACTGGCCACTGGATGCTTCTGATGTTCCAGCTCAAGTGACCCCCACCGCAAGAGGTTTGCAAACATTCAGTTCTCCCGTTCCCGTCGATGCTCAGCAGGGAACTCGATTAGACTTCTACATTTGGACTTTTACCGTGGTTCTGACTTTAATTGCAATTGCTAAATGTGATCTCATTTGGATCACACATGAATCTTTTTATTTTTTTATTTTTTTCTCTCTCTCTCTCAGCATGTTTTCGTTGCATTTGTCAGTAAAAAGAGAGAAAATTAATTTGGCAACTATTTTGATAACCTATGAATTTTTCCAATCATTTCTCAAGCAAAAATACAAAACATTCTCTGATTTCAGCAATTGGCCAGTATACAGTATACTAACCCTAACCATAGAGTTATGGCTCAAATGTGGTCTTCTAAGAGTCTAAAAGTAGTTTTTGAATGTGTAGATACATAGCGGGCTCAAAAACTGTTGCTAGTTTTAAGGGATTTCTTTTGTAATTGATATGTAGACCCAACAGCCCCAGAACCAAACCTTTCATCTTCATTTTCACACTGAGTACCATGTATTGGTATAGAACCAATTTAAGCTATAAAGTTTCAGAAAAAAAGTATTTCTACAACTCGTGACACATTTAATGACTTTTCTTTTCTTTTTTATTTGAATTTCACATAGCAATATCCTGCATGAAATATCTGGCTTAGAAAAAAAGACAAGTTGAACGATGATGGATGGCTCTTTATTCTCTTGTGTCCGGCTACGTGGGCATCAGCTTTAGCTGAACATCGGAATATGTCCGGTAATTTTACAACATTAGTCTGCCATACCGTGTGAGGAAAAATGACATGTCCTTGAAAACATGACACCACAGCTGCCTTCCAAATTACATACTTTTCTTTTTACTTTTAATACGGCAGCTACCTTTACAAAGTAGACTGTTGAATGCAGTAAGCACACAACTGGGGCACTATGACTTCTTTGTCATAACACTGTCACATGTATTTTGACCTTCCTGCTTGTACATGTGTCACAGGCTGTATCCTATCCAAAGAACAGAGTGGGAAGATTGCCAGTGGATGGTTGGGTCATACAGTTGACTTTCCCTCGGTAGACTGATGCTCATAGTTACTTACATCACTTATGTTACATAAAGTCACGTCACTAACGTCTGTGACATTAAGAGAATGAATGTAGTTCTTTTACCCCAAAGTATGATTTCTTCCTAACCAAGTAGTTTGGAGCCTAAACCTAACCATGTGCTTTTTGTGCCTAAACCTAACCAAGTAGTTTTGGAGCCTAAACCCTAACTATGTAGTTTGTCCTCAAACCTTACCAATTGGTTTTGGAGCCTAAATCTAACAAAGTGGTTTTGGAGTAGTTTGTCCTCAAACCTAACCAAGTAGTTTTGGAGCCTAAATCTAACAAAGTGGTTTTGGAGCCTAAACCTAACCAAGTGGTTTTGGAGCCTAAACCTAACCAAGTAGTTTTGGATCCTGAACCTCAACCTAACTAAGTAGTTTGTCCCCAAACCCAACAAAGTAGTTTTGTAGCCTAAACTAAGCCAAGTGGTTTTTATGCCTAAACCTAACCAAACCATGACTATTTGACAATGTTATTAGGATTCCAAAAGTCATAACATGTATTTGATGAGTTGGGTGTGAAATGTGTGTCTCTTGTAGTGCGATGTGTTGGTAATGAAGCAGACTACATGCTTGTCCGGCATTTTAATGGTATGGCAGTGTGGATATTACTGTACAACACAGCCCACCTCTTTGAAGCGTCTCCGGGGGATGGTGATGAATTGAAGCAATAAAAAACCTCCACTTCTTTCGTCAAATTATAGGGGTCTGAGTAATGAGAGTAAGTGGCAGGTCGTGGTCAGGTTGACAGGGGCCGAGGAAATTGTCAGGCGTTCAGTTCTTTTATCCTCTCCTCCCTGTCACCAAGTGTCTCGCTGTGAGTGTGTCAGGCAGTGTGTGCACAGAGGTAAAAGAGGGGAAGAGAATATATGGAAACGCACAAGTAGACATCCTTTAGGTTGGAAATCCCCAGCGCTTCTTATCAAACCCTCACACAGGCAGCACACGTGCCTGCCGAATGATAGTCAAATGCTCCGATCCACACGGTCATCCATTATACGTGCTGTCATTCTCTGGAAATAGGAGCTACATGGATGGAGGAAACTTCAATTTAATGTATTGACCTCAGGAGGAGGAGGAAGCTGTCGTCTCAGAGGATTCTCCAGCTACACAGGAAATGGTTAATTCAGTTTAATTCCAAGACTTATTCCGTCTCCTTTAACTACTGTATGGAGCGGTCCGTCAAAGTCATCCCGCCGTCTCCTTTTAATGCCCGCAATGCACCAAGAGCCCATCACTCTGCGTGTGACTAACTGAGGAAAAGTAGTTCTTATCTTTTAGAAGGCCACAATGCTTTTCTCTTGGAAAAATGATCTTTATCAGGAAAGCTTTCATTGGTCTTTTTTTTTTTCTCTGAAACTCTTAGAACTCATTGTATGCACTTCTTACAATCTGGATTCAGTGATTTTTTTCTTCTTTTTTTGGGGGTTATGGAGATGAATAGTTAGGGAAAAAAGATTCACCGTGAGAAAAAGAAAACTGCGGAGACGGGACTCTGAAGTATTTAATCAAAACCGGGTTTGTCTGCGCGCCGCCACAGTCGGAAATGTATAAAAATCAAATCGTGTGAAGGATTCAGACGACTTTTCATGGCAGGCAGATTACAGGCGCTGCCATAAGGCTCGTTATGAAAGCGGGGAGACGTTAAATCCGAGGTGAAATACACCACAATAACATCCAATAATTAAATATAACGTCTGAATACCTGATTTAAATTTCAGAGGCTTTCACCGTCCTTGAAATCAATGATTCCCAACCAGGGGGTACTTGTACCCCAGGGGGTATTTCTTCTGTTTTCAAAGGGGGGATGTGGAGAGACTGGAGAGCAGCTCAGCTAATATGAAAAAAAAAAAAAAAATGAATTTATGATCTGAATGCAGTAACACACCGACATATTGAAACAGATATTTTAAAGTGGAAATTTTAAACTTTTCAGCTTTTCCTTGTGGTATTACTGGTGGTCACAGCGAAATCAACATGGCTGCCGCTAATGGACGTGCTACTGTCCTTAGCGAGAAAAAACTAAAATAGTTCAAGTTTGACCAAGAAACGCCTGATCTAAGGGTTTCTAACCTAGTGGTCTAGTAGAAAGGATGCCAGTTTTGGACATTCCTGGGTCCTGCTGGTAAGGACGAACACACATCAGCGGGGGAAACAGACTCTGACACAACACCTGCCCTCTCCATTGATTGAATGTCCGTTGTTTTCACTCTTCACCCTCCTTCTTCACCTACTATTTGCTTCCTCCATTGGCAGGGTTTTTTTCTTTCCACAGTTATTTCAGTTCTTCCAGCTTAACCTAGGGAGAGCGACCGGGGAAAACAATGCCTCTCCCTGTTCTGCGCGATGGCCGACCTTGCTTCCTTTGTGCCGTAATTTGACCATCTGGGAAGGCGTGTTTTTGCTCTTCTTTCAGTCAAATATACCATCCAGTTGTTAGTCAGCTAGTACCTGTAACAGCTAGGCTAACCATGTCAGGAAGAAAAACATTGCTTTCAAATGAACAGTTGCTTCTTTCCCTGGTTATCACACCAGTCGGCACCACTTTCGTATAGTACGCTGATGAGTTCAAACCACCGTGTTCAGTCCCAAGAGCATCGTTGAGGCGAGACTGCGTGATATCTAAAATCCGTGTGCTTGCATGGTAGTATATTTTTTCCACTTTGATGTGATTGTCTTACAACATCCAGTTTGAAATGTATTCAAATTAACACATTTAACATAATTAGTGGTGTTGGAGAGTTCATCAGACAGGGCTTTTGGAGCACACCTTACAGAAAAGGTTGGAAACAAAAGTTGAGAATAATAGTTCATTCCACAACTGAGTGATTTGCTCGGAGCAAGCTCGTGATTAATTAAAATTGCCAGAACGAACCTTTCATCGGGAATTTGACTACAGGAGCGTTTTTTTTTTTTCTCTTCCGCCAGGTAATTGCCTCGGTCACATGCTGTCTCTCCTCTCAGAGAGTGCTGAGAAAAAAAGAGGGAGGATGCAGGGAAGTGGAAGAGAGATGGCGTTTGCTGCAATAATTTCATCACAGTGCATTAGGCAGGTGATAGTGACAGTGGCAGCTTTCTGCCGTTCCAGAACCAGCTGGAGGATCGAACAAGAAAAGGAAGTTCTGGTTCTGATAATACAGAGTACTTTTTGTGATTTTGTGAACAGCTCTGTGGAAACAATAGAGGGTGAAGAAGAAGAAGACCAATAGTATTTTTATCATGACAGTGGTATAACAGAGATCTCACAGCTCTTTTTCTTGCTTTGCTTTCTTGCAGCAGGTGTAATCTCGAGCAACTGCCTCAGATTAGTACAAGTCTCTTTGTCTTCCGGCAGCTTAAAGTGTCCACTGATGTTGGAATAGCTGTTATTTGCTTTTGACTTCAGCATCAGTTGTGTGTATATATATATAGCCGAATATGACTTCCTTAAGAAAAGAATCCCACCAATCCACCTAAATCACTCTTCAAACGTTTGTTTTTCCAACGTTACAGGTGCCAAGATCCAACTTTTCCTCTCCTGACACACAGAGCATTGATCTAATATGCATACTCTCTTTTTCCAAATTAAAATCTACTCAGTGGAGCCATTTTAATCGAAGGTAACACGAGGCAAACAATTACTGCGGTATTCAGGCTGCCATTAATTATATAATTCACCATGACAGTCATGTAGAAAATATAACCAATACCCTTAGAGATTGCCCTGTTGGATGCACACACAGTAGCGAACATGCTGGATAGTTTTCCCTCCTCGTAAAACATTGGAAACGATTATGTTTTTGAACATAGTCTTCTTATTTTCTTAATTTTTTTGGGCACATGCTTTGTTTCTTGGGTCTGTTACTGCCAGGATTGGTTGTAAAAATGTTTAACCGTGTCCTTGTATGTGTGCACAAGAATTCACTTTTTGTCGAAAAAATAATAATGAACACGTGTCCTCCTTAATAATTAGGATTATCACAATACTCATTTTGAATCTGTCAGACCTTCTTGCTCCAGACCACAGGGAGGCAGAGAGTATTGAGTACTGTCAAGTCCAACCTGTACAGTAGCTGTATCTACCAGTGACAAGCTTTCACGGAGACTGACAGCAAATGCAGCCGTGACTGACAGCGTACTGGCAGTGCAGACAATCAAAATGTTGATATTGGAATCCAGCTCAGTGGAAATGGCACCAGATGAGGAATGGGAATTCCCCAGGTTATTCCTCTGTCTAAGGAGACTCAGGAAAACTACTGCTGTATTCTCTTTTCCTCCAACAAACAGCTCAATGTGTCAAATTCAAGAAAAGTCATGAGTTCTCAAACACAACAGCGAGCGCAGGGTTCTTCTCTCACGTCTCGTCTCTTCTTTCAGAATGAATGGACAGAAGCAGTGGACACGAGTGGTCGTGATGGCACTCCTGATGCTAACGGTGATGGCAGCTGAAGGAGGCAAAGCAGAGAAACAAGGTGAATCCTCCAAAGCTCAATCAGCTGTAGAAAAACCTATAGAGTCATGTAGTCCATCTATAGATGCCCCTATGCTGTTCAGTATGAACTAAAATCCATATTAGATGATACATTTAACATGCCAAGAAGACAGAAATGCATAAAGTAGAGCTGATGCTTCCAACTTCACTGTGAGAAATGTCCCTTTTAACAACTTATTTAGTTGGACACAACTCTTAAGAACATATGAAAATTAAAAAAAGAAATAACAGCCTTTGGGGCTCAAGCAATTTGTCTCCTTTGAGAATTAACCACAGACAAACAGCCACATCTTGCAAAAGAGGCAAAATAAGTCAGATAACTCCCACTTGGGTAAAGAAAACAAGATTTAGCCTCATTTAAATTCAAGGGGAAAAAGTTCATTTGCATTGGAAATTAGCACAAGCACCTAAACCCATTACATCTGAAATAATTTGGAAAAGCCCAAGAGGGACTAAATACTTTTGCACTGTAAACACTGCGAGTTGCAATTCCCACTTCTTGTTTTTCACAAAGACGACAATTTGGGCATGTTTTACATAATCAGATCTGTTGATGTAAGATATTTTGTGTCTTGTCGGACCTTAAACTTTACTCCTGAAACTCATAACTCAACACTTTTACCCAACAAAGTCTGAAAGTCTGACCTGTTTAAATCCTCGCATGGCCACGACTCTTTCTCTAACTTCAGCTGTGGTGGAAACCTCGGTGTGCTTTTGGTCCTACAGGAAAGAAGGAGCGCAAGTCGGACTGCGGGGACTGGCAGTGGAGTGTGTGCGTAGCCAACGAAGGGGACTGTGGACTGGGTACCAGGGAGGGAACACGCACCGGCACCGACTGCAAGCAGACCATCAAGACCCAACGCTGCAAGATCCCCTGCAACTGGAAGAAGAAGTTCGGAGGTGACGGAGAACAGCTACGAGTTTACCACGTGTATCTTATAACCAATCGTAAAAGTGATAGTCGAACTCGAACTGAATCGAAGTTATGATCTATTTCTAAACTTAACCAAGTAGATTTGGAGCCTAAACCTAACTGACCATTAATGTTTCCATCCCATTCTGTCATGAGTTCGAACCCATCGTCGTCATGAGGAGATGCACACAGTTGTTATTAGCATAAGACTGCTCATAACAAGGTTTGTGGATTATCTTGAGGAACTGGGTCATGATTTCTGGAAAGAGACATGTGTTTTCTTGGCGCTGTGAGCACCACCAGCTGAGTGCCATCTAGTTCCAGTGTATCCGAGAGAAGGCAGACGTCTCCAAAAACGCAGCAAAAAACAATTCAGATTTTGGGGGTGAACTGTCCCTTTTAATATCTACTTATGTATAGCATGTAAATAATCTATGACCACCGAAAGATCCAGAGAACTTCCCTCCATTTGTACAGTTGCACGGCTCCCAACGCTCTCACCCCACATCACCCCCCCCTCCATGATGTATGCCGACCTGCCACTCACACGAACAATGGTCCCATTTTCACAATAGGAATGAGTAAGCAAAGCTAATTAGAGGTACAACAGAAACGTCTGCTGCGGACGTGATGCATCGTCATGGAAAACACAGGAATAATCATTCCGCTTTGTCATTTGCTTTCCTGTTTTTTAGGGATTTGAGACTGTGCAGCCCTTCGCAGCTGAAATGTCTTACAGTGACAAGCCTCGGGGAGTTTTTCGGCTCCCCCAGTAAGGCTCGTCAGGCGGGAACCTGCTGCTCTGCAATGAGCCTGTCACGAGTGATGAACACACTGCAGGAAATAATGGTCCTGCTAACTGGCTATATAGATTATAGCAGCCAAAGTTTTGGGGACACGGCAATAAGTCACATACCTCTGGCCTTTAAATGGTGGAAAGATATCTGAGGTAGAAAAGGAAAGGGAAAGAAAAGAGACCCTCATGCGTCGTAGAGGCTACAGACTGAGCCTGGTGTCGATTTCATTTTGGGTATTTTTGCAAAATGAATAAATAAATACACTGTAACATTTGGTGCCTACGCGAAATGCATCAGAATTGGTGTGAAAAGACCCTGTAATCTAACCCTGGCAGCCATATCCTGGTGCTGCTCATTTAAAATGTCTGCCATTGACGTGAAGCCCGTTCTGAGTTGTAGGTTAAGTACTGGTACATAACATATTGCACGGAGGGAAAACATTATGCGGCCCTATGCGCTATAACAGCGACCTCGTATAGCGGCGTCACCTTGGATTGCTGCCAGTCGTTTGCAGGAGGAACGATTTGGCATCCCAACTTGGCAAAACTGTTCCGTCTGATCACAATATTATACTCCGAAAAGATCCTTAAAAAATACGAGGGAAAACTAGGTTGACAGTGAGTCTGCAGCAACACGGCCCAAATAGGTTTGTAACTCACAGGAGTGCGACGCAACAAAGCCGGGAGAGAATAACTGTTTGCGCTTGAAAAAACACGAGGAGGGTGTGCAACATCCACAGTTGCCAGAAGCATGACCCCGAAAATAAAAAGAGGACAACCGCGTATGGCAGGTGGGCAACCAGCGCCACAGCTAATGGGCGCCTGTACAATAGACCGTAGAAGTATTCTCTCTAGTGAATACATACAAAGCCCAGCACAGAAGTGATGTTGAAAAGGGGAACGCTATTAAATCTAACAGATTTTTATCTTTTTCTTCAACACTTTGAAGTCTGGATCCCTCAGTGAAGGGCCACATCTCCTATTTTACACATCAAAGTCAGTTCACATGTCACGACGGGTGCTGCTCAGTTTGTCGAAACGGTTTTACAGTGTCTCCAGTGGGTTCGGAGGAGCTCTCACAAGTCCGTAAATACAGCGAAACAGTGTTGTATTAGCTCGGACGAGGAGACAACACATGTTTTATGTAGTTACAAAGTATCATACAAGTGTGTGGAAGAGAACCGTGAACGTGGGAATAATTCAAATTTGAAAGGCTATACTCTCATTATGTGTCTGGTCCAGGGGCGTAAAGAGTGTTTTGGTGGGTGTGGGTGCCCCTACTTCTAGCTCCCTTGCTCCGACTACGCCCTGCTTCAAATTCGGCATTCGTTTCGATTGAAGCGACTCACCTGTAAGGTTTCATGACAGACAGACCAAAGGTGAAAACAACTCCAGTTAGACTAGAGACGACGGGAGGGATCTGATCCGGGTCACAGTGATCTGCCAGGGATGTTTAGTGGGGGATCAATGGCCTCTGTCCTTCATCCTACCCCCCACCTTCCAGCACCCTCGCACGGACGACACCCATCTTTCATTAAACTAAACTGCACACCTTATAGTTTTCTTACTGTATCCTAAACGGTTGTGACGCTATCTGACAGACTTAAAACACCTGGCAGAAACACTCGAAACCACTTCCGCAAAAGGTGTCTACCTTAACTTTTGCGAGAAAATCATGTTCACAGGTTTTCTAGTTTTATGGACATTTAGGAAAAGTGTTGTTACAGTAATGCCGATGTTACAACTCAAAGTACTCCAATGAAACCACTTTTGGGCAACTACATACCAGTGAAGTGTGATTCGAAGTCGATGTGCGTTCGTCTGAATTTTAAAATGTAAAATATTCCACTAACTTTCATGAAAGTCAGGTTGGTAGTTTTTCCGTGATTCTGCTTAAAAACAGGCAAACATACTAGAAACATAACCTACGACCCCATCATCCTCGAGGGAGGTAATTATGGTAATAAAAGCCGTATCATCTTTTCACAAACGGGCCCCGTTGCAGTCTTGCGGACATCCATCCTAAAAATATTGAAAACGATCTCACTAGAATTCACAGTTTTCAGCTTCAGCCACTTTCTTAGTCCCGAGCAAACATTTAATTCCTGATTTTAAGATCCTTCAAGGCATGATCCAATTTCTTCCAATCAATCTGAAATCTGTTCACACATACAGGGCTGATGAGTAGGCGTGCACATCCATTTTTTTTCTTTTTGCCACCTTGCATGTGACACCTTAAAGGAGGACGCGGGCTGCCTGCCAAACTCCCACGAGCCGGCGAGGAAGCCCTCTCTCTCTTTCTCGGAGATGAATTACGGAGGCGCGGGGTTTTAAAGTTGGATGCTCCGAAAGTCCCTGTAGGATTCCTGCAACAATGGCCCTGTCACTCCCTCTCTCTCCGCTCTCCATCCCTCCCCTCCTCACCCCTCCTCTCGCCTCTCCCCTCCTCCTGATGAGCACCCTGGGACTCTCGGAGGCAGTGACAAGAGGGGCCGACGCTTTCATGTGAGAGGAAGCCGAGGAATGAGTGTCACGGCCTCCAGGGAGCCCGGCTAGAGTGGCAACGAAATAACGGAGGGAGATACGAGAGACATTGGACATACAGCACACAAACACACACACACACACACACACGGCGCTTCTTCAAACACATTTCTATAATCAACACCGAGCACTGCCGCTATTTTTCCTGGAGCAATCTTGCATCCGCTGGGGGGGGGGGGGTTGAGTTTAAGGTGGGTTAAATTTGATATCAAATGAAAGCACATATGTGAAATTTATTTGAGGTGCTGCTGAGAGTGCTTTCGCGTCTCCGCCGCTAAGATTGTATCTGTCCATTATCTCCAGGACGAACAGCAGCCCGGCTGTTTCTTTGATTACATTCATCTGTCAGCGGGCTTCATCACATACGGAAAACACAAGTTCGGGACTGTGGAGTGCCGTCTGCTCCTCTTACCAAAGGAGGTCAAAGCACCTTTTATTCCGTCGTTAATAAGAGCGGCTGGTGACGCGGTTTTAGGAGAGCCCACTCTGTAATCTTGGACAAGCTTCTATTGATAGGAAGGAGACAATAGCCAAGTAAATTAAAACCGCTCATCAAACAGCCATTCTCCTCCACCTCGAGGGGCTTGTTTCGATGACTGATTGCAAGTGACTGCCTTTTAAAACAAATATCGAAGCTGCATTGTGTCATTTTTCTTTTTTCTAACCAGAGTTCCTGCTTGATCGCTCCCGTACGAAGCCTCCTCGGAGCCACTTCGCCGAACAAAAGCATCTAATTAAGTATCTGATTTTTTTTTTTTTTTCCTCTCTGTGCGCCGCTGTAGGGGAATGCAAGTACGACTTCCAGGCTTGGGGGGAGTGCGATCTGGCGACGGGCAAGAAGAACAGGACGGGCGTGCTGAAGCGAGCGCTCATGGACGCGACCTGCGCCGCCACCGTCACAGCCACCAAGCCCTGCGGGAAAGTCCCCAAGACCAAGCTGCAAGGTAAGCCGAGAGGAATCCGTCATCACTGGATAGAGTTTAACTCTCGCTGGACACTGGCGAGCCTCTGGGGCGCTGAAGTCCCGTCGATAAATCACCAGGTGAAGATGTATTTCACCGTTCCGTCTCAGAGGCGTAAAACAAAATGTGAACTTTAAACAGTGGCTGGCACTTCAAGCATTCAGGGCTTCCTTCATATCCTCGTTACTGTATTTACACACCAGATATGGGGAATTTGGGGAGTGTTTGGGTGCAGCTAACCGTCTTTACACACCTCCAAACCCTGCAAACAGTATGCTAGCACTTACTGTGGTTTCAGCCCTCCAAATGAACAAAAATGTTGCTCCGTTGCTGCTTCATGTGCTCGCTAATAACGTTAGCAAGACAGCTAAGACTGACCCGCATTTCTGTAGCGCTTTTCCAGTCTTTGGAGTCACCGGGAAGCACATTGCTTCTGTTTTGGTAGTGGCTAATCGCTATTACACACCTCCTAATCCCGCGTAAGCTAGCCCCTTACCGGACCAGTCTATTAACCGAAGACTAAACTGATGTCAGCCCTCAATTAATCTACTGGTAAGCCAGTGAACAAGCTACTGAAAAATGTAATCACATTACTGCCGTGCATCGCTTTCAACACTGCTGAATGCAGCGCCTATAAATTGTATTCACCCCATTGGATGTTTTCGGCTTTTACTGCTTTTATAAATGGAATTAAGGTCAATTTAATTTGGCTTTTTTGACAAGAATTTACAAAAGAACCCTTTATTTTCAAGGTGAAAACAGATTTCTACAAATAATTGTCAATTAATTATCAATATATGATGTAGAATAAGGGGTGTATACTTTTTATAGACACTGTAAGCGCTAAGTCCTTGAAATTCCTCTAATAGTTTGAAGTTAGCCAACACGTTTCAAAGCTCTTACCCTTTTCTGAGTGCAAGGAAGAGGATCTTTTCTTCTAAACCTGTTGGCTCATCTAAAGCTGTTGAACCAATCTTTTTTCTTTTTTTTTTCATAAAACCTTGATTCAGTTCCACCAAGATAAAGTCAAGTCTTTTATGCGACCTGCTCAGCGACTTTAATATCACCCAAGGAGTAATACGGAAGCTTGTTTAAAAGATGAAAAATGTTGTTTACTTTTCCAGAGAAAATCACGCGTCGTTCGGTCGGTCCGGATCAAAAAAGCGAGGCCAGTGCAGAAACAAACTCATGATTAAGGAGAAGTATCGTTCCAGTTCTTTTCTCGCACCGTCGAATGACTGTAAACGGTTACGAGGGAACGTTAGATCAGTCGGTTTGTTTAATTAATTATAGCTGAAGGGATGTTAACCATCTTGTAGTCTCTGTTCCTTCTGCTGATATTCCTCCTGACAAGCTTGTGTATTTCTGTGCCATTTTTTGGAAGATCGGTGTGTTTCAGCAGCTCAAAATATGAAATAAAAGTTCCTGCATTTCCCTCAAACGATGATAAACCAGCGTCGGCATACATCAAGGTGTATTTTGAACTTCCTCCAACCTCTTTGTGATAATTTGGCGTGTACGTTTGATCCATCTCGTCTCCTGGAACGTGTCAGACTGATTGCGTCATTGCTAAATCCAACAAACCCTGGCGAATGATTTTTTTTTTCCAGCTCTAATTCACATTCGCAGTCAATCCACCATCAGCGTGATGGAAATCCACCTACTTAAGTGCTAAGTTGTGGCCGTGAGTGACAGTGTTGAAGCAGGGGTGAATAGGTTAACTCACTATTCAGCTGTAATTACATGCTTTTAGCTTTTTTTTCCTTCACTCGCGTCAAAGTCAGGGCGCTCTTCCTGCTCCTACACTTCCCACATTCTATGGAAACGGACGGTCGTCGGGGGGGGAAAAAAAAAAACTCAAGTCGGCACAAGAGTCGAAGCAATCGGAGAACATTAATGTGGACGCGTGTAGAATATCGTCCGCGCGGAGAGACGGGTGTAAAACCGGCGATAAGAAAGCGGCCGATCCGTTCCAAGTGAGTCCGTGCCCTTTTGTTAATTATGTAAACAAGGATGTAACTGACCCGCTGTGGATGTCCCATTGTCCAAACAGGATTATAATGAGGGCAGAATCGCTGCCAGCGGTCGTAAACTGCGCCCCTTATCACGCTCAGCAGATGACATGTGTGCACACAAAGGTTTGCACGCGGAGTTTGCTTAACCTTAACGTCGCTCCAGATCGAACGGGCCGGTCAGGTGAAGCTGCGTACTACCATAAGACAGCATGAGCACTTCTGAGACAGTTTACTGCGACTGCAACACATCTGTCGGCTTTTCAATGGCCGGAGTCTGTTAAACTTCTTTCTCGGTAGTGAATCATAAACGACTTTACTGGACTTGCTATCAGTGTTCTTCCTCCTCCATGTTTTCCCTGCATATATATGGTACAGGACGCCACTTGTAAACATACAGGGATGTATGAATTTATAAAAGGAAGGTGTAGAGAAGTGTGGATGATTTTTTTTTCCCCTTTACTTTGTGTGATGATTAGTTTCTGCTGTAAAAAAGTCACTTTACTTTGAAAAATCGAGAAAACTATTACCTCAAAATGACAAAGTAGTCTTGTAATTTAAAGGTGTTAAAACTTTTCAGCTCCTACAATTTAAACTTAATACTCTACTTGACTTAATTCTGGAGTAATTGGCCAATGCAAGAGCCCAACAATGACATGGTGGTATTCATGGAACCTGAACTGAACTCGACTCAAGCCTCACACAGGTAATATGAGCTGAAGTGTTGAGTTTGTGCCACGATGTCACACAGTTTCTGCTGCAGCAGCCAGAGGCATCCGGCATAATCTCTCCACTTGTCACTACGAGGCTGAATTCGGAGTTTTCTGGCCGTTTTAGAGTCACGCAGCTTCTACATTTAACATAATCAGCAACTTTGTGATTATTGGCAGTGACATTTCCCCGTCAGGGTCCATCACTTACTATCAGTTCTCACTTAACGTCACTTGCCAATCACCTGTGATTCTTCGTTATTTGTTGGTTTGTGAGCAGGATTACACAAAAACTACTGAACAGATTTCTACAGAACTTGGATGGAGGATGCGTCCCGGCCCAGAATGGATCCCATTAACTTCTGCTGGTCGTCCAGGAGTTGTTTTCTCTCTTTCTTTAACTTTGCGACCTTGGGTGTTTTTGTCATTTTCACTAATTTCATGCACAGATGTTGATGAAAAAGAAAAAAAATCATGCACATTTAGGTGGCTGGTATATATGAGTGAGTGCAAACGGGGACTGTTTGGCCTTGGCGGAGGTATGCGCTCTACTGAGTGCCACTGCCATGACTGACATCATTAGAATTTTATGTTAAACTCCGGTCGGGTCTCCACGTTCTATCCCATTATTCAATATATGGTCCAATGTAGACGGGTTTCCAATCTATCAGTGTCCGTCACACTCACATTCATACTTGGATTGTGCAAAGGCAAACATGCAAACTCCATAAAGCTATTTTGCTTTTGCTATCCTGTCATCAAAAGTCATTTTGCAAATATAAATAAACTGACACCGCATAGACGAACTTAATCACCAGATCCTTTCAGGTGCTGTTGTGCAGCAAAGAAATTCACGAAAAACCTGAATAGAAGTGTGAAATCAAATGAATAAAAACCTGTAGAAGATGCATGAATGCATGCACATGACACTTTAATTATTCTGCTTTTCAAATTTAATTCCATCGTGCTCCATTATGCACAGGTATCGATGTGAAGATGAATTTTTAATGTCATAAAATGCAAATTTAAACGTATATATTCAGGCGCCTTCCTGTGGACGTGTGTGAATGCAAAAAGGGGGGAAAACGTGTTTGGTTTGCAGCCATGTGTACCTGCCTACCTGCGCACATCCATTCTAATGAAGGCCAGATGTGTGGATGCGGAGTGACAGCCTAAGAGGCGTGAGAGCTGTCGGCAACAGAAGAGCGGAGCGAGGATGACAGTGGCCGAGATGAAGGGAGACAGTTGGGAAGAGAGACCTCGCCATGTGATTGCACGATGTGCGGCGCGATTCCCCACGTCTGCCAGTTGGATGATAAGCCCTGGGAAGCAGAGAGGTTACTGGGAAAAAGAAAGAGGGGGTGCTGTGCACAATGAGGTGTGCACGGGAAGGGAAACTGCGGATGCCTTTCTGTGTCAGGGGATGGCAGAGATACAGTCCACAGCAGCGGGATCAGAGGGCTTATGGAAAAAAAAAAAAAAACATAAATGTTTGGCTTCTGAGTGACTGAGATGGAGAGGGGAGGCTATCTAACCCCCCCGGCTGGGAGCAGAGATCTGCCCGGCTGAATCTGCAATTCTGAACAGCCACCTTGGGTATGGGAGATAGGTTTCCCCTGACTGCAGCAGGTTCCTGTGACGGAGGTAGCATCTGTCATTTGCAGATTCTGGAGGAGACAATGCTAAGAGGCGCCTTGGGAGCGATCTGAGATTCAGAGTTGCGTGTCTTCGCTGTCTAGCCCAGGTGAAGCACAGACCCCGCGGAGCGAGCGGGAGAACAAAGAGTGACAGAAATGAAACATTATGAATGCCTGTTGAAACCTCAAGGTCCCCGCCTTCTCTTTTGAGCAGAACAGGAGTGAGGGGCTGCGCGAGGGAGTGTTTGGACACCGGAGTTGATTTCAGGCTAAACAAAAGGCTCTGCTGAGATATTTCTGGCATGTCTGAATTTGGTCCGAGCCGTTTTGTTTGTGCTATTCTTTCTGGACGGACAGGTGGTGTTCTGGGCTTAAAGGAATTTTTATCAAAGACTTCCATTCAGAGACACACTGAATACTATATTATTACACTCACTCCATATTCCTGTCGTACAAAAGGCTGACAGTAATTGCAGAAACTGTTAATTTAAGACAGGAAGGTTGAATGTTTTTTAGGATGGCCGGCCAAAAACGTGCCCCAACAGCAGGTTAACACTTTAAGGTTGATTTTCCGACATAAAATATAACCGACACACCATCAATCACCGTCTGATGACCTCTTTGAAATTATCCAAAGACATTCTTTGGATTTAATGGCAAAGTGGAAGGAACTCATTTAAAGGTACAATAAGCGAGTATATGAATCCTATAATTAAGATTAAAACACCTCTCTGTTAAAAGTGGAAGTGTCTGTCTCCTGGTGACAGCTTCACTGCTTTTAATGCAGTTTGATGCAAGTATTTTAAATCACATATTCAAAAAGGAAAAAAAAAAAAAAAGATTTGAGAGGCATTAATTCCATAATTTGACAGATGACAGTCGAGAGAAGGTCAATGACGTTCACAGCCGGTGGCTTCACTCTAATGACACTATAGGGTGACATTTCCTCCATGTATATATAAAAAGGCATATATGATAGAAGGAGTATTTACTGTACATCCTTTAGTCAACTAAAATAATGTAAATTGCTTAAAAAACACATTTAAATTTTACATGATCTTAATAATACTTGAAGTATGAAAAGTAAATGTACTCAATGGTCCCTTGACATTGCTGTATTATCACATTATTATTAATAAGGTGGTGTGCAGCATTAAGAAAGTTTATATTCAAACCTCTGTCATGTTTACCCCAAATCTTATTTAAATTCAGTTCTGTTCCACCAAAACTTTAAACTCCTGTTATAACTAGGATGCAGCATTAAATCATATAAATCAGAGGAGGTGTAACATAACATGGCTGCCTTTGGGGAACAGATTGAACCAAAGTGAAAATCTTTTGTTTCAGCTTGTTGCTTGTCAGGTCGGGGTAAAAAGGGAAAACTAAGGAGATATAGGAGTTGGACCCAAACGCAGATAATCAGAGGACAAGAGGCAGCAATGAGGGGAACAAAAGGCGAGCTTTAATAAAACTAAAGCTGAAGTACAAAAACCAAAAAGGAGCAAGACCAAAAACGAGACAAAAGCAAAGTAGCAACCAAGAGAGCTAAACAAAGTGCAAACAAAAGGACAAAGTACAAAATCAAAAATGCAGATTGCAAAACTCAAAATCCAACACATACCATGAGACACGAGAGGAGGCAAGGCAGGAACATGGACATGAACAGACACTGGCAGAGACAATGAACGGACAAGGAGTGCAGGGGATTCACAGACTAAATACACAGACTAATGACCAGACAAGGAACAGGTGAGGAGAGAGGAGCCAAGGTGAGGTAACGAGAGGGAGGAGCATGGAGGACAAAACACTGACAGACAGAGGGAGACAGACTGCAACTAGGAAAATACACAGGAGAACTTAAAGAACACATGACACAAGAGGGCATGGAAAATCAAAACATGAGACACAAGACACACAACACAAGAATACAGAGACATAAACCCAGAGTCATGACAGTACCCCACCCTCAAGGGGCAGCTTCCAGATGCCCCAAAGGAACCCATTACACAGAGACCTAAAGAAGCCGGGAGGGTGGAGGGGGTTCGGGAGGGGTGCCAAAGTCCAAACGATGATGGGAGGAGGAGGAGGGCCAAGGTTGAGGCCCACAGAAGGGTGACGGCGGGGGCGAAGGTTGAGATCCTCAGGAGGTCTGTGGCGAAGACGAAGGTGGTCTGGAGGTCTGTGGCGAAGGCGAAGGTGGTCTGGAGGTCTGTGGCGAAGGCGAAGGTGGTCTGGAGGTCTGTGGCGAAGGCGAAGGCGCTCTGGAGGTCTGTGGCGAAGACGAAGGCGTTCTGGAGGCCGGCTGCGAAGGCGAAGACGAAGGCGTTCTGGAGGCCGGCTGCGAAGACGAAGAAGAAGGCGTTCTGGAGGCCGGCGACGAAGACGAAGGCGTTCTGGAGGCCGGCGACGAAGACGAAGGCGTGGGCTGGGACCTACTGGAGGCCGGCGACGAAGACGAAGGCGTGGGCTGGGACCCACTGGAGGCCGGCGACGAAGGCGAAGGCGTGGGCTGGGACCCACTGGAGGCCGGCGACGAAGGCGTGGGCTGGGACCCACTGGAGGCCGGCGGCGACGGCGAAGGCGAAGGCGTGGGCTGGGACCCACTGGAGGCCGGCGGCGAAGGCGAAGGCGTGGGCTGGGACCCACTGGAGGCCGGCGGCGAAGGCGAAGGCGTGGGCTGGGACCCACTGGAGGCCGGCGGCGAAGGCGAAGGCGTGGGCTGGGACCCACTGGAGGCCGGCGGCGAAGACGAAGGCGTGGGCTGGGACCCACTGGAGGCCGGCGGCGAAGGCGTGGGCTGGGACCCACTGGAGGCCGGCGGCGAAGGCGTGGGCTGGGACCCACTGGAGGCCGGCGGCGAAGGCGTTCTTGAGGCCGGACCGCTGGCTGGGGAAACCTCCTGGGTCTTGGCCGGGCCACCGGCTGGGGAAACCTCCTGGGTCTTGGCCGGGCCACCAACAGGGGTTTGCAGGGAGCTGGTGGCCTGGAAACTGATGAACGGTGGGTGGCAGCGGGCGACCTCGGCCGGGCCTCCGACCGAGGAGCTGGCACTGGACTTGGCACTGGACTTGGCACTGGCCCCGGCCGGTCCTCCGACCGAGGAGGAGACACAGGACTTGGCCTGGGGCTCAGCCGGACCTCCGACCGAGGAGCAGGCGCTGGACTTGGCGTGGGACTTGGCGTGGGACTCGGCCGGGCCTCCGACCGAGGAGCAGGCGCTGGACTGGGCGTGGGACTTGGCGTGGGACTCGGCCGGACCTCCGACCGAGGAGCAGGCGCTGGACTGAGCGTGGGACTCGGCCGGACCTCCGACCGAGGAGCAGGCACAGGGCTTGGCGTGGGACTCGGCCGGGCCTCCGACCGAGGTGCAGGAACGGGCCTCGGCCGGGCCTCCAACCGAGGTGCAGGAACGGGCCTCGGCCGGGCCTCCAACCGAGGTGCAGGAACGGGCCTCGGCCGGGCCTCCAACCGAGGTGCAGGAACGGGCCTCGGCCGGGCCTCCGACCGAGGTGCAGGAACGGGCCTCGGCCGGGCCTCCGACCGAGGTGCAGGGTTTGGACTTGGCATGGGACTCGGCCGGGCCTCTGACCGAGGAGCAGGGACAGGCCTCGGCCGGTCCTCCGACCGAGGTGCAGGAACGGGCCTCAGCCGGGCCTCCGACCGAGGACTTGGCACTGGACTCGGAGCAGGAGCAGGCCTCGGCCGGTCCTCCGACCGAGGTGCTGGGACGTGACTTGGCATGGGCCTCGGCCGGTCCTCCGACCGAGGCGCTGGGACGGGACTTGGCATGGGCCTCGGCCGGTCCTCCGACCGAGGAGCAGGGACGGGCCTCGGCCGGTCCTCCGACCGAGGCGCTGGGGCAGGACTTGGCATGGGCCTCGGCCGGTCCTCCGACCGAGGAGCAGGGACAGGACTTGACATGGGCCTCGGCCTGTCCTCCGACCGAGGAGCAGGGACAGGACTTGACATGGGCCTCGGCCGGTCCTCCGACCGAGGAGCAGGGACAGGACTTGACATGGGCCTCGGCCGGACCTCCGACCGAGGAGCAGGGACAGGCCTCGGCCGGGCCTCCGACCGAGGAGCAGGGACAGGCCTCGGCCGGGCCTCCGACCGAGGAGCAGGGACAGGCGCCATCAGGTCCGCCGACTGAAGGCCACAGGCAGGAACAGGCGCCATCAGGTCCGCCGACTGAAGGCCACAGGCCGGAACAGGCGTCATCAGGTCCGCCGACTGAAGGCCACTGGCAGGTGTCGACCGGGCCGCCGACTGAAGGCCACTGGCAGGTGTCGACCGGGCCGCCGACTGAAGGCCACTGGCAGGTGTCGACCGGGCCGCCGACTGAAGGCCACTGGCAGGTGTCGACCGGGCCGCCGACTGAAGGCCACTGGCAGGTGTCGACCGGGCCGCCGACTGAAGACCACTGGCAGGTGTCGACCGGGCCGCCGACTGAAGGCCACTGGCAGGTGTCGACCGGGCCGCCGACTGAAGGCCACTGGCAGGTGTCGACCGGGCCGCCGACTGAGGGCCACTGGCAGGTGTGGATGTCAGCCACACCTTTAGCGGTGCAAACCCGGCAAGCGCTGGCTGTGCAGTTGACAATGGAGTTGGGGCTCCATTGCCAGACTTCAAGGAGCCAGGACGCTGCCGAGAATGTCGCTTTCTTGGTGGAGGCATTTTGTAGGCCAGGCGGGTTCCACAAAAAGGGGACATTTCAGCTGAGGCTGGAGCTGAGGCATGAGCTGGTAGCTTGGCTGTGGCTGTGGCGTGGGTTTGGGCTGAAACACTGGGAGCTTGCTGGGAGTTGCTGCTGCTTAGTTTGACCAGCAAGGTTCTCCTCAGGTCAGCAACTTCAGCAATTAACTCCATGGCGCATGGAACTGCCCACAACCAAGGCCTATCAAACATTGTCCTGTTAAATTCAGCTATTATCTGTAACATTTCCCTTTCATCAGTCTTGACATCAAGATCCCCCCACAATTTTTCCTCAATGTCAAGGAGCTGTTTTCTGTAGTCTGCTGGGTCCATTTTACTAGGTCCGTTCATTCTGTCAGGTCGGGGTAAAAAGGGAAAACTAAGGAGATATAGGAGTTGGACCCAAACGCAGATAATCAGAGGACAAGAGGCAGCAATGAGGGGAACAAAAGGCGAGCTTTAATAAAACTAAAGCTGAAGTACAAAAACCAAAAAGGAGCAAGACCAAAAACGAGACAAAAGCAAAGTAGCAACCAAGAGAGCTAAACAAAGTGCAAACAAAAGGACAAAGTACAAAATCAAAAATGCAGATTGCAAAACTCAAAATCCAACACATACCATGAGACACGAGAGGAGGCAAGGCAGGAACATGGACATGAACAGACACTGGCAGAGACAATGAACGGACAAGGAGTGCAGGGGATTCACAGACTAAATACACAGACTAATGACCAGACAAGGAACAGGTGAGGAGAGAGGAGCCAAGGTGAGGTAACGAGAGGGAGGAGCATGGAGGACAAAACACTGACAGACAGAGGGAGACAGACTGCAACTAGGAAAATACACAGGAGAACTTAAAGAACACATGACACAAGAGGGCATGGAAAATCAAAACATGAGACACAAGACACACAACACAAGAATACAGAGACATAAACCCAGAGTCATGACATTGCTGCTGTGTGGTTTCTGCCTCCATCTTTACTTACCAGCTCCTGACAGGAGGCACATTTGTTCTTTGTGCGTTTTACTTTTTGACTGTGGGTAAGCAAGCATCTCCATGTTGATTAAACTGGGATTCATTTTTGTTTAAATTTGGATTTGCTAAATGGAGATTAGTTTTTAAATTGTGCAACAGAGCTCTGCTTGTATTTAAATCTGGATTTACTCACTTTCAACCTGGACATGTCAAATTCTGATGAGAACTAATCTTAGATTAAATTAATCTTTGTCGCTGTGAACTCGTGCTTAATATTTTTGGTGCCGGATATTAATCTGCAGAGTTACTTTGAGTGTCAAGTTTATTCAGCACGCACTTAATTTCGCTGTTAACTCGGTTTTGGCCCAGTACGTTCCCCCACTGTGGTTCGGCTCAGGGCGGATTTGAGCTGGAGGAGACAGAAAACAGGACCGATTATGAGTCCGTGTCAGAAGCAGAGAGGAGAGCGAGCGGCGGCGTGTAATGTGCAAATGCAGCAGAAAGCACTCCTGGTATGAGAGTCCCCAACTCATATATGGAGCAGATACAAACAGGGCCGGAGTGAATCCCTTTTTTTTTTTTTTCCTCCATCTCTCTCCCCGGAGAGCAGAATGTGCTGACAAAAACACCACGAGGGAGGAAGAGGAAATATTAAAACAAATGAAAACAGGCACACAAAAGGAGCAATATCTGTATTTGCATGAGCGAGAGTGCTTTGCAATGTCAAAATCTTAATGGCCGTGGAAGTTTGCAACGAGGTGACGAGAAGAGATTCCAAAAAAGATTTCCTCTCGGCGCACATTCAGCACCTTTTCAGCGCTCAGAACTATTTGCCGGCACGTCGTTAGACGATTTGTGAGTTGTGGATGTGTCCTCTCAAGATAATCCATTCACAGAAAAACGGATGCAGGATTTAAGTATCGACAGTCTTTTCGTATATAATCACACTTTCATTTCTTTTGAGATGCACCGAGATGCTGTTTTTCACTCATTACTTACATCTTATTGGATTTTTCAGGCCCGTTAATCGAATCTGCTTTGTTAATGCAATTTTTCAGTAGTTTGCCCCTGAAATGAAAGTATGCGCTAATGTTTTATTTCTCATTTGACACAAATCTCCATTTAAATAAAGCCGTTTGAGTTTTGAAAGCTGAATAAAAGCGACGTGGGAGGATCTAAATTTGGTGTGGGAACTTGCTTTGGATTAGGGAACATGGCCCCGAACAAAAAGGGTGTGTGGATTAGCCGGGCTGATACCTCTGTTCAACACGTCGCAAGATGAAAAGGTTGCTAGAGAAACACTTCTTACAGGGGGGAAGATTAGTAGTGCCAAGTGTTGGGGAAATACAAACAGATGCATGTGCTTTGTAAAAGATGATCAAACACACGGAGAAACACACAGTTACTGTATATTCACAACACAATCCAGTAAGTGTCTCCTTCCATTGGGCCACCGTGGGACCTTTTTTTTCCAGGAAAGAAATGTATGGCAGTGAATGAAAGTGTGAAAGTGAAAGACAATTTTTCATCCTGTTCGACTCGTGCCATGAACTGCCATGTTGCTCACTGCCGATTTGAAATTTAACTAGTTTTCAGAAAACTTTTGAAGCTGTAAGACTGTGAAAATACAAAATCAGAAAGACCACAAACCCAACAGAGGTGCACCTGACATCGTCTCATTACCTAAAACCTCGTAGAGCAGGATCCACACATTATTAGCTTACAGAACTGAATACACTCATTTCATAAAGCTGCAGGTGTCAGTATGAGCAGACTTGTTCTGATTTTCATCTTTCTTTGGTAAGACAGTGAACGAGCTCACCGTCGACTTGTGGTTGCTAGTGCTAGCGGTAGGCTAGCAAACATAAGTCACCTGTCACGAAGCGCACACACTGATATTTTTGAGGAAGGCACATACTCTGACTTCACCACATCCACCGTAGATATCAGATTGAAAAGACAATCTCTGTGTTGCCGCAGCAGTCTAATGTTTCCATGGTGGAACATTTAAAGAGCGCCGACGCTGAACTAATTAGTGCGATGACGTGGAAGTCCATCAGAGCAATGTGTTGAACCCCCCCAAAAAAGTAATTATGATTAAAAAACACTCTTGAAATAATGACTTACTTATCTCAAAATAATAACTTAGTATTACAAACTAATGCCTAAAGCTGCGCTCAGGCGAAATCAGAACTACAGTGTCATTATTTCAATAAAGTTTCCGATAAAACTTTTAGAAACATGAATAAAAAAGTGAGTTTATACCCAACTCTGTCTGTAATAGCTTATTTTGAATGTAAATCTGAAACCATCAGCTTGTTACAAAATAATATTAAACCACATCACAGTAAATGTTACTGAACCTCACAAAAGCACTTGGTGTGATTTCCTATAACAAGCGTGGAGGAGTTTTGATTTGAGCGCCTGTGCAGACAGGTAGAAAAAGACAAAACGGCTGAAAGGGAGCACATCCGTATCCCGAGAGCCATAAATTAAACACCCGGACCCTGAAATGGAATCCAACCATAGTTAATTTATACAGCTGTGTCTTTCCTACAGCGAGATGTTCGAAATGCCTCCCGTGAAAAGGCGACTATTTGGCCGGGAATCATCTCATTTCGCGACAAAATAGGTCTTTCAAAAACGTCAATTTCCATGTGAACCATATCTATAACAGGCATATGTTCAGAGGAGAACGGATTGAGACGTACGCGCGTGCATACAGACCAGCGAATACACAAAAATAGCCCGGATGATTGACAGTCCAACAAACAGCTAGCCAGGAGCTATAGGTAGCCAAAAAATCGCTGCGGGGTTGTGCTCTCTTCCGGTTCACCAGAGCGGAGAGGCCGCAAAGCAGAAAAGGGGAAGGGAGGCCGTGAACTGTGGCGTCTGTCATGGCTGCCAGGTACCGATCCACTCTTGCGGGAAGTTGATAAAGCCGGTTTTTCATGGGGCGCAGACACAGCCACCGAATCAATCCCCGGGAGAGCGCGGGAGGGGAGGGACTGCATCCAGTGTCACGGCGCTAAACCTGCACTCTGGCAAATAAAAACTAATTAAAAACTCCTACGGTTGATTATTGCAATCTGAAGCGGAGCATCTGTGCTCTTCATGGACACAATGGGATTTGTTTATTTTTCAAAAAAAAACACATCACCCCGGGGCAGAGAGAGAGAGAGAAAAGAGACTGTCTGAGTAAACACTGAGGGTTGTAACTTTTTTTTTTTTTGTTTGTCTCCGGTGTGCTCGCAGACGCAAAGAAGCAGAAGAAGGAAGGCAAGAAGCGAGAGCGCGCCCAAATGGACTGACGAGGACGCTCGTCACCACGGAGCGATGGAGGGGCGGAGAGACGTCCACTGCCCCGTTTCAACACGGTTCCTCTTTATATGTCCTGTAGGTTGACCGTAGGGAACCTATAGAGCTTTTACAAACAAAAAAAAACAGTGGAAATAAGACTTTTAGAGATTGTTTGACTTTTTTTTTTCTTCTTTCTAGCACCTGATAAGAAAAACGACTCGTACGTTGCGATAGAAGATATAATACTCGGCCATAGGGGACGAATAATGAATATGGAAGAGATCTGTGTACTAGTGTTCTTACCTAATGATGTTACTCCTAGGATTATTCTCTTAAGAACCAATTGGATAGGATTTGTGATACAGTTGCATAGCCTAACGCTGATTTGGAACAAAAACAAAAACCTCTTTGGTCCATGCCCCCAACTTAATGAAGCTGTTTGTTCTAAACATTTTTAATTAATTTGAGTGAAAAAATCTCAAGTTAATGGTCAGACTTTACCCCATTTCCTCTGTGCTATGATGTCCCTCCTTTTATTTCTTGTAAGAATAAACATAAAGCTCGTTCTTTTTCTGGGGGGTGGGGTGGGCGGGGGGGCTGCATGAATTAGCTATCGTCCAAGTGTGCAAACTGGTTTACTGTTTTTAGTTTGTGTTTTTTCCTCCTGCTGCTCTGTTGTACCTCAATTTATACCCACTGATTTTTATTCTCCAGCTCCTGGCTGTAAAAAAAATAAATAAACAAATAAAAAATTAAAGTGCTCAGTATTGTAGTCCTCAGTTGGATTTAACATTCCCCTTTGTGTCCTGTTAAGTTTCTGAAAATAAAAATGAATAAAAAATACACTTAGACGCATGTTTCTCTTTGGCCTTGTGCATCCCCACCACTGACTTATATAGATGAAAGGTGCCATATTGTGAATGTGGAAATCATTTGGAGACATTTGCTGTGTCTCAATTCAGGGTCTGCATCCTTCGGAGGAGCATTTGAAGGCCAATTACGTCACAATGCTGCGCAAAATGCTGCCACAATTCGAAGGCTCCTCTAAATGTGGTCTTCTTTTCCCTCTTTTTGGAGGATGCACCGCAACTATCCTTCGTGGCCTCACATATCCCAAGATTCTTTGCGCGCCCGAAAAAGAAGAAAGAAAGAAGAAATCGTGACTTAAGGGTAAAACATCTGGTGATGCAACTGGGAAATGCTCCAAAGGCCAGACCATCCCATTTAACAACGGTTGACGTGGTTAATAAGGTCTCTCAGAAGGACTCGCCTTCGAAAACCGCAAAGGCCGGGTACTTCGAAGGATGCAGACCCTGAATTGAGACACAGCAACAGTCTGGGCAGTAGTAATCGCATGGTTGAGCCACAGTATGGAGTTCCTGCCCATAAACCCGCCTGCTCAAGATGTGACTCATGACATCAAACCCTCTTTTACTGCATTAAATAACTAATTAAAACCAAGTGGATCAGAAAAATTGACTTGACATACGTAATGAGTAAGTGAGTAAGTCAGGTTGGGTACTTACTTGAATAAAATAATCTCCCCTTACATTTCTCATTTCCCATTCAACAAGTTCTCTTACCCAGCTTGTCAAATACAGTAGTTTGGTCAAGTGGCCTTAAAGTCAAACTACGACTCTCTCCACAACCTCCAAAACTAGTGGTGGTTTTGCACGTGAAGGGCTCCGAGGTGAAGCTAGCAACAATACTTCATATATAACATCCAGTTAGACAATAAAAACTACTTGGTTAGGTTAAGGCACCAAAACTATTCGGTTAGTGTTGGGTGGAAAAGCCCATTCAACCACCTCAACTGACCCTTGACTTGGACTTTTCGATGTAAGAGGGTCAAACTTATTAGCGCTGGTCCACTGACCAGGCATGAGGATTCACTGGTCCCATTAAATAACATGGAGGGGGGCAAGATTTATAACCTGTACCGCAGCCAACCACCAGGGGGCGATCGAGAGGCCTCACAGCTTCAGTTCGGAGAGCTGTCACGCCATCCATCAACAGTCCCGACGGTCAAAAACTCTCCCGAAACCTCTCAAAACACATTTTGATATATATTTATTTGAATTTCATTCTGAGAGAGTATGGCACAATGTAACCACTTGATGCAGTTCATCTTACAGTGTTGTAGGTGGCCAGTGATAGTAAACACTCAGATTTCATTGTCCAGAACAAATAATCAATCAAGAACGCATCAAAAAGGAAAAAAAAAAAAATCAATACCATTGTTACTGTACAGGAAGTATCATAGTGGGAGGGGAGGGGAGGGGGGAGGAGAATAAATGAGGGACTCTTGGGAGGGGGGGAGGGGGGACATTCAGATAGTAGCTATTAAAGACGTGTATGTACATTGCAAATGTACCACATCCCAATTACATATAATGTATTATATAGATATATACAATGCAAACAATAGACTCTTAAATGTATTTTTCCTATCGCAAGAGAAGCCACAAGCCACAGTGAGTGATACACAATGAACATCTACATACAGAATCAAATGAAAAATGAACACTTGTCATGTACATTTAACACTTGCAGCAGGCTACTGAGATTTACTTTTTTTTTTTTTGTTTTGTTGTTTTTATTTTATTTGCTGATTTTTGTTTTTAAATCCACACGACCCCCCCGCAAAGTTCAGACCGGGTCAAACAGCTCAACACTTTGGTTGCTCCACGAAGAAAAAAGAGGAAAAAAAAAAAGAAAAGAAAAAAAGAAAAAGAAACATCTTTTTCCCCAGGATGTTAAAATTGCAAAAAGTTATAAAGTGTGTCCAGTAATATAGCAGACGGGGGAGAGCAAGCTTCTTTGCCAAGGTGAGTGTGAAGCCTTATGAATTTACAGGTGAGAAATCGAAATGAAGCCTCTTCCCTCTGGGCCTCTGGGTCACATTGGAACACATTTTAGCTTTTTTTTTTGTCCACCTCCAGGTTTCCAGGTTTGCTCTTTTTCTTTTTTTTTTCTCTCTGGCTGCAAAAGTCACTCTTGAAAATCCCCCGGAACCATGCTCCCCGAGGTTCAAAAAAAAAAAAAAGTTTGGATCCGGTCACTCATTTTTGCAAGGCAGGAATCCATTTCTTCCGACCATCGTGCCCCCAGAAAACGCACATATATTTATACCTCCTGCTCTTATAATCATATTCTCTTTGAAACTCTTCCATAAATCAAGCTATTCATATATTTTCATGGATTTTTAAACAACACTTTTAATCTCGAAACCAAGAAGAAGAAACTGTCTGTACACGGATCATATTCTAATTTTTGCAATACTACATCTGTACTTTGTACAATGATAAACAGATTTTTTTTATAAAATGTGATAGAAAATGTACAATATAATGTATCTATATGTGTTCCAGTACCACGCAAAGCTGTGTCTAAGTGAGTCTTTGGAAGCCTGTTGCTATTGAAAGACTGGTTGAAAAGAGGAAGTGTTGATGACAGGAGGGAGAGACAATCACACCGTGTGCATCTTTCCCTGATGTGTGCCGTGATATTTTGTCCAATCGGATGTCTTCATGCAGAGAAAAATAAAACACTGCACACATGCAAGCCACACGCACACACACACACACACACACACACACATGTACACTCAAATGACAGCGCTGATGTCGGTGTAATGGCAGACACGCAGGGTTTGCACAGGAAAGCACAATTTCCCATATGACAACTGTGAATACACACAAACACACACACACACACACACACACCGGATGGAAAATCAACCAAAATAGCCCGCTGTGCCTTCAGGATATATTGAAATATGTAAGTGTTGTGAGTGTGTCCTGTACAGTTTTTGATTATTTCAGAAGGCATTGGGATGATCATTTTAGATTGTTCAGTCCAAACTCTCATCGCCGGCTGCAATCATGCAGTGACTGTTAAGACGGAAATTATAGTAATGGGAGCTCAGAGCCGAGAAAAACAACATCTTTACCAGAAAAAAAAGGAAAAAAGTTAATTTGGGAGGCTGAATAACATGCTCTTAAAGGAGACCTATTATGCTTTTGTTCGTTTTTCCCCTTTCCCTCAGTTTGTTAATGGAAGATCCTGCCGCATGTAAAAGGCCTTGAAAGTCAAAAACAAACCCTGCGCCAACAGGAGCTCATCTCTCCCACAGAAAACACTGCTCCTGAAACGCCTCGTCACCAGCCCCGCCTATAATCCAATGACTTTGTGACATCACGCTGTGTCACCACGTCGCACATTTTTCACGAGCTATGCTGATATTCATGTTAGAAGTGAAGATAACATGAAGCTGAACACACGACCGGAGGCAAGGTGAGTGGTGCTGGCTCAGGCATGTTTGAGCTGACCAATCAGAGCAGACTGGGTAATCAGGGGGAGGGGTTCTTAAAGAGACAGGAGCTTAAACAGAGCCTTCAGACAGAGGGGGCATACACTGCAGTGTTAACTGCAGTTTACCTTTAACAGGTTCATTTTATATTAGTACAATTCTGGCAACTACAGCTACTGGTATTCTACTGTACGATATTTTATTGCAGACTTCAACTTTATGGTAAAATTAACGGCAGCTGTGGTTTTAATGTAAAATTGTGGGTTTTCTACATATAATGACAGTAGAAATTACAGTTAAGCACTGATTCTTGATTTGTGGTAAAATATATCTTCTATGGAGGCGTACTATTTTGGATTTTATGGTCTTTTACCGTTGCCATTTGACTGTTGGTTATTTTAGAAACAGTGGTAACCCAAAATAAACTAATAAACCTGACAATGAGCATAATAGGTCTCCTTTAAATGTAGCACCATACACACCTTCCCGCACACACGCAACCAACAACACAACAGGTTTCAGGATAAAAGAGCAATTTGTTTATGTCACTCTGGATAAGGCACTTCAAATTGCTCCGTACAATCTGGCGATATAAATGTGTTTTTTTTCCCGATAAAAATCTTGCAGCATGCACTCACGCTGCTGCGTTTTTTGTTTTTTTTTTCTTTTCTACGTGGCTGCACAAGACTGCAGAGATCACTCTCAGCACGAGTGAAGCCAGAGAAACCTTAGATTTTGAAGTCGTCTCTGATAAACGTTTCATGTCATATGTTCTCCGTAAAAGGAGTTTAGCCCTTTGACATAAGCCGTATGAAGAGGAGCCCAGCTAGCTCTGACGGCACATTATGATCTGTTGACTACAATAGAGACAATGTTTATTCTAGTCATACTAGGACGGATGAACATCGGAATTTATGTTCATGAGCGCTGATGGGTTACAATGGACTCGTGGAGATGTGAAGGTCATTACAGCCTCGAAGCGGGGGGGGAATGGTGGATTGTGTTTGCACAACATGAGGATGAGATGCAATAAAAGCGCAGGACGGATGGTAAACAGCGCCGCGTCACGCTGTGTTTACGCCAGGCGGCAGGTTTTCGTCTGGGACACTCGAATTCCTGCAGCAGAACCCTTGGCTGACCCGCCCAGAACGACTGTGACTTCTCCAAACATGGTCCACATGCAAGCGTGATCCTCTAGCTGTGGATTTTGTCAGTGACAACCCTCCATCCCCCCCCCCCCCTTCTCTCCCTCTCTCTCTCTCTCAACCTCTTGTAACCATGACTACAAAGGCAAGCTTATCTGTTCCAAACGTACAAAGTGTACACCTTGGGGGCTATCAGTCGCTTTTCCCCCTCCCATGCGTGACAGCCATTCTTCTTTTCACTGTCACCCAACAACGCTTCCACGTTCTATCGCATGCCCACGTTCTCTCACATCATCCACTCTCCCCGCTTTCACGAAAGGGCTGATACAAGACCGTTGTTTTGTTCTCGTCTGCTCAACTACTTGGCAACAGGAGCAATGGGGTGGTGGGGGGGAGTAAAACGGTTTATGAGAACTTTGCTCCTGGTGTTTGAAGTGCCGGGGTGATAACTGCAGTGAGCAGCACTGCTTTTTTTTTAGATGCTTCCCGGGCCATCTCCCAGCTCCGGGAGGTGATAAACTGCCATCACCTTCCATCAAACACCCAAGCAGCGACTCAAACCGGGACCCCTGGACCTCGGCTCGAGCTGCGAGCCACTTACTCTCCTGCTGGTATCACTCAAACGACAGCTTAGCACAGATTAATCAGATATTCCGGACGGCTCTTTACCCACTGCTGAGATGTGTGACAGATGTCAGACAGACGTGGCTCGATTTATAACCGTGACGGATGGTTGGATGTTGAACTTGGATGGATGCCTCCATTCCCGCTTCAAACTGCTCGGATAGATCAACACGGACCATCCGTGTGTGTGCAGCAGCGGTGGAAAGTACATTCACTTGAATATTTTATACCTTTACTGCCATTTAAGAAGAAAATAATGTGCCGTTTACTCAGTCTGACAGCAGCTGGTTAGTTCATGGAGTATTTTTCATATTAAGCATATTATAATGCACCGTTATCCGCTTAGTTATTATCCATCAGTGATAACAAATCAATGATAAAATTCTGAATATTCAGCATGTACATCAGAGTACAATTACTTTTAATACTTTTCTACAATTTGCAAATGCGTCGGGCTATTTCATTGAAATTCACATTTAGGGGGCTGGAACCAAAATATTTCTGCCATTTTTGTTTAGAAAATTACTTTTTCTGTGTCTGTTCTTCAGCAGCCACATTATTAATGTGACTCAGAGTTGTTACAGCATTTACTGCACGTGTTAGAAGCATAAATACACATTTTTAGCTCATTTAGATAAAGTAAAAGCATCTCTCTGGCTGCACTTGGATAAACTGAAATCACCGCATATTCAACATATTACGAGGGATCACAGTTTCCTACATTTCTAAATTGTTGTATAACAGAAAAACAGGTGACAACAGGACTTATTTCATCACACAATCTGTGTTTTAGCCGAACACGGTAGGTGATTTGCAGCTGAATTTTTACTTTACAAGTTACAGACGTGGCAGATTCGCATGGGATTAAGGTCACAGACAACCTCCGCCATAATTACTAATTACTAGTCCCATGTGAAAAAGGCTGAAGTTCTATTAAAAGGCCCTGAAGACACTTTCTCAATCACCTACTTATGACTAGAAACTACATGAACACAAAACAGGCAAAGTAAGAACAGAGATTTAGATTTTTCTCTGGTTAAAGTGGAAAGAAATCAGAATATAGCAACATTTAAATCCAAATCTGATGCCGTCTGTTGGGTCGTTTAGCTGTTTTGGGTTAGCTGAAGTTTTGACGGTTAAACCATTTCATTTATAAAGAAAAACAGAATATCTAAAATAAAGTTTTTTGGTAGGGAGGGCTTTAAAAATACTGAAGTCTGCCAGCTCGAGCTGAGACTTCTCCAGAGCTACAGACCACGTGAGCGGTAAACTGACATGTCGAGTAGAATTCCGAATGCAGGGTTTGGTATATATTATTTTTATTTTCAATGTCATGATATTGCAATTTTAATTCAAGTGAAGGATCCTTCCACCGCTGACGCACGGCTACATGCTTGAGAGGCATCCCGAGGTTCGCTCCCGGCATTTTTAAATAGCATTTCACCGTATTGCTTGAGGTTGCGAGCAAAGAAATGTAAATGTCAGCGTGCCGGCTCAATGCGAAAAACTGTGACTTATTTCTGTAACTCTGAAATTTTGAAAGCGAGTGAAAGGATGTTTATCCTGCGGTGCCTCTGCACATAAAGAAGCTGAGACATGGCAGGAGGGAAGCGGAGGAGAGAGAGCGAGTCGAAGAATTAATGGTAGAGCGAGTTAATGAATGCATACGTGATATTTACATTACATTCATGACCTCGTATATGAGGTAGAGACTATAACAGGATCAGGGGCTGAGTGGAGCACTAAGTGGGGCATGGGCGCGCAGCAAGTGAGCACAAGCTGAGCGTGTAATGGGCAATCTTTAATCTCAAATGTAGGTGTTCCACATTGTCCCGTAATCTGATCAGCCTCATGGTGAGTTTTCATTATAGGATCTGTCCCAGATCTCTCTTTAAGGAGACAGCCTCGAGGAAGCTTGCTCGGTTTTGCGGGCGTAATTCTGCGCCGCGCCCCCCTACCGGCAACTGTGGCAGCCTCCTGATGGCAAGCGCTCATGCATATTCATCATCAGCTCCTACAGCATACATTAATGTAACTGAGAATTGTCTAATAGGTTGAAATGATGGATGACACGCATGAGTACACAGAACACGTCTTACAGTAAATTGATATTTTCTCATTTCTTTTGTAATTAAAATGAGCACAACTATGTATTACTTTAATGATTTACATATAATTAATTAACTCTCTTGTGAGTTTTTTATCTTTTTTTTTTAAATGAAGAAGGAGATGGGTTACAAAATGAGCACGGCGAAGACGCGGTAAATTAGCCCTTATTTAAATCACGAGGTCGCAACCTATGATCAGAAGTAAACTCCACTCCTGGAGCAAACACACATGTCAGCAGGTATACCCACACACACAAATCCACACACACTGACACACACACACACACACACACACACTCACGTTTCACAATCGTCGGTACAGCACACACTCATCAATCCACGAATCCGCAAGATCAAGTGACGTCTCCCACTCATCCTCACACACCATAGATCGAATTTAAAAAAAAACACACACCACACAATGCCTTCCCACAGCTCTGAGCTCCGGCCACCTGGTTTCACTGACGGAGTAGGAAGGATCCCCACAGTCGTGAATAACTTTAACATCTTCGCAGCAACATCTTTGCCATGAAATATACATCAAGCATCTTGTCAGCGGTTGTGAAAGCTGACGTGATGTGATGTGAGCGGCTGGCGAAATCAAAGAGTGCGACTGAACAATCACATGTCACATTTTACTTTTTTTTTGTGGTCATAATTCTTGTGTGGTCTTGTTGGTTATTATTTTATAATGATGTGTTGCGGGTTAAATTAATCAAGTTTCCTTTGGTAAAAATGGACAAGTTATGGTTTTTACACAGGTTACGTGAGGGACTATTTCTTGGCCGGGAGCAGTGACTTCCACACAGTGACTACAAGACTTCGGGAATTTTTAGCTCCCTACCAAAAAAATAGTACCACACATAAAAACACTTTCAATTTTGACTTTGTACACAGATGGAGGAAATGTAAGATGTCAGACGCTCAGGGTATTTATGCTAAGCTAAGCTAAATGTATCCTGTCCTCACCAAGACAGCGAATAAGCATATTTACCAAGGATCTATGTGGAGATATTTGGCTATTCTTAAAAATGACACATGGCAGGTTGTATTTAGTGAGTTTTCTTTGATAAAAATCCCACATTTCCAAATGAGTAATGGTTTTTACAGAGGTTATGTGAGGGACAATTTCTTGGCTGGGGGCAATGACTTCCTCACAGTGACCACAAGACATTAGGAAATGTTTGCACCCAACCGAAAAAATAATAATAAAATGAACACATAAATATAAAAAATAGTCATAGTAATTCATAGTGACACATGGCAGGTTTTATTTTGTGAGTTTTCTACGATGAACAAGTTCTTGCTTTTATGGGGGTTAAGTGAGGGACTATTTCTTGGTTGGTGGATAGTGACTTCCTCACATCGACCCTAAATCATGAGGGAATGTTTGCTTCTTCCAAAAATAAATAAAAATGATTCCAAAAATAATAACACTTGTAAAATCACAGCTTGGTTTTTGTTTACATACTAGCAAATTGTGAGTTGTAAATTCTGTTTATCACGGGGGTTATTTGAGGGATTATTTCTTGGCCGGGTGCAGTGACTTCCTCAAGGAAACGTTTGACCCATTACCAAAAACTAGTCCAACACATAAAAAAGAAAACACAACTTAGTTTTGGTTTTTGTTCACATAAAAAAAGGAGATATAATGCAATAGATGCTCAAAGTATTTATGCTAAGCTAAGCTAATTGTAGCTTTGTCTAGTAGGCTCATTGATTGATTTGACTGGTTCAAATTAGAAGCTGAGTTTGTGTCAGTCCTTTGGGTGGATGTTTATGGTACAAAGTAGGTCAACATCCAGGATAGAGTTAATGAAAATTACAAAAAATAATCACATCCATTGTTTTGGAGTGGAGGTCAACATTTGGAAAACTCACATTTTTGTACCTGGCCAAGTAGACGTAAGTGAAAATGTGTTTTTTTGTGATTTGGCTGAACTGATTCCTTAAGTCCTAAATGATTTCTCACCACTGCTTGGTTGACAAGTGCAGCTCTAATATATTTATATACCTATTATGTATTAATGGTAACTCATTCCCACGGGGGGCTCACGGGTAGATGGGAATCGCATCCGACCCTGATGTGACCATTTCGGAGGCAATCTACGCAAGCTGCCCCACTTTACTCTACATGTTTGCTGGTTGGAAGTGCCATGATGAGGATCACAGACGGATAGAAAGAAGGCAGGCAGAGGGGCACACGTGGGCGTACGCGCATACTCCCAGCCAGCGCACTCCCACGTGTGCACTCACATTAATATTGAGTATACACTGATATGTACAGCTATCTACAGGTATCTTCTCTGAACTTCAAACTTCTGAGGTTTGTAAATTCAGACAGCCCTATTTTCCCATTTTGAAGTTTTCTTGTGTCTTCGTACAGCACAGATCCTCCCCCGCTCTTTATCTTATTTTTTTGTTTTTTCCTCTATTTTTTATCAGCTTAGTGTCACTCCTAAGTGCTCCCTGCTTTACAAACCCTCGCTCTTTTATTATTTTTTTCGGCTCACAACACTGAATGAATCTGAATTTTTCACAACCCTCCGTATCTGTGCTGCTTCTTGCTTCTGCACAACACATCTCAACGCAACTGGCATCATTTGAACTTGTGTAAAGTGCTACAACCGGTTATTGAGAGAGAAATTGAAAAAAAAAGAGAGAAATGATAAAATGATTTAAAGTAATTCCAAATGTGCTCTTGCAGTTTTTGTCATGCTCACACACCTCTTTCAACACACACACACGGATGGCGCACACACACAAACTAACACACACACTGGCAACTCTTTCTCATAAGTGACCCATATTTATCTGGCTGACCTAATGTTCTTATACTGGCAGAGGAGAAGATGTTTGAATGTCTTTTTAAACGTGACGTTGCACAGAGCGTAGCAGGCCGGGTTGATGGTGCTGTTGATGTAGCACAGCCAGTAGCCAATAGTCCACACTGTGTTGGGGATGCAGCTGGAGCAGAAGGTGTTAATAAGCACCATCACATTATAAGGAGTCCAGGTGGCTACAAAGGCTACCAGGATGGCCATTATGGTGCGGGTCACCTTTTTCTCCCGTGATGGCGGCGCTTTCTTCTTCTTGTTGGGAGGTTGCTTTGTCATCTTCACAATCTTCCGCGCCACGTGGTTCTGCCGCTCTGTGGCCGGGACGATCTCTACGGTGGCGTTGGACGGTGTGTAGCAGTCACCCTTGGGTGATTTCGTCTTGATCTTGATGCAGGTCAGCTTGGAGCCCCCTGCCTTGGCTCGCTGGCGTGGCAGTGGCTGGCTCGTCTCCACACTGGAGTTCGCGGTAGAGGGTACCGCCTCATCCTCTTTCTGATTGGACGCAGCCACACTGCCGGATGTTGAATCATTAGAGCTCTCCTTCTCCTCTCCAGGAGCGCAGTTCTCCCTCTCCACGTCATCGCCTTCAGTTTCTCCCTCGGCAGTGGTCGAGGAAGGTCCTTTGCCATTTTGCAGTTTTCCATCATGCTGGTTAGCTCCATCCTCAGCGTTCTGGCTCTGGGAACGTCCTGTGTCCTCCCCTGGTACGTTGTTATTGTTGGGTTTTGGTGTGTTGTTCCTCCTCTGGGCGGGCGACAGGGGCTCTGGATTGGCACCCGAGGGCTTTCGGTTATCCTTCTTCACGCGGCTCTTGCTCGCTCTGGAGATCTGCCAGTACAGCTGGATCATGATGATGACAGGCAGGTAAAAGGCGGCGATGGCGGTGCCAAAAGTGACTGCGGCATTAGAGAAGAACTGGATGTAGCACTCCTTCTCAGGCACTGTCCGCCCACCAACAATGAACTGCCAGAAGAGGATGGCTGGTGCCCAGAGGATGAAAGACAGGACCCAGGCGGCAGCAATCATCATTCCTGCCATCTTGGTGGTCCTTTTGACAGGGTAGCTGAGGGGCTTGGTGACACAGAAATATCTGTCAAAGCTTATGATGAGAAGATTCATGACAGATGCATTGCTGACAACGTAGTCCAAGGCTAACCACAGGTCACACACCACCGGCCCCAGAGGCCAGTACCCGATCACTATGTAGACTGTGTACAAGTTCATAGAGCACAGTCCAATAATTAGGTCAGCGCATGCGAGGCTGAATAAAAAATAGTTGTTGACAGTCTGTAAGTTCCTGTTAACTTTGATGGAAAGCATGACCAGGATATTTCCAATAACTGTGACCAAACTGAGGGAACCGGCCACCAACACGATGAACACCACCTCCACAGTCTTGTAGGGGCTCTCTTTCTCTTCCACAACTTCTGTGTCATTGCCTTCGGAGGCATTCCAGTAGGTGGAATTGAATACATCCATGGCATTTGGTCTTGCGTTGCCACCTCCTACTCAGATGGAACCTACAGAAAGAGAACACAGGAGAAGAGAAGATTTGAGATGAGGTGTGAGTGACGATGTATCACCTTCACCTTTTTTTTTTTTTGCATTTCAAGCCTTTTGAATTCGATGTATAAACAGGGGTCATGCATACTACGCTATTTAGTTTGACACTTTCAGGAATACTTTTCTTCCTTCTCAACCCAGAAAGAACCCTCTTTTCTTAAAAAAGGTGCTGTACACAACATTCAAGGACATTTAGCAAATTCAACAACTGCGGAACAAAATCATATTAGAAACTTTCATGCCTTCTCTAGCCTGTAAAGTTATGTACCCATCAAGATGCTTATGCTCCAACTTCACTCGTAACAGCTACAAGTGACAGACAGAAGCTGAATAGAGATACATCAATTCTAAAAGCATGTAAAGAAAGTTGAGTAGACCGACGAAAATAAATGTATGAACATAAAAATGAGCGTAATATGGGACCGAACAGAAACCTGAACTACATTTGTGTTTTGTTTTCTTTCCACTAGTCCAAAAGAAGATAATATGGACGCTCCCTTTATAAACAGTTAGGAAAATTAATCTTACAAAAGTCTAAATAATCTAAAACAAAAAACTACCCATGAATCTAAATTAAAATACCAAATCAATGTGGTACATTAGCAGCACTTTAACATTCAAAATGCAGTTATTGGTTTCACATCCAGTATGAATACATGTATTATGCTACAATTCCATCTTTCAATGTGTAATGTTTGAAGGCAGAGTGATGATGATCCAGAATATAAAATATAATTGAATATATGTTTCCCTTAACCATCTGTATGTGACCTTTTCTGCCTTCCAGCTTTCAGCCCGTCGGAAAAGCAATTCATCAAGCGACACTGACAATTTTGGCTGAACGCCAATTAAATTGGTAATTACAAGCACGGATATCTGGCACAGATATTTTTCATAATCAGTGCGTAAATAACATCTCCCCATTAGGCACCTGTTTCATTATTGAGAGGAGAGAGAGGGAACAAAAAAACCCTCACTAAAAATGGACTGCACAGTGTATATGCACATGAATGACTGATGAAAAATGAGATGAGAGGAAATGAGGCAACGAGTCAAATGAGGATATCGCACAGAAAGCCTTGGCATGGTGGCGAAGCACCGAGCCTGATTCATTTCAACCTAGTGAGGAGAAGAAAGTGGTGCCGAGGCCGAAGTGGAAGCAGCAAATGGAAATACTTTAATACTACTTGAGTAAATGTACTCGGTTGCGTTCCTTCACTGGTGACTTAAGTCTCAAAATAAGCATACTTGAGTGAAAAATGTACAATGTTGTGGACACCAAAATGAAAGTGGCAACAATCATAGAAATCCATCCATTTTCTGTCTCTTCAAAGCGTCTGTACTGTTATCAACTCATAATGCAGAGTCCTCACAGCTGTTTTTCTTTCCCAGGCTTTTGTCTGCCTACCCACTCTGATGGATGCAGTTTTCGACCACACAACGCCTGATAACTACGAATTATTAACGGCTTCAGTGACTGTCTTCTAATTTCCTCAGTCTTCTGAATGTGTTCCCCCAACCTCTACACTTGCCGTGGATGTAACAGTTTTCTAAACTGTGCAACGTTAGCGCGAGGGAAAAGTGTAATTATACACCACACACGCACACAGTCCGCGCTAAGAGTTCAATAAAAACTTTAAAAGGAATTATTGACAAAATTGCCGCTGACGTTTTATCTTCAAAAGGTCCAATTTCAAGTCTCACTGAAAAATTCACTTCATGCAGCACTATAAAATTCTTTTGATCCTCGAGTGACCCACTCGTTCTCGCTTCCAACCTTAGACATTTGCCTGTGTTGTAGACCTTGCTTTGATTCATACACTGCTCAGTTCTGTGTTTCACAGGCCTTTGATATGAGGAGTAATGTGGTTTGTCTGTTTCCGGGTGCTGCGGGTCAGATTTTATGGCACGCTCAGTCGCTTATCACTTCTCAGTTTGACATAAATATCGTCAGGCTGGCCGGAGAAGTGTCTTGTTTTTTTTTTCCTCAAGTCGCTTTTCCACGTAGGTAAAAGAAACTAATCAAACTTTATTCAACCTGTGGTGTCCCACCAGTAAATCAAAAGCTTTTTTTTCAAAGCAGCCTTGTGTTGTTACTTAAAAGAAAGATCAATATGCTTTCCAATAGGTTTCTTGGCGCTGTAGTGGATACGAATCTAGAGCGATTCAACTAGAACCCACAGAGAAAACACATGTACATTCATCATCTTTCAGACAAAAGCTGGAGTTTTAATCACCCGTGGAAGAATCAAACTGTCTGTACCGTTAGGCAAGATCAATGATTAAGTTGAAAAGTGTAGACGTACTGCAAACAACAAATCTGACTCATTTGCCTTGGAACACCTCTGACGTTATCTTTCTGAGTTTTCTTTCTGAGTTTTCTTTTCTTTTGTCTTCGATTACATTTGGACATCACACTCGACATACTGCGTCAAAGTCACTCGCTTGACCTTGATGGTGACGGTAGATTGGTCATTGACCATCTGATGAAGTAAAACAAAGTGAATCTGATGTTTATCACGCTGCAGCCAAAGTTAATGAAGTGTTATGGATGACGCACCACTGCAGCTGGAGAGCAGTCCTGTCCAAGACTTTGCCATTTCGGCTTAGAGTCTTTAACCGTTAAGCGCAGTTGCTGAGTAACTAGTGAACATTCATTTATCTGCTTTGCCAGAAATCCCTAATCATTGCATTAGCCATGGAGCTAAGCTGGCATAATCCCCATAAAATGTTCAAGTCCACCCGATTTATATTCAAAAACACCAACAATACAAATGGGACACACTTGTGGCTCGCTTGAGACAAGTGGATTAGAGCAGTAAAGTGGATCAGTATAGATGGTCATAGCACAGCTGAGGCAGTCAAACTCCCCTAGCTGCTCTTTGTCCATCTCCAGCTGCTGTAAAGCCAGCACAACACCTGAAATTTCTGCCACAACACAGTGGAAGCTAGACTCAAATAAAGATGTACAAATCCCTTTCAGCTCAATTTGGACAGCCCCGTTTTTTTCTGAAAAGGTCTCAGGGGAACCTGGACTTTGTTCAAAAGCTTCCATCCACATGTTGTGAGTCATGTTAGTATCATCCTACCGAGAATAGACTCTTCTGTTTCCAAGGAAAACCAATGGTGTGCTTAAGTTCACCCATCAAGAAGATGTTTTACAGTTTTGTATGTAGGATTCCGGCTTATTTATTCCTGCTTTATTCTTCAAAAGTTTGTATACTGTGTTAAGCTAAAATAAAAGAATTCCCAATGGCATGATCATGTGTTGTGAACAACTGAGCCTTCGACGATGCCCCTTTCAAACCCAATCGTGATACAGCCCATCCTCATCAAAAACTACCACATGTCCTTAATAAAAGCAGATTATTCCGACCTGTATTTACATTTCTTGTATGGTGGAAACCTCTTGCCAATCTATTAATTATTACGGTGGTAAACGAGGAAGTCAGGTGTCATCTTCATAGGCAGGTGGAGCTGGTGGATGGCTGGCATAAAGAATCAAAGGACTGTCATCCATGAGAGAATAAATGTCAACGGTGGCCCAAATGTCACTGTTTCATAAACCTCACCAAGTAGCTTTCTTGTCCAAACATAACCAAGTGGTTTTCTTGCCTAAACCTCACCAAACTGATTGTGAGACGAAGGTTCAGTACACCTGTCGCTGCGACAATCATGTTGTTTTGGGAGTCACTAGCATTCGACGCATTCAGTTGGTTACGTATGAGGATTGCATTGTCATGATACCAGCATCTGTTACCAATTAACCTCTCCCAACTTGTCTGAAATGTGTTGCTGGCATCAAATAAACATATGTAAAGTCTTATCCTTGATTTTTTTATGGTCTTTGTATTGTTTTCAATTGAGCATTCTGCGTGTCAAAAGAAGACTTAGTTTCTTACACAGCGTCCTAACTTATTTGGTTGCAGTGTTGCATTTTTATCTCATCTCCCCTGGATGCAGCGAACAACAATAGGGAAGTTGTACTGAACTGAAGGAAAAACATCTTTTCTTTAGCGTTGACTGTTAAAAAATGCTGGCATCCCAGCCCGCTGAGCATGAGTGCAGTCGCCATCGCCTGGGGAGAGCAGCAGTGGCACTCTTAGCATAGCTATCAATCATGGAGCTTACCTGCAAGTCTCAGTACTACTACAGTCAGCGCCAGAGAATCTGACAGAGCCCAATCAGAACGTGAGTGACACATTCATTATTATCCTGAGAGAGATGAATATTCAGATTTTTCTCCTTTATCTCATCACACTTCTTAAATGATTTACACACTCACTGTAGTTGAAGTAAAATATAATAAGATAGGCTTGGAGTCTTGTTTTATCTCCACCATCTTTACCCAATGCACTGAGTGCATGTCAGTGGAGTGTGGGTCAGTGGATTCCACATGCTAAATGTGCCCTTTCTGTTTAATGCATTAGAAAAAAAGCATGAGACAAGTCAGTTGCTGCCATGGGAGGATGTGAATAAATGAGCTTGAGTATTGTTCTGTGTTCAGACTTAGGTATTCCCAGGGCTGGCTCACTAGAGCTGAAAATTGCTTATGCCCTCTGGGAGGCAGAGAGGGCCAACCTCACGCTTCTGTCTGCAGTGTCTTTTGTAGTGGACGTCACAATGGTCAGATGACAACTGAGTAAACTCAAATAACCACCGAAGAAACAATTGTTGCATTTTTTGTTTGGACGATGCCTGCTTTGCCTCATATTCGAGGCTAAATAACTACTTACACAGGTCACTGGTTTTGTCAGGGACACACAACAGGTTCCAGCTTTCTGTTGAAGCAGCTCTGAGCATAAATCTAGGACATATTGCTTCCAAATGTGGCAGCTGCGAGGCTGCTCTTAACCCGATACATTTGGCTGCCTCCCTAGTGTCCAGATTCCTATTCCCCATCTTTGAGTGCTGATCCAAGGTAAAGCCCCGGGCACTTGCCCCCTGCTTTCAATGATTACATGCATTTTCATTGCAGGCCCTCTCCAAGGAAGCGTGCAGGGTTAGGCCTTCGTTTACTCGCTGTTTGCAGGGAAGCATGACTAGAATGCAAAAGCTATCATTGCTGCAGTAAGGCTGCTCCGCAGGGGGTGTAGATCCATTCAGCTCTCCTCCCAACGGTATTACAGTTAATGGATATGAGCAAGTTTGAAAAAAGAAAAAGAAAGAACTTGCTCATTGCAGACTTTACAGTTTTCAGACAAGTTAAAGGATGACTCCACCAATTTAACACACGTGTGAAAGAAGTATTCTAAAGCATTTTGTATCTCTAGAGGAAGCTGCATGGAATCTGATAATTTAACTCCAGTGATGTCACTCAGTGGCAAGTTGCATTGTGGGTAATGTGGGCGCCAGGTTTTGAATAGCAGTCCACTGGTCACTATCACTGGACTTATAAAATACTGTTTACAGTTTATAAACAATAAACATTAGTCTTTGTTATTTCATACATTGTTCATCCTTTTCAAAACCTGGTGCCTACATTACCCACAATGCAATACAACCTCTGAGTGACATCACTGGTGGAGATAAGGGGGTTAGGGGTTGGGGTGAGAGATTATACACAACTTCCTCTGAAGCCACAAAGGGTAACTTTTCCCTCCCCAAGACCTGTAAACACACTTTAATGTGTAAAATGGGGGAATTACCCTTTAAGAGAGATGTATTATGACAACGTGGTAGGGTTCCAACTGGTTCATATCAGTGTCAACTGGAAAACCCAAAGTGGAAGTAATTTTTCTTCCACCGAGACAATTTCCTTCATCTTTCTAGACTCCACTGGGAGGTTAAGTTCCTGCTTAGGTAAATATTGGCTCATTTCTTCCAAGTGTGTGCAAACCAGCCTCCAGTCGGGCTGTCATTCAGCCAGGGAAACTGACAAAGAACTGAGACACACATTGGTACAATTGCATACAAATATTTGAAGAACTGTTTAGCAGGAAATGAAAAAGGTCCCGATAACCATCAAACCAACACACCATGTCTGTGTTCTGATGAAACATTGCGACAGAACAATTTGGATCTTGAAGCTGGTGAAGTATAATTACAAATTTGCATTCATTTCCTCAAGCTCTTTCCGCTGTCTCAGGGGTATCAGACTGTTCGGGGAAAGATCTTGACAGATGCCTTTAGGGATTCGATGTAAATATTTATACAGAGAACGATCAAAGCCATTTATCCTTTTTTTTTCGCAGCTCTTTATCTGAGTACTGGATCATGGTGTCAGTGGGCTAAATTAAGTAGGCCAGACTTCCTCTTCCCACAGCTGCAACCTTCAGCTCTACCTGGGTTGTCTTGGGGTGTTCCCTGCCCAGAAAAGATATTAAATTCCTCCAGGAAATTCTGTGAAAGAACTCTTCTGGATCTCCACCTGGGAGGAGACCCAAGGGGATACCACCTCGGGGAGTTCCCGACAATTTCATTCAACTTGAAAGGTTATGTTAAAGCTCCCCTTGGATATCTTGGCTTTTTAGCCCGTCCCTGTTGGTCTTTACAGGTGACCCTAGATACACTCCAAGGAAAGCCAATTTCAGTCATATTGCCCGACTCTTAACCACAAGAGGGCCAGGTTATGCTAGAAATGAACTGATTAGTAGGGCATGTCAGCTGACTGCATGAGAAATCAGGGTTTTTTCCTTGTTATTAACCAGAGATGGGGGGCTTCAGTCACATGGCTAGACTTCAGTCACAAATAAAAGGATTTGAAGCTTGTCTGACTGTCACTGATATAATACTGAACTCAGACTGGAGACAGGTGACTTAAAAAAGGACATTTCTAGATATTGAAAAGTTAAGTTTTGCTTTTGAAACATGATTGGGTTATTCTAGAGCAATGTGTACAAACCTGACAATCTATTAGGATGCGACAGACCAGCTGAAGCTACAACAACAACATCCAACTTCATCCTTCATGTATGTGAATGTGACTGGTTGGTCAAACATTAGCTAGAAAGCTAACGATAAGTTTACTTCAAAGACTTGACTTGTTAACCAAAGATAGCTGGATGCAGTTCTCAAACAACAACTCAACTTCCAATTATGACATTGGAAACTTGTTCACCAACCCAACAAGCACATCTGACAAAGTATACTGACACCTGTCAGTATGTTGGAGATCCCAGCATACAAGAAACCCCGAACCAGCCAATTAACCAGCATGGAGGCGTCAAACTTGAAGGTACTAACCCTCACCCCAACTGCTTTACACTTGACTGCACTTCTGTCTTTGAAGGTCACAGACAAACGTCATCAGCAAATAACTAGGCGTGAAAACTGAACTTGTTCTCTATGAATCGATTGGCAACAAGAGAGAGCAAAAATAGCCCAAAGCCCACCTGGAATGCACTTGTTTATTACCATGAAGTCAGAGATCCCACTGTGGTTATACAAGGACTACAGGGCTCAAAGAAATGGCCTGCATTCCACGTTCTCTGCTCTAACACAGTCAATCTCAATTTAGTTCTTGTCAGCTTTAAAACACCTTTCTGGTGCCTCTCACCACTGGCAGCTCTGACGAAGTCTAGAAGTATCCATGAATTGTTTCCAGATCAGCTGCATCTAAATGGTATCTGCCATCCCAGTCCTAACTCTAGGAGGGGGGGGGGGGGTTACTGGTTTCCCTATTCATTGGAGGTCATTCTTTCCCATTTCAGCTGATTCAACTTCATCTTGGAATCATCACAAATGGTTGCCCCTTATATCAGGGGAATTTCTGTTGGGAGACCCTACCAGGTGCTTTTGCCCCCTGACAACTCCCAGGGTCATTGGAGCACACAACCACTCCATCGTGAGAAGTCTGCGATGACTGGAGTATCAAACCCCTTTTGATTTAACTCGACACTGGCCTGCCATTAGAAGTTAGGCAATGACATTATGCATGAGAGGATGTAATTACAGAAAAAAAAACCTTCTCCGCAAGGTGTGACAAAGCCTCTCCAACCCAAACCTCTCTGGTCGCGCTTGTGTTAAGTGGACCTGAAGCAAGAGACGTTAATGAAGAGTAAAAGAGCAGGAAATGACATTCAAGCGGGTGGGAAAAACAAGCTGTGATAATCTGCAAACAGTCAACTACCCGGAGATTCCCCAGAGTAACTGGAGGTGGCCATGTGTCACTGTACGCCAAGTGAGGGGAATGAGACTTAACTGTACACTGGAGAATTTGCATGTCTTTGTGTGTGCAGAAGAATACAGAGACAGGGGTATGAATGCACTTCTTGGCAGGAGTCGCCTCCATCTTTGAGTCCTAATGCAGTCGACCAAATCAAGACCAAGTGTCTGCTCCACTCCCTCTTTATTTCTGTTGATGAATTGTCCTGAGACTTGACAGCAAGAGGCTCATAATTCTTTCACTGTGACCTTTAGATGCCACTTCATAGAAATTATACTCATACTGATTTACTGAAATTATCTTCAGCATTGCAGGAATGTCATTTTAAGGTGCCCTCTATCCAGCGACACCCCCTCCCCTCCTTACCTCGTCAGAGACTGCTCAGAGATCAGCCTATTGATATTCCGGCTACTTTGCTATAGCAGCCTCTACACCATCTGTGAAAAATGACAGTGTCACATACGACCTCTGCTGTTTCCGCCAGACGGCCCAGCCAACATGCAACCCAAAAATCTGTTAGATACACATTTTGAGGATAAAATTACTGGACGCTTGTTTTAGCCTTCTGCTGAGCATAGATTAGAATAAACCGCCAAGAGCCAAGTCGGCGCGTTAGGAACAGATGCAGGTCAATGGAAAGATCTTCTATAGTCCTAAGCATAGCTGACAGTTCAGGAGCCGCACTTGTCTGGAAAATATCACAAGCCTTCTGGGATGCAAAAACACTGGAGCTGAGCCAGTAATGAATGAAATAAGTCCTCGAGCAAGCTCGGGAGGTGAGTGAGACGAGTCAATTTTCTCCTGTCATACAGGGAGACCCTGGAGCTGCTACGACCTGACAAACGCTGTCACGCTACGTACGCCAGCGCTCGCTATCTGGCTGCTCTCGCCTCACATTAAACGTTTTATTTCAAACAAATAAAATACCCAGGACTGCAAAAGCCTGCACCATGTATCCTCTGTTGATTTGGCTCTAATTAGCAGATTTCCATATTTCGAGTCATAATTGCTTCTCGAGAGTAAAAGCAGTGGTATGAGCTAGTACAATTTCATTAGCGCGGATCTCAACGGAGAGTTTTAGTGGCTTATTATAGTTTAAGTAACATCAGCTGCGCTTCCAGTATCAGCACAAAAACCCCCTGTTATCAGCAACCTTGATCTAAAAATACCCGTAGCGCTATACAGTTAAATCCAAATCACATCGTTAAGGAAACGCTCCATGTAGAGGTTTGCATGCGGCATGGAGAGAAGTATCAGAGTGTTGTCTCCAGACTTTCAGATTTTCTTGACTTGTATGCTGTCAGGTAACACTAGAACAACAGGCCTCATGACTTCACCGGTCACACATTCAGGTGCTGATCACGTCCTCCCCAGAACAATGGCCCTTTCATGGTATGGAAGAGAGTGACTGTCAGCTGACTCTCATCCGACTTCCTCACAAAAGAGAATCAGGCAGACGTCACCGAATCCATACGATGGTTCCTAAAATATTATATCCACACATTTCCCCCTTTGAGACAGAATTTTGACATCACATTTACAGTAGGATGTTTGTCAATTTAAAAGATCACTTTCCAAGTCAAGAAAGTCAAAGTTTCTCCAAAAACTAATAAAATATAAGACTGTGATGATATGTAATGATAAAGACTTTACAGCCGACAGTCGCGTAAGTGACATCGTCTCATTAAAAGTTGCAGAGCCGGTCCTGTTTATTAGCTGAGCTCTCTCGCAGAACTAACGAACTACCCTTTTATATAACCGCAGTTGTCAATATGACCAGATTTATTGTAATTTCCACCTTTTCTGTGCTGAGTTGCCGGCCACCTTGGTGTTGGCGACGTGTGTTGAGCGAGACGATGTAATGCACCGAGAGCTTTCACACAAAACTACATGATATTTTACTCAAATTATGGAAAAATGGTCTTTCTCCATGCACCATCGTATAAAGTTTTTTCCGAAATAAGTTTCGTTTTGGTCCAGCGGAGGGGGTGTGACTCTGCATATATATGGGAATTACATATATCTCGCTTAATGCTTGCAGTAAACCGAGACGAGTCAGTAAAATATCATGGCTCAAATACTTGGATAAGCATTCTCCATTTTACAGGCGTTCAGCTGGAACTTGAAACTGTTTGGTTCGACACATCAGAGCTTCCATCACACCGCCTCTTTCACTTCTTCGACACTGGCAGCAGCAGCAGGCCTGAAACAAGCTATAATCAACAGGCATATTGAGCAATATCTGGCAGGCAGTTCTTCTATGCTGCAGGACACTGCCGGCCAACAGACAGAATGTTTGTCCAAGGCCGCCGCTATGGACGGAATAATGTAAACATGTGCAGTGATCTAACGCCGTGCATAGAGAAATCCTTTGAGCTCGAATGAGTGTATTGACATTTCCATTCCTTCCGCTGTAAAAATATGCCCATTTTTTATTATCTAATCTGTATCTCATGTGGGCAGAAATAGAACATCGATGATCGTTCTCACAAGATACAGCGCTTGCCTTTCTCCACGGCTCGTCTTTCGACAGACCTGCTGCATTATCAGGCAGTGATTCAGATAAATCCACCGGAAATGGAGCCTCTGCTCAGATTTACTCGGCCAGGGACACCATCATGCGCGACATTATGTATCAGCCAAGAGCATCTCCCATGTAATGTACACAGCCATTAGAATGACAGTAAAGCCTGTTTCCCTTTCTATATTGCCTCTGGGACTCCCCTGCTGTCCCTGCTTCTTCATACTCTGCATGGCAATGAGCTGGCCTTCTATTCTCTCCTGGCAGTTGTTGGCTCATTACTGATTTCACATGGAGCACAGACATGGATGCACTATCCACCGGGCCACTACGTTTATACGACCGCTCAGTAATCGCCTCACGCAGGTGAAGCAGAGCCCCGCTGGTTGATGCTCTGGGGCTTCCTCTCCCCGAGTTTGTTCAATTAAAGCCTGCTCTTAGCCACCACCGCCACCGAGCAAGCGTACGGCTTCACATTGCCCAGTATGGAAATTTAGAGCAAAGGAACGGACGAGTGTTGCAGAAATACACACTTCACTTTTGATTTGTTGAAGAGTCCGAGACAGCGCGGACTAAGAGGAGTAAAAATAAAATACGACGCAGCGTCTGCTGCAAACAGAATGGAAAGGTCACCTTCTATTAATGCGGCGCGAGGCTGCCTTTGAATAATGAGATTGTGTTATGCAAGCGAGCTCTCAGACTTTGTACAGTGAGTGGCTCCGAGCGCGCCACCGGCCAGCGGTGAAGACTGACTTTATGACCAGACATTTTAAACCCAGGCCGCTGAGCAATTATAACTCACCCTTTGACTAGAGTGTGCTTAGTGGGGAGAACATAATGTCACTCTCAATGTGACACTCTTAAAGGTTTAACTGCTTCTCAAAAGGTGTCGAGCACATAGTTAGTATTCAGTGGTCGAGGATCAGTCAAGAGAAGTTGTGTGATATTACATGAGGCTGGCCTGTAGTACCCGAGTCTCATTACGGCTTTGAGTCCAGTCTCAAGAGCACCTTGCTGAATTACCGTTTACTGGAAGTTGACCTTCCTTTCTATTCCCTTTTTAAAACATAAAATTGGTAGTTTTATTGCCGATTGTGGGTATTTTCTTTTATAGAAAGTTCCCCGGTGAAAACCCATTGAAGGCCACTACATTCACAATCTTTATGTTAGATTTTTATGTAACCGTTGCCGCTTTCAAATTATAGGGGAGCTGCCGCTTCCAGCAAATTTCATCTCAGTTTCCATGGGTTGGGTGTGTGAGTGGAAGTGTCGTAGCAAAAATGTAGGTGTCTTTTTCTATTCTACCAGTGAAGTGGCTTTAAAGAGCTGACACCATCCACGTTAAGACTGGCCTCTTATAAGCCTACCTTCCACAATGCCGACCAAGACAGGAAGATGAGGTGTTTTGGCCAGGTTATGGTTAGCTATTGGGTCGCTGTCCCCAGGTAACCACATAAAAAGAACCCAATTAATGGTGGAGGCAAAGACTGATTAGAAACCAAGTTAAAACAAGAGTGAATTACGCATTTCTCATTGGACGGTGCTTGGGTGCTTGAGGTCGGCAATTTATATGCGGTTCCGAGTACCACTAGGACTTGAGATGGTTCACAACTGGCATTCTTTCTTCAAGATCAGACAGTAACGTTGCGAAAATTTGGAGTCAGAAAATGGACCAGGGGCTGCAGAGGCCAGAAACAAAGATCTTGTTTGTTTCTGGCTGCTACCACTGGCAAAGAAGTTGTGTTCATGACAGCTGAAGTAGATGGAGACTCGACCCAAAAAACATAAAATGGCCCCATAAAGCTTGTCTGGCGTTATCCAAGTCTCTGTAAGTCCAAATTGATTTGAAAAGATGTTATTTACAACCTTTATAAAGCCAAAATCTTCACTGTAGCTGCCGAGCCAAAAGCATCAGCATGCTGAGGTGGGAACACGAGCAAGTAAATAACGTCTATTCAAATTAATTTAGGATCTCTGTGCTTCGTTGAGACTTGGACGATGTCGGGCGAACTATATGGAGCCATTTTAGGGTTTTTTGAGGGTTGTTTTTTTTAAGTTAAGACAAGTCTCCATCTGCTTCAGCTGTTTAGGAGGATATCGCCTGGCTGTTTTGCTGGGAAGCTCCAGAAATGTTTTGTGGGCGACAGAACTTTGGCCATCTTTCCATCGGCATGGTAGATAATTACATTGTTGGGTTTCACTGGTATTTGTCTCCCTTTCGATGTCTTGACTCAAACTCAACCGGACTTGGAACACACACGAGTTATACAACGTCAAGTCCTTATTATATTTTCATCTTGGGGAGAGAAAGAGTGCCTCTGCCATCTTTTTTTTTCCTCCTGAGCATGATGTGATGGTGCTCTTTTGCTCACACTCTGAATCAGCGTGCCTGTCTAAGCACTCCTAATCGCTCTGCCAGCATCGCTGTCACCCTGCTACTGTCCTGTCCTCGTTCCCCTGTATGTGTCCTGCCTGTGATGTATCACACTGGCACCATCCCTCGATAGAAAGCTGTGGTGCTCATTAAGATAGGGAAAGATAGCAAAAATGGAAAAAAGGTAGGCAAGGCGAAGGGAACGAGATAAAGCATGTGCCTGTTGGATTTGTTCCACTTCATTGTTTCTGTATTTCGTTGCCCTTCCCCCCCCCCCCCCCCCGTACACTGTCTTTCTCCTGTGATTCAGAGTTTAGTGATAAAAAGCAGAGCCGTGTTGCCCTTGGAGAAGTCGCTCTATTTACAGTACCTGTTTCCATCAGACTATACATTAATGTAAAGCAGCGCTGAGTGCGGAAAATGTCCGGCTTGAGTTTGAGTGCTGTGCAGTCTGCAAAGTTTGTCGGAGTGACGTCTCATATCCAAACTCTGGTTTCCAGCGTTCTTTAAATGCAACAGCCAGACCGAAAGCCTGGAGACTCTAACAAACTGTCTACTTCAGTGGAGCGTTATGGGACTTGCGGTCCAAGAACCACTGATGCATGAAGGTTCTCCGTGGTTGTTCACTTGCAGAGGGATCTGTCTCACACTTGTAGCGAGGCAGCTTCAGCGAAGCCAGATAAGACTGGAACACAATGTGCCTCAGCCAGTCACGAGTGGCCATCAGCATCCTTGGCAGTAATCTCCGAAAGCCTACGGTGTCGCTGTAAATACAGCTGACGGATGCTAATTCACGGAAGTCAACCTTGATCCAAATAAAAGATGCGCCATGACCAAAACTCAAAGCGCTCAAACCTGATGGCCTGTCAGGCTCGTGTTGTCACACAGACAGGCGGCTGACAGGACACACTCATGTGGCTCTCCTGAATTGATTACCTTGTCACTGCCTCTCATTTATCCGCTGATGAAAAGAGATTAAGTGGTGGAGTATTGTGATTCCCGTCTGGCGAATTTTGGTGATATCCTTTCTAGAGTGGATGCTTTTGACAATTTCCACACAACTTCTACTAGGATGATTTTTACAGCCTGAAATTTGCACAAACACTCTAAGTGAAAAACTACTTGAGGCCACTTCTCGGCTTCTTTCAACAGTAAAACTATAATAAGCGCCCACTCTTGAAATCTACACTGTACTTCACAGCCGTTGTTATCAATTATACATGTTGTGTATTAAATACTTCACTTATTTGCATTGCCTCGAGAGACCATCCATAACGGTGACTGCTCAGTTAAACGGCGCGTGCGAAGTTTAAAAAGATAAATAATGATCACAGGCTTTAATTTTTCTGAAGAGTGGACCACACAGGAGGAGCTGCGGGGCCTCGCTGTGAGAGGCATTTTGATTCCGCTGCCGGAGGATGCGTGGAGCGCTCTGAAAGACAAGAGGCACGCTCCTGCATCATGTTTGATTTATTCGAGCCATCTGTCTTTCTAGTAGGCCTTGACACGCAGGATTGATAGCGCTGACGCGCGCTCTTCTCAGCACTGCGACGGGATAGCACAAGTGGCGAACATCGTGCTTTTTCTCGCCACATATGTCACATCGCTTCTGTCCATCTAATAAAGCAAATGTCCTGAAACACGAGGAATAAACACATGCTGACAGCGATGCACACCCAAACATGGCCGTCGTTGTGAAATTACCGTGAAATTGTGAGAATAAAAAAAAAAAAAAATGCGATGCGAAAGGATGTTTGAAGGCAAGAGGTGTCAGCTATGTAATTAGCCCTTCTCAGGCTGTCCACCCCTTGCTTTCAGTATCTCATTCCCCGGTGCTCTTGACTGACAGCTTTACATTTCAGGAGTGAGCGCGCCACCGGACTTTTGTGCTCGAAAAACCACTCTCCACTGTTCAGACGCGGCTAATTGGCGTTTCACAATTTGCTGGAGCAACACGAGCGCACCTAACCTAACATCTCATCAAAACATTGTGCCTGGAGCCAATCACATCCGTCCAACTAAACACTCATTAGCAGACCTGACACTAATGACGGCCATTCTGTCGACATCAGAGAATGCAAAAGGAAAGCGGCCCCCGAGGAAACTGGCTGTCATTTCTGATTCTGTTAATTGGAAAATTTTGATGCTGTGACGCCTCTGGCCACAAACCATTGAAAAGGCCAATCTTTGACCTATGTCCACCAATGAGAACATCTGCCATTGACCGTTGTGTTCTTTAAATGTAATTAATGTGCTAAATATAGAGGAATAAATACACACTATTACAAATTGCAGGGAAAAAAAGGAAATATGGTACAATAACTGTGTAAATACAGTATAATACTGTAAATGTTGAGTCATTGAGGAACACACATTTTAAAATCATTAGCTTCCAGCTGTGTTATACTCTAAAGATCACATTATAAAGCACTGAAAAACGATTTTAAAGTAAAAAACTAAAAAACGTTGTTGGAGATTATAGTAGGAACGATCTGCTGGCAACTGTAGCTGCTAGTATTTTCCTGGAAAACTTATATACAGCACAGTACTGTAATTTCTTTACAGTAGTAACTGTTGTTGTAGATTACAGTGAAATGATAAAATAACAGTTTAATGATAGCATCTGTAGCTTCCAGTATTTTACTGTAAAACATATCTTCTGTGCAGTATTGTCCTGTAATTCCTCTACAGTAATTTAAACCCACTGGCAATGCTGCACTGAGTTCTCCATGCACACCTGGGCTCACCTAGCTCCACCAACCCCCTATGAAGGCCAGTTTGACCAGCAACCCACAAGTGGTCCTAACGACTCAGAAACTCAGAGCTCACACTGTCCCTAACGACTCTGTAAGGAAACTCCCACACATAATTTAAAAGCCTGCAACTCATCTACAGTTAGTTTGAACTGAGGAATGAGAGGTGGAACATCTTCAAGAAACTGAAACAAGTCCACTTGGCTATGATACAGCACTTAGATTTACCCTGACCTGGATGACTGAGAACCTTCATCAGCCTTTACAGTCATAAGCTGTTGTTGTAGATTAAAGTCTGTAAACTGTAGAATAACAGTTTCATGCTCACAGCTGCCAGTATTTACTGTAATTTTGCAGGGAAGTATGTTACAGTGCATAATTTGGCTATAGCTATTATAAAACTGTTAATTATTTAAAACCCTTTTCTTGTCTTTCTATACAAAGTTTGGTTTTGTGAGTATTTTTATCCACTTTATGCATCGTGCTTGACACATCCCCCCCTCCGCCACCTCTGTGTATATAGAGTGTCTGTCCGTATCAGTGTGATGATTACCTGGTGTTTGTGTGTGCCTGGTTATTTCCTGGTGGGAATTACATTTATGACACTTCTGCGGCTGCGACGAACACAGTCCCTCAGACAGCTGCCTGAGCTGAAGCCTAGTTAAACACAACATACGATCGAACGGAGTTCATCTGATTGATCTGGGACTGGTGCTTCAGTATGTCTGCAGGAATGTGCATTCAACAGATACAGTCTATACATAAATGAACAGCGGCTAGCTCAATGAAACTACCAATAAAAGGTGATAACAGGAGCCGTGTAATCGTATTTTGCTGGATGCATGCTCTGTGGCAAGGAATGATCCTATGTAAATCATTTTCCAGTGGTGTACCTCAGGGAACCCGTCTCGATCCTTTTTTTTTTTTCACACCCACTGAAAACGATAATCAACGTGCTTTAATTGAAGCACATCATTCTGTGCTCATATGGCTTTCTGCAGGCATCAGATTTAAACACCTCACTATTTACTGTATATGTAGCACTCTATATTCTCTATAGTGGTCTCAGTCTGACAGGTCAGACACCTGCAGCGTATCAAACCCGAAACAAGCACTCTGCCTCCTCACACTTGCGACAGAAAGTTATTACATTTACCTCACTATCATGGAGTCAGAATAGCTGAATTTGGTGATGAGAGACTTCACAGCAGTGTGTCCTCACAGGGCTCAGCACCTCAGCTGTGATATGTCCCTCCAGCTCGCTTACCGCAGCTGTGGACGAGCGGCTACAGTCGCTGGGTCCTCAAAAATGAGGTCGGGGTACGAGCATCAAGGCATCTTCAGCCATTTGAAAAAAAAAACAATAGGTGTGCTTCAAGACGCTCGTTCAGATGCTTTCAGTGTGTTTGGCCCCTTAACGCCTCAGTAATGTGAGCTCATGGCTGTACTTTACAGATGTCTAGCTACTGATCAGCAGAAATCATGGTTAAAATTGTGTTATGTCCTAAATTACAGTTAAATAAATAAATAAAGTTCCTGGATTTGACCCCCAACTATTAACAGCTTCAGGCAAAACATATCGATGGAAGTAAAAAAGCCCGCTGGTTGAGATGTAAGAACTCTTCTCAAACAAATTAAAGCCATAATTTACCTCCAATTAATCAGAGAAACAGCAGCTTAACTTGCTTTTTATACGAGGTAACAAAAATATAGACACATGAGTCTGGACTGATGTTAATTGTGCGTTCTGATTACTGACTGTTCTGTTGGATTTGGACGAACTCCAGGAATTAACTGATGCATAAATTCACAGCTACTGAACCACACACACACACCAGCATGATAGTCATTTAGAGAATTATGCCCACATTCACCCAAATTATGCTAATTGTGTCAGTCGCTGAGTATTTCAGAGCCTTTCAGCTCACACTGAATTAACTTTCCTGTCAGTCGTCCTCCGAAAAAAAAAGAGATCATGGCACATTACTGGTCATGATCTGCTCTTAATACGGACCGACGTGACGTGCAAGAGCTTCAGCTCAATTGGTGGCCAAGTCTAAACTTGCTGAGTTATGTGACACCGGTGTTACAGTTTCCACCTCGAGTCGGCAAAGCGAGCTCCGTCCTCTCCACACAGCCCCCCTCTGTTAAATCGAGTTCCTCGCCCAGCGCTTGTCACTCATCTTGATGAGCTGTCCGCCGAGAAACACACGCATTCACACATTATTCTGGCGCCTCGACGTGACGTCACGCCGCGCCACAGGCGGCGAGGAGGCACGCTGAGAATTCAGCCAATCTGTAATTACAGAAAGAAATGCAATGTTGATGTTCGCAGAGTCTCTGCTGCCAGATTTACTGCTTCTTTTTCTTACTAGATTTCCACCGCTGCCGTTACACCCACACCCGTCCGATGCAGTCACAACAAATGGCAAGCACCCCTCAATTTCTTTTTTTCGTGCACATGGGGGAGACGGACTGATCCTTCCCTCTGTCTAGACTTGAGGTTTCACCGATGCCAGAGTTGCTCATAGTCATAAGAAACTTAATTGTTATATGATAAATGTACACACTGACAACCGCATTGCAAGAGCACGGGCTTTGTTTGCAGAGCTCCTATGTTTTGTTTGTATTGTTTCATTCCCTCGGTGTAATTCTCCCTTATCTTGATTGGAAATGTGGAAGTTAATGAAGCCAGCGAGGACACACTGGAGGGATTATTTGCCAGCAAACAGGGAAATAAACATTTCTGTAATCACCAACAGGTAACAATCCTCAAGTTACACACGGCAAGTAAAACAGATAGACGACGATGACACGCGCACGTGGTAAATGAGGCTTGGCAATAGATCAGGACACACACACACACACACACACACACACACAGGCCGCAGCTGCTTTAATTTGGTGTTCGTCCAAATAAGTTGTTTTTTTACTTTTTTTAATTGCGGCAATCAGGGGAGATCTTAACGCCAAATATCATTTTATTACCGTTTTCACTAATGCATTATTTAAAAGCGAGGACAACTCGTGTCTCGCAGGACCGAAACAAACATTCCTTTATAGCTGCAACAGGAAAACTTTTTTAATTAAGAAAAAAAAGGTGGAAGTGCTGCGTAAGAGGAGGGACCTGCTGCTCCGCAAAATTAAATCAGAAACCTCTGCATTAATAATAGACGCTAAGAGGTGTGTTGTTTCTAAGTGATTCTTTTTCTTTTTTCACAAATGGGATGAAGCCTCTTTCCTATCCGGAGTCTAATGGGGCAATTCTGACCTACAAAATTCCAGATTGAGCCTCTTCAAAACTCCTCTCCTAACAGGCATTGAACGCAGCCTCTTTGAGTGTTTGAGTGCCTACGCAAATGTGACAGCCACGAATTCAGATTAATTCCGACGCATTCAACCCACATTTCTGCTCAAACTTTTTTTTTCCCTTCCACGGCCTATAATTTCCAAGGGGTGGGGGAGAAAAAAAAAGGCGGATTTTGATCTCCTTTGTTGTAATTTGAATCAGATGACTACTGATTACACGGGGAAAAAAAAAGGATAATTGACCCGAGTGAAAGGGCGAGAGCGTCCTTGTCTCTGGAGGACGGATTCAGAAACTGTCTCAGCTCGTCATCGACGCTGCAATCATGGTGTCAGTCAAACGGAGAAGGTGAAAGTAGAAGAGCCGCATTATTACAGTCCATTATGGAAAAGGGTAGAAAAAAGATCAATGTGCTGCAGCTGAGGAGTCTGGTTTCCTGCACTTGTTTACACGAGTGCAGCGTTTTCCTTCAGGCTGATACCGAATGAAAAATACGGCCTGCTTTAGCGCGACTCACTCCTCTAATCTTGTTTGATTTTCATTCGCTGCATGCTCGCCCATACGTCGTGTCAATAAATTGCATAATCTGCATACAGACTGCTAACAAGCAATAAGAGAGTGAGGGGCTTTAGGCGGGAGCGCTGCGATGTAATTGTGTCGTTGTTGCAGGCGGGTTTCATTCAAAGGGCTATTAGCAATCATTTCTTTGTACCCGTATAAAAAAAAGAAGAAGAGAAGTTGTTTGCAGTGAAAGTAGTGATGAAATTCTGGGAAAGGGAGGATTGCATTGCGTTGAGTTGGGTTAATGCGGTTTTCCAGAGTCTCTTGTTCCAGTCGGTTTCACTATTTGGACTTGAATGTTTTATTTAAACTGGCGACAGACAACTTCTTTGCATTAATGGATCATTCTGAAGTAAACAGTGACTGCACAGTGTAATGGCTGCAGGGAAAATGACACCATCCATGGATAGATTGGTTCCCTGTCACAGGAAACGAGGTAGCCTTTTCCCTCCGGTTGCTAACCCCAGGTAAGGTTGGGAACAACCGGAATAACTGGAAACTCAACACGGCAAAAGTTATAGAACCCACTGATGGACGAGGCTAAGAAGGCAAAGAGGAAGAGCGATAGAAAAAGAGGTAAAACAAGAGTGAACGGACGAGCATTCACTCAATGGAGGTCTCCGGTGTTGTGTCAAACTCTGTTCCCTTGCTGATGTGTTCTCCATCGCACTGAGATGACAGTTTCTAGGTCACATTGGGATTCGTATGGCTGCTTTTTGATTTGGACAGTAGCCGGGACGTTAGCGATAGCCAGGATGCTAACAGTGTTTTTCTGACTTGAGGATGATTTGGGTTCTGGATTTCTAAAATCCTGTTTTGTTTAGTTTCTTTTGTAGTTATATCCTCTCTTGTCTCGTTTTCACTTTCTACCTTCTGCTAACCTGTGCTCCCAGTGTTTTGTTCCCATCCTGTGTTCCTTGTGCCCCTCCTCTGTCTGATCCCTCACAACAGCCTCATCAACACCGTCCGGTTCTCAGTGTCTTTTGTTACCTGCACTTCAGCCCGTCGTTGGTTTGGTTCGTATCTAAGCCTTTATTGTTCACTCAATCTGTGCTGGTTCTTCTGTTTCCGTCCTCGTGTGCTCAAAGTGTTTCTCATTTGTCCCCTGTGGTTTAGTGGTTCACCACTAACTTTATGTGTTACTTTTGTATGTTGCTTTTCGTTGCTAGGTTTTGTCAGCGGGAAACAGAAGTGGAAGAAGTGGAAAGGTACAAAAAGGCACAAGAGGATCTAGCTGCGCAATAAAACAGGAAATCAACACACCAAAAAACCCAAACCACGCCAATACGACAGGGAAATGTTGTTTTACTAAATGCTTACTTCTTCCTAATGACGTTCGCCTCTCGTAACCTTCTGATTTCATGATCTGTATTATCTCCTTTTCTATATCCTATTCTCAATCTCTCCCACACCCCCCCCAGGATCATTCAGGGCTTTTTCTTACCTATTTTTAGACCGTAACCTTCACAGTTTTCTATAGCCATGTTCCAGCCATTCAGTTGAAATGTCAAACCTGGAACACTGGATCTACCTGCTCTCAAAAAGATTTCCTGATCGAGCTCAAAAATGCACAGGCCGACAGAAACTGATCGAGAGGAGCTTGTGATGAATGGAATACGGTTCTCTGGTGTAGAACAGAAACACAGGACTCAAAGCGAAAACCGCAGAGCTCCAAAAGCGTCCTCGTGTCAGGCGTTTTCAGCGGAGCGCATCGAGCTAAACCGACTGTAACAAAGTGGAACAGAATCGTTTTTTTTCCAAGGCTTCTTCAGTGTGCAAAAAGATGAAGTGATCTCAGACCCCCCACATTTATGCCTGCATTCAGGGTAGAAGTGAAGCTAACTGGAAGCTGAAAACACGACCGGAGACGAGGTGTGCAAAGCTGGCTCGGGCGTGTGTGAGCTGACCAATCAGAGGAGACGGGGGAATTCAGGGGAGGGGCTTTAAAGAGACGGGAGCTAAAAACTTCAGAAAGTGGTGTGTTTTTTTTGACCACTAATGCATCCCAACCCATTCTAGAAGCGATCCAAAATAAAATTAGGAACCATAATTCGTCTCCTTTACGTCTTTAAAACGTGTTAATATCGAATGATGCACAACCAACCACAGCGCTGGAGAGCTGAAAACGAATTATCATTGCTGTGTTTTGCAAAGATTATCTTGTTGGGTTCTCAAGTTGTATGCACATCCGACTGGTTTTTAAAAAAAAGGAGCTGTTTGTCATTTTGGGGGAAAATATGCTTATTCGCTCTCCTGCTGCTGAGAGTTAGTTAATTGGACTCATACGGCTCTCTGATGTGAGAATCATGCTAATCTTCTTATCTGACTCCCTACTAACAAGCGAATAAGCATATTTAGCAAAATGGGGAACAATTCCTCAAAATCAAGCATCTAAACTTTACTGTATTTCTTTAAAATGATCACGAAATTGGTGCATACGCCTGTATTTGGGCTCGTGTAATGTCGTCTCTGTTGGTCAGTACATTCCCCTGGTACTGAGAGAAAAATCTACTAGTAGGTGTAGTCGATTTGCAGCGTCTCTCGGCTCCGTAGGTAGCTTATATCATCTAATTGGATCATCTAATGACTGAGTGCCTGCAGCTGGAAGATGGTGGGTGGGGTCATATAAATATAGACTGGAGGAGGTGAGACATTCACACACACACACACACACACACACACACACACACACACACACACACACACACACACACACACACACACACACACACACACACACACACACACACACACACACACAAACACACACTGAGATGCTGCACAAACACAAGATGGCTTAAAGTGGAAGCGTTTGCGCTCTCTTAGCTCCTTTTTCTAATCAAAAACAGAGTTTTGGAGCATAAATATAGAGGAACGCTTTCTCCATTGGCTCTAAAAATGGGACGTGGTGCAGGATAGGATCGTGGTCAATATCCACTTTATCTATTTTAAGCCACCGTTATTGGCAGCCAGTTTGTTTACTCTCTCCTGCAACCTGTGCTTACCATGTTCATTCCTCCCTAAAGAATGAGAGGAGTCTACCCAAAGAGGACTTTTAATTTGAGGTGGATAATGGAGGTTTAACGGTTCCTTTTTAAAAAGGCCTCCGACGTTGTGTTTGCCTGGTTTACTGCTTTTGATTTGTTTGTTAATTCTCTCGTCGTGTCTCTGCGTGATTTCCCCTGGCTCCCCTGTGGTGCGGCGCTAAATGAAGTGCAGTCTGCACACACACACACACACACACACACACACACACACACACACACACACACACACACACACACACACACACACACACACACACACACACACACACACACACACACACGTCCAAAAGTTGCAGCAAGGTGGGAGTTGGTATCCATCACTGCAGGTTTCATCCCGGAGGAGATGATTGATTTTGGGGTCGGCCGGGTCATGTGATAAATTTCACAGCTGAAGTGCATTATTTTGTCTTTTTGGATCTTAAAGAGTCAGAAGACGTGGCATCTTTTTTTTTTTAAAAATGAACCAACCTTCACATAAAAACTGAACTTTCTCGAGGCCAAAGCGACGCCCTCAAACCGTGGGAATTAAGTTTGGTACCTCCTCGACTCCTTTCCTCGCCTCCTCCCCTTCTCGTGTCTTTGTCCACTCCCACGTGGGATGCGAGTGGAGGAAGAGCCGCGAGGAGAGAGGAGTCAAGGCAACAGGCTGTGGGGCGAACGTCCGCGAAGGACACATCTGTGCATCCTCGCTTGTAGCTCCACCAACAAAGCCTCCTCTGTCCTTAAGGAGCATTCTGAGGAAATGAGACATCCTTATACTATAGCGTGCCGAAGATCTATTTCCGGGTCACAATCAGGACCGGAGGAGTGAGAAGACGAGGAGGCACCAAACAAAGAAATGAGGAGAGCTGTGAGATCTTGAGAGCAGTCACATGCAGATAGCGGAGGGGAGTGGAAATCCACCCGAAATAGGCGCCCAAAGGCAGATTTATACAGACAGCCTTCATCCGGTGAGTCAGACTAGTGCAGGCCAGTAACCAGCAGCTTGCCAGTGTTTGCTAATTAATCTGACGGGCATATTCTCCGGCAAAGCCAAAGATTAGAGGCTCCGTTCTATAAAATTCACATCAATTAAGTTGATAGCATCTTTACATTATTCTGTCTGTGCACTGGAATCAATCTTTTAAATTCTGAACCCCTCATTTATAACACAGCTTGAGGAGCGCTGTAGGTGGAGTCCCCTTTGAAGAGCTGACTTAAAGGGACGCTGTGTAGTTTTTGGCCACTAGTAGCGCTATAGAGCAATGTTTTTTTATGAGTCTGTCCCTGTTTTGTTTGCACTAAATGGATATTTTTTTAGATGCACACTTAAAACTGTCTGTCGTTTCAATGTATTATGGTCCTTTTTGTCTATAACAATCATTCAACATGCGGTACTTGTTTGCTGAGCTCAAGGTAGCTAACTAGCTTGTTTGCTAATACCTAAAAAAGACTGCTAGTGGCCAGGCAATGAAGCTGTGGTCTTTTTTCATTTAATGCCGACCTCTGACCTATTGATTGGCACCTAATTTGACCAGTTATGAGTTTATATGCCCGCCCTGTGGCCTGCAGCAGCCAACAAGTGGTTTCATAGACAGGAGAACAACACCTTGTTCCATCCCATCTCTCCTGAGCCACTTGCAGGACAGCGTTCGGATGATTTGATTCCAGTCACGTCTGTTTACATCCGCTTTGACGACGACTGATGACGTATGAGGGTCTCTAAGGGGTTGTCCTATTTCATGGTGGGGGATTTAAACCCCTTATAACTCTGTTCTGAAGGGTAAGAGGGCACTCAAAACGAAGGACTGACTGCCAATTGCGCTATAATATGCAAAGAACCGTATAAATGCGGCCATAAAAAACGTGAAGACAAAGAAGCTATACGGATGCAGTCAATGCACCATTTAAAATATGCACGTTAAGAGGAAGGATATTCATTCGATGAGTTTGTTACACCTCAAAAGGGACAAATCCAGTGCTTTATATTGGAAAACTGAAGGTAAACTAAACATCTAAGCTAACTTGGGCTAAAGAAAAGGGCATGCACTGTCACAGTGAACCCAATCTGAAAACAATTCAGCCCATGAAGCTCTACAACGCGACTGCATATACAAATATAGGATGTCCGAGCCTCTGGGCATCTGGCGACAGCGAAGGCTCCTATCAGTTGCAGACAGTTGCCCGTCGGTTCCAGCAGCGCACTTAGAAATGGCTTAATGTTCAAGAACACTTCACATGATCATAAACCTCTTACAGATGACATTTAAACATACATGAGCGCACTGCCAGCTCTCTGCAATTTAGCCTTTAGACTCCTGACCAGCAGAAACCTCATCTCTATTAGTCTGCTCCCTCTCTCCGTCTGTTCTGTCCCTCCCGGGCTCAGCTGTGTCCATCTCTTAATCAGATTAGGACATTATATTTGAGGTTGTTGGCCTAATCAGTGTAATAAAGGGTCTCTGAGAGCATTGCTGCCCATTAGCGTCATTAGGCTGCACATGAAAAGAGGGCTTTGTAGAGTCTGCTTGATCACCATGGCTCGGAGGAGGCGAGCATCCATCTCTCAGGTGGGCCTATTGATCTGTTTACTCCCATATGAGCCGGCAGGGCTCGTAGGAGTTAGCCACCGCACAGGAGCTAAAAGAGCTGCTGTTCTGTTGCGTAACGACTTCATTTCTTCTGCTGCCTTCTGGTTTTGGAAAGTAATACCGTGCTGCTGAGGAAACACTCTGTTTAAAAAAAAAACAGGGTTCGCTCGGTGCATTTTAATGAACAGAAAACAAAGAAATGTAAAGTGTATGGCTTTCCTGATGCAATTGAAACAATTCAACACCTTTCTCCTGCGTTCAGCCTAACCATTTTTTGTTTGTTTGAGACCTAAACGTATGCAGAAGGCTGCCTGTATCTGCCCTGCTTTACTGTGTCACTATTGGATGAGTGTCACTGTTGAAACAGGGGCAGCAAGATCAAACAGCCGGAGTGAAACTCAGCAAATTTGGATGAGCCGTCAGTGTTTGGGGAGTCTCTTTTTTTTGGGGGGGTTTCAATTTATTTTTTCGGCGGAGGCAAATGGAAAGGAAACGATAATTCCATCTGGCTGTGACCCAGAGCTGTGACTTTTGTCAAATCTATTGTTAGAGCGTTGTGCGTTTTCTTCCCTGCGATGACGAAGCGCTGAGTGGTTTTAATCTGAAGGCCCCACGCTGTCATACTTTCATGGCACAGTGGGTTTGATAAACCACTGCTAAGCGCCGTGTGCCTGCGATGGCAGGAAGCGAGCAGAAGCACCGCCAGGCGTCGGTCCAGCTGGACGGCCGCAGCTAGACTCCGGGGGACTGGCATCAGCATGCTACACTTAGCTACGCCGCCTTTATGTGTCGCTGAGGCTGAGAGGGAGTGGCTTAGCCAAGTTGATTTATAGCCCCCTCCCGATTAGCAGCTGCATCAGAGGCTGGAGGTTGTCATCCTCTTGTGCATATGGAGAGATGCTCTTAGGGGATGTCTTGAACAAACTTGCAGTTTAAATTTCATCTAAGAGTCTGTGTATGTATAGCTCTCCACTATAAAGTCCCTCCTGCGTGTAAATATGTGTATGGAAATGACACGCCACATGGTCCTCAGCACTGGGCAGCGCTCTGCTCTCTGCAAGCAGCATTATCAATGACTCCTGCAGCAATAAGAGCAGCAGCTTTGAGCACGTTACACTGGAGACGCTGTAGCGAGCAGCCGGAGAGGCCAGACTTACACACTTTTGAGCCGAGAGCTCCTCAGAGCCTCTCCCTCTGCCAGCTTCCGTCATCTGAGGATGTTTTTTGGTTTCTTTTTTTTTTATTCTCACTACGGATTTAATTGCCGCGACTTCAAAAGTGATTATTTTGTAAGTTGCAAATTATTGAGGCAAATTTTGGTCGGGCAGTGTGATGATTCTGCTGATGGCTCCGAAATAAAGTTCTGGGGAAAATGAATTTGTTAAACCTGTTCAATTGCTCTAGACGGCGGAAAAAAATGTTAGAATCCCTTTTTAAAAAGCTGAATAGACATTAAATCAAACCTGATATTGAAGTGTTGTGAGTGTGGGCTGCAGGAGTGAAGATAAACCTAGAATTCAAAACCTGTTTATGTCAGTGTAGCTGCAAACTGAAAGCAGAACGTCTTCATAGTCCTGAGAAATGCACACATTTATAGAATATGTGTTGCAAAACCAATCTGTCATGTTTAATATTATTCATGCAGGAGGACAATATGTACAGCTTTAAATATCTATTTGTACCCAACTGCTAAATCTTCATCATTTTACCACCAATTTCAAAGGATAAGAGATTCACAAAAGTGTACAGGCATGGTTTTTGGGCCCTTTTAAAGGGTTACAGACTTTATTTCCTCCAAATACAGTTTATTGTTCTATAGGAGTTTGAACACACTGAATTATGTATTTACTTTTTAATACTATCACTGAAAATGGACACTAAACACATGTTCTTCCTATTACAGTAAATAACCAGTTGCCTGGCGTGTATGTGGCCCAGAACAGAGGGGGTGGAACAAAGAGTGGGTCTCCTGTCTATGAAATCACTCGTTGGCTGTTGCAGGCCACAGGGCGGGCATAGAAACTGCTAACTGGTCGGATGAGGTGTCAATCACTAGTTCACAGGTCGGCAGCCATCTTGGGTGACTCCATATTGCAGTTTAATGGCACTTTCCTTTCAAAAAGTGCCCAAGTGATATTAAAAATAAGTCACTATGTAAGATTATTGGGTGAAATGATCCCTTGTAACATATTTAATTGACCTCTGTAACTTTTACTGTGCAGTTAAATCAGAAGCTTTTAAAGTTTCATTGCATAATTTTTGGCCAGGTCTAAAACTTGCTGAGATATAAATTAAAGCATGCCAGTAATAGGTCCTGCTATAAGGGATTATTCCATCACTGCTGCTCTGTCAAAGTGTGTGTGTGTATATATATAAAAAAATATGATTTATTACTTCTAATAATACTTTACTCCCTTTGGCACCATTTTGTTATAGGCAGAAGGCAATTTTACAATCCCATTCAGAACTATAATTTGTAATTATGTGGTGGTTATGATGTTATGATTCTGTCTGTGGCCTCTCTTTCTCAGCTGACAGCGAAAGGATGATTAAAGTCAGCCTTCAGCCCGTCGTTTGAATTATTCGCCGCAGAGACGGCTGCATTACTTCCCAAAAAAAAGGGGGGGGGAAAGGCTTATTCAAACATCCAGTTGGCTGACAGTGAAATATGTGGAATAGTATCTGAGCTATGAGTGACACAAATGGATGAATGAGTGATAGTTTTGGCCTGCTGGCAAGAGTAAAACCACTCTATTAGCCTGTATTTATTAGCTTTTGGAGCTTTAGCAGTAATCTTAAAGATTTTAATTTCTGACGTTAACGAGAATCGCTGCCGATGGTGCCAATCAGATGCCAAATGAAAGAGTGTCTGAATTGTACATTTAACCGTACTTTTATGTCCTTCTTGGAATATTGATCGGGTCAAAAGATTTTCCTCTCTGCTGGACCCTCGGATTGGCTGAGATGAATGGGGCTGCGGGGTAATGGCTAGTGAAACAGAGTGATTTTCCATTATGCCAGAGTCGAAGAGAAGGGAGGACAGCGTCTGAGAAATGACCAAAGTGGGCAATGCTGATCACATCACATTAATTCAGCGTGCTCTGCTCCTTCGGGCCTGATCTGCCTGCATTGGACAAAAACAAAAAACTGCACCCCCAGCAACGAAAATCACCCAAGACACGATGACACCGCCGAATGCTTCTACCACAAGAGCTCTCGTCCTCGCACAGACTTTTTTCGGTGAACACATTCCAGCTCGGCTCTTTTCTTCAGGTCACGGTCCCTCTGCAACAAGAGTGCAATTTTGGGCTTGAAACACAGCAGCTGTTTTGCAGAGGGAGCAGGCATTGATAGGTTACTTGTGCTGTAAGCGCTGCAGCATCCCCACTCCACGGCAGAAACTGGTGCGGAAAGTTATTGTAGTGGCGGTGCGGAGTTGCCAGGTTGGTGACATTACCCCACCAAACACATGTGCTTGTGACAACGCCAATATTAGCAGGTGTAACAAGCGTTTTACAGGAATTATGCACGCCATCTGCACAGCGTTGTATTAATATACTGCTGATGCAAACTGAACATTTCCAACAGCCGCAGCTTCAGATTAAACTGGTAAAATATGAGTTGACCTTAAGTACGACGTAGGCTAGTTTAAGGAGTTTAGATCGGTTTGAAATATGTCATGGAGAAATTTTATTAATTCAGTCTGTGGGAGTAATCGAACAAGACTGATCTTGGCGAAGAGCTGCAGGCCACAGGATGCACACCTCCAACTTCTCAGTGACGTAACCAACTCCTTTTTCCCGAAACGGAAAACGGACTTCACTTTGACAACGCACTCCGCCATTACCTGTTCAGTCGACACTCCCTACTCCCATTGGGCACCAGCAGAGAAGAATGTGAAGTTCACTGCGGTGTGTTATGCAACCAGTGCTCAATAATTCAAACCCAAAGATCAGCTACTAGTAAACGAGTCCATATCTCAGTTCAAATCTCAGCAGGAGACGCTGTTAGTTCGAGACTTTAAAACAAAAGTTGTGTGATGTGACGCCTCCTGTGACTCGTGAACGAGCCGAAGAGTTTGAAGATGAGGTTGGAGAATAATCCAGTTCTGTAAAGCCGTTGAACTATGAACGACAGGCGACAGAAGTGAGTCTGTTGTCAGGGGGACGACGAGCTTACTTCTGCCGCTGTGTGGACGTACAGCCTGCTGTTAAAGATTCAAAAACCCAGCTTGGATGTTTAAGTGACGGGAGGATAAATGCTGTAACGTGCTTGTGATGCAAAATCCATTCTGACCAGCCACTTGGAAACCACAGAGTTAATGATCATCCGCCATCACAAAGACTAGTTCTGACTCGCCGCCCTTCGTTCTTAGGAGACGTAAAGGAAATCATAAACTGAGGTGTTTGACATGTGACATCCTTTGTGAGGGGCAGCAAAATCTTTTCTCATGTTTTCCCAGCTTCGATCCTCCCCGTCCCTCCCCTGTGGTCAGAGTTCCTCACATTCACACATTCCCACATCATCATATCTGCCCTCATTCCTTGAACCAATCAGGTGCTGCAACTGCTGCCTGTCCACCACGTCGCTGAGCCCACACCTCCTATTACCATCACGATCTACAGATTGAACTGTGAGATTCTGTTTTCCACATATATTGGCTTTTCATCCATCACCACCAGCATCCCAAGGGAGATTGTCCCATCTCTTGTCTTCATGGGCTTGCATATAATGAGGACACTTCACAGCGATGGAGTCCAAAGTCTTTCTCGTGGCTACCTCTGTCGCGCCACGTGTTTCATTAAACGTGTCCCTCTTTTTCAATTTGCTGCTATCAGCTCCGCTGAAAATAAACCGGCAATGAAAAGTATGAATAAATGACATCTATACGACAAAAACAAAACAGCTGTAAGTAGTGTTCGTCCTTTTAAATATCTCCGTGTGACTTGAGCTGACAACAACCTCCGAACCAGATCAAGGTGAACCGACAGTCGGTAGGAAGACAGAAAATTAGAGCGGTGGAATAGAGGCACGTCTGGCGCTCTGCCAGCCTAAGCATCTTAGAAGAAGTTCCTGAACAATGTCCTGTTGCTACCATTCAGTAGCGGGATTACTTAATACGATTAAACGGGCCGTCAAATCAGCCGTGGTAAACGTAGCCCATAACAACAGTGAGAAGATGAGGAAGGTGCATGACAGAGATTAGGAAAAAGGTGAACTCCAGTGAGCCGTACGGTAGGGTTTACGACCTGGTTACTTAATTTGGGAAGATGAGTTTTCTCTCTCTCTGTGTGTGTGTGTGTGTGTGTGTGTGTGTGTGTGTGTGTGTGTGTGTGTGTGTGTGTGTGTGTGTGTGTGTGTGTGTGTGTGTGTGTGTGTGTGTGTGTCTGAGAAAAGTTGAAACTGGCCGTGTGTTCTGTGTGTTTTCATCCTTCATGGATGTCTTTGAAAGCGGTTGTGAAAATACTTGCAGCGGGTTGGTTCACCACTGGAACAGAAGGTCAGCGAGGGTTTGAGGATCGCTCGAGTAACGCAGAGTTTTTGAGATGTTTTTCAGTTCTTTCAGCGCCATAAACAAGGCAGAGTGTACGGGGATACTAAGGTGCTGCTGTTCTTTGTGCGAGATGCTAATGTCAGCATGTGTCAAGGTCCTATCATTTCGGCTTCATTGTATTTGTGTTCGCTGGGTTTCCTTGCGGTATCTTTTGCTCCGTTTCCCTGCTGTGTTCTCGTGCACCTGTCTTGCTTCCGTCTCATTAGCCCTCCCTTGTTCTCTGGTGTTCCCCCACTCATTACCATCACCTGTGTTTCTCCATCTCACTCCACCTGCACCTCATCATCTCGTTAGTTTGGTTTGTATTTAAGTCCAGTCTTCGTCGAGTTTCCCCTGATCTCGTTGTTGTGTTTGCCTGTCCCCCTGTGTCGCCATTATCCCGGGTAAGACGTCATCCATTGGTCTTTTCTGCCTGCAGTCTTCTGCATGTCGGTTTACTTCGTCTCCTCTAAAAACGACAACGCTAACATGCTTTCTTTTTTACCGTGTTCGTCTAACAACTAAAATAAAGCGCAAATAAAAAAGACCCAAGGTGGACCCAAATGTTTTAGACGGCAGGTAGGAAGATCACTGATTATTCCCATTTTAGCAAAACATGACAGCAGGATCAGGGGAACAAAGACTGAACTAAATATTGGGCTTAAATACAAATTAAACTAATGAGGGGATGAAAGGCTGGAACATCAGTTGAGGAAGGGGGGGGGGCTAATAAAGATGAAGCAGTGCAGGTGTGGAGGGAAGGCAGAATTGGCGAGAAGCCAGGAGAAAAGAGGAGGTAAACGGAGCACAAGACACCACAAAAACACCCCACAGAAATGAAAGGGGACAAATATGACAGCACCATGACACACATTAGGACTTGATAAAAGTGCTTTAATGTTAAGAGATCACCAAACCAAGCAAAAGTCAACGTCCGAGGGATTCATCCTCAGGAATCCAATTACATTGTGACACATTATTTATGGAAATCCATCTAGTAGCTGTTGAGATATTTCAGTCTGGACTAAAGTAACATTCTGACAAACTCTACTAGGTGGCGAGCCCCACAGGTATCACTAAAAAGAGTGAAGTCCCATCTCACAAAACATGACAGTCAACTAGACTGCACTTACTTTTACCTTCCCCCCCCCCCCCCCGCTGCCGACTCTCCCATGTGGGATGCCGTTAATTTTCATCACATGTCACATAGATGTTGACGTTTCATTTACTCCGCTCCGCTGGGAATCACCTCAAATCAATCGCAGGCACCTGGCAGATATGGTAAATCTTCCTAACAGGCGTGCCCTTAGGGTAAATGAAAGTGAATGTTACGTCCTCTTGAGGTAAATTCGCAGCGACTGCGACGTGTAGAGCGGGCGCGTGGGGAAACGGGAAGATGTTTATTTGTATTTGTTTATTCTGACAGTGCGAGAGAATTATCCTAATGAAACATGAAAGTGCGCGTGTGATGCAAAGTCAGGGAATTAGGACGTGAGGAGTGAATTTAGAATGCATCTGTTTGCTGCTGGCTTTATCTGTTTGAACCCGGTGCCCCCTTGTAATTGATCTGTGGTCCACTTGCTCGGGCTGTCCTAATCATCATCCATCTAAAGTATTGATCAGGTTATATGAAAACGATCTAATCGACGGCTGTGATTGAGTTGACGTGTATGTCTTCGTTCAGGAAGTAGTTCTTCAAGGTGAATATGCTTATTAGAAACATTAAAGGAGACCTATTAAGGTTTTTTTTTTTTGTTTTTCCCAGAAAAGCCCAAAGTCAGCGCTAACGGGAGCTCTTCTCTCCCACAGAAAAAGCCTCCCGTTGTGCCTCAAACGCCTCGCAGGAAGTCCTGCCTTTTAATTCCGTGACTCCTTGACATCACTACGTCACCATGTGTCGCACATTTGCGTCATTTATCCCCATATTTGCGAAAGAAGCGAAGCTAATTAAAAGCTGAAAACATGACAGAGCCGAGTGGAGACACAGTGAGCTATGCTGGCTCAGGCGTGTGTGAGTCGACCAATAAGAGGAGACTGGAGTATTCAGGGAGGGGGGAGCTTTTAAAGAGACGGAACATCTCTCAACAAAGAATTTGACAGTATGAGAAAACTGATAAAACCTTTGCTTTTAGTAGCCCAAAATAAAAATTATGAACATGGAAATTGGCAGAAGGCTTCCTTTAACATGTTTTTAGAATATTTACTCTTCATTATGATGCATAGTTCATACTAGAAATCTTAAATATTTAGATTTTGTGTGATTTTATGCTTTTATCCATGTCTTATTTTTGCTCGTTAAGAAACCATCTCTCACCCTGAAGACACGCTACGCTGAAGGAACATTAATTTCAACACCTACGGTAAATGTTAAATGACCCAGCACCTTATGCGACACAACAAACTGATTAATCTTTAACGTGGCACTTTTTTTTCTTTTTTCTTTTTTGAGGCCTCGCTTCACACTAGGCTGCCACTCCGATGAGCCGTCACGTGTGTTTCACTATCAGGCATGTTATCGCCGGGCCCGGGGAAAAAACATTCAATATGCCTCGGGAACGCTGCATGTGTCCGGGGCCATTTCGTGAGAGAGTGCACAAAGTCAAGGCCATCAAACACACCAACAGGTAATGAGATCCCCAATGTGATACACACAAGGTCTTTAATGTCAATAGAAACCTCTAGTTTCTGTAATGCTTCTATCCCAAGGAGAGAGGGGGAGCCTTATCTCGGAGGAAGGTGGCCATCCATCAGCAATTTCTCCCAGTTTATCAGCCTGCCCAAGTCGAATCGCACAATGATGTCAGGCATTAATCAAACGCTGACACCTCACATTCAGGACTGAGACATGTACCCTTTTCTCTCTGCCCAAATCTGTTTATTGTCCTGCTGAGGCTCTCTGGCTGCAGATTTAAGCCCCTTTTTTTTTTCTTTTTTTTTTTCTTTACAGCCGCTCGCCAGCATCAGACAGCTGGAGGATTGTGCATGGAAAGTGCAGGGACCATCCACTGAAAAATCCAAAAAGGCGACATGCTCAGAACTCTTGTACCTCAGCCACTTCATTACAGTTTTATTCTCACTAATGTGTTGCAGAAAGTGCTCTTAGAGGCTGGCCCCTAGAAGAGACTGTTCCCGTGTGTGTCGGTGTGCTGGGAATAATCTTGTCACTGTAAATGCGGCAGGACAAGGAGGGGGAAAAACGCTTCTTGTGGCGGAGTCGGTTGTCTCTTCTTTCTCGGCTCCCCGCTGACCGCTCATTCATTCTGTTTAGAAAATTACTGAGTGCTATTGATGTGCCGAATCGAAACCCTCGCAGGACGGGAGGGTTGTCATAAATCGAACATCTTGGACACCGTGCGGCAGGCTGATATACTCTCCATGGGGCGATATTCATGTCAAAACATTACTCTAAAGCGGAGACTCAGAGGTTTGTCGATGTAGAGCAAATCTGAAGGAAAGTATGCCAGTGATGTAAGCGTTTGATTCGGCCTCGGAGAGTGCTCCAGCTCTTGCGGTTGATCGTGAAAACCCTTAGGAGGACTTGAATTTTTCAGATGGATGAATATTTGGATGCTAAATAGCGGGGAGCCAGATGTGACCCTGGAACACGTCCCTTCTCTCCCCGCCTCTATTGTCAGAGAAAAAAAAGGATGTTTTTTACGTAAGCCATTTGCTGAACTCGATTCTTCCCTCTATTAATTTGGGGCAGGAGTCACTGTGGGACATTTAAACTGACGTGACCTGCGAGACAGGGCTCTGAGTCCAAAATTGTCTCCGTTAATAACGTTCACCCGCCGACCTGAAGCACGGTTCATACCCTAACATCAGGGAATGGCAGCGCTCCTGCCTGTAAGTTTTGATTTGTAGTCAAGCGTCTGTTGGAGGCACAACACCAGACAGACTAATTACACACGAACAGTCATTACAGAGTTTTAATTATGTTCTCCGCAGTAATTGTGCTTACATCTTTCCATTTACTTTTTGATTATAAAGCATCCGAGTTGTATCCAAACAACTCCTATTCCGGTCGTCACGTTTACACTCTTTCATTTGCCGTGATGGAGAGTGACATTAGGAGCTGACCGAAAGCCTCGCAGTGGAAATGGCTTCTGAAGATGTGAGGACGTTCACTTCGCTTTTCTCGGCTTTAGTGTCTCGATTTCCGCCGACATTAGAAACATGGAGAGATTCAATTGCAGATCTTCAGGTCTCAACGTTGATCCACTTGCAAAAACACAAAGAAGAACATGATATAGGAAATGTTTTTAGATTATCTTTTTTTTAACAACCCAACACCGGTTTGATATTCCTTGGCGTGCAAACCATTACCCTTTGACGCACAACTTAAAATCACTTTCACTGTGAGAACAAATCAAAATGTGCTTAAAAATCTTTTTCAATCAAGAACTATGTCTCAAACAAAGTTACTCTGACTAGAATCCTGCCCCTACTTCTTCAAAAACCCTTTATTTTACCGACCAGTGGCTGTCCCATTGCCACTCAGCCCAATTTCCCAGACAAGAATATTGATATCAGATTATCCAAAAACCCTGGACTGTGTTTAATGACAGCATTTACATGTCGATCGCCAGTGTTTCTAAGTACCCATGCAAAATCTGGGTGTAGCAACTACCACGGTCAGGTTAGGGAGCGATCATGGTTATAGAAAATAAAATACAGGGTTATGCAATTAAAACACCTGGTTGAGGGTTGGGAAAGATGGTTGTTCTGGTAAATAAAAAACACAGTAAAACCCCAGGTGTGTCACAGGAGGTGAACTCCAATCACCTGAATGAAAGTCAGGCATGCTTATACATCCATCCAATGGTCAGACCTCAACACTCCCACCTGGTAACCAGTGGGTCGCCCCAATGTTGAGGAGCACACCCATTGCTACGCCTCTCGCAGTGGTAGCCACACCCAAAACCATAAGTTTCTTTTTTCCTCTATTTTTCTCTGAACAAGACCTTAATTTACAAACCGAGACTCAAGCTGTATATAAGAAGACCTGAATTAGCGATTGAGACCAGAAACTGTTTACTGAGGTCATAAATCAAGTGAGAAGTTGGGTCATTTTCTCATAAGCTTGCATACAATCTGACTTCTTTTTTAAAACCAGCTGGCTATAGCAGGTTAAAGGTGCTTTTCAAACTCAGGAGATCTCTCTATTCTTGCGACACAGGCACACCACTACCTGCCCTTCCTGTACAATTTTAAAGAACAATCCTAAGGTTATTGCGTTGTGTCACTGCAGCAGCTGCCAATAACCTCAGGCGAATGATTATGCTGTTTTTTATGAACATCCTGATATTATTTTTCTGCTATGAAAATGGGTCTCGGGTTATCTTCATCCTCTCTGAAGCTGCCGCTCCTGGAGGCCATGTGTTTTTTTACGATTGATGTGAGCACTTTATTGTCCAGCACTCCCGGGCTGTGAGGGATGACTGATACAAAAAAACTTTAAAGCCTGTTATTGAAAAGGGTCGAACCCCAGTAAAGGAAAATACTTTGCCTTAAACCTTTTTTTTTTCACCGGCGGTCAAATTCATGAGAAATATCAGCAGCAGTGCAATTACAGATGGCTTGCACACACACTCGCACTAACACACAGGTGCCATCTTGAAGACTGCGAAGTCGCGCAGAAAATTGCATTTTTCATGTTACTGAATATAACATGTATGCAAATTTCAGGTGCCTGAGAATCTTCCAATCATTGACTTCTGGGAATGCACTATGGCTCATAATTGAAGATTATGTACAGTATATAATATGTGTGCAATGAGAGGTAATGTGTGGCTTTTTATGGGAGTATCTATTCCGATGATAATAACTGTGATGAATGGTAACGACCTGAAATAAGCAGCCTTATCGTGTTCCCACTGCTAATGCTCCGACGAGCAGCCACCCTTTTCACAACGGCCCTTTACCCCCCTGCAGACAAACAGTGTACATAGATTATTCAATACCTTTTGTCATTACAGTACGAGTGGATTGACATTCTGCTAATGTCCTTCGCTGGCTGCTTTAACGTCACCCTACCCTCCCCCCCGCCTCAAAGACAATCAAGAGGCTTGGACTGCAGTGTCTCCCTTGTGCAGTAAAATTAGCAGCTCTGAGGTGAGCCCGTGTTAGAGTCGCCTTCTCTGAAAACTCCCAGAGAAGGGGAAACAAATTCCCATGGCTGTCTCAGGTGCACTTCAGGTGTTGGCAGGACAAAGACGTACAGCGAAAGGATGAAAAGTAGTGGTTGGTTTCCAGAGAATTCCTAGAACAGCCATCGTTGGACCTGACACAGCTATAGTTAAGATGATGATGATGATGATGATGATGATGATCTCCCTAGCCCCTTGACTGTCCCAAACCCCAGGTTTAGAACCGATGTGTAAGGGGAAAGTTCCAAGATGGACTGTTTGTAGAGATGGGATGTGAGGGAAAGTTGAGGGAAATGCATGAATGGAATCAGGCAGCAGTGTCTTTATGAAGAAATATTGAAGCAGATCACTGTGTAAGTTCCAGTCGGCAGGAAAGTTGATTTGAGTCTTGTTCCCAATTTGTCAAATACTTTTGAACGGCGATCAACCCTACCTACATCCCAAAGCTGAGGTGTCGAGTTTCCTTTATGTAGAAAGGTGGAAAGCCGTAGTAACCATGACCTCTCCCTTAACCACCAAGTGTTTTAGTCGCCCAATTTTTAAAAATTATTGTTATTCGATTATTTTTTTGTGCCTTTTTAAAGGGGCGAGCGAGAGGGGATGTCATACAGCAAAGGGCGACAGGTTGGATCCAAAACCTGGGGTGCTGCGGCAAGGACACAGCTTCTGGATATGTTGCCCACAGTGGGCATCACAAGTTTGTTACAGAACTCCAAAGTAAACATAAAGCAGGTGAGTAATCCACAACCAAACCTGACGACTTCCAAATGGAAGACAGGAAAACACGATGAGGCATATCTCGCCCCTCGGCTTCACCAGTACATCGGTGGGCAAAGAAGAGAAAGCGTGTTGTGTGTCTCAAAATATAAGCTTCTGATGGTATGAAGCCGAACAAGTGGAGCTGCTCCCTGGAGAAGTCACATCATGAACACTGAGGAGAAGCCTGCTGATTTCTTCAGGAAAAAAAAAAAAAAAAGCTACTGAACCGTTTTTTGAACTACAGAGCGGCTTCAGTAAAACGGCAGCTGTGCCTTCAAATGCTCAACTCGCCTCCTACAAAGCAGCCTACAGAGTTTCTCAGTGTGAAGAGCTGCACAGTTGCCGAGGAATCGCTTCTGCTATTGAAATGGTTTCGACTGTGATTGATGAAGCAACAGCAAAGACTATTCTTCCGTCAAACAATTCTATTGTGAGGCGTAAAAGGCCTGTATGTAGCTAAAGCTAATGCTGTCAAGGTCTTGTCGCTTCCATTTCCTTTTACGTGAGTGTATTTTGTTCTGTTTCCCTCTTGTGTTGCACCTCACCCCCTCAGTAGTTTAGTTTGTATTTGACTCTTTACTTTAATCTTTGTCGAGTCATCTGGTGTCTTTTTTCTCTGATCCTGATGTCCCTTGTGTTCGTCTTTTCCTAGATCCCGAATAAAACTTCATCCATTGCACTTCCTGCCTTCCTTTTCTGATGCGGAGACTCTCATGCAACCCAAGAGCATTCAGAGGAGCACTGTTCCTATCTATGCTATTGACCCGCAGTGTTAACCCACTGTTGCCGACCTCTCACTCTTGGATCACGGTTAAATTGTGTTCCAGGCTGGAATAATTCCCACTAATCAGTCGATCTCGAACCCCTGCTCATGTCTCCGTAATGTGCTGGCAGCTTGCAGGATCGTGTCTTTCCCCACCTTTTTATACAGAGGGCAAATCTATAGGCCTATGACATGCATAATTCAGGCCGCCGGTGCTGGCACGATGAATGGATTTATCACCACACAGTGAATAAATGGTGGAGTGTGAATACGTATGTTGAGCGGAATGGGGGGGAGGAGTCGCAATCGATCTTCGTGTCCGGTTACAGCAGGATTTGGCAACATGTGTGTCTATGAATAACACAAATTCAGCAGGATGAATGGATTTTATTGGGAGTCACAAGCTCCCATTTTGCAATCAAGGAGATATTTGGTGATGTTCCCTTGCCTATGGAATCCCAAAGGGCCAGTCAGAGACTGAGCAGTAATCAATGACCTGGCTCCAGTAATTACTGTTTACTTTTAGCTCATTATTCTCGGAGCTTTGATTAAGCAATAGCCCTCATGTGAAGGATGTGTGGCCTTAATTGGTGGTTGCCAGGATGCGCATCTCCCGCTTCTGTTGTGATGCCTATGGGGAGGAATGGCGGGGTCAGGAAGTGAGAGTCGCCTCGGTCAGCTATTCTTGGCCCTGCCTTTGAGTCACTCACATACTGTGTTTGTCCGCCGAGTCGACACGTGACGAAAGACGAACAGCAGCCCTCCGTCCGGCACAAGCAAACAGTGCCGCACATGCTTCACACGGCGGAAGAGAATGGTTCATATGTTGACATTTACAACCTAATTAAAACCGAGCAGGGAAATGATTGTCGCAGGCAGGTGGTTATACACAAAAACGTACACGAGGATACAAGCGTTTGCATCGACGCCATCCCGCACACAATTTAGCGACTCCTGACGCACTTTTAGCCGAGCAGCGCTAATCCCACCCCGGCTGGGGAAAAAAAACCTGCTCATTTGAATCGCTCAAATCCTCGGATGATTAAAATATATTACCATGTCGGGGGGGGGAACTCGTACTGTTGATATTAAAGATGTATGTATGCACATAAATTCCCCCATCGCCTCCCGCGGTTTGATTAGGAGCTGAGAGGGAAAAATGTAGGTAACAAATAAAAAACGTATCGAAGATGGAATTGTAAACGGAACCAAAGTTGTTATTAGAATGCATTTTGCATTATTTGTTCACGCGCCCGAGGCCGAGCAGAGTCTGCTGTCACATCTGACTTGTCAAGTGGGAACACGCCTCTCAGCCGCCGGCCTCGCAACTGTGGACACAGGCCGACTTCTGGTCCTCAGTCTTAGAGAAAGAGAAAAATCTGTCGCTTATTCTTCTTTGACCACACAGACACAGTCCTCGCAGCAGCATCATCAGCGCACGGATCCCCTTTTTAAATAATTCAGCGTCTACATGAGAAACCCAGTAAATTCCTCCCTTCTGCTATAGCAGCCAATCCTACTGCATTCCCCAAGCTCCATTCATTAAAGGCGTCCTTTGAGTCCTTCCATGCTGAGAGCAATACCGTCTACACCTCGCGATTCAGTTACCACCTCCCCCACCTCCCCACCGCCACGGCCACATGCGCAAACACTCGCTGTACCGCGCTGCGTCTGCCTGTGCCGAGCCTCCTGTTATGACACTCGGGTAAAAAAAAGGAAAAAAAAAAAAAAACAAGGGAAGGGAAAATACAATAAACCAGTTCACCAGTTTGCCGCCGCTCTCATATTCTCCCATTTAAGAGGACGAAAACGTGGAGGTCTGATTGAATGTCCTAATGGAAAATAAAAAGCGCCTGAGCTTCATCACTTTTACTATATATCGGAGAACATTCGTCTTTCCCGCGTGCGCCCCACATCCCTGCTCCAGAATCCAGAAGGTGCTCGTTGTTTGGGCGCGCGTGTTCATCACTCGCAACCGGCTTTCTCTCGCTCATTTTCATGGGTAATTGGCCAGGCGGCACACGGAACCAGAGACCTGCAGGCGACACGGAGGAAGGGGAACACTGGGATGGAAGAAAAAACTGAATTCACTGAAGCATGTCAAACATTATTATTATTCTTTTTTCTCCTTCCCAGCTTCCCCTCCGTTCAGCCACTCTATCTTGTTGTTCAGTCATTAATTTCCGTGCTCTCCTCAAACACGCCACGCTCCCGCCACATATGCTTTAATATCTATCTTTTTTTTTCTTTTTTTTTTTTTTTTTTTCAGATTTCAAACTCGAGCCGCCGTCCCTCCCCGCCTCTCCTCTCCTTAATTTTCCTCCTCATTCTCATTCCTCCTCTTGCCCGTCGAGCGCACCCCCCCCATATCTCGATTAGACCTCTGGAAACGCCCGAGCAATTTCCTGGAAGATTATAGTGATGGATTTTACACAATATCAATCAGAAGCGAAATGTGGGGCTCCGAACAGCCCCTCCACCGCCGCGCGAGGGGGATGTTTTGCCGGAGAGGTCGGTCGAAGGAAGCCCACCGAGAAACGATGCGCGCGTTATTAACTGCTTTTCCTGCGCGGCTTTTTGAACCCCTCCGCGCGGCCTTCCCTTTCGCTAATCTTTCCTCGAGTGTTTCCCCGGTCAAGATGATGTGTTTTTCAATTACACCCAGACATGCGAGCGCGGTGATTAATAAAAAAAATAGAGTTGGAGAGAGAGACGCTGGACACCTGACAGCGGCCACCCTCGAGGGAAGATGAGCCGTCATCATCCCCCGATGACGTGTCACCCGCCGCATTCACTCGCCTCCCCTGTTTTTTCAACAAGCGGCTCTGAATGAGGTCACATTCCTCTGACCTCGGGGCATTATTACCCTGTAATCATGTGTTGCTCTGCATGGCTACATTTGTTATTTCTCGTTGACAGCGGAGTGTTAGAAGAAAGCAATTTTACCTGATGGATGGTCATAAGAGGGGGGAGAGGCTATATCAGCTTCGTGCCTCGCCAGTGAATTATGCACAACAACAACAACAAAAAAAAAAATCCCGCCGACGCCCGAACCGGCTGCCTCAGAATACCTGCCTCCTCAAATATACTACGCAGGTTATTACCGAGGACTCCTCGGCTTGTCAGAATGTGCGCGAGGCCCATTCATTACCATAGTATTTACGTGTCCCCTTAAATCAAACGAGGCCGTCAGTCCTTACATTACGTCGGCGCCATGAAAAATTGTTGACTTATTTTTCCAGCGCGGCGCAGGCCCTCGGACGACTGATTCATGGGCCGTTCATGATCGCCAGAAATCAATCGGGGCGCTGCTCCTCCGGCCCGCGCTCTTCTGTCTGTTGGCGGCAATAGGGATAACGTGTCAAAGTGGGCCTCCTCAATCTTGTCACTTTAAGTGCAATCAATACTGCCTCCCCACCAACCACCGAATGCCTCTGAATACCAGCCCCCCCCCCTCCACTCCTCTCCTCTCCTCTCCTGCACACTGGGCTGAACATTTCAATCAATATCTGACTGGAGGCTAAAAACCATCTGCAGAAGCAAACACACACACTCACCAAAAAAAAGCGAGGATGAATTAAATGCTTAATATAGTGAAAACGGCGACGCACTCGGCAGGGAGAGCTGCACAATGAAAGCCGGTGAACGTGCGAAGAGGTGGGAAAAAAAAGCTGTATTCTGTAACTCGCTCGCCGGACCGAGCGCAGCGGATCAAACACATCGCCACTCAATTGGCGCCGCGGTGCGATTAACGGAACAGAGAGCTTTTCTTCATCTTTAACCACGGCTAGTCCAGCACTGTTTCTCCTCCTGTGAGTGTGTCGTCCCCACAGCCACCGTACATCACCCCGGGGACAATCCTCAATGTATGGCCTGCCGTCGACTTCCAGACGGCGCCAATCCATTAAAAGCAAGCCTCTAGGCCAGTGTACCTGTAAATTAGCCGACCTTAAAAAATTCAACAAGCCCAGGGAGAGGTTTTGAAATGTGCATCTGGGTGCTTGGCCCTGGAAACGATTGTATTAATTGCCTGGAGGATTACGAGACAGAGACCTCCACTCGCTCATGCATATTTGACACTTCCAGCGGCACGCTCGGGCCCCTGTTGCAGCTAATGGATGATGTTTGGTCGGGTGTTGCATATGCATTAGCTACCAAGTTATGAGCGAGTATGCGGAGGGCGCATCGCGAGCGCGTGCCTATCTGTCTGAGCATGTGTGTCGGCTGTGTTATCTCGAGCCAGCCAGGGTCGAGCGCGGGGCTGGGTGGTCTGGTTTGTCGGCTCCTAATTGGTGCGACTGCTCCCACTGCTCCTGCCCTCAAAGCCTGGCGCTGCCCTCTCCTGTTAATCTTTGCCAGGAATTTGGCTGGCGTGACACGGTACTGACCTGGCAAGTCCTTTGGGGGCGGCTGCTGCTGTGTGCACAAACACACATTCGGGGGGGAAGAAAGATCAATACGCAGTCACTTGGACGCAAGAACAAAAAGAGATACGAACTGTAATGCAAATGAGAGACACAGATACGCAATATGAGTGAAATGAAAGAGCTGCGGCTCCATTTGAGATATGACTCTGGACAGCAGCACTGTGATGAAGAGGGAGAGCTCTCGACAGTGTTGTTGGTGGAGCGGCATCAAACAGCTGTGTGTGTGTGTGTGTGTGTTGGTGGATAATATCAGCACACACTCACACGGAGAGGAGCGAGGTTGTTAACATCGAGTGCACGTTGCTGTACACGGCGTCCCATGCGAGCGCCGAGATCGCCTGGCACGACATTTTGACCGATAACGCAGACGGAGCGAGATTCTCCACTGCCCGCTCTTTAAAGGCATGTTACGCAGGATTTGCTGGGTGTATTTTTTTTTTGTAAACACAATGTTCAATAATGAAATATGTTTGAGTCTCGTTCCCAAGCTGCCGAAAGCGTCGATATCTGACCTGGGAATGAGAAACACTCAGAAACAATAATAAGAACATGAGAAAATACAGGCTGAGAGCCTGAACTTTGATCCGAGCGGCTGCTGTGCATTTCTTGTTCTCTCTCTGTTAGATTCCATCAGCATCACAATCTGAACATAACCCGTCCTTGACTTCATTTTTTCCACGCAACCTTTACTGAGTTCCTGCTAATCCCCTCTGTTTTGTAACCAACTCTGACATTTCAAAACATGATCTTTGTCTCCAAGTGCTTCCCTCTTATTTCCAGCTTGTTTGGGTTTTGCTCTTCGCTGTGTATATTCCCGTCCCCGCCATTAAACTAAACAAGGCTGCTGAACGGAGCTCTGCTTTTTGTTCTCCGAGGGCGCTTGTTGCTTAAGGGGAACTGGAACTCCAAAGGGTCAATTCAGTAACTGATGAAGAAATCAATAACAACCCTCATTGGCTTCCACAGAGCTCTGCGGCTAGCACGGCTAAAAGTCAATTTCGTATGCTTGACCATGACTGACTACTTACCTGAGATATCTGATACCTGAATTTTTTTCCTTATATGCAATTAACCCCACCCATTCGGTGCACTGAAGCCTCCTGACTCTTTTATTCAAGGTATGCAGCACAATAAATACAGCTGAGCTACACTTCACTTCATGGTCAAGAGCTCTTTTGTGTCTATTGATGTTGGACGAGCTCTGATAACACCAGTGAAGATCGGGGGGGAAAAATGTCACATACTGTAAAAAATGGCCCAGGCATGCGAGCATTAGCATAAAGACATCTTCAGTACACGGTGGGTGTCTCTTTTACCTGCATGCATAATGACTACATTATTTCATATGCATGATGAATACATTTGGAATCATCGATGTTACCTGCCAGGTTCAGTGAAGTGCTTCGGCTTTGGGGGGGTATGCGATATGTAAATATGTCATTTATGCCTGCATGAATTTCCCCCCGTCAAGACTGTGTAGGTAAATTGAAATTCACCGCGAGTGCTGACCCACAGCGGAGTCGCAGCCCGTATATGAAGACACACAGAACTCCTTTCAGAAGAAATTAAAGAACTAATCCATGTGTGCAGACGGTGGGTGTGATGTTTGAACGGAGGGGGCATAATTTGGACAAAATGACTCATTCGGAAGTCGGTGCTGCAGGATGAGTTTATCTCAGTTGGGGTTTGACTTGGTGTTGAGTAAACACTCCAGAAGCCATCGCTGCGGAGTCAGAGTGCGTCGGTACTTACAGTGGGTGTTAAGCGGTCCGTTGGGCTTTCTCGCACTTGGATGGCATATTTTATGTTCAAGGTAGCACCGGAGAGGCTGTTGTAGACAGGAGGAAGCGATGGGCGTGTCTGGCTCCAGCTTCATGGTTAACAGCCATGGCCACTGTTGGGGAAAAAAAAGAAAAAGGGAAAAAAAAAGGAGATTAAATGAGATTTAGTGTATGCAGGACAAGTAGAAGTGCTGCCTTCAAGTCAGCACAAAACCTTTTCCCAACACAACGTTCATTGCGTGCCATTCAAAATCCCTGATTAAGTTCCGTGACGACACTTGGGTTTTTGCCAATACTTTCAAACTCATTTTATCCGCATTATTGCGGGGGAACATCAGGTTGCTCCTGCAGCAGAATTAACACAATATTATGCCCCTGTAAATTAGAATGTCAGCTTTTATCTGCTAAGATCCAACACACACACAAACACCTTCTACAAAGACGTAGCTCTGCTAGCTAATCACTAGCTAACAGTTAAGCACGGTTAAATAAACGTACATAACGCAGACGGGGTTCAGGGTGGGAACATATAACTTTTGTGAATATATTTAGCATGTAGGAGTTTCACATAATAATCCAGTACTTGGTGAGTCGGCCATCAAAACCACTAGTCGAAACTGCATCGTCTGAAATGTTAGCATAGAGGTTGAAACAACGCCTGCTACGAAAACACTGTGGTTTTGCTAGCAATGCATTTCTAGTGGGTGAAATGAATAGCATAGGGCTATATTTTTCATATAGATGCATGACTAACCAATCACGAAATCATACCAATATATAAATAGGTATTCATTTCAGCTTATCTAACAAAATTGATTCGGAAAAATTGTAATCATGTGGCAGTTAGGTAATTCTGCCTGCCAAATATCAAAATGTGTGTGTAAGGGCGGCAAAAAAATGCATTTTTTTTGTGAAAACACGTTGTGATCTACGCTTTCAATATGGCCCTCTTTTGCCTGTATTAGTTTACCCCTTGCTGGTTGTGTTGCATCACAATCATTGCTTATTGGTGAAAAAAAGTACGACACATCGCCTGTAACGATTTGGCTACTTTATAGGATTAATCGCTAGCTACTAAAATTCAGTCATGGTCAATGACCAATAAGTATGAAATAGAAAGATGAGATCACTTTTCATTTCGGTGTGTTTTACGACACCATTTCCTCCGTCGCCTTTGAATGTTGACACTGGATGTAGTGTTAATTGTGCATGATGGATTCCCGGGGTGATCCTGCATCCATCATGCGTGATCAGAAGCCGGTGATGCAGCTTAAAGGGTAGAACAGCAACTTGCAGCTGTCCTTCGATTTGAGTTTCAGCCCTCCCTACATACGGTGAATTATACACTCCTCAATCCCCACAGACCTGTAACCCCCAATATACATAATGAACACATCCCGCAGAACCATCAAAGAAAATGATGGTGCTTCTGACCGCCTCTGATGTAAATGACTGTGGCCTGAGTTCACTGTATGCGCCTGTATGGGAAGTCAGAGCCCTCTGAGACCATTATCCCGAGTGCTGCAGCACTCATACCTCCAGACGAGCCACTAACAGGAGCGCCTCATGTTTAAATGCAAATGTTTTTAACCAGAGCACCTTGCAGGAGCCACAGCCGTTTAGAAACTCCTTTACCTAAGCCGTGCACGCTTACTTAAAACAACTCTTAACAAGCTGCTGCTTATGTCGTTAGCATATGAAGAGCAAGAGCGGAACAATGTCACACCTGCTTTCTGAACTGCAGGCGGAGACACAACTTGTAGCTGTAGAAGTTGAGGGAAAGACAGGCGGAGCAGATAAAGGGATAAACCCTCGCGGTGGAGCGTTTAGTACACTAAGTCTGCCGCTGCCAGTGAGGAGATGTAGTGTCACGATAACGACCTGTGTTTACGGAGGGGACGCATTAGCCGTCACTGTCTGCCGCATGCCAATCACTGTTGTGACTAATCACAGAAATCTCAAAGCTCGCGCGTTTAAAGCGGAACAGCAGCCTCGAAGAAATGAAGATCGCTCGGGCCGAATGCAAACAGCAGCGGGGCTTCAGTGAGTGAGTGATTCGGAGGGGGGGAGGCTGGAGGGTGAGACATGTTGGGGCCCGCGTGACGCATCGCTGTTGTCCCACATTGTTAGACAGTACATTGTCCAAATGATTTCCCGGTGGTAAAAATCTGCCTAATGATCTTTGTCTCTAGTGCGCTAATTCATTTATTATGCTAATAGGAAAAGCCGTTAGTCTGATCAGACACTGCATAAACACGAGTGTTCTTCAATGTTCAGCAATCATGTTGGAAGAGGATTTGAAGGCTCCCAGCGATTCTGCCGCATTATAAGATGATGAAAATTATTCATAAAATTGTCAGATGACGATAAGAGTTTAAAATATCTAATAGGCAGCCTTGGACGTGGATCGCAATCTCCCCTCGCCGACAGACGGTTAATTCCCCCGTGAGCAAATGTGAGAATTCTGAATAAATGTGCAGCAAGGCTTAACATCGAGAGATGAGTTATGCTGCACACTGATTGGCTGTAGGGTGGCATAACCTAAGATGAGTTTCTCTGCCGCTCCGAGCAGTGGACTTTACTGTACAGTGTGTGTGTGTGTGTGTGTGTGTGTGTGTGTGTGTGTGTGTGTGTGTGCGGCAGTGAAAATGTCCATCAAGGTTATAAAGAACAGTGTCTGTTCTCCCTGGGCGAGGCCTGACCCAGGCGGCTGTTTTTATCCACACTCTATCACCTTAATCTCCCAAGAATTACCTCAGCCTCTGGGGAGGGGGAGGGGGGGCTCTTATTTAATAAAGTGACCGACCTGCAGAGCAGACTGTCATCACCGAGGAGCAGTAAACGTTTGGTAGAGAACATGCCCATTGAACTGCTCGGACACTACGTGGACCATAAAATCCTGGAATGTGTCTGGCAAGCTTTGACACTTGCTGGGTGGTTTGCTGGCTCTGAGCTGGAGGGAACCTTAAAGGCCCAGACACACCGATAAACTACCAGTTAAGAAAGCCTGCTGTTGTGTCGCCTCCCTCTGCCTGTGTCTAAGCCAAAAAGCTGCACCTGAACACACCACAAAAACGACAGCTGATGGAAAACTGGATTTTTTGATTCTGCATGAGAGGAGGAAAATCTCCCTTTCAACAAAATGCGACCTTTAAGAATCATTACAGTACTGTCAGAAGTAGCCAATCTTCTTGCTAATGGTCTAGTTTGCTTATGTAGGTCACACAGAGTTATAGATATTAAATCGAGACTGTTTTACAACCAGTTAAATCTCCTAACAGCACATTTAACTTGTGTTTCTTTTTCCAAACCACACAAATATGAGAGTTTAAATGTTGTGTTTGGGAACTCCAAACAGAACTAATCTCTCCAGATTATTGCGCGGACAATCACATTTTGTTCTGTATTCCTCTGTTTTCACACCTGTAATCAGGTACCTTCGAAATGCATATTAAATCTGATGCCTCAGAGCCGGCTGGGCCACCGACTAAATCACATTTACATCTGATTACGCTACCGAAAAAAACAAATATTGCAGATAACGTTAAAGCACATCGGGATTGTCTGCACCATCTTGAGACTTGGCTCCCATATTCAGGCAGCCAGGATAGTCAAATAGTTTTGATAGCAGCTGACAGTCAATTGCAGTTAATTTTCAGAAGATTGGTAATCCACGGGGGGATGAGGGTTGTAAATCAAACAGGGTAAAAGATCTTTAAATTGATTGTTCATCAGCATCAGTGAGTGATAACGACTCTAAAATATGGAGGTCGCATCTGTGTAACCGTTGTGTTACCTGAGGGGACGTTTTAAAAACTGCTTGTTTGCTCATGCTGTCCGTAAGTGCAGGAAATGAATCCATATTTTGGCAACAGGATGGAGCACCGGTGGGATTTTTGGATGAACCAATATGATTGGGTAACACACAACACACTGTAACACTGTTTAAAGGTTCCCTGTAGACTCGTCTTGTGAATAAAGGTCGGTTTACATTCAGTATTACTTACCCAACACATGGTGCCGTCTCCCAAACTGCCCCTGTTGATCAGTGGATTTGATTGAAATTGGTGGCAGATATGTGTGATGAACAAACAAAAAGGGGGGACTTGCCTTTAAGCGATTATATTTTCCTACTGTGTTTTTATTTCATGCATTAATTTCGATGTGTAATTTCGAGGTCAAATAGTTATTTCATTCTACTTCTATAGATTCTTTTCTCTTCCTCATGTTTCAGTTGTTACCTTCCCTGAGATTGTGATGTTTTCGCCCCCTGTCCATTTTTTTGGTTGATTTGTTGGTTTGTAAGCAGGATTACGCAAAAACTGCTGGACGGATTTCCACCAAACTTGGATGTAGGACGGGTCTCAGCCCGGAATAGAGCCCATTAACTTTTCGTATGGGTAAAGGGACGGATACTGGAGTTTTTTTCTCAGTTTTGTTTAACATAGATTTTCAACATTTTCATTAATTTCTCAGGGAGTAAATCATAGACCTTGACGCAAAACTGGTGACTGGTTTGTATGAGTCAAGGCAAATTGATGCCGAGGCTTGATTGAATGAAAGGGGACTGTCGGCTCTTGTCAGAGGAGGAGCGCAATTGTAATTTAAAGATGGCTATCAGTCCATGAATTGATTGCTTGCTGACAGACAATAAATTCACTGTTCTTTCACCGATCATCGATTTGTGACGCACTTCCAGCTTCTCTGTTGTGAGGATTTGCTCTCATATCTTTGAGTAAACTGATTATCTTTGAGTTTGGGGTCACACTATAATCACCATTATTTATAAAATGGTAAATCTGTTGTCCGTTAAAGGTGCAATGTGTAAAGAATTTAAAGTATAAAACATTCAAGAATCAATTGAAGTTAACAATAGAATGCAAATAATAAATAAGAGTTGTGACCTTATTTCAAAGACGCTGATGTGTTGCAGAGGTATCTGCTAAAGTTAGCATGCTAACCAGCTAGCCTCAATCCGTCCTTTGTCATAACACCACTCTGAGCTCTCAGTCTGGACCGCTAGCTCCACAGCTAACTATATACGTGAGTTGAGAGCATTTTCTTATTTTAATAAATCAGTGATGGAAATAATTCTTTGCATTCTTATGCAAAAACAACCTGCATGATTTCACAAAGGGCCATGTTGGACATAAAATAGGGCACACTGACACAACTGGCTTAGAGACTGAAGCTTCCGCCACTGTAAAGCTGAATGTGGTTCACTGTGGGTTACCTCCTGCGTAGCAAATTCAGCCTCGTTAGAATAAGCAGGGGACGGTTCACAGAAGAAAGATGTGGCGCCCATGTGACGGAAAATTAGAAAATGCGTTCGCCGAGCGAGACCCGATGAGGCGCCCAGAGACGAAGCGATTCACATCTCATTTTCTTATCACGACGTCACCTCAGAATACCCCCTCTGTGAAATTGCTGTTTTTATGTCTGATGACTTCTGCGCTTGCACGAGATCCCCCTCAGACTGAGACGTTTGAACTGTCTTATTACAAAAACATGTTCCCGCTGCTCTGAACTGTCGGAAGCGCTTTGGAGGGACCTCATCGAAAGCATAAGCAATAAAACAAGCCTTCTAGTGTTTCCATTTTTAAATACTCCGAAGGGAACGGCTGTAATGCAATTTCCTAGTACTCTGCGTCCCCTGGCTGCAGCTGCTGGGGCCCTTCCTTCCAGTGTGGGCTGCTGCTTTATTGCAACATCAGCATTATAATGGGGAGGAGGGGGTGGGCCCGCTTTCTCCATGTCTGAACCTGGTCATAGATCTCCGTGGACATCTACACCGGCTCTTCATTATCTGCTCTCAGCCAGCATCCCAGCAGGAGGGCATGTGTCTGAATAAAAAGCCTTGATTATGTAACCGTCTGAAAGAGCTGGCTGTCAGCCTACTTCCAGGCCCATGCATCAATCTGTTCCCCTGACTCTGCATCTCTTTACAATAACTCCTAATATACATGATGGATCTGTATGCATGGTCGGCGGGGTGAATGTTTTGCATTCAACCATCTGCTCTGATCGATCAAGAAAGCCAAATAACAAGTCACTAAACGCGCGTGGACGACTGCCAGCGTTTATTCAATCTGCCCGCAGACTAATGCCGACATCCATCTTGTTTTCAGAGGCCGGAGGTTTCTCGAGCCGCACGTGCAGCCCAACGTTTAACCGGAAAACAGCCGCGCACAGGACCGTCCGTCCGCTCCGGGTGCCGCCTCGGCGAGTGCAAAAGCCCAAACCAAACAAAGAGAGTGATTAGTGGATCTGTTTAACCTCAGGGCAGGAGGAGCCGGTTATTAGACCGGAGAGTTTACTTAGCAGTTTGCACCGCCGTCTGCCTTCCTCCAGTCCCTCTGCAGCACGTCCCAACACAGTGCCACTCAAAGCTGCCGGCGTTAATTAGGGGTGGGAACCACCAGTGAATACTTTGGCGGCGAGAGCAGAGAGGTTTCTCTCCACCGCAAAGTCTGTCTTGATTCAATAACAAGTCGTCTGTGACAATCATCCTGTTGAATATGTCGGACATTGACATGCATGTGACGATATAATAAGAAAGAATTCTGCATCAATGTGGCTAAAAACAACTCAATTTTGTTGAGCTGTTTGTAACTAACATTATCCCAAATGTTTCTGACAATGTTCAAACCAGGAAAATCCATGAGCTGACTCAAGTTGAATTCAGTTCAGTTGCCTGTTGCTACTTCCAGGACAGAAAAGTCTGCGGACAACTCTCACATTTCACCTCCGGCTCCAGTCAGCAGTCAACATTACAGCTCCATGAAAAACACCCGAAAGTGGCGACCATCGCTGCTGCAGTCAGGTTGATAAACTGGTGTGAGGATACAAGAGGTGATGTCATTGCTGAGCTCTCCTCTCGTCTCGATATGATTCTGGGTGTTTATTTTGATCAAATTTTGTAACTTCAGCTCCACTCACTAACTCCACCTGCCTGTCACAGAGACTCAGAGTCAAAACAGATTCTCTATCGGCTTTAGTCTGAATGTTGCAACTCTTAGTTTATCTGCATATGAGTGCAGAAGAAGCAATACAGTGGTCTGTTCACAGCCGATGAGTTTAGTGGCTCGGAAAACAGAGAACAGAATGACTGACAGCGAATTCTTGTCTTTTTCTCACAGATTATACCTCCATATGCAAAGATTGTGTTGCCACATGTACACTGTGGTGTTGCTCCTTTGAGCAAAAGATGCATATACATCGCCCGCCACCTGCAATCACGTTCCCTGATGCCGCTTTCTCATGCCTTGCATAATCGCCCCGTTCACCCTCGCCTTGTTTATTCATTTCCTTGAATGACACCGTGTGGTCTCTGTCCAGACATCATCATCAGAATATAATGATCTTTTAATGAGTTTGAGGCTTCGCTGCACTCAGAGCCGCTGATCTTTGTCACAAGGGCTGCAGACCAGACGTTTACCACCATCAAGGGAATCACTGAGAAAGTCTCTCCGACGTTACCGCCGACAACATCACAATCAGGTTATCCACCAGTTGTTTTATAAGTTGAACAAAGATGAATTTGAAGAAGAAGTAGAGCAAATACCATGAGATGAGATCCAAATGTGCAGATTGACACGTGTTTGCTTGAGATTTATCTTTTGTTGTGTACGTGTCCAAATGAGTTTAATCTAAAAGGTAAACGTTACGGCAAAGATTTAAAAACGGGGCAGAAAAACAGTTCGAGCCTCAGATGTCTGTTTATTTACCAGATATAAATGATGAGCAGTCCAATTTACTCCTCTCCCCTTTGACAAAACCACCACCTGCATATTTATAGGATTGAATTCTATCAGCTTTTCAAATCCACGCTTTAGAAGAAATGTGCTCCTCCGCCGTTCATCCTCTCTTCGGCTGAAAATCACTTACTCGGCTTGGTTCAGAAATGTACACAAGGATGGGGAAAAAAAAGGGTCTGGGGCTCAAAAGTTCAGGGCGGCGCTTCAGGGAGAGAGGATAATATTTGAATTCGAAACATGATGAGGATCATATAAAAAGGGTATCTTCGCACATTACAGCCAATCGGACGTTTCAACAGATTCCCTCACGAGGAGATTAGATGAAAATCTACCTTGCTTTTGATTCGACAATAATCTTGATGGCAGCTCGACTGGACCTTTTTTCTTTATACAATGCCATCAGGGTTTTTTAATCATACATGTCTTAGACTGTTTGAAAGCTCCAGTCAAGAGGTGGAATCGACAGAATCACAATGGCGGCTTTGTTGGAGAATTCAGTGGCAGTTTTTTTTCACCCCAGTGTAAAAGATAGAGGTGAACCGGCACGATATTCTCTGCTAGGACTGTAATTAAATTCACAATGGATGTTTTTTTTTTACTTACTTGAATTACACTCCTACAAGTTGTCACCCAGCAGGGAATATTTCTACAGAGAGGAGCACAGAAATATGGGCTAAGCAGACATCAGCGGAACTTATTTGCTCGCTCTCAAAATGTCTTTCTTTTGTAAATTTGACATCCTTCTCGCTCGTACTGGCTTTAATTTTGTGGGACATTGCATGGGGTTTTTAGGCTAACTGAAAGGTACTTACACACTGCTCTTGATCACCATAATCCAATTTGAGGATTATGGGTAACATTTTTGAGCAAGTATGAACTTTGATGTGATTTCAGCAGCTTTTTATATCATTCAAGCCTAATACCTTCGTACCAAACATTTAATCAGTTTTTTTTTTGCTTTGTAGGAAAGGATTGCTTATTCTATCCCAAGCGTTCATCATTTAATGCACCTGTGGGTAGATATTTTTGGCCAGTTGTCCACATATACACCCTCTTATAACCAGTAAGTTAAAGTTAAGACAGAGTTTACATTCAGCCAGTGGTGTGCCCTCTTGGTTGGCAAAACACACTAAACTTCCCCCTTGGCTGGTTAAAACATGATAAACTGCCCTCTTGGTTGGCAAAAATGTGCGCTAAAGTGCCCTCTTGGGAGCTAAAACGAGCGCTAAAGTGCCCTCTTGGAAGCCAAAATGCGTGCCAAAGTGCCCTCTTCAGTGGCGAAAACACGCTGTATGTGCCCTTTTTTTTCTTTTCGCCCCTGCCCTTCAAAAAGTCTGTGCACGCCACTGCATTCAGCGCAGAGTGACGATGAGGAAATTCTCCAGCACGTCAAAGATAACATCCCTGCCCACCTGGACCTCAGACCCTCACCAGTATGCTTTCAGAACCAACAGATCAGCAGAGGACGCCATATCCACTGCCCTCCACTCAGTCTTTGCACCCCTTGAGAGTAAGAACGCTACGACCAAATCTGTTTGTTGACTTCGGCTCAGGCTTCAATATAATCTAACCCATGAAGCTGATTTGAAAAGTTTACACACTGAGCTTCAGTACCGAACTCTGCAACCGGTTATTGGACTTCCTCACAAGCAGACCCCAGACAGTTCAGATTGGCAATCACACCTCCTCTACTTTAGTGCCCAACACTGGAGTCCCCCAGGGTTGTGTGCTCGGCCCCCGCTTGTTCACACTGTTCACCCATGACAGCACTCCAAGGCATCAGAAGAACACTATTATGAAGTATGAGGACAGCGCCACAACCACTGGCTCTATTACAAACTATGATGAGAGCTCATATCAGGGAGAAATCAACTATCATGCAGAGAGGTGCACAGAGACCAATCTACTGCTCAACGTCAGCAAAGACCAAGGAGCTGATTGTTGATAAAAAGGAGGCAAAGCCACAGACCCTGTCTACATCAGTGAGGCTGAGGTGGATCCGGAGGGAATCAACATCAAAGTGAACCTTTCATAGTAATGGCACATCACCACCTTGGTAAAAAAAACAAAAAACAGTAAATGCTCTACTTAGGAAAATGTCTCATTCTTGTCAACTTTGACAGAGAAGCATTAGGAAGCATCCTGGCTTGAAACATCACAAGCTGTCCTGGTCTGTCCACTGCCATACCCACAGACTCCGGGGCAAAATCAATTCCCCAGGCTCTGCTGAAGACTCATGAAGTCGTCCTCAACACTCCACAATTCAAGTTCTCTTGTAGCTTAACTACAACTTGCATTTCACTGTAAAATATCAAATTAACCTTGAACCTTTACTGTAGAGTCACACAAGTCGTGAAAGACAGCAAGTTATCTATCAGGTTCCAACATTTGGCCCATCATGTCCTTTTATCAGTCTGTTCTGATATATTATGATATGATCTGATATATAATCATCTCAAAAGGAGAAAAGATCTTATATCGCCTTCCCATTCCACCAGAAGGATCTTAATTTCTTTGATCATGATGCTGAGGCGAAATTAGATTCACACACGGCAACAGTACAGTGATGGTGACTGAAATAGAATAGAATAATTCCTCCCATTTGCAGACAATTTTACTTTATAATTATGAACAAAGCCTCGAGGCTGCACACATCCACTGTATAAATTTAACAGTGAATTAAAAACCTGATATTTGTACATTTGAATATTTGTATTTTAGAAAACATCGGTGTGTGTGTATATAAGTTTTTTTTTCACGGGCTGCTAATCATCTTCTAAATCCCTCTGCAAACCATCTTGCAATCCTCTGGGAGGTACCAACCCGCTCTCTGCTCCAGATTAATACCCTGGCGTTTCTTTTGGAATTGATTATTTAACTCTTTTTTTTTTTTTTTTCTTCCCCAGCGTTATGTTTTATCTCGGCGCGGCAGAATGGCTCCGCGCTGTCATACAGGGCTTTGCCGAGCGAATTGAAATCCTCCGGCGCAGGTGTGGAGAGCGGCGCGGTGAAGAGGCTCCTTCACTTCTGCACTCGGCTGATAACTTTAACATTTGACCATGTATTGTGCTCAGGCAGCCGGTCTTATGAAAGCATGGATGCTTTTTCCTCCAAACACACGACTCTTGCACGACTTTTAAAAAAAAAAGGAGAGCGAACTCTTGAGAAAGCCAATAGATGGTGCGCGGGTTCAGTTGCTGCGGCGACAACATTAACGAGCGTTTCTTATCAGCAATCTGCTTATTTGGTCGCCACGTCGGCGGAAGCTTCTGACAAATTGAACCGCTCGTGCTAAGAGGGAAGCGGCGGGGAGGCATTTTTTTGAATATAACTCCACTGTTGTCAGGTTTTGTAATGATTATTTCAAAAGGGTCAGCAGTTTGCATTCCTCAGATTCAGGTTATAACAAATGGAGAGTTTCGGGCGCTCAAATAGCTTTTTAATGAATTAGTCAAGCCTGGAAATGAAAACTTCTGCTGTCAGCTGGATGGCAGTCGGACCTGTTCTCTCTCCGCTGCTACGAGAAGAAAAAAATGAAGCGCCTTGCATGCTGATTTTGTAACTAGGTTATTGGTCACTCCCCCCCCCCCCCCCCACTCTTTCTATTCCCTCCTCTTTTTTTTCTTCCCTGATTTCCCTGGATGTCATGTTCATGGAGTGCTTTCACATTTTCAGAGAGAAACAGAATTACGGTAACAAACCTGGTTTCCTCTCAGAAACATGACACTTTGAGGTAACCTTGCTCGTGCTCTTCCTGGCTATGTGCACAAGCAACGAACCGTATTTCCAATGCGACCGAGCGATCCCCGCGCCCCCTCCTCCCGTCACCAATTCCCCCCGTTTTCACACTGCAGCCATTTTCCGGAGCGATTTCAAGGGATAATGGCGCTCACAAATCATCCGGCGGGCAGTGGAGCCTGTGAAATTGATGTGCCTTCATTTCAAAACAATGGAGGTGCCTTATGAGGGGGCCTCATGATGTCATAACTTCAGTAGCTGACAGGGCCCGGGCAGGTGTGTTTTGGCCCCGGGATGGGCACAGGGCCAATGAAAATTCAGGACAGCTTAATCAATCCGCGGTATCGAATGAGGTGGCGGGACCGTGGTGTAAGCAGCCACCAGACACGCTCCATCATGCCCTCCGCGCTGAGCGAAACAGACAGCTTTTACTTAGAAAAAGCAAGACCTGCTTATCTCCCTACAGTTGAGTAATGCCTCACTGTCTATCTGTCGGCATCGCTCCGCAATTTCCAGTCCAAACAATAAGAGCGATAAACAACTCGGGGACCATAAAGACTGAAATTGGCTGAAAAAAAAAAAAAAAAAAAAACACGAGACCAAAGCGGAATACATCAACAACCCTTCCTCTCTCACACGGAGGAGTGTGATGCCAGTAGGAGTTGGGTTTCATTGGAGGGATCGAGTGATAAATTATTCACGCGTCCGAGCGAGAAAGGACGCCATAAATCTCGGGAGGGTTTTTGAACTGTAAACGAGCGGGGGGTTGGAGCTGTCGGGCCTGATTTCAGCGTATTAATTAAATCTAAAACAAACGGACGATATTTTTTCGCAGGGGGATGAAAAAAAAAAAAACGTCCACAGTGTCCACGAGACGCTTTGCTCCGTTTAATTAATTCCTCCTGTGCTCGTTGACATTTCCTCACGGAGGGGTTGCACTGGTGAGGCGGCAGCTCCTGTACGAAAAGATTAAAAAGCCACTTACACGCCAAAAAGAATTACGGATGACGGAGGTGCGCGGCTTAATTGGAAATTGATTGACTTGGCGGCGTTACACCTGGTCTCATAACGTTTCACATCCCTCATGCGTCGGGGAGCTTGGTGCATTTTTCACTAACCACCAGCAGCAGAAGAAGAAGAAGAAGAAGAAGATGTGTTTCATACTGGTGCCTCTCTGTGGAGAGAAGTTGTGTGGATGGAGCCATGTTGCCTCCAACACATCCAAGCCAGCACTTCAAAGAGAGAGCGGGATGGGGATGATCTTTGCATGACGGATGCAGCTTTCCGCCAGCTGCGAGTGCCGGGGAGCGAGCTGCACCTCCGTATCTGACTTTCCATGAGCCGTCGCCCCTGCAAGTGCTACAAACACACACAAAAAAACAACACACTGGTGTCGAGGAAGTGGAGAAAGATCAGCTCCCTCCTTTTCAAACCAAGATGGACGCCCGGTGTCATTTCGTGAAAGCCGCCGGTTGTTTCTCAGAGCGAGCGCGACGATTCCCGACATCTGACGGGCGAGCCAACTCACTCTGACCCGACGCCGCCACCGGTTGCCAAAAATCTGCACATCAGCGCCGCTCACTAATCGCTTTTGTGGAACACGCCCCAGATGTTTAACATAATTTCCATCAGCAGTTACTGCAGTTTTTTGTCTCTGGACCAAAAGACGCAATGAATTACATTCATAGCAAACTCCTCTGCTGAGAGATAATCACTTTTAGAACACTAGAACACTTTTTAAGGCCGTTGTTTCTCTGGCAGACGCGTTTCAAAAGGTTTTTAAACTCCAATACCCCCAAAAAACCCATTAACAGAGCCGGGGAAACGGCACACAGCACGCAACTTTATCAGCTTTGGCAGAGAGTAAAGGGTTGAAAGAGGCAGAACGCTCCAGGCAGAGAGCCCTGCAGCTGAATATAGAAGCAACTGGAGAAGATGGAGTTTTATTAATGGCTGCTGGATGCGGCCTCTGAAATACTCTTACTGTACAGTCAATTTTTGAAAAAGAAAAAACATAGAGCCATCTGGGATAACTTCCTCCTGCTCATTCTGACACTTTTGCTCACTTTCGCATTCAACACCGTGCTTTGGGCCCCACGCACGAAGATGCGCGAGCCCCGAATTTATGGCCAATTTATGAGAAACAAGCAGAAATTGTCGCCGTTTGACAATCTGCATGGAGGCAGCCTTCACAAATTGCTTTTGTGATCGAACTCCCGGGTAGTTTTTTGGGGCTTGTGGTAAATTTTTCCCAGCTTGTCATGCAGAGGCTCCCGAAAACCCTGAGCAGTGGAGGGACGCCGGTCGCAGGAAATTTTTATTGTGGACCCAGAAGAAACCAATCAATACAATTTCCATAATTTGATGATCTATTAGAGGCTAATTTTTACATTACGTTTACATATTTCGCTTGTCTTTACCCGTTGCTGCATGAACCTGTCCTTCACAGAGACAAGAGTGCACAGAGAGTATGTTAATGTTTCCTACAACCAATGAGAAGACACTGTTGAATATTGAAGTCGCGCCATGGGACCTTATTCTGGAAACGCTTTGTGAATGGAGAGAAGTCAATTCAAAACATCAGTTTATAACCTGAGAAAACCATGTTGTCATTAAACTAATGAAATACAAGACTGTGAAAATACATAATTAAGGCTACACAGCCGACAGTCACGTAAGTGATGTCATCACTACAACCCCTTGTAGACTTGTATTTTAGCATCCTTTCTGTGCCGAGTTGGCGGCCATGTTGGTGTTGGTGACATGTTATGTAGTTCGAGTGGTTTAACACTAAACTATATGATATTTTACTTTATTTTCGACAAACTGCGACTTTCTTTACTTGGAAAATTATCTTTTTAACCGACAAACATCATGTGTAGTTCATGGCTCAATACCAATCGGGTCAAAACTTTATTTGTCCCTCCCCATTGACAGTTTTTGTACTACATACTCACTGCAGAAGCTTTAGATATAGGTATTTGACCGTGTTCACCCAAAAAATGACAACTGAATCATTATCTGCTCACTGCTCCCGTACCATGGAAGGTCATGTGAAGGTTCATAGTTGACGAAACATTTCTGGAGCTTGACAGTAAAACAAGCGTTGCATCGTTCTCCTAAACAACTGAAGTAGACGGGGACAGAAACAATTGAAGGAAACATAAAATGGCTCCGAACAGCTCCGGAATCCCCGTGATCCCAAATTGATTTGAAAGGATGTTATGTACACTCGTACAAACTGTTTGAGCTCCGCGGCTACAGTGAAAGATTTCAGCTTTTTAAAGGGAATTGATGTGTTGGAAATGATTCCCCGCGCTACTAGAAAGAGACGAAGCAATTGCTGTGCGTTGTTGCCTTCGACTCATCTCGGCGTGAAGATGCAGAATTCTTTTGTCAACTATGAAACTTTCCGTCGGCGTGTGGGGTCGAGTAGATGATGATTAAATTATTTTTTTTTGGCTGAAGACTTGTGCTCCTGCCGCGGGGCAAATGTGAGTTAGTTATTCAAGTGCTCAGTGCAAGCTAGGATCATTGCTGTTGCTGCATGAAGTCAGTTTGAGTAATCCTCCATGGATACGGATACATTTTGGTTTGTTTTCATTTTGGTCATGTCCGTGGAATAAACCATTTTTCACTCGCTTCCCCGCGCTGATCACTGGACATCCAACCGAGGGCAGTCATGAGCATCCAGAGGTGCATGTCGGAAGTGGCAGGGAAAGTTTTGTAAAAGTTTCCACTGCGAGTATATTGAATTGTTTGAGAGATTAACTTTAGGGTTTGTCTCGGGAGAAACATTTAAAAACAGAGCTAATGCACTTTGCGGTACTTAAACAGATTACACATGAAGCCACGGCAGCAGACCAGAGACCGTCTTCCTAACGGAGGGGAAGCCATGCGTGGCTCCTGCCCGCGGGCTCCAGACAGCTGCAGACTGACAGGAGATACGTGGGGGACGGCGGACGGAGGGAACTCCCCTCGTCTGCCTGTATGTACGTCAGCCGGGGTCAGCGGCACGGCGGTTCTGGGATGTAAATGCAGCTAAGCACAGTGGCAGACAGACGGATCCACACACCTCTCCGCCAGCAGAGCACATCTCTGGCTGTCAGATCGGACCGGAGGAGGTTACGGGAGGTCAGCGTGGCAGAGCGCGAGCAGCCAGACAGCTTGTCAATGCTGTTGACAACCAGATGGATGAACCAATACATTTGGGAGCCGCGGTTCTACCCTCCCGTTTTTTTTTTTTTTTTTATTAACCCACACTACCACTGCACTTGGACATGTCCCAAAATGTTGATACTGGTTGGTCATTTACCGCGAGCACATGTGAAATTTTCTATCTTCCCTCGTACCCCTGATCTGCACGCAAAGCATCTCGGCTCGCCAGTTTCTCAGTCAGAGCCGCGGATCTATATGTTCTGTTTATCGGGCTCGGCTGGCTCAAGCTGGCACATTCATTTGTCACCGCTGTGTGTCTTGGAGCAGAATCTGATCCCAGAGTCAACATTAACATGGCTTTTTCTAGGGCAGCAGCTTCATTACGGAGCCCCAGCATGGTGAACCAGACCATTACCGCTCTGGCGAGAGAGAGAGGGGGGGGGGAGAGATGGGAAAATGAGAGCGCGGTGAGGATATAGGATAAGCAGAATGATGAAGTGGGGGAGAGGGGAACGAGGGAGTGTGAATGAAGGATGCTAGGAAGGAAGGGAAAGAGGTGACCAAATAAATCACCGGCCAACAGATAATTGGACGAGTCGCACTCGAGGGAAGGGTTTGCGGCAACCATGAAAAGTGACACCGTGATTTGCAATTAACTTTCAAGAGGAGGAATGGGGATTTAGTCCCCTTTGGATTAATTCCTGGAATGTGATACCTGACAAATTGTCACCATAATGAATCTGTTGGGCTGCAGGAATCATTACTGCATTTTAACTCGCATGATGGCGCACTCCTCTGTGGGGAGAGCTCGCCTCGATCTGAGGAGAAGGAGAAAAAACCCCCCCATCAAATTAGCACCGGCAGCAGACCTGGACGCCTGATGACCCACCGTGGGTAACACGTATGACCACGACCGGCTGTGGAGGCACGGCGCGTCACTTTTCCAATTGCCGCACGGAGAAAGTTAAGCGACCTCAAGGACGAGAGGATTCAGTCGACGCTGCGATAATTAAGGCGACCGGGCAATCACACTCTCGCAGAGGTGTAATTTAAAGATAGGATCGCGACCGAAAAACAAGGTTAGTCCTCGTCTTTATCTACAAAAATAAAACGCGTTCCCTAATAAGGCGAGTCGGTCTGAAGGCACGGAACTTTTTCTTGTTCTCACTTGGATTGAGGCACAAAGGAGGACTTGTGAGTGGTTTCAAGTGTTAAAGTACTGCACTGGAACAAAATGTCAAGGTCAGATTGTGTTGTGAGAGTGTTTCTCTCTCTCTCTCTCTCTCTCTCTCTCTCTCTCTCTCTCTCTCTCTCTTCTGTCTTCGGGCTAATTTTGGCACTTCTGTTTTAGTAATTCAGAAGCCGACAAATGGCGGAACGACAGGAAATCTGAGGAGGGAGGGAGACGGAGCGCTGGAGTTGAACGTATGGAGGCCCGGAGAGAAACAATTCTGGTGATGCATTTTCATCTTTGTTCTTTTTCATTTCCCTCGTCTGACAAAGCAGGAGGGAGAAAAAGATAATTAAAGGTGTTACCAAGGTGTTGTTGATCCCATCCCGTCACCCTCCTTCCATTGCAGTTACATCACAACACATTCGCTGCTCGAATCATCTGTTGTCTCTATTTTTTGAGACTTGTGCTGCTACTTATTTCCCTCTGTACTGCTGTGTTACCTGTGAATTTGTCCCAAGGGGGATCAATAAGGAAACATCCTATCTTATCTTATTTGCTCCCTCAGGTGGTGGCCGGTCACTAATGCGAGTCAGCAAACATTAACATGTCTAACTTTAGTTACTGTCAGGTCAGCGCCACTTTTACATGTTTTTTTCTCCCATAAACTGGCAACCACCAATGAAAACACTGATGTCAACTTTAGCCAACGGTGTTCTGCGATTGGCTCAAGAACCTTCTTAGAAACGGGAACCAGCTGTCAACAGAACAATCATTTTGGACCTGACAACTTTTTAAAATGATTAATTCACAATCATAATAATGTTTTGAGGGAAGATACTTTTGTTCTGCACCTTTCTACGAGCTGTGTGGATCTTATTTTTTTTTAAACAATGGGTTTTCAACATGAAATGTGTCATTGTGACCTTCAAAGATTGGCAGGGGGAGTCCTCTCTTTTGTCAGGATCATTTGTTCTTAGAGTTTGTTTTTGTTATGAATTTGACTGACTGGGACTAAAATCATCTTCCCCGTTAGCTTCAGACCTTCAGCCAAAACTTTCACAGATGGGAAAACAAAAAAACAAAAAAGAACACTTTTAAGAACTTTAAAATCCTGAATATTGATCACGACAGCGTAAAGTTTCTAGCACTTTAACTGAAATTTCTGCCTTTGCCTCACCTGAACTTGTCCCAAATTAGAAATTACCTGGATGTAATTGAACATGTACTCCATCTTAATCGCCATGATTAGCCACCTGTGTCAGATACTATTTGTATTATTCCGGCAGCGGCCTGTTGTCACCGTCTGCGTTTTGAAGCAAACCGGTTGACCTTTCGAGCAAATCTTCCTCTACTGAAGCGCTAATTACAGTAAGAGTCTCATTAGGGTCCGAGCGATTGCCAATTAATGGGTCCTCAAACGCAAAATAAGATACTCGCCGCTGATCGCTGGAGGCTGCGTCAGCTCACGACCTAAAAAAAAAAAAGTGAAGTTAATATTTCTTTGAGGAGTGAAAGGTTGTCTCACAGAGGAATTAGCCCAAAAAATAAAAATACAAAAAATGGGGGGAAGCATCTTCAAAGTACGTCTGATCACAGAGATCACAGACTGGGAACAAAAGAGAGGTCCCAGAAGGTGTGAGCTGCTACAGGTGCCTCTGAGACTCAACGAATTGTCATTTAAAGGGCAGTTCCACCAATTTGACCCATTAAAGTGTGTGCACTGGTCATAGGGGAGTGTTACTGGAGCTGTGAAGAAAGCGCAAAGCCCTTTGTGCTGCAGAGGAAGCTGCTTGTATTCTCCAGTGATGTCACTCTGTGGCTAAATTGCATTGTGGGTAATGTAGGCGCCGGGTTTTCCAAAGGAAGACGAATATTGGGAATGGAAGGGGGCGATATCTCTGGTTCTGCTGTGTGTCCAACTATGCTGTAAAATGCAGACAGCCTAAAACCTGGCGCCTACATTACCCACAATGCACCATCACTGGAGGCAGGTTATCTGATTACATGCTGCTCCCTCTGGAGGCTTTAAACAACTTGTTTCACAACTCAGATATAACTGAACTAATACATTTGGCCTGATGTGAAATGGATTGTTCTCTCCTCCGCCTCCGAAGAGTTTTTTGAGTCGTCTCGGCCAAGAACACTTTGCCAAACTCCAGAAGCACAGAAGGCGTAAGATTGATGATCTCCCCCTAATAAGAATTCAAGGATTCTAAAACCTGTGACTAACCACAGTGGAGAGTGATGAAGTGCCAAACACACTCGAAAACATCTGACACTTACGCTTGAGCACAAAGCGAATCATCCGCAGTCTGATTCCCGTAAAATGCAGCGGGTCTATTGATACTCCTGTCCCGTCGTCCACGCGAACAGCCTCCAATTATCAGGGGGACCGGGATTGAGACTTCTCTCATTTAGCTATGTTGGCCGGTATTGATTGGACTGGAAAACTGTGTAAAATCGGAGAGAAGTGCGATGACCTTGTCTCTGGCGCTGCTCGCCTGATTGACAGACAAAGTAGAGACAGCTGTGGAGACGTACCTGCATAACAATGCTCTCCGCCTGAGCCGAGCGGGAGGCGCAGCGCGGCGGCAGTCAGCACGTCCGTGGTTGTTGCATAGTGATGCCTGTCTGCACAATTTGATCAGATCCCTCAAATCACACCCCAGCCACAGATTCACTCCAAGATCTGATTTAACGGCTCTTAAGTGGACACGACACAGCTGGTAGTACTGATGTCACTATAGTTACCAATCAAACAATTGTGTCCTCACTCGAGTTGTATACGTTTTTAATTACCGGCTTAACGGGCGATAGAGACAAGATCAAATGTGTCTTTTCATGCACACTTGTGGAAAAACAATCGTCTCGTCTCTGCTGGTATCCAGGCAATTTAACACAGCAACAGACGTCTAGTGCCCCCGTCAAGTGGCTCTTCAGCCCGGGCCGTCTCCGAGGAGGAAAATACAATTTGAAAGGCTCTTCATGAGCTATAACCACTGCTTTGGTGATAAATAAGTCAAATAAGCTGAACTTGTGGACCATAAAGTCAAAGCATGTCAAGCGAGCGACTCGAGTAAGTTCGTTTTTGAGGCAATTAGGGTTCATCCTAAACCCCAAAAACCTGATATTGGTACCAAGTGGTTTGAGGAAGGTCAACCTCTCTTTTTTAATTTGTTTTATATAAATCAAAGGGCTGACGTTGGGCGTATGTAAGGTTTAATAATGTATACTCAGTGGCAATTACACGACAACGCATCTCAGGAAGTAGCGCAAACGAATAACAAGCGACGTCCTACAGGGAGTTCATAGATTAAGCAATTTACTTTTCTTTTTTTTAAGTACCCCAACACTCTGAAACACCTTCAACCCATTATATCACTTAACTAGCAACCTACAACCAATAAGCTAACAGAGTACAGTGGGGTACGCTGGTGGCTACACCTCACATTTCATTGGATGATTTAACCTTTTTTGTGTTGAATTATTCACTAAAACAATTAAACACATTTTTAAAATCTTGTTTTTTTTTGCTCATTTGTAACTGCTGATCTTACTAAAGTGTTGTAAAGGTGAACCCAATGGTGTGTCGGTACACCATGTTGTCAGTTATTCGGGATATTGGTCACAGGTTAGTCTGTAAATGGCATCTTTGGTATTTTTCTACGTGGATACTTTTGTTTCTGTGTCCGTCGGTCCAGTATTGACCCAGAGTGCATCGGCCTGCAACCGCAAGACAGGCTCTGTAGGGTCTTTTCCATAATGTTGTCACATATTGAGAATAATGATCTTAGTCTGTCAGCTGCAAGAACCTTGAGTAGATGCACATTAGCGCGAATTGATTGCGGTGGTGTGCAGTTGCCCCACAGGCTTTACACTGCAGCCTCGTTTCACGGCTGCCGGCTGCAGCGCTCTCGACCAGTTTGAATAATTGTTGTCCCCGGGAGACATTTAGACAGAAGAGAAAAAAACGTGACAAAGTGGGGTCGTGTGGAACAAGTGACCTTTTAACAAACTGAAATATGGTATTTGACAAGTACAAAGTGGGAGAACAATTAGTTTAGCCACACAGGGGAAGAAGTTTGGAAAACTTCTTGTTTCGCTGCGCCTTGGAGCTCTTTCATGTGATCGGACATGTCTTTTCTCTGCCCCGACTGCTTTGTTTGTAAGAGGGCTGTCAAAAAGGGCCATCAGAGAGTGTGAACATAGGGCCGGCCAGCGCCTCACACAGTGAATCTATCCCACAGTCTGTTTGTGCTCCACTGACACAGTGTAGTCTCTGGACTCTGTCGGCAGTCCTGTTCCTGTCAAGTCAAATAACAGCGTTTCAGACGGGCTCCTGGCTCCGACAAGGCTCACGCCAGCGCAGCTGGAGGCCAGCGGGGCTCTAAAGAGCTGTTTTGGGAAATGCATTTCTCCACCGTGTATCGGCTGCAGAATGCAAAAAGACGAAGCCCGAGAAGTTCCTCGGCCCACATGAACGCGCAGACTCGGATAACCTAGAAGGGCTCACTTTGTTCCTTGCTGGCATTTCTTTCAAATGTCAAAGCATTCACCTGGAACAAGTTACACAGACCTTCAGGGATCTTCTTTGGAGAATGTCAAGCCGAACTGTGAGTCTGTGCAAAGCTTTGGGGTAAGTGCAACGTCCACTGGCTTCTCATAGTGAGGCCGGAGGGGAGGAAGTGAGACATCCAGGTCTCAGACGACTCGGTCACGCTGCACTTATTAAGTGTACATCTAATCTCAGGCTTATGCGTTGTCTCTTAAATACCCAGGTCATGTTTATGCTATCCGGGAAGAATCCCATGACCCGGTTTCCTGTGCATCTTGGAATAATACCATGGGTCCACATACTCCGTGCGGATTTCCGTGAACTGTCGCCCAAGGCGGCGCAAAAAACAGGACAGTTGTCTGTTCTGAGGTTAGAGGAAAATAAAAAGACGTCGACCAAATGCCATCAAACGAGACGGAGGTATTTACTACCATTATCTGTGTTTCGTCCCATGTTTACTTTTGAAAAGACAGCGTCGACAGAGTCAATAAATTGCACTGGCTGACCACATAAAAGGAAACTACAGTTTACTATGCATGGAAAAAAAAAAAAAAGAAACAAGAAAAAAACAGGACACAGGATGAACCCTGTTACACCCGAGGCAATAAACAGCTCCTCACTTGCAAAAGCGCAGGAATAAACCGAGGGCTGACACGCAGTCCAATAACAATAACAGACAATGATTGTCACCGGACTTAATAATATCGGCTCAGGATGGGAAGCACAGCAGCCACTCTTCCATCCCCCCTCGCTGCTGCTGTAGTGTCTCTCACCTCGGCGTGGAGAGAAGAATGTTTACCTTTTCATTTGATCCACGCTACGAAGGGTCAGGACCCGCGTTTATCTGTTGAGTGTGTACACAGCGCCGAGCTCCGCGTCAAGCCGTCTGGCTCTGCGGCTGCTCTAAGTCTTTTTCTCTCGCTCAGGTTGTGAAGATGATCTTTGTTTGGACACATTTTTTTCTGCATAAAAATAATTTCTGGGCCTGATAAAGACCCATGAATCCGCTCCGGCTAATTTTTTCTTAAATTAATGATTGCTGAAACCCTGTCAGGGGGGTAAAGTCAGAGTTCTTGGAGGGTTTTGAATAGCTTTTATTTTATACAGAAGAGAAAATGGACTGAACATCCTCCTGTTGCCCCCATGGAGAGATATCTTTCATTGTGAATTGAAGTGAGGGTGAGTCTGGCGGTTTCGGGTGAATGGACTGATTGTCACAGGGGAGCGGATTTTATTTTTTATTTTTTTTCAAATTCTCAGGAAAGCCCAGGGACACATTCTTGCGAGCGGAGAATAACGATTAAGATTGTAATTACAGAAAGCAATAAAGCACAGATTTATCTTGTTTATGAGTATCCGTAACCTGATGGATGAATGCGATTCACAACACACAATTGTAGTTTTTCTCTGCAAAGCGTGAATCGATAATAATCAAGCATGGGCCCTGGGCCAAATCTGAACTTTAGAAAACCTCTCATCTGCCACTAAAAGTGATATTACAAGGGGTATTTTTGCAGCAACAATTACGTAAGTCAGACATTAACATTGAATAATGTGATCCAATTTCCAGCTTCTCTGGGGAGAACAATAGTTCCAGCTCAAAGAAAGTAGCTGTTTTGTGGAGGCTAACTGGCAAATTCTTCAATCATAGGCTACTAGCAGCTCTGTGAAGCCATACATAGCCTGAACATAGGTCCTTTGAGCTAAATACTAACATTAGAGGGCACAATGCTCTCAATTACAATGCTAACCAACTGGAGTTAAACATCTATGATGGCCACCATGCACACCATCTTGCTAATTAGCACTAAACACATGTTCACCAGAATTGTTTACAGACTTGACATGCTAAAACTTGCTAATTAGCGACAAACACATGTTCAGCACCTTTGTTTTTATCATGTTTGCATGCTAAAACGTGGGAATTAGCACTACACACATGTTAACCACCTTTGTTTGCAGTGCTAGCAAGCTATACCTTGCCAATTTGCCGCAAACACACGTTAACAATGTTTTCCATCTTTGTTTGCTGTGTTGTCATGCCAAAACATGCTAATTAGCACATAAGAAGAAGTGTACACCCGCACAAAACTTTGTGGCTATCTAGATGCCACCACCGTGCCATGCTAACATGACGGTGGCGCTGGTAAACAAGGCAAGGGATCACCAAGGTAATCAGGATTTATCATCTGGGCACCATGAATGTTCACAGCCATGTTGAGATATGTCATTAAAGCGGTCGACGGGCCGGCAAACTGTGTCCAGGCTGAACAACGGAAAGACAAAGGCAAACAGGCAGTGATTCATTATTGATGTCAAGTGCAGAACATGGTGCCTCCATTTGGCCATTATTCCTGTTTATCAGCTCCAGGCAGGTCTGTAATTAGGACAGCAATACCTTCAGGAGTACAGTTCGACTTTTATTGCCTATTCAAATGAAAGTCAGCTGCCAGCAGCTCATTGACTCGCACTGAAAAGTGGACGGATTAACGCTTCTTACTTCTAATGCATCACGCGTACTGACGTGTAATCTGCGGTAAATCTACAAAACTCTCAATGGGATATAGATCATGTGCATCCATTCAGGAGTTTGGACATTTTTTGGTCAAATGTTTACCCTCGGTCTTGTTTTGTCTGCAGGGGATAAAAATGGCTTAAAATCATTCCGACGGCAGCTTTTGCTGTTCGGAAAAAGCAAAACCTCCTGTCAAAAACAAAAAAGAAATAAGCAGTCTTCGACTTCGTAAACTTGGATTTTGCCCCCCCAGAAATACCAAGTACTCTTCCTGTTGGCTAATTGCTTGTTAGTGCCCCTGGCCCGGGAGAAGAAAAAGTCACACAGGGCTACTTCAAAAAACACCCACACAAGCAGCATCTGCTGCAGCACAGTGAGATATTAAGGCGCCCTGTCATGTTGGCGCCGAATACAAGAACTTGTGACACCAGCCCGGGCTGTTTCCCCCTGCTGCTCGAGCTGCGGCACAACAATTAGAGAGGAAAAGTAATCAGAGGGAAAAAATACATTCCTATTTTCTTTCTTTTCACCGAACTCTCTTCGAAATTGTTTGCTTTCCTGTGTGTGTGAATGTGTTCGCTCCAGAGGAGAAGCTCGATTCTACCTTTTTTAAATTTTGGTCTCATGTCTTACAATCGCCCACCACGGAGGAATTAGGCCTGCTGGCAAACGCAGTAACCCCTCCCTGCCAAGGTCCGATGAGAGCAGACGAGCACACTGAATGTTTCATGCGGCCAACGATAATGGCAGAGCCAGAGCTTGAAGTAGCTGGCTGGAATTATCTGGTACTGAAGCTCGGAGTAATTAAGAGCAGGGAATGGCCGCCCGACATTACTGCTGGATGAGCAGCAAGACTGTGGAGCACCTGGGGCTTTTGGAAGCAGAGTCAAAGGGATCTCTGGAGATGTTGATGTTTTTCTTTTTTTTTGTAAAGTAGTACATCTGCTGCTGCCACTGCTCAGACTTTCACAATGACAGAAATGTATAGTTCTTCTAGATATAGACATACAACGTGAGGTAGCATTCATTTACAGCCAGCTCGACTGAAAAGAAAACATTCCGTGTTATGCGTGATGAAGAGAGGAAGAGACTTTTTACAGTGCTTTTTAAAAAAAGCCTGGGTTAAATGTCATTGTCTGCGCTATTCAGAGGTGCTTTTTAACATGTAAACGCATCTTAATTTTCCTTTTCTGATTGCAATCGTGCAAGGCCGAGGTGACGCATTAAGCCCACCTGTAGAGACATTTTCTGATTTTATTCAGATCTCCAGTGTACATTATGCAACCAATTCGTCAGTGCCCATTTAAGCAAACACTGATTTTCTTTTCTATAAGTACATAGGATTGTTCGAACCTGGAAAGGTGGCAGGGTCCGCCACATATAAACAAAGTAAAACAGTGTGAAATTGTGTTGTCCTTTAAGTTTCTGAGAAGAGAATTTGTCAAACAACGTCAAAAAGTCAGTGAAGATCTTTGTCTTCTGATTAAAACATCTCCAAAACTACACACTGCTCCTTTAAATTCCCTACTGATGAAACATACATATACTAGAAGTGTGATAATATATCATTGCACACAAAACTGTGAGTATAATGCATCACAGAGGTTAAAAATGGAGTTAAGCCTAGATCAGACCAAAGATTCACTCTGAACTGGACTCGTCTGAGCTCGACTCGGGCCGGCTGGTGTCGCTGGTGGCTGGTGGTTTTAATGCACGTAATTCAGCATCGGAGCCTCGTAGCAAAGTCAGCTTGTTAAGTTGGTTACAAACAGCCAGCTGGTCGAAACAGGCGTTTTTTGTTTTTTTCTTGGACCGAGGAATGAGAGGATCTCCTCATTAATTTGTCCGAGCAACAGCCGTGACTGTGTGACACAAGCCTTGAAGTTTAAATTTAGCCTACAGCTCTCTCACTCAACCGCGCTTTGCAAAAAACACACCTTTTGGTGTCACCTTGTCATCGATACCAGAGGTGCAACTGTAGCAAGTAAGTCACTATCACTAGGCCCATTCATATTTTAAGGTGCGACAGATGATATCCAAAAAGCCAGCGGTCCGAAGCGAAATGCAGAGAGTTGCGTCGTCGTCTAGTCGCTTCGGTTTGAAACTGGCAGGTTTTCAGAGCACAAACAGGCTTATCGGAAGCAGCTTCAGGCTTCGACTCGTCTCGTTCCAGGGGAAAAGTGGCTGTTTATTTCCACGCAGGACACAATTAGCTGTCATCTGTTAACAGCGGTCAAAAGTTTCAACAATTTGCTGACAATGTTGACAAGTGTGGTGTAGTCTTAAAAAAAACTCTCCCTGAACTCCAAACAGTTTGTGTGAAGATGTTTAAAAGGAGTTTATGACCCGCTGAGGTGTTTGGATTAGAATGTCCTCAGAAAAGGTGAAGAACAAACGTCTGAACTCGGACAGAAGATTCTCGAGAACGTTTTTTTATCCTTCAGTTTATCTGAATGTAAACACCTGCTTGCGAGACGTTCAGGTACTTGAGTGTCGTTCTAAAACAACTTTTATCAGCAGGCGGCTGTTTTTGAGTGATAAATCTGTTAACTGTTTAAAATATGTACGACGTCTCCAGGTCTGAAAAGTGAAGCCAGTGGCTCTTTCTGGTGGCAACACCACTGAATGCAAAAAGAAGTCAGATTGTATGTAAGCTTATGAGAAAATGTCACTACTTCTCACTTGATTTATTACCTCAGTAAAAGGTTTCCCAATGAGTTTATGATCTCAATCTATAGTTTCAGGTCTTCTTCAATACAGCATGATGTTCATTTAGTAAATTAAGTTCCCATTGTCAGTAAAAAATGCGATAAAGCAGAGTATGCTTCTTGGTCAGATCCAATCAGGAAATCCTTCCCCACCCTCACTCCCTTGTCTAGAAATGGGGCTCTTCTTATTTCTTTTTTTTGTGCCTTATCATCTCCCAGAAATCAATCCCAGCTTGCCGTATTGAGGAGGATGCACAGGTGGTTTCTTTTGCGGAAGTTCTTCTGGCACCCGTGAATTGAAAAAGGTGTGACATAAAGCTAGAAAATATAAACTGTCGTGGGAATTTCAGCCTGTAACAGTTTGTGTCGCGTCTCGTAAGGCGCTGTTCAAACCGCTTTCCTTGCTGACACTTCGCCTTGATGTTATTTATGTCACATTATGCCACGTTGTTAACTGGATTCAAAGTTGTCATGAACACTGTTATCGTGTGACAGAGACGATAAAACACAGCGGTAGACTCTAACAAAACAACGGACAGACGATGCAGCTGTTCCACATGTCACATGTAATTGATGTTGCTTTAAAAAAAATATGGCTCCGAAGCGCAGATGTCTCATTTTGTTGAACGCATGTTGCCTCGCCTGCTCTGCTCGCATCTCACGTGGGAGGGACGGAGACACGAGGAGAGGAGGCGAGGACAGAAGTTGAGAATGTACAAACTGGGAAATGTGAAGAGAGGACGGTCACTTCTGGCTCCAAACAACAACAACAACAACAACAACAACAAAAAAGATGGTGATGGCCGTGAGCCCTTCAGAACAGAAATCCGTAAAGCAGTGGATGACATCAGGGTAAGTTTACACCTCTGATAAAACTTTCAAAACCAACTGTAGGCAACCAGCAGAGCTCCATCAGCAGACAGACAAAGTTAGATACTAGTTCATGCACAAAATGGAGGATTCAGCAGCCAAAGAGCCGATATTCCTATGCTTTCGCCTGTGTCTGTTTGTTTGTTTGTTGGTTTGTGACCATTATTACACAAAAACGACTGAATAGATTTCCATGAAACTTGGATGGAGGATGGGTCTTGGCCCAGAATAGACCCTGATAACTTTTGGTGCAGATCTAAATAAAGGATCAAAACAAGGAATTTGTTTCTCACTTTTCTCAACATTACAATTTTTAAGTGGCTGTTATCTATAAGTGAGTACAATTTAAAATCTGATTCTAAAGATGTTTTATTTTACATCGGATTAGGCTAGACTGAATTACAGGGACTGTTGGGTCTTGACGGAGGTATGCGATCTACTGAGTGCCATTCTAGTTCCTAGAATCACAAAATCAGACCTTGAAGGAGAGTGGATATTACACTTTGAACTAATTATGCTTTTAAAGGTGCAATATGTACGAATTTTAGTTGAAAACATTCACAAATTTATCAATTGAATGTGAAGAAATAACAGTTTTGAATTTATTACGTAAAGGTATTGTGCTGCAGAGATATCTACTGAGGTAAGTAGATTTATCTTTTTTACTACAGGTGTAAAAAACGACACTTCCCTGGTGCTCAGAGCCACACGATGCACGGCTAACCGAACTAACTAGCTAAACTAAGCTACTGATGTGCTGCCGTTTGTTTTGGGTATGAATTGGACAGTTCTTACATATTGCATCTTTAAAAAAGGTATGGGGGTCATGTCTTCCCTGTAAATTCCTTCCATCTACAGCTTTTTCTGCTGCCCCCTAGTGGCCAAACAATCAGGTAAAACAGCTTTGAACTAATCAGGCGCCCTAAACACTAAGTCAAATTATCTTTATTTAAATTCCTCATTAAAAATCAAGCAAATGTGCCACACTACTGCTACCGCCCTTTGCTAGAATTGAAATAAAACATGTTTTTCTGACACTGCGTGAGTTCTTTGATCCACATCCTGACGGTGAATCACAGCTTAACCCCGCTGTAATGTCTGCAAACGACCCCCGCTTTCATATCTCGCACATGTCGAACGTGTGCTGTGTAGATCGGCAGCCAGATTGTCACGTGTTCTGAGTCACATCTAAAAACACAGGCGACGGACTTCAGCGGTGAAAAAAAGAAACTGCAATGATTTCACAGAAGAGACTTTTGAAGCAATTATGGAGTCACTGAATCCATTTAGATGTTGATGAAATATGCTGACACAATGCTGTAAGTAGTGCTTAGTCCATTGATTCTTAGTCTTTTGTTACAAATGCAATTACACTGGTTTGTTTCGTCTAACTCTCTCTGTCTGCTGGATAATGACCTTAAGGAGGAATCTCCCTCCTCCCATCCTTTACCAATCAATGCCCATCGTGCTGCGGTTTAGTGGCACTTCATATTGTAAAGCACTGCAATCACTCAGCATCTGATAAGAAGCTCCGTTAAAGGCTACACTCGTCCTTTCGTCCCGCTGGCTGGAGATATAGCGGCGGCGTGAGGAAATCTGCATGTAGACAGTTTGAAACAAGGGAATTTTATGAAAGCGTATTTATAGAAATTCAACACATCCTTGTGCTGTCAGTCTTTTCATTGACACAACCTCCAACATACACACACTTGTGTTCACTGTTACGTAAAACTGTCTTTGCACAATCTCTCTTCATCTCTGCAACAGAATTTCCACATATTAGCAGAGACAATCGTTCTGCTTCTGCTCAATTAAAGCGTTCCTTTAACGCTGGGTGGACTTCCCCATCCGCGCGGAGCAGATATAGCAATTTTAATTGGGTAAAAAATAAAATAAATAAGTGTGTAATGGCAGAAAAAGAAAGCGATTAGAGCAGGAGCTCAGTGCAAATAGAGGAGCCTACTGCGGTTTGGAAGCATGATAATTAGACATTCCTTTCTGTGCGCGCCAGCTACACAGATCCGCTAATGTGCACGGTGCAGCCGCTCTACAACCGAGAAGCTTATGTCCACGGAATGAGGCACCCCGCGGGCTAAATTTAACTTTTCACAAAAACAAACCTCGCCTCTAACGCTGTTTCCGCCGCTGCCAAAAACACAGATTTAGGAATATGTATGCAACGTGCATTCATGGTCGGTAGGAGCGTTGGCATGAGCCTCCTCCCTCATTCACTCCTCCGTCCTCCATGTGAGGGAGACCGAAGAAGATTTTTGCTCTGTGTGTGTGTGTGTGTGTGTGTGTGTGTGCGCACATTCAGCTCCTACAGAGCACGCCACTCTCCATTTCAATATGAAAGAAGACAGCAACACAATCAATCGAGGGTCGTACCTGTTCACGTCTCGTGTTCACCACAGGGGGCGCCAAGCATCACTTTTTAGACACGACTGCGAAAATCTGTCGTTTGAAATCCTTTGACTTATTTTAAAGGGGCACAAACTCGGAATGAATGAGGTAATGATACAAATTCATAATTATTTATGAAGAAAAAGAGGAAAAGTAGGTCCCAAGAACACTGGTGGCAGGGTCTGCCAAATATAAACAAAGTAAAACAGTATTAAATTGTGCTGTCAGTTTGTTTATTCAGTCATGAAAACAAAGAGAGACTGTTTATGTAGTTTGTTTAGACATAATAAAAACAGTCAGTGAAGATGATTAAAATATCTTCCCAAAAAACTACACACTGCACCTTTAATGACTGCGCTCCCTACATACAGTATGTCTCTTTACTCTAATCTGCATTAACCAACATGCCAATAGGCAATATTTCTGCAGAACAGCTGACCCCAAGCAAGATCCACCAGTCAATGCACATCATCATTTGCTATCACAGTCAAGCACGTTGACACCTCCAGTAATGAATTATGCACAGTCTATAATATCTGCATCGCTAATGTAATATCAATACTTTCAGGCAGGGACATTTAGGGGAAGGAAGCCACACAGCTGACCTCGGTAAACCTCAGAGGGCCGGCAGTAATTGCAAAAAGCCATCGAATGACTGTTCAGTCACGGTGCATCCAAACCTCATCCATCAACATCGGGCCGTCAAACGCGACGATGAGTGGAAGCAACAAGTCGGAGAAAGTTCTGCAAACTTCTGGCACGGAGCGACGCAACACGTTGGTGAGATCGAAGAACGCTGAATTATGAAGCCTTTCTCAAGATCGAGGCGCTTAAATGAGCCCTCAGTATTTTAAATAATACAATGGAGGCCATAGCTGATGATATTAAAAAGTGTAAAATGATACTGAGAAAGCGAAGTGGCTGCAGAGGCAGCGGGGAAAGCCATTAGTCGACTACTTACATCGCAATTCTAAAAGAAAATTGACCTTTTTTATTAAACCACATTCTCCATAATAAAAAATATGATTATGATGTCATTATGCGATAAAGATATGAGCATTCAGAGACAGACTTGTCAAATGCTAATTCTGTAATTGGCTCTTTGAGCCATTTATCCATATCAAAAGGATTTGCTCTCGCTTTAAGTGATCGTATGGAGTTATTTATGGAGACTTAAAGGGTAAGTTCAGTCCAAAAATAATAATTCAGTCATTATCTTCTTGCGATTATCACATGGGGTGCACGCTAGCGCCTTTAGCTTAGCATCTACAGGGATGACTTTGGGTTAAGGCAGGGTGTAAATAACATATTTTCAAATCAATTTGGGATCTCTGTGCTACTCGAGACTTGGATTACGCCCCTTTGAGCCATTTTATGTTTGTGTTTTCACATTTTCAAATAAGTCCCCATCTACTGGAGTCGTTAAGGTGAATTCTGCGGTGCTGTGGAGCTCCAAGCTTTGTGTGGACGACGAAACTTCACTCAACTCTCCATCCACAAGGAGGGGAGTGGATAATAACTGAATTGTAATTTTTGTGTGAACTGTTCCTTTAAGGTTCTCCAGGGTAACATAACAAGTTGTCAAAGCTTTTCATCTACTGGTGAATAAATGGCTTTGTGTGATGCATTTGTTTGTGTTCTAGCAGATGAGTTACGATCGCGTATCCACAGAAAAAAGGAACATTTGAATCAAGAAAAAGAGCCAATTTAGGACCGTGATCCATTCTCTTAAAAATCCTACTTAAAAAAAACAGCCTCATACATTTTCTAAGTGATGGAAAGTTTCTCCTGGATTCCAGTCAGAAGCAAAAATGCAAATCCTCTGCTCCTCTTTCTCCTCTCCTTGTATTTTTTTGGGTTCTTTTGGCAAGACACCAACAAAAACATTGAATTCCTAATTGGAGATCTGCATGAATGTGCAGGAACAAAAAACCCCACCAGCGACCCACCTCGAAAAGGAAGGCGACACGAGTCCCCCTTTTGTGTTCGGCTGACATGTCTTCAAACAAAACCAATTAACCAACCAGCAGACTTCATCAAGGTCGAGCCACGACACTCAGTCACACACTGCTCAGCCAAGAAGTCACATGAATATCAAAACCCCCTGCACAGGCTGGTGACCTGCAACTGTTATTTACCTGTCCACTTTATAAAACAGTAAAATGTGGTAAATAATTTGACAAACAAGATGTATTGTGTCATCACACAGCCACAAGGAGGCTCATACCGACCACATGCAGTCAGATTCCACTCTGGCAGTCTTGTGAATGTCAGAGTGAAGCCAGATGATCCGAAACTTAAAAAAAAAACCCAAAAACCTTCCTCCATCAATCACAAGCAGACCTCGACCCCACTAGCCGCTTCATCCATCCAACAGCTTCTGTCTTCCCCCCTTTTTTCATTCACACTCAACCTGCTGTCACTGTAATCATCACTACAAGCCTCGCATCCAGTAGAGAAAATCGTTGAAAGGAATTGGAGAAAACCAGCTTGATAAATCACAGCTTTCTTTACCTCTCTGAACCGAGAAATCCTCTTGAGTCCTCCGCTGGATCTTTTATTATGGCCAACAAGCTCACTGCGCGTCATTCACAGCCTGTATTTGAGGGAGATCCACTTTTGCGCGTCAAACAAGCTCAGCCGTGAGACCCAGAGTCACAGAATCCGACACAAACCCGTCGTCTCACAGGTCTGCTCCGTTTTGGTGCGTTGCGCTTTTACGCACGTAGGCTGTGGCTGCGACGCCTCTTTGCAGATCTCAATGCATGTATGACAACACCGCTGCTTGTTTCTTAATCAGTCTAAAACACTGGAGGCTTAAAAATGTGCGCGTTTTTTTTTTTTTCCAGATGTGGCGTTCAAAGTCAAGAAATGAAATCAAGACTGATTGGCTGGATTGAGGAGAAACGGAGAGCCTTGTGGCTAAATGAGACTCACAGCGATCTTCATCTGCGTGGAGGAGAAGTCATGAGATGATATATCAAAGGAGGAGAACTGGGGAGGAAGCGAGGCAGGAATGAAACGCTTTCATCCAAAAGCGCATTAGAGTTCCCGTAAGCGCACATTACTATTACTGTGAAACCCGTTTTGGCATCTGTTTGGCAAAAATAACAATCAGGACATGTTTCGTCAGACAGAATCGTTTGAAGACACAAAACAGTTGAGACAATCCCGAGAAATGAGGGCAACGGTGCTTATTGCGCAGGATATTGGATGAGACAGCGCGCAATCTGCCGGGCAGTTGGATGTACTCGGTTGAAAAAAGAGAAAGGAAAAAAAAAGATTAAATGATAAGACAGAATGATTTGATGCTGAAACAGTTTCATCTATTGGTGCAGGAAATACAAGACAAATAAACTTCTGCTTTTTTTTGTGTGCGTCCGAGATGCGCCAGATGGCACAGGCGGATGTGGATCAAGCGTAAAAACCATTTCGTTGTCCTTGTGTTTATCTTGGGAGAAAAAAAAAAAAAAAAAAAAAAGCTTCCCCGGCAGCACTGTAGATGTTCACAGCCCTGATATGCACACGGGCAGATCGCATGCCGTTAACATTGTTACAAAGCTGCCGCACAGACCTGATAAAGTTACACACTCTGCCCGGCGAGAGCAACTTTACAAAAAATTGTCTGAAATTGTGAAGAAAACACACCCAGGACATCTCTGGAACGACCGAGTTCCACGTCTCAGCCGTTTTACGCGCCGAAGGACGATGGGCACAGGTGTCGACGCGGATACAGAGACGGAGCAGTTATATCTATAAGGTCCCTATAGTTCAATTCCCAACAACCAGTCCCTCCTGGTCGGAGTGTCCTTGAGCAAGACGGTTTCGCGAAAACCTCGCTCAGGAGGAAGGAGCGCCCCAGAATCAGGTAAACCTGCGTGAGAAATATCGACTCCTTTTGTTTTTTTTGTTTATTGTTTTTTTTTCTATCAGAAGAGAACAACACAGGCCGAGATGAAGATAATTCAGGCTCACCTGCTCTCGCGCTGTCAGGCTGGTGGCGTCTCTTGGTCCGCTTCATCGCGCCGTGGCTGCATGTCTGAGGACATGCTTCTGGAGACAAGCAGGCTTTGGAGACGAGGAGCGCCTCGCCTGCTGCACTGGAGAAAGTGGGGAGGTGGTGGAGGGGGAGGGAGGGAGGGAGGCAGGGAGAAGCGTGTGTGTGTGTGTGTGTGTGTGTGTGTGTGTGTGTGTGTGTGAGAGAGAGTATGTGTGTGACAGAGAGAGAGAGCTATAAGAAGTAGGCTGGCATTTCTTTGACGATAACGACAGTCGTTATTTGCCTTTTGGATTCGTGGGGGGGAGAACCGAGCTGAGCGTTTACCACCACCAACTGCAGCAACATGTTATTTAAAAAAAAGAAAAGAAAAAACAACAACAACAAAAAAAAAAAAACGCCCAAAGCTTCAAATGTTATTATTCGACCAAACACTCCAATTAAAGCTCGTGCCAGCAGCAGGATCAGACGTATGTGCCACTGGTTTGCACAGGAAACCAGCTCATTTAGCCTGCTGGGGCTCGGCACTGACACTTTATCACGTTTAATAAATGTATTTGCATTTATTTTTCTTTGCGAGATTTCCCCCTCTGGATTCAAGAAAGTCTGGCTTCATTGAGAGAGAGAAAAAAAAGAAAACGTAGAGATTGGCGCAGCTTTTTACGCACAGTTTCCACTTTCAGCACCGCGGAGAGCGCAAAATTTGGGGGTTTTGGAGAGGGGGGGATCGAGCGCGCCCCCGTTGTTTGCAGATTTCTCACCTGGTAAAGATGTGATGTGTGTCGAGTATCTTCAGCCACACACCAAACTAAAGCCTTTAGAAAAAAAAGAAAAAAAACACATAATAGTCTCCAGTAAAACAGAGGAGGAGGAGGAGGAGGATAAGGGGGGAGATCCGCCTGTGGGAGGGAGACAAATCAGCCGGAGCGAGACAGAATAAACCCGCTAAACTGTCTCACTTCACTTGACACGTTTCGTGAAACTAATTAGAAACGAGAACAATTAAAAGTAGACAAAAGAAGAGTTTAATGTGAAGGATCACACCCCTCTTCTCTCTCCGCCCGTGAACCTGTTGCCTGTCTGACCACACGGCCGTGATGAAGATCTGCTCTTCGTCACGTTGTGTACATTGCTGCTCCTCCTCCTCCTCCTCCTCTCTCTGAATCTCAGCTGCTCCAGCCTCGATGACTCGTTTCATCATAACTGACTGGCACTTATTGAGATTTAGCCGCTTAAATCTTGTTTGAAAGGAGAATTCCTGTCTGATTTACTGCCGCGCTGCGTTCGGAGGAGCAGGCCCGCTGGTATTAAAGGCTTAGTGTGATTTGACATTATTTAGTGTTTATTTTTTTTAAGGAACCTGCCACAGAGCCAAGATTGGTATGGAAAATAAACAGAGGACGGGGATGTTTTACTGACATCTACTGGGGGAATAATCTCAAAAGACCTGCTGTGTGTGTGTGTGTGTGTGTGTGTGTGTGTGTGTGTGTGTGTGAGAATCTCTTGAACATTTCTTTGGCAACCTGACTCTCCTCTACTTTTTCCTACCCTATTCTGGAAGTCGCCATTTTGTGCCAAACATTATTTGACTGAGGAGGGCCTTAAAGGAGAAGTTCACCCAAAAATCAGAATTCATTATCTTATTGTTATCTCCTCAGCCTCGTGCTGATTGAAAGTCCGGTGAAGTTTCGTAGTCCACACAAAACATTTTCGGGAGCTTCACAGCATAAACAGCGTTGCGGCGTTCTCCTGAACAACTGGAGTAGATGGGGACTTGTTTTAAAATGTTGAAAAACAGCCGGAATAAAAACATACTAATGGTTCCAGACAGCTTGCATGGGGAAATTCAAGTCTACGGAAGCCCAGAGACCCAAATTGATTTGAAAAGATGTCATTTACACTTTTTTTTATCCCAAATCTTCACTGTAGCTGTTAAGCTAAAAGCAATACTACCTACCCAATCTGAAGAGGGTGCATAAACTTGAGGTTGTTAATAATGTTTTTGTTTTTTTCCTCAATTCCAAATCTGAGTGCTTCCTTTAGTGTTTTTAGGATAATGCTACAATGATGTTTTGCTGTGAAGCTCCAGAAATGTTTTGTGGACTACAGACTTCACCTGACTATAATGTAAATAATGACTACATTTTCATTTTTGGGTGAACTTTTCCTCTAAAGTCCCAATTTCTGTTTTCAGCAACTCAACATTTGGTGGGGGTTTTTTCATAGTGAATTCAGACAGAGCATCTGTCTATAAGAATCTATATGAATCTTTGTCTACATCTGACCTTTCTTAAAAAGTTAAAGCCATTTGTAAAAATATTATCCTAGTTTTTCAGTGAAAAACAAGAATAACCCTTTAATTGACTGAGCATGTACAATAGATGTGTTGAACAAGTTTAGAAAGTAACGTCATAGTTTGCCTTTTTGGTTTAGTCATTTCCTGTCTTATTTTATTGTTTTACTTTCAACTTCCTGTCTTTGTCTTTTTCCTGCCCTTTTCCCTGCTCATCAATGTTCCGCTAGTTTTATTAGTTGTCCATTAAGACAGGACATCGAAGCAAATGTGACTTTTTTTCAGAGAAAGATATAATCCATCGAACATGAACAACACATGTAGCGTTGAGGAAGAGGAAAAAATTATGTGGGTTTCTTTGACAAATCAGTGCTTCTTAACGTGAACTTGTGTTTAAAGAAGCAGTGTAACACCACCGTAAAGCCACAAAACGCCACTTTACAGGAGTTTTTTTAGCATACTGACAGGATTAGCAGTGCAAAAGTTATTTAACATTCCAGCACAACAGTTATTTTCAGCCACCGGTGGCTGTCGGGGTCTTTGAGGGTTAACGGATCAGCTGTCTGCCCACAGGGAGTTGAAGTTAAAGCCCAATCATACACAATCAGCCCTCTCCCTCCAGGTCCTCTCACCGCACTGACAGAAAGGTAACACCAACATTATTTTAATGAATATGCTGAGAAAAAATATTGAGAGTTCCTCCTCGGCATCGCAGCGCTCCGAGTCCATAATTCATCCCATCACCGTTCAGACTTTTATTGGTTTTAAATTCAGTGAAAGAAGCCATTAGGCACGGTTTGAATGGTGCCATCTTGAACCTCAGCTGTCAATTAAAAGACATCAGTTGTCAGTGGTTTTGAGAAACACATACATAATGTACTTGAATTATTTAAAAATGTGGCTGGCGTGGTGGCTGAAAGTATAAATTGGTACGCTGAAATGCAGAGAGGTTGCATACAAAGCAGGAAGGTTCCAGAAGTAAAATAAGAAATAAGGTGCAGGAGTGACTGTTCCTGTCTGGTTACAGATGTCAGACATAGTTTTACATATTTAAACTGAGAGATGTTGACTCATGTAAGTCTGCGAGGCGATATATTATTAGCAGCACAATTACTATGTTCACATGTACTCCCTCTACAGTGTTGAGGAGCGGCGAACAACATGTAATTAATTCTTCTGTAGCCTGCTGGTAGTCCAACTACATGTATATTTACAAGTAGTTATATCAGCTTTATGCTCAATTTAGTATTCTGATAAGGTGCAAGTTGGACTTTCTATTTCTTAACTGTTTCAGCTGAGTAATATAAAACAAAATCCAGTTTTGTTTACCAAAAATATAACATGATTTGCAATTTTGTCCTCGCAGAAACACACAAATGGGACAAATTCAGTTCTCAGGGGTGTTCCAGGAAGCTGGATTGTAAGAAATATATTCAGCTTTAGTTTTTAGTTTTGTTTATGTATTTGGTGCTGCACTATACAACCACGTACATGCCCGACAAGTGCTTGTTACAAAATTCTGATTTACACCTGTCCACAAGAGGCTTTTTGAAAGTTAAAAGCTAAAAAGAGGTAAAGAAAAGCACAAAGAAGAGTAAAAGTACAGTTAAAGGTTAGGTTTAAAAGTACAATCAATACTACACTGATATAGTACTATTGTTTTTGATTTGTAAAACTAAACTTGAATCTATTAGCTGTCAATTAGCCATTAAATGGTTCATGGATTTCCATTTCTACAGTGTTTTCCAGTCTACTGACCGCTCAAAGCAATTTGGTGGTCGGTATCTTGCTCAACTTCGACATGCTGCCAGGGGAGCTGCTAGTATAGATCACGTCAGTTAGGCAAGAAGGCTTCAAGGCCAGTAACCACTGTTCGAGACTGTGTTTCAACATTTGTAAATGTCACGCCCCTGTAGACCTCGGGACAATTTTCCTACCTTTTGATCATGTGAACAAAAACAGGATCTTGTTAAGGAGAAGGCAGGACATCTGTAATCATGTTTGTGGCGACCAAAGTAGGTATTTAAAGCCAAAACATGATCTTTTCCAAACCCTAACCAAGTGTTTTTCTTGCCAAAACCCAACCAGAACATAAACATGGGGCTGTCACAACATAAAATGGAGAATTAAACCTAAACCTTTGCAGAAACAAACATCGGCACCGTTTATTCTGGTGATTTGGGTTAAAACAGCTTGGTGAGAATGCAGTTTTGGTTTTTCAAAATGATGCCAATAACCAAAGTATTTTTCTAATATGTAAACGTCGTCACTGAGGCCTGTCTGTTCTCATTACTAAAATCCCATCTGATGGCTGGAGCCAGCGAACGTGTCGAGTGCCAGTCGGTTAAAACACCCACCGCATGCTATGGCTGTTCCTGCTCACAACACATGACTCACAGTATATGCTCGCATTCTGCTCGTCGCTTGTGTTTGTGTGTGTGTGTGTGTCAATCATTTCCCCTCTTAACAGGCACCTAAATTGCCATGGGCGGATCACGTGTTGCCCGTGCACCTGTGTGATGCTGATGAACACGAGAGCCTCAAAGGCCGGCTCGAGTGCACCGCAATTAGTTGAGGAAAATCCCAGTTGTTTAATGGATTCAGCGTTGCGAAGTACGAGAGAGGCTCAACAAAGAGTCGCCTCATTCGCTGCCCTCTCCGTAACCAGGGCGAATGCATCAAAAGTGCATTATATAAAAATTGAGTGTTAATGTTTAGGGACGCAGAGAGCTGCCAAGGCTGTATGAGCGTGTTGCCGCTTCCACCTGTCGCAGCTGTGATCGTGTGTTTAACGCCCGTCCTCGTCTCAAAGCTTCAGCTGCCGCTGCATGCGAGTTCTTAACATCGTATGATGTATGATACCTACTTGTCAAAGCGCCTTCTACGCCCCGTCAACATCTGGTGTTTACACAGTTGGTCTCGTGCAATCGAGTCGCACCAACATGACACGGAGAGGCGCGAGGCAATTCATACTGCTTAACGTTAACGCTTTAAAATGCATTAAAACAAGACGTTTAACATTAACGCGACAGAATGCGCTCTACTCCAAATACATGTTTGATGTTCCAAGACAGGAGATTTTAAATGGAAAGATAAAACTTGATCCTACGGAAGGATCAAAAATGACACTTTTATGATGGCAAAATTTCAGACATTATGCGTTCAGTTTGGTGAAGCTTTTCGTTTGACTCTTAAAAGGTTGCAAGCTTTTTATTCTGCTGTCTTAAATAAGAGATTGTATGTAAATTATCAGGGCGGGGAGATGGGCAGAACTTCTTGATTCATTTCCTAAAAAGGCCCAAGAGCCCATTATCAAGGCCGATATTCAGCATTTCAGCTTTTTCAGTCAGATTGCTGATAAAATAAACTTAGAAATAAACCCTTTGGCTTTGATCATTTGTTTTTAAACTTTCCAGAATGAGTCCAACATTTTTGCTTGACCATGAACGTGATTCACAACATGGCGCCTACATTACCCACATTGCCACCTTGCGACTGAGTGACATCACTGGAGGCAATTTATCAGATTACATGCAGCCTCCTCTGGAGCCACAAAAGGCTTAATATTACTTTTCCACATATGCAGTAGTACTCGAGACCCATCAACAGTCTTTAATGTGTAAAGATGGTGACGTTACCCTTTAACGGGGTTGCACAGTTGGTGCCAAATTACTCTTTTTATGTAGCAATGAATGACAAGATCAATAAGAATTGATTTCTTTATTATGTTTGCATTCTATATATTGGGGTTAACTATTTTGCATACGTCAGAATCATCATCATATAGGGAGATAGAAGAATACACACAGTCTGCTTTACATGCAATCAATGCAGTTGTAGTGAACTAATTAATAGCTCAATTTATTGAAGAAGGTAAAAGTGCAAAAGGTCAGGGATGTTAAGTGCCTTCATTGATTTAGCTCACATTGGTGGCAAAGTGGTGCTTTTTTTTCCACCACCGTTTTTTTGGACTGTCAAAGTGCTGTCCGTCGCCAGTTGGACCTGCTCGAGTCCAGATGCTTATTGATCAACCGGTGTGTCAATCAATGCGAACAGCCGTTGAGAGACTTTAACCTGCCGTTGAGTAAACCTGAAGTGCCACTTTATTAAACAGAAGGATGAAGTAATCCTCTCGGCAGTCCTGGAGCAACTCTCTACCATGGATTTCTATGTAAAGTCTTCTGGAAGTCTCCGAGCTGGGGAGGATATAGCAGATGTATTCAGGTACATCCTTTGATCGCCTGCTAAAAGATGAGAAAGAAGAAGGTGAGCATAATCCTGGAGTGTTGGAGACACTGAAAGTTTGGAAAATATAAGAAATTATAAGATTCTTGCCACCGTTCAACTTAATTTCGAATTTAAACGTAAATTAATCCATCCAAATTCAATTTTGAAGCTTCAGTTGGGTTCCTGTATTCCCAAATCTTCCCAAGTAAGACACAAGAACATCCTTCTGCTTCATAACTACAGTTTATCACAGCTGCCTTGACACTTGACCTAAAAAGAATAATAATTTGGCATTGCGGGAAGTTGTGTAACATGAAACGCTTCATTATTCTATCATGCAGAGACAGAACCGGTGAACCGTTCCTGTGCTGAGTCCATGACCCAAAATCTGGGATGCGCTGTGATATAAATGAGCTCGAGTCGGACCCGTTTGTCTTAATCAGGTTTGTCACTGACAAGCTGGTCCCGCAAATTCTCTCAAGACCGCCAAGGCAAAAAGAGAGAAACAGAGGAAAAAGGAAGCAGCAGAAGAAATACAATACGTGTGAATCAATGGAGAGGAGGGGGGGACGGACACGTACCTGCAGGGAACAGACCCAACATGTTGTCACAAGGTGTTTGAAATGAGGGCTAAAGAGCTGCTCATGTGAGCGAGTAAGGACAGATAATGTCTTCCTTTTCCATGTGTTCATGTTCAGTCTTTCCCTCTGTACGGTAATTCTCTGTGTACTCCTGTTTACAGTTTAGCACCATGACAAGTGAAAGGACTGTGCTGCATGCGTCAGTGTTTCGAAGTATGTTTCGCTGGAATCTGGTGACCTGCCTGCTGCTCTCTATGTTTTGCTGAGGCATTAGTCTTTTCATTTGGCATCCATGGCTTCAGCATAATCCAACCCACTGATGGACACACATGGATGATTTAATCTGTCTCCTGTTTTTTCATCTCTTTGTTGTGACGCTCGATTTATACCGAGCTTTCCTTTTTCTTTCACCAGATCTGTGTTTTCTGAACTTTAAAGCTCCATCAATCGGAATTTTTAATGGCTGTCAATAGTCACTCAAAGCTACCAAGAATGATCATAACACTCTGCATCTCTGTGTTCCTCCACCAATGCTTTAAGCGACTTTTGCACAATTTTAGGCACCAAAACTGCTTAGTTAAGTTTAGGAAATAAGCCGTTTTGTTAGGTTTAGGCACCAAATCTACTTGGTTAGGTTTAGGAACTGATCTGTTTTGTTAGGTTTGGGCACTAAATCTACTTGGTTTGGTTTAGGAAATTATCCATTTTGTCACGTTTAGGCACCAAAACTACTTGATTGAGTGTTGGGAAACATCATGGTTACAGTTACTATAACTATGTTATCTACATAATTGTGCATGTTGTGTGCATCCGTATGTAAAAAAAAAGCATGTAAAGGGCATTGGATGAGGTTGGGATGGATGTGTGGGTAATACAAAGAAAACACACCCCAGATTAAATGTTAAAAGTCTCTTGATTATTAAAGAAAATAGAAATTAATTAATAAATGTACAATGTTTTGCAATAATAACAATGCAAACCTTTGAGTCATGTCATTTGTACCTAATGGGAGAAAAAAACCAAAAAAAAACTCTGTGGACGCGCTGAAGAGAAGAAGGAAGTTCCGGTTGACGTCTTTCATCAAAGTTCTGTAGCGAGATATGAAAGCACAAGTATGCCTAATCCACAAGGTTGCGCACCTATTCACGGTCAGCGGAGCAGATATTAATCTGCAAATATTGATTGAGTTGTCTCGTATTTCAGGGTGGATTTCTGCTTTAAGCTCACAATTTCTCCCCGTATAAAGAGAGGGGATAAGAGAGTGAAGAGGCTTATCTATCATGCCTGGGGTTAATTGCCCTCAATCCAGGATCCCCCTTTGAATGTTTCCACGTCTCCAAATTGGTTCATTAGCAATTCTTTGCAAAACTTCTATAGTGTCTTAATTGAGGGCAATTAAGTGAAGTGATGGCATTAGTGGATTGGTGGACAAAGCATCAAAACCTTTGCTAGGGGTGTAGCATACATGAATATGTCATTAATGGTGACACTCAAGACTAAACCCCACAACCTCGTATTGTGCCGAAGCTTCAGATGAGCAATGTGTTCATTTGCCTGAAACGTTTTTTTGTTATTTAGATAAGTGGGATAATTGAAATAGAGATGAATGCTGCAGTGCCAGAGTGCAGATGTACAATAGAGCTGGGTTGATTTCGTGCAGACCAGCGGGATTTAGCCCTCTGGGTCACGCCTCAGGGACCCGGACCTTTCCTCAGTGAACTGGCTCAGTCCTCAGTGGAAAAGATGCACTGGCAGACGGTTAAAAGCTCAAACAACCTCACGTTCCTGGTGTTGAGACATACAGGGGTTTGGATTTACACATAGGAACAAAAGTTACTCACTGTACATTACATTTCTTAAAAACTTTACACAAACTCTCTTGAAATCCGTTAGGGTTCAACCAGTCAGGAGCTACAGACATTCACTGAGGAAGTCAGAGCATGAAACGTCCGTGAGTGTACTGGACCATTGCTAATAAGGTGATGAAAAGTCAGAAGTAAGAAGGAAATTTGCGAGTTCTCACCCCCTTGTGAATTCAATAGTTTTAGTTTTTACTTCCTGATTCTGAGACACACATTTCTAATATTTCTCAGAATTTCTCCGTCTTCTGTTTTAAAGTTTCTTCAGCAGACCGTAGTTCAAATATTCAAACTGCTCACAGTTCTAGTTTCTAGAAGGAGGCGGTGTAGATTCTTTAATGCTGTGAGCTCCACAAATGTTGGTACAAAGTTTACAGAGGGAGGTGTTTGGATCTGTCAACAAACAGTCACGGTTGATTTTCGTGCAACTATGACGACAATTGACCCTTTTTACCTCTGTGCTCCAATAACATTTGAGAAAGCTTGGTACCTGGACAAACCTCAGTCAACTTTTCTGTTTCCTGTTGAACTTCTATGTGCTATGTGCCAAGATTGTCCATGTTGAAGTTAAGAAGATGTGTTGTAGAAAAAGTCTGAGGCACTCAAGAGGGTAAAGAGTTAAAAAGCCTTTAATTAATCGTGGCTTTTGACTCAAAACATCAGTAAAAATATGCCTACGTGTTTCATCACAATCACAGGATCAGTATGGCAAGTTAAGAAGTAACATAAGTGACTAAGATGGTTGAAAGTTGTTGCTGGGGTCATGTAAGAGCAACATCCAATCGTGTGGTCGGCGTTCCATTCCGTTAGCAAAACACTAGATAACTAGCCAGCCAACATTTATAGATTGTAAACTAATCTTGTGCCAGGTTTGCTCCTTCCTTACTTTTGTAGTGATTTTTAAAAAGTTTAGAAGAGGACAGATCGGTTGGTTGCTGATATGTTTTTTTAAGATGCCATGAATTATTGTTATCCAGAAAGATTCCATTGATCGCACACTGCAGTCGTTGCCATTGGCCTCTTAAAGTTATATTGCCTGACTGCCCCCAGAAACTTTATAATACACACTGTGGCACCCGGCTGAATGGGACCGGAGACGAATCACCACCGCTGTAACGTGGACCGAAATTTGTCTTTAAAGACGCGATTATGCTGAAAGAAAGATTACCAACAAATACGGCCATTGATCATTAAAGTACACACTTCTTTCATTCTTTTAACCTTTCAGCTCCAAAGGCTGCATCGATTAAATGGTTGAGGTCCGCCATCCTTTACCTGCAACCCTCACCTCGCTAATAAAAGGAAAGAGGAGAAAACAGCACTTGTTTTCGCTAAACAGGCCGCTGTTTTGGCTTTGCTCCGGGTCTGCCCTGTTGAAGATACCTTCTTGAAATGGTGCCTCCACCTGTGACTTGCGGTGAAGGGAACATAAGAGGTTGCTGCTTTTTGTGTCTGTGCAGAGGCTCTCTCCGAATATCTTATTCAACAGCGAACGTTCTGTGCTGCAGTGACTCGCCAAGACAGTTGTTTTGATATAAAAATGCACCGTAAGAGGCAATTTGGCCTTTTGCAACACGCAGCCGCGAGACAAATAGTCAGATAACATGTTTAGGATCTGTCCCATTCTGGCAGCTGTTGTGCCCATAATGGAAACCCTGCTCTCCGCGGGCAGACAGGGGATATTTAAAAGCTAAATCTCTGTGTGTTTTCTCCTCAGAGTTTTTATTCTTCCCCTGTCCCCTTCTGCCTTTAACTTTTAAATTGTCTTCAGTTCAGATAAGACTGCGATATTTCATAAGGCGACGACGGGAAATCACAACAACTGCCCCCGAAGAAGTGTAGCTCGCAGGGAAAAAAAAAGCTAAGGCCCACTCGTAGCTGCGTGTGTGATGTGAGCACAGTGCCAAGAACATTGTCTAATTATCAGTTAGAGATGATTAGAGCAAAAGCAAACGCTCTGTGACAATGCTGTTAGGCCATCAGAATGGGAAATTGCCTCAAGACTTTCATACACAGACTTTGCGTCCATGCGAGATGCGTTCAGGCAGCAGCTGGAGCTGCGTCGCAGAAGTTTCTGTCCCTGAATTATTAACTGAATCTCATTGGAATGTTCCTGAAAAAAAAAGAAAAAAGCTGCTGTTATATTTCTGCCTGAATGGTTGCGTAAACACTTGTATTTGCTCCTGGTGTGTCATTATGTTACAATGCAAAATTCAGAGTGATTTCATGGGAAATGACAGACAGATAGCATGAGTCATAAAAATGCAAATGCTTTCTTTTTCTTCTTCTTCTTCATTTGCTTCCATACACTGTCGGCTCATATTGTGTAGACAACAACAGAAATGGGAACTGCGCAGAATATCGTCGCAGATGCCCAGACTGTATAGCCGTGCTCGCAGTTGGCACGCTTCCTCTCGCTCTTATAATCAAATCTGACCCCAGATGAGCTCCGTCAGCTGAGGTAACCCCACAAAATGAAGTGCGGAGCGAAGGTTCAGGAGGTGGTGTATACTTTAGCGGTCCAAATAATGAACGACTGTAAAACCAGTGCCAGATCAGAGATTCTCCGAGCCAAGCGTCACTCCCTTTTGTGTCTAAATAATAAGAAATTGAAATTGATTACGCCGAATGGAGCCAGACTGCGTAACGGAAATTGGAAAGTATGAAGACTAAATGTTGGAGAAACTTGGTGGGAGAAAAAGGAGGGAAGTAATTAGCCGGCGCTGATTTCTGGCACTGATTTGGAGCTCCCTGTTGCGATGGTGGATCCTTAACGATCCCTTCTCTCTTTGAAGAATGAATCCGAGGCCGTCATTCATCAGCATTGTGTAAGAAAAGGTTTTGAATTCTGCCTTAGGAGTCACATTTCGAAGGTGCATAAGTAGCCGATACAAATCCCACGTTTTAAATGACTCGTGCAAAAACAGCCCCAAATTAACTACGTATGGCAACAAAATATTCCTTTCCTGATCGGCCACTAACCTTATATGGAACGTTTTGGTGGTGATAAACCATCAGGGGGGAGCAGGACGTTAATTGGACCAGGATGGCTTTTGTGGGTTTCATTTAGTGTCCAACAAAAATCCTAAATCATGTAATAAATCTGGCGATGTCTGTTTTGGGAAGCCGCTCTGAAACAAACACATCAGCGTGTCGAAATGTCGAGATTGTTTAATACATGCTGTGACGCAGTGTTTCATGGGTTTAGTCGTGGTTTGGTCCTTTCCTACATCCTCGTGTGTCTTCTCTCACTTTTTCTCTCACGTTTCCCCACCACTTACCCCGGCACAATGCTTTTTATTTGCAGATTGTTCTACCACTGCGTGTAAGCCCGTTCAAAACTGTGCTTATATTTACACACATTTTCAAATACTCTGCGTGGGAATTATCTAACAGCTGAGCCAGTGACCACAGTCACCAAACCGGGTGTTTTTAATGAGACCTCCAGCTGTGTTTGTGGCGTCTGAAGCAGGTATTTTAGGACAAAACATGATCTTTTCCAAACCTTAACCAAGTGTTTTTTGCGCCTGAACTTAATCAGACATTAGAACAGGAATCAACCCAAAAGTAGTTGCAACATGAAGAAATTTAAGTGGTTTTGCGTGACATTGCTCCTCATTTATAAAACAGACTCACTATCAATTTAGTGTGTTAGGCTTGTTGTTTGTCAGCCCACCTAATACAAGATGTCTGGCTTCAGTCTACCGTCACTGTCTTGTCTTCCAAAAAAGTTTGCTTTTCTCTTTTGGTCCACGGCTATTTCTGTTAAACCCACATGTGTGTTGGCGCTATAGGAGAAGAAAAACTGCGAGGCAGGTCCTGTAGGTTTTATCTGATTTGAAATCCATAGCTCACGGGTGCAAAAGTTACAAATGTTATCCTTGTAACCTACTTAACCCAGGTTTTTTTATGCTCTTCATCTTTTATGAATCCAACTGAAGCCCACTGGAAAAGGATCACAAGCTCAAGTATGAATCTAAGAGCATTTTTATGAATGAAGCCCCAGATTTCACATGTGATGAATGATGAGATGGTTTAAAGATTTAGTGCACGGATGATGATGGCTTTACAAACCGAGTTTCTATACATCTTTAAATAACGTCTTTGCACTGCTAATTTTGCTCCCTGTGGCAACGAGTGTGCCGGCTGGAGACCGCCCAGAGTTTCCATCCTGAAAATCTGCATGTGGGTAAATTTAGTCAACAAAAGCACTTTCTCTAATCTTAACCACCTGCTGTGAGCGCCTGAGCAATAACCATTAAAAAAGATGAATCATGCTTTAGTAGCTACAATATTGTGTTCCAAAAGCGGACGACTTGACCAACGCATTGATTAATGATGTTTCCTCACTTTGTTAATGGAAAACATGAGGCGGGAGGCATTATTATCGTTCTTCTTATTATTAAGATGTTATAAGAAAAAGCTTAATTTCAGTTCAAATTGAGTGGTGAAAGTATTTTTTTTTATTTTAATAAAGAAAAGAAAACTGAAGAAAAAGTCAAATATCAGCAAAATTATGTCTAGTGATTTTCTTTTCTTTTCTGGTTCATCTTCCTCAGAGGCTCCAGGTCGGGAAGCGCTGAATTTTTATATTTACAGACAACAATTAAATGACATGTGCTACTTTCTTATTATCTTTATCTAGGGAAACAGACAAACATCCATCTGGTTTGAAAACTGAAAGATTTGCTGCTTCTGCTCCTTGTAAAAAAGAACATCTTTGGGTCCTGCTCCTCCCCGCAAAAGTGTTTAAAATACAGCCGACACAAGACAGAAAATCCATTTACAGACGGCGTTTAAGTAACACTTAACATTCCCGACCTGCTGCCTTCTTCTGAGAGTGCACGCTGATCTCTGCATCTCTGGTTATTTTTAGGTGGGCATACAGCAAATCCGGCTGCCTAGAGGCAGGTATATACCATTACCTCTGCAGTATCGGCTCAAGGAGAAGTGATTCTTAATAATTAACCGTTTTGCTGGAATAACAATCCCCAGAGTAATCAATACTTAAAATAATTCTCAGCTACAGCCAAAATGGTTAATAATGTGAGGTAAGGAAATATCTCTGTACCGCTCTTGTAACAGCAGCAGTGGCTCTGATCTCTTCAGGTGTATTCATCCCTTCTCCTCATTATGTGTCGCTTCCTGTGTGGGGAACACTGTTGGTTTTATGGCCCGCGGGCGAGGTCTCGCAGTTTGGACAGTGGCGGCGTAATTGAAAAAATGGCTGCTTAGAGGGTGCTGCTGCATTGAGTTTAAATCACTCGCCGTGATGAGGGGTAATAAGAAACCACCGGAGGAAGAATGAGAGACGGAAGCGCCTTTTATTTTACACTAATTACGATGTAAATTTGAGTGGTATCATTAAGTATCGCCGGGCAAAAATCTGGAGGGAAATTATGTGGCACAATTAATTAGGAATGGGGGAGATGGTCAAGATCTGTACTTTATATTTATGGGTGGATTTTTAATTCTATTGGATTTGGTTATTACCACCAGGAGGGTATAAAAGTCGAGGGGCCCAGCAGTCCTTTCTTCTCTCTCTGGATCACTAAATGGGTTTACACAATAGCACTGGTAATTAGGAGATCAAAAAACCCTCAGAGGACAGGCAGCTACGGTCTTTTGTACGATAAATATATTTTACTGTAAGAGAGAGCATTAAAATAACAAACATATTACAGGATATATTATGCTAAAAAAGTGAGCACTTCCCAGTCGAATAATATTGGCAATTAACAATAATAAAAACCACTGATATGTTTCATGGGCTACTAACCATATTGACATTTCTAGTGTCACATTACATGTTTATGATATGAATTTCATATCAGGAGGTGGAGGGGAATGGTGGTGGAGTTCAGTCAGGAGGCTGCCAAGCCAGTGACCACAGTTCAAGACTGCGTTTTTACATTTGTAAGTATGAAACGGAATATTTATAAGACGACCTGTGGACATGTCTGGCTGCGTTTGTGGCAACGATACAGGTATTTTAAGCCAAAACATGATCTTTTCATAACCCTAACTCAAATGTTGTTTGTATCTAAACCTAACCAGAACACAACCACAGCGTTGTCATAACATAATATAGAAAATTAAACTTAACAACATAAAAAGTTTCAACATATCCTCGGTTTGCCAACATTTATTCTGCCGATTTTGTTGCACTAATCCTCGTTTTACAAGAAGTGAGTATATTCTCCCTGCTGAGAGTTTTACTCAGGTGGGTGACTTCTGATTTCTCATTAGGCCACAGAGACTGGATCCTATTTGTTATGCCTATGAATAAGTTCCCCTTGGATGTCTGGAGGGGGAGAAAAAAGAAGAAAAAAAAAGAAGTTGTGCCCATGATTACAATCTCCCTGAGACGTGGAAGGTGCACTGTAGGAGTCCATCGATGCTCTTTCACAGCTCATCAGAAGTCCCTGGGAAAGGAAAAGAGGAGAGGCAGAAGTGTGGAGTGCTGACTGGCGAACAGCCAAAACACCGACTGTGGCTTAGAGAGAAAAATCAACTTGTATTTTTGGCAGACAGATGGGGGAAAAAGCAGTCAGATGACATTGGCAAGCAAGAAAAAGTGCTGTAGTGATGATGTGAATAAGTAATTTATATGTGAGTGTGATGCAATTTCAAAAGGAACAAGGTATTTATGGGTTTACCTCTAAAAAATGTGTTTTTATTGATGACTTTCAAGCATGATTTGTTTTTAAGTTATGCTATGCGTGTAAGTCATTTACATGCTTTCAATTACTTGCATTGTGTGAGATGAGAAACATATTTACAGAACATGACGTGTACATCACTCACGTAACTTACATCACAGTACGTTAAAAGACTGGATGTAGTTCTTTCAACCCAAAGTTTGACCTTCACCTAAACCTTACAAAGTCATGTTGGTGCCTAAACCTAACCAAACTGATCTCTGCCTCAACTCAACACAAATGTTTTTGTCTCTAAACCTAACTACATACATTTTTTGCCTAAACCTAACAAGTAGTTTATGTTCATAAACCCAACAAGTAGTTTTGATCCCTAAACCTAACAAGTAGTTTGTCCCTAAACCTAACCACTCAGTTTGAGCTTAAACCTAACAAGTAGTTTATGTCCCTAAACCTAACAAGTAGTTTATGTCCCTAAACCTAACAAGTAGTTTGTCCCTAAACCTAACCACTCAGTTTGAGCTTAAACCTAACAAGTAGTTTATGTCCCTAAACCTAACCACTCAGTTTGAGCTTAAACCTAACAAGTAGTTTATGTCCCTAAACCTAACAAGTAGTTTATGTCCCTAAACCTAACAAGTAGTTTGTCCCTAAACCTAACCACTCAGTTTGAGCTTAAACCTAACAAGTAGTTTGTCCCTAAACCTAACCACTCAGTTTGAGCTTAAACCTAACAAGTAGTTTATGTCCCTAAACCTAACCACTCAGTTTGAGCTTAAACCTAACAAGTAGTTTATGTCCCTAAACCTAACAAGTAGTTTGTCCCTAAACCTAACCACTCAGTTTGAGCTTAAACCTAACAAGTAGTTTTGATCTCTAAACCTAACCACTCAGTTTGAGCTTAAACCTAACAAGTAGTTTATGTCCCTAAACCTAACAAGTAGTTTATGTCCCTAAACCTAACCACACAGTTCTCGCTTAAACCTAACAAGTAGTTTCCGTCCCTAGACCTAACCAAGTACTTTTTTATCGTAAACCTAACGAGTACTTTCTATCCCAAAGCCTTACAACTAGTTGATGTCCCTAAACCTAACCACGTAGTTTGAGCTTAAACCTAACCACGTAGTTTGAGTCTAAACCTTACAAGTAGTATTTATAATATGTGAACTATTTGAAAGCAAGTCTTTATTTAAAAGTCAAATCAGACATAGCATTTAAAGTATCACTGCTAACTTGACAACAGAACCCTTCACGTCATAAAACTGAGGCTAGAGGGGATGGTAGTAGCAAGAATCCCATATGGAAATCTTAAGTTAGTAAAACTTTTCTGACACAACCCGTATACCTTAAACTCCAAATCACTGGGACTAAACTGCATCTTCACAAACAGAGTGTTATTACAATTTAAAATGCAATACTGTAGGTGTCAGACAAGAAAAGAAAATGAAGTATCTGAGGAGAATCTTAGCGAAAGGCGACAGTTCTGATGGGTTTTCTGTTTCATAAAGAAGAGAGAGACATCTTCATTGTCTCATGAGTGGACTGTGTGTGTCTCATGTGTCCCCAGGACATCATCATCTCAGACACTTCAGACGGTTATCGCTTATCATCCTATAAACTGGAAAAGGTACCGAGACACAACATAATTTAAGTGCACAGAAGTTTGTCTGGTGCTGAATACTCAGGACCTAATCGGCTATCCACAGCGGATCTGGTGGAGTAATCACACTTTGACGAAGCACGTCACTGAAATTAGACACTGCAGATGGAAAACATACCTGCCGCCTGCACAAAGCTCAGTTAATCAGCTGAAAGAGAGAGACGTCACACAGGCAAGCTGTTGTGGATGAGAGTTGCTGTAAGGAGAAAAAGTTAATTAATTCAAAAATAAAGTTTTTCTTGCTGGAATTATCGGCAAAACTGTAGTCATACTTTTTTGATACTTCTTGATATTGTATATCTGGAAGTGATTTGAGTGGAAAGGCAACTGGATTTAGACTTCTGAAAATGTGCGTGTGATTATGAATATTACGATCTGTGAATCAATAATAAAAGTTGCAAAGGAATGGCACAAAACCTGAGACACTTTGATGCCGAAAATGTTGGATGAGGAAACAATACTAAGCAACACGTTCTCACCTTATCAAACATTGTTAGCTTTTAACACAATCCGCATTATTTCTTTCATGTTTTGACGGTGTTGGAAAAGACAAAATCAGGTGAACTTCACAGTCATCGCCATGGTAACATAATGAACATGTGGTTAGCATTGTGAAATGGTTTGGTTAGGTTTAGGCAAGAAATCTACTTGGTTAGGTTTAGGAAAACATCATGATTAGGGTTAGATGTCGTGTACGTTAAATAAAGTTAAATTTGAACTTGATGCAAAACCATCATGACTAGCCATGTACACAATAATGTGCCCGTCTTAGCTGCCTATATGGCTGGACAGGAATATTTTGACTTTTCGAATATTGGTTCATTGAGTAGGTATTTGCTTTTCAATCCTGGGATTTGGATATTTGAATATAGGCTACTGCAAAATATGTTGTACTTCTTTAATCAAACCCCCAGGATTATCGACATGCATAAGACAATCTAAACCTTTTGGAAAATGTATTTTGAATGAAATAACAAAGAGCAATGTCTTTAGAAGTGTTGCAAGGAGAAATGTTCAGCCGAGTCCTTCAGGCTTCAAGCTCAGCGCCGCCTCCTTCCCCCTCGACCTCAGCTTTGATTATTAGCGGTTGATTAGCGATGTAGCTTCGGAAGGCCAGAAAATGGTATTCAAAACAGCCTTACTGTCTAAAAAAAACATGTCTGAATGGAAAATAACTGATGAGGAAGGATGGCAAAAAACTCAAGTGTTACACTGGCTCCATTCTCTTCAAGTGCTCCAGTAAACACCTTGAAAACGAAGCAGCTAAATGGAATCCAGCCATCATTCATTTTATTATTTACACATGTCTGAATGTCTTCTGCGAAAAAGACCCAATGGACAATGAGCAATATAATGGATAAGGAATTCACGCTATGGCTGCTGTTGCATGTGCAGGTGTGTAACAAGCTTATAGTGCATCTGGGTGGACGACAGTTTCAACATCAGTAATGGGTTTCCTCTACTGTTGGAGACGAGCCAGGTGCCGATCGTTACGCAGTTATCAGATGTTGAAAGATAGCAAACAGCTGCACATCTGACAGACCGTTCTGAGGAAAAAAAAAAAAAAGTTACTGTTGATTGTGAAGAAGAAGCCATGAATATTTAAGGCAATTATAATGAGAGGCTTACTTTTGTGAGGCACTTAATGGTCTCTAAGTTATAGATGAGCGGTCAAAAGGTTGAAGCCGATGCGAGAGCTCAAGAGAAAGTCGTAACTCTCTGAGCAAGTTAATTGGTAGCGCCTGTTGTCTCTTGGTACATCTCAGGCTCTTTACACTTCCTCATTTTCCCTTTTCTCCCTCTCCGTCATCAATGTCTTCTTTCTCCTCGTTTTATGCCGTCTTCTACTATCCCGCTTTCTTCTTCTCCTTCTTCAGCTCGGGTTCACCTATAATCGAGGGTGTGTACGTCGAAGCATACATTGCGAACGCGACCCGTGAAGCCCGTGTTGTCGTAAAAAAAGGAAAAAAGAACATTGGCTCTTAATGAGCTTGTGTAGTGGGCTCTTAAAAGCAGGGAAGAGGAGGCACCCCCATACATCAATGTATGAAATGGTTGTAAATTTATACAAGAGTTTTGTTTGCTCCCGGACTGAAGGGAGAGATAACAAGGCTCACTGACTTTGTGCTGACTCTGCAAACTGCTGACAGGAAAAAAAGAAAAAAAAAAGTCAAGCCAGTCGATACTCGAGACGCGTAACACGGATCGATGACGTTCACACTTTTCTCCAAAGAGCGGACGTCTCTGAAAAGCACAGACGTCTCCCTGAGCCAAACAGGTCAATATTATCTCTTGAATGCATGTTTTTTTTTTTTCTGCCATGTTGATCAGCATACGTTATTTATAAAAAAAAAAGTGTTTGGAGCTGTCTCATTGCTGTGGTGCATTATTCCCAAACCATCATTAATTATTTCTCGATTCAACTGTTTTTCCCCTTGTTTATTGTTTTGCGCTGGGAAAAGAAGAACAATGCTTACAGTCCTCGTCGAGCTGCTGGGAAGCAAAGCCTCGGTGCTCAGCCAGTGAACCTGCTCTTCTTAATGAAATGCTTCATGTCTGAAGCTTAGTTTGTTCTAGATGTCTTTATAATGTCACGGCCTGGAAATTCAAGTGGGTTTTTGCTTTTTAACCCAGGCATTGTTTTTTAGGCACTGTGACTATATAGTGGGGTTTTTTTAGCCCTCACGTCTTTCTCAATTGTTCCCTCAATTGCTTCGGGTGCTCGTTTGAAAACTTTTGTAGTGGTCAAACTGTGTAATTACATCGTTACGTGACACATTGGAAAAGTACTTTTCCCCACAAGCCGATCAAATTTGGAAAAGTATAAAAGAGCCACGCGGTTAAATTTTCGTATTCCCATTCAAGAATGACCGAGCTGTGTCTCCATGGCTGCGTCCAGGTTTTAACGTTGCGTCCTTGGTTTGTCCACATCCTGAATCAAACTTCATCCATTGCACTTCCTGTCTGGAACACTGACTCCACTGTGAGAACTTTCGTGACTCCAGCTCCAAAAATTAAACATCCATAAAACCTCAATCGACTGCTTTTTTGGGGGGCCTTTTGGGGTCACAAAGCTGTGGACATAACACTGACACATTATCACAATATGATGTTGCTGTGTCAGCAAACAGATTACAAAGATATTTGCAAATCTAACAGATATGTAACAGCATTAGCATTCATTAGGATTCCTGTTTGTAGCCATCTGGTGGATGTAAGCTCGGGTCTCCAGCAAATCCTGAGGGAAATATTTGGCTCTTTAACCGCTAATTACACCACTAGCTAGTCACCAACCATCTCTGTTTACCATTTGGAGCTGGGATGTCGGTGTACAGCGGCTTTATCGGTGCTTAAAACAGCTGCCTGCTGTGGATAGACACAAGTTTGATGAGAGCAGTGAGAATCAATACAAACAGTTAATTTGAATGTTGAAAAAGATGCTAAGGACACTGAGGAAAGCTGCCGTTCAACGATAATTCTCTGCGGGCTTGTGACCAGGAGTGATGCCTTTCATATCGCACATGCTTGTTTGGTTTGACGCTGACACAAGGACCGTGATTACTGCGGCTTTAATCACAATAAAAACCAGCGCTGAGGAAGATTTACACCATAGATGAGCCACAGCAGATGCAAAATGTTCAGTTTTTTCTTCTTCTCTTTTTCGGAGGAACAGCTAATTACAGTACATATGAATGATTATTAATTGGCAAGTGTGACATTTAGGATGTTCCAGTTGGCGATTTCATGTCTGCTAAACATCTGCGGTGAAATGAGCATCAGGGCGCTTCAGCTTTTCAAGCGTTTTATCATCGAGTTAATGTAGACCACGAGGATAAAGAAAGAGTCGAGGAAACTTCACAGAGCTCTGCAGTTAAGTGAAGTGAGAAAAAAAAGCAAATATGATCTGCTGTCAAGATGGCAAATGAAGCTCCTTGGTGAGTTATTTGGCTAATTATTAATATCATTTGGAGTATTTCTGTCTGCGGCTTTATCCGCTTCCCAACGCTGTGAATCAGCTTTTCCCACTAAAGCATGTCAAAAAGGGTATAACGGGTGAAAAAGGGCTTCTGTTTGCATGCTGGGTCTGTTTGCATGCTGCGTCGCTCTAGGTGTGTGTGTGTGTGTGTGTGTTTGTTTACTGTAGATCAACACTTTTCAAATGAGCCTCTCAGCCTCTCAACACTTGATAGAACGCCAACTTTTACTGGCGTCTGCAAAAAAAAAAAAAAAAAAAATCGCCTCTTCTGTCGACCGGAACTCGAATTTCGAAGTGAGATTTTTGCGACTGTTGCGGCTCAGTTTGAAACAATTACAAGCCATTCACTGATTTATCTACATTGCGTCGACGCACAGACCCTTCACCCGACATGTTTCTACCCTGCGGCTGGCTCACTTGAGCAGCATTTAATTCCTCACAATGTGTGAAATTACACTGCTTTTCATTTGGATTCAATCCGGGGGAGCCCTGCGGAGTCTCCACCTTGTTATTAACGTGCCCTTCGCATGCTGCTCGCGTCAATCAGCTTAAAAAAAAAAGGGGGAAAATCCTTCCTCTGGGTCGACAACTGTGTCCGATGACTAATCTTTTTCTCTCCCTTTCTTCACCGCTGCATTGTTATTTGCTTCTTATCTCCAATCCTTCATCCAAGTCCCGCAGAACACATTGTTATCATTAATAATCACCATTATTTTCTTTGTATTGTAAGATAATTCAACACATGTATCCAACTACCTCAGTGGGATAAAGTGCTAAGGTGTGAAAATGCTCGTCCAGCTCCATATTTCTTCAATAAGTGCTGATTTCCAGCAGCAAGTGTCCAAATAACCATTTCTTTTTTTCCACCGTTCACACTCTCCATCTTTGGTTTTATGAAGTTATTCCTCCTGCCAAGCGATAAAAAATACACAAAGAGAAGCAGTCATTTTGTGGAGTTAATGCTAAAGTCCTGCTCAACAAAAGGAGTCAACACTCCTGTCTTATCTAATTCCGACGTGTGGAAGTCTCACTTTCTCCTGCACGCGCCCACTCATCGTACCTCTCAGGTCTCATTTAACAAGTTAGAAAGGAAAATTGTTGTGATCCACAGAGACTTTTTAGCTTCTCGGCAGAGCCCTTGGCAAGCGCTGCAGTCCCATCTGCAATCACGCGTCTCTATACTTAGACGCGTACCTTGCTCTCCGGTGCAGGATCCTACACGGCAATTAAAAAATGTGCTATAGTCTCATTTAAACGTATCCATCAAAGGCAGGTTTCTGGCATGCTGTATGTACACCTGCGGAGGTTTGGGGGTTCTTACATAAAACAACACAGGGTTCTCACACCGGAGGTCCAAATCCACACATGCTTTGCATCAAAACACAAAAACCTTACTTGAACTCAGCCATGTATTGGTTTTTACTTGCAATTCATTCCAGCTGAATTCACCTGTAATATGCCTTCAGTCCGCACTCATTCAGGACCTAAACAAGTCATTTTCGGTCAGTGTCGACAGGTTGTAGAGAGATTTACCTTCGTAATCGGATAGTTTTGACAGAATGTAACATTAAAGCTCAACAAGCGCAGACTTCATTCATTTTTTATCGTGAAAGTTCAAACACCGGGCTGTAAACAGGAGAAATCTTACAGTCGATCGTGCTATTCGGTATTTATTCCACCATATGAAAAGCTGCAGAATACGGCGGAAAGCTTTCATTTCCAGGTTAAATATACATATTGACTGTGAGCAACAGTTAGTAAGTGAGTTCATACAGTGTCGTATGTAAAGATTTTCTTCTATGAATGTGTAAAAACACACTGAATGTAACAAAATCTCCCCCCCCCCAAAGCACTGTGAGGTATATAAAACAACCTCGTGCACAGAAATAATCAAAGGAAGGTTTGAAAATCGAAAAAAATCTAACTTTCATAAAATCTAATTAATGACAAACAATAATTTGTTTGTCCCTAGATTATGATATAAATAACATTTACAAGTATTTCTTACCACAAACTTAAGTAGATCGTCGTTCATCATCGTGGCTTGCTCATTAAAACAGCAGCCTGGTTTTCCAATCGAAATGTGTCTCACTTTCCAAAATCTGGAAGAGAAAGTGGGAATATGTTTGTTTCCCGCATTTATTCAGAGCATCAGTAGGTGGCAAAATTATATGAATGTAGCTTGGTTTAAAGAGTCCCAGTCAAACCTCAAACAGTGAAAATCAATAGAAAACACAACAGAAACATGACATTTAGTTAGTATGTGAGGAAGGTGTTTATTTTATTTTTTTAGCCTGACACTATTTTTTTGGGCATCTCTCAGCTGATCAGTCATGTGATTAAAAGATGTAATTTGTAAAAAAAATATGGCCAGAATTATAAAGGTTGCTCCAGGTTGGGCCAGCATATCACCAGGGTAACCAGTAACTGCTGCAGCTACTTTTAGCTAGTTAGCTTATGGCTCAGTTAGCATTGGAGACGGTTGAGTTTACCCAGACAAATCCGCAGATCATTGGGGGAGTCAGCACAGTAAAAGAAAGAAACTTGAATTCAGAAGACAAATAGTTTAATTTTTATGTTCAGTAAGGAAAGTATTTTCTTTTTCTTTGTTTGAGTTGAGCTGAAACTCGCCTCAGGATGGGCTGCGGCTAGCTGGTTAGCATGCTAACTTCAGTGGACATCTTTTTAACACAGCACAAAGACGTCCTAACCCTAACGTCAACACAGTTGAGGCTTCACTTTCTGTTAATATTGTTTCTCTTTTAAAATGTTTAAACAAAAATTCAGGCCACATAAGAAGTCGTGTCTTATGTTGTCAGTTAGTGCTGCTGACGGCGGGATGAACACCGAGCCTGCTGAATCTTTCCCCCCCTCCCACTCTTGTACTTTTCCTCCCTTTTCCTCTCTTGTAGTTTGCGACGATAAGAATGCGGGGAGTAATTATGAGCGAGAGTTTTTACATCAATAGCTCTGCTGGGCTGAATAAAAAAGCTAAACAGCGGCATGTTTTCTGCCTGATTAAAATTCCTTTGGTCCTCACTCGACAGACTTCTAATGCATCAGTTCCAGAGATGGCTGATTCTTGTGCACGAAAAAAGAAAAAGAGAAAAAAGGAAAAATTCAGTTACAGATGTAGAGGAGGGGTGTTTACAGAGGCTAGTGAACATACTGTTATAGTTTGAATTCACTTGCATATATTTGCGTTTGAATATCCCCCCATGGCATATTAGTAGAAGCAGTTTTAGCTGCAGTAGCGCTTTAATAAACCAACCGAGGGAATTTAACTGAAGGAATGTAAAGATAAATCACACACGGAACGTGAGCAACCATTCGTGTCTACATGTACTGAATGAGAGAGTCCGGTTACGGCCATTAACCAGTTCCAGCCCACTGGTAGCAAATGCACGATTCAGTCTCGACGCATTTTGAGGATAAAATACTCTGAAGCAGTCGGAATCAGGCTGGGGTTTGTTGCCCAGAAGTATTTTCTTAGCTGTTGTGAAATCAAGATTACATTTGAAAGTTGGCCCCGTAGCTTTCAGGGTTCTGTTATTTTTCTCTTTTGGTTTGGTTTTCTTCCAGCAAAATGGAATCGTAAGTCAGAACACATAAAATCATGTCTGCTGACATTCTGTAATACGAAATTACACGTTATTGGTAGCTTTTATCCACACATGACATTTAATAATGGCGGTTTAACCATTCTCACTGGTCACATTTTCAGAAAAAACCCCAACTCCCCCAACAACGGCATCCGACAGGTCACCAGCCTCCGCACACCCGAAGCTCTTGCATTAACATTGTTCCAAACCATTAAACGAATTTTCACACAGCTCCGTACAAAAGGAGGAGCACACAATGCAAGACATGATTCAATTACTTGGGAGGCATCTCGCGCTGGGCAATATTTTCATATCAGGCCGGAGTTTCCCTGCGGGTCACCGTCTGTCATGAGGCTGGATAATATCACGTTAATGCATTTCAACATTTACCATTATGGCCTCATTGTGCTGCAGCCACTCAGCGTGAAGCACACTAAGAAAAAAAATGGAGGCAGCATGTGCATATCAAGCAGCTATGTTTGAATCCCCTACAGCCGAAACTTACCAGCTTCTACTGCGGGGAATCTAAAAGGGAAGAAGGGTGTATTTAAGTGTTTTTACTCACATTTATTCTCACAGAGCTCCGGGAAAACAAACTGATCCCAGTCAATGTTTATAATTTATACTTCCACCTGCCAGTGTTTCTCTCAGAGGCCTACAGCGAAACACTGCCTCAGCACATAGTTAGGAATTTTCATAAGACTAAATGAGTATCGTTATTAAATTAAGTGCAGTATGAGTTGTTCTCCCTTGTGTTTCGACACCAGCACATTTATAATTCCATGCTTTTTAATGTTTTTAGTGCTACGAGCTTCATTGCGCTTTTCTCCGTAGTCCATACCCCCGCAGAGGGTAATTGCAGGAGTAGCTTTTTGTCCTTGTTTTTGTTCAAACTCAAGTTGGGGACAGGGCTCGGCGTTCCTCTCCAGCAGTGTGAATGTACACAGAGGGCTGATGGGAATCCACTCATGCATGTTGTCCCGTTGCGACAGCTACTTCAACAGACGCAGGCGAACAGCAGAGGCAGTGATTAAGGTACAAGGTTTGAGCTGATGATTAATGGTGTATACATTTTGTTCTGTGCATGGAAAGAATACGTTTTATTATTCAAGAATAATGAAAACAAAAGAGCAAAAGACACAATGAAATTATAGGTTTCTCGTGTCCAGTAAAAGGAGATACATGAAACTCATTTGTTGTTCGATGTGACTGACGTGTTTTATTGATTGTTGTTGACTGGCTGCTCCTTAAAGCAGAAAGGATGTTCCACCAAGCTTAAGACAGCCCAGGTTGTTGAAAGCACCGATACACGTTATTAATCAAAATTCAATTTCACGACAACATTTGTTACAATGGTAACAAGCAAAAGGAGCCCATTCAGGTTCTTGACACATCATGTATGTGAGTAATCCATCATAGTTATTTCAAAATGGTAATTATAACGTCACACAAACATTATAATGAGTTTTCATGCAAAACAAAGTTTAGAAGAAGGTGGAAAAAAATCCTGGTCCACATGACAAAAACAGTCTTTATTATGGTTCTATGGAGCAGACACAAAATGGCCACAAAGAGATGCAAACTGACCCTATTACGACTACAAAGACACGCAAAGTGATTTGAAACAAGACACAAAATGACAAGGAAGACACACAAAACAACTATAAAGACATGTGAACCAACTACAGAGAGACAAAATGTTCACATAGACAAACATGACCGTAGAGAGATGCCAAACAACTACAAAGACACAAAAACAACTACAAAGAGACACAAAACTACTACAAAGAGACACAAAGTGACCACAAAGCGCTGCAAAACTACAACAAAAAGGACCCAGTGCATCAGAAAAAGACACAAGACGACTACAAAGGCCATCAATAGGCCAACTAAAAAGTAAAGCAACTGCAAAAAATGGCTACAAAGACAATAAAAGTGACTACAAAGAGACGCAAAAAGATGCAAAAAGGTTAAGAACAGACACAATATGACCACAAAGAGATGTCAAATGACCCCGAGGTCACATAAAATGATCACAAAGTAGATGCACAATAACTAAAAATAGTGGCAAAATGACCACAAAGAGACAAAAAGCAATGCAAATGCTAAACAACTATAGAGAGACAACGTTACTCCAATAAGCAACTACGAGAACACATAAAATGATCAGAAAGGGGAAAAAAATGACCGTAAAAAGACAGAAAACATAAAAATGAATAAAAAAGTGCTTTTGTCCATTTTCCTCTTTAGGAGAAGTTGGGGTCCTTTAATATGTCTGCGACCCGTCCGTGCTCATAGCATTTCATTCCATATCTCTCGACTGTCTTTGTTTTCAATTTCATCCTAACTGTCCAGTTCCGGATGATTTATGTGTCCTGTCAGCTCAAATTTAACCAGCACTTTGACTTTAAGTTTTTAAACTTACTCGTGTCAACTCGGCACACGGCTGCTGTGCCAAGAATTTCGTCACCTCGGTTACCTGATACTTAAAAGACTGATGTCTGGGAGAAGTAACTTGAAAAGCAATGTAAGAGGCTCTAAGGTTTTTATTGATTAAAGCGCTAAATCTCTGACAAGCTGTGGGCCCGGTGCATTTCTCCACAGTGTTGACATTAGTATGTGTTGCTCACGGCTGCATATAAAACTGTTGGTGGTATTAATGTGAATGTGCGTATGAAGGTGTGAGAGAGGGAGGCGGAGGGAGAGTATAGCTGTGTTAATATATTTATTGTTTTAATAAATGGACTTCAACTAAAAGGCCAATCTATAATGCGGTAGATGTTTCGTTATACATCAATACGCACCATCAGGACTGTGTGGAGCTCCATTTACAAGACTGATGTTTATGTGAAGTGTACATGGGGGGAATGTAAGGGCGCCTCGATTACACATGTCCATACTGGACTGCCTGGCGCTGAGAATCGATATTGAATTCCACTCAGCCGGACGAGAGAACGTGATAATGTTTTGGATCACTTCTCTTGATCACTTGGTTGGCAAATTATGAAGCCACAAGAATCGGAAGCAGCTCACATTGATCTCTGAAGTCTTGCCCCGGGGTTACTTGTAACCTCCCAACCAGGAGCACCGAGGTCCGCTCAATAGGGCTCGCTGGCTCAGCAATCAAATTATACAGATGCTGCCTCAGTGGGACCGGCGCTGGAGCAGATGTGAGCTACAAGGAGTGGTGTTTAAAAAGCGGGGGAACATCCCCTCTTAAAAGAGAATTCCCATTATGTGTCTAACACAGGTTAATCTGTACTGGAGCAAACATAATATAATCTTCGCCAAGGGACAAATTTAGCAGCTCCTCCGTTGGGAATGAATTGACCTTGTGCACTAATAAAATGTTTGTTTGAGCTTTTAAATCAAAATGACCTTCATTTCGTTATATTGGCGACGGCAACGGACCATAAAATGTGACCATATCCTATAAAATCCCGGAAGGAAGTCAGCGCGTCCGCAGCCTTTGTCCTTTGCACAATAAATGGTCAAAGCGTTTGTCTTTACAACCAGTTTGGAAATTCCCAGCTGTCTGCCAAATAATGTATGGAAGATTACACAAATCCTAAAAAAAAAGAAAATGCAGAAGAGAGTATAAAAAGACTGTGGTCCACTTCACATATACGTCTTTATTACTGTTCATAGGTATGGGAGGATTTTTCAGCAGACCAACATGGGCAAAGGCTTAGAGACACAAAACTACCAGAAAGAGATGCAAAATGACCCCATAACAAGTACAAAGTAATGCAAAAAGTTTACAAAGAGACACAAAACAACTACAAAGAGGTACAAAACAACTACAACTCTATTCACAGACAGAAAACAAATGTTAAATACAAAACAATCACAGAGAGATTTGAAACAACTACAAACAGACCAAATGTTCACAGACAAAAGTGACTACATAGAGACAAAACATGACCACAAAGGGATGCAAAACAACTACAAAGAGATGCAAAATGTTTACAGAGAAAAACAAAACAACTACAAAGAGATGCAAAATGTTTACAAAGAGACTCAAAACAACTACAAAGAGGGACAAAACAACTACAACTCTATTCACAGACAGAAAACAAATGTTAAATACAAAACAATTACAGAGAGATTTGAAACAACTACAAACAGACCAAATGTTCACAGACAAAAGTGACTACATAGAGACAAAACATGACCACAAAGGGATGCAAAACAACTACAAAGAGATGCAAAATGTTTACAGAGAAAAACAAAACAACTACAAAGAGGCACAAAACAACTACAAAGAGACACTTAACAACTACAACTCTGTTCACAGAGAGAAAACAAATGGTTAATACAAAACAACTACAAAGAGATGTGAAACACCTACAAACAGACCCAATGTTCACGGACGAAAGTGACTACGTAGAGACACAACGTGACCACAAAGGGATGCAAAACAACTGCAAAGAGAAGTGAAATAACTCTTTGTGATGTGAAACAACTACATAGGGACACAAAATGACAACAAGGGTGCAATAAAGAGACACACAACATTTCCAAAGTGTTGTGAAACAACTACAATGAGACATAAAATGTTCACAGTGATAAAACATGACTGTCAACAGTTTGAAAACAAGCAGAAAGAAACACAAATTGAAATAACGAAAGTAATGAAAGAAATGTCAAGCAACTACTGACGTAAAATGTTCACAATGACAAAACATGACTGTAAGAAGATATAAAACAACTACAACGTGAGTACAAAGGGCACAAAACTGCTGCATAGAGCCACAAAGTGACTACAAAGTGATGCAAAACAGCCACAAGGAGACACAACCCGGCATCAAAGAGATGTTAAACAACTACAAGGTGACATAAATTGATCACAGGACTATGAAGGGGAAATTTGCAGCCCTCTTGCACTCAAATGTATGGAAAGATGAGATCAAACCTGATGGCTGCTGACAAGATATTCCTCACAAAGTGTGTTAAAAACTGGAAGACATGAATGTCCTTGTTGTGTCGAGTCCAATATGAGCAATAATGATGCAAGCACAGTGTACACTGACATTTCAAACTGCTCTTTTGGAGTTAAATTTAGAAATGTATTCACTGTGAAGCCAGACTCAAAACCCATCAGCTAATCACGCGTGATTAGCCTCTGGGGGAACGGGCAATGCAATGGGACTGCAGGGAAATTATTAACAGTAATCTTTTCTTTCTTTTTTTTTTTACACCCACACATAAAATGAGTAAAATGAAAGAAAATCGAAATATAAGGTGGAATCAAACATAAAGATAAATGTTTTAAATCTGCTGCAGATATGACTTTGGCCATATTATGCAGAGAATTGAAAAACTTTAAAGGTGACATAAGGAGATAAGTCTCCTCTCCCACACTGCAGCCAGGCTTTCCAATGTTTTAGGCCATGAAGTCCGTGTTTTACGGTTATTGAGGTAGTTACAACCGCTGAGGAACGGAGGAGATGGCGATAAAGAGACTTTGGGCCGAGAGAGGCTTATTGGATACATAATTTAAAAAACTAAACTTGCTGCTAACTTGTTTTTTTTTTTTTTATGTGTTAACGGGGAGGTGTTTTTAAAGATTGCAGTCGCGTAAATAAATGTGATTTGAGCCTCACAGACTGAAAACACGGGCCACTTCGATACTGATGTGATGATTCAAGGAGGCAGAGGGCTTGTTAGACTTTGTCACTGCTGCACTGATTGAATATTCAAAAGAATACGTGCTATGTGGCTGCAGGGTAAGGCATAATTGTACATTGATGTAATTGAAGTTGAACAGTGTAAAGAGAGTCGACAACCCTGATCCCAAAAGAATAGGGATGCTGTGAAAAACATGGCGTGCCATTTCTTTGCTGTATGTGTTTTCAGGGTTTATTTGGGTCTTTTGCTCTAGTTTGCTTTCCTTCCACACTTCCGCGCTGCATCGGCCTCCTAAGCCCAGCCCTTTTTCCCAGTGTTCACTCCATCAGCTTCTTCCCTGCCTTCCTGTTGCCCCCACTAGTTACCCTCACCTGTGTTCCTCTGCGCGTCTCCACCTAGTCATCATCCCCTCGTTAGTTCAGTTTGTATTTAAGTCCAGTCGTCCTGCTGTTTTGTGTTGTTGTCCTGATCCCTGCTGTCCAGTTATCCTGCTCCCCTGGATTGTTTCTGCCATCTCTTGCATTTGGGTCTACAGCCGTTAAAACAAGTTTGAGATCATTTTCACATGTTTTTCTACAGGATAAAACTTGTCAGTAAATTCCCCACGTGTTTTTACATGTCGTTAATAAAAAAAGACTGTTTCTAACCAGGGGCGGAATGAGACCACAGAGGTTGTTGGGTGAATGTTGTTGGACCGATCACAGAGACCCATCTGCTCACTAGTCCGTCGTTACAGGTCGACTTTAATTGCAAACTATTCTAACTTTGCAACTTGTAGATCAATCAATCATGACTGATCTACTTAATTTGGATTCAATCATGACTAATTGATTTTCATTGTGTGAGTGAAGGTCCAGGGGTTGGCTTCCAACTGTGAGGGGCCAAAGGTAACAGACGATAAAGTGCTTAGCTAAGTTTGACCTGCATGCCAAATGGTGGGAGATGCTTAAGACATTTCAACTCCTCTTTTAGTCTATTGGATAATTTACCAAAGTGACCAATTAGAAGAAGTGGGTGTGTACTGGAAAAGGGACTCTAAAGGCCCGTGCAGGAAGAGAAGAGAGAGAGGGTGGCACTTGGTAGATCTCCTTAGATCAAAGGCTGATAGGAGTTCTGATCAGGCAGAGGGAGAAGCATTTTGGCATTGCTTTTCCAGAGATTTGATAATATCAGAGTGCGGCCGCTTCTGATCCGGACGCAGGGCTCAAGATTCTGTTTCAATAAAGATTGCTCTATCATTCCACCCAGCCTTGCCTCCGCAGAATTATTTTATCATCGAACTACACGCCGACTCATTGGAGGAGAAAAGCCCAGAAACTACAGTAGTAAGAAGCTTAATGGTGATGATGCTGAAGTCATGCAACTGCATTTAAAGCCTCATGTTAGCTTTTTACTTCAAGCAATTCAGTTACACTTTGTGTTCATCTGTGAGGATTATCTTGCTGAACAAAATGTGTTGGTATTATAATACTAACTTCAAGATTAGCCCCTTAAAATACATTGTCCTTGCAGCACTCCATTCCAAGAGCAACATGAACTGTGCCCATTTTGTTTGTATTGCTGCTCTTACTGTATGATATCATCAACTCAATGCTACAATTACTAGCAAGCTAACTTCTGTTCAGACCAGAGGACATCAGTTAACACGGTCAGTCGTTCAACCGAAACACTGACTTATAAAGGTGATAACAAACATTTAGGCATCGTAGATCTAGATTTATTGCCTCAAAATTGCTTGGAAACACATTTAGTTGGACTGGTAAGGGTTAGCCTGCTTCTTACAATAGAATCCTACGCCTCACACTTTAACGACTTTAACTCACAGAACACCATATCAGTATAAAGTCAATGAATCAAACTCGCCCCACAGTAGATAAACAGGGAAATCTGTCTGAATGAAAGGCGGGCCAGATGTATCTGCCAAAACAAATGAAACATGAGCTCACAGATTAGTCGGGTTCCCAGACTACTTTTGAACTGTCCCATTTGTTATGTTGATACTGAGAGAATGTCCCCCAGGTTTAGAGGCTGCTGAAAGTCTGTAAACTGGATACAAAAACATCAGTTTTTCTCAGCATCCAGATTCTCAGAGAAGAGTTTGTAATGCACACAAATAATTCTGTTCCTGTTGTCAGGGCTGTGTGGACTGTACGTGAGCTACTGTTTTGTTTCAGTCGTCGTCTTCCAGCCTCACTTCGCGTTAATTGGATTGAATTAATACGACAGACACTGTGACACAGGATGCCGGGGACCCTCATGAGCGTTAAAACACCTTTTAGCTTTTCTTTCAACCAGCTGTTTCAAATTACTTAGATCTCTCCAGTGTTCATTAATGGAAAACGGCGATAAAATATTCATGCAAGTTAATAAAGCTAGCACATAATAAGGCTTAATTAAATGTGCTAGCTTGTTTGTGCGAACCTGAGCGACTACAAACTTGAGGGATACGTTTATGGCTTACAACTGATGTTTGTATTATTCATAAGAAGGAGTTGAGTCGGAAGAGACACCCGCGATTCAAAGTGACGGGAACCAGGAAATGTATTTAACAGGCATAGCAGGGCTTCCTTATGAAGGGATCCTCGCTGAAACAAGGGTGGGAACATCAACACTTAACGGCAAAAACATACACATCTTCTTCTTGAATATACTAGAGCGGTGGCTGGATGACAAAGACGAAACTGAGAGCTTCATTTGAATCTCATTTCATTTGAATCTTACACACACTGTACAATCATGGTCGTAAAACAGGACGATTTGTTTACGCGCCACAAAGAGACGACTGGATTTATTGAAGACTGTCTGGAGTAGATAAAGTTGACAAATAACATAATCTAAAATGACCAAAAAAAAAAAAAAAGACAATGGAACTGAAGCGGAGCTCTGAGAGATGTTACCACTTGCATTTGACAAATGAACGCGATGCGAGTTGAATGTCAGAAATAATGACAAACACAGCGCAAGACTCACCAGGCGCTTAGGGAAATTATGGCCACGGCAAAAGAAAAGAAAGGGGGGGGAAAACAGTTCTGGTGTAATGGAATTGTCAGGGGCACACATCATTGATTTAATGCATGCAGTTACATTCGCCTCATTCAAAGGTAATAGGCAATGAATAAAAGGCCCCGGTCGTGACTAAATACCAAGAGAGCAGAGAGGTGACAGGAATGAGGATGTGCTGGCCCACTGGATAGAGGTTAAAAGGTGTAGTCGGCCTCTGAGCACATCATACTGTGTGTGTCGAAGTTATCATACGGCACAATTTGTCTGGTTTCGACTCTTTTTATCTCTCTCTTTTGAAATGATTCAGAAACATTTGCGTCGCTGGATTGGGTTTATTTTGTCGCCCATCTGTTCCTCCTCTGAGCGAGAACATTTTTATTTTTTTTTTGTCTTTGATTGAATATGCCGTTTTATCCACACTCCCTTACATTTTAATTATTCCCACGCTCTACCTTTTCCGTACAAACTATATTGGAAAGTATCCTGTAAAGCTGAACTCACTGGAGCTTCTTCAGCGGGCTGTTAAAACAACAGCAGCCCAGAGGGAACAGGCACTGAGGACCATTCATTCGGTGAACAGACCATAAAAGTGATTCTGCACATTAACTGTTTCCACCCTGTTTGAGTTAAAGCTATAATATGTTGGAATTCCTTTGATATATATGAGTTATGTACTTAGATTAACCAAAATGTTGCCACCAAGAGACATCCACACGTTTATTCTAGCTAACAGTGCATTGAATCTGGTCCCCTGTTGCTATTTCCAGGATTTGAAAACTGGCGAAAGTGACTAAACTTAACATGGATAAAACATTATGCGTCAGATTTTAATCCATAGTGGTGGTTGTTTAATGGTGTGTTCACCATCAGCGAAGATATCACGTGTTAAAAGCCAGATAACTTTACGTTAGCTGTAAACTGATGTTAGCAAGCGCCGCTTCCAGTCGAAGTCACCCCGGCTGATCGCTGCTGCAGTCAGGTTGATAAACAGGAGTGAAGATTAATCCCCTTTTTTATCCCAAAAGATAAAGTAATCTCTGAGCCTCCCTTCTGTCGGTTAACAACTCTGGTTCAGAGCTGAATCCGATGTGACTCTGGCTGTTCATTCCTCCAGGGAGTCAGGCTCTGCACCATGTCTTTATTTTTTTTTATAGAGAGCCTCCTAGCGGAAGAATTTACTTATTGTACCATTAACTCCTGATTTCTGCACATCAGTATTCCAGTAAAGATTCACTGGACCTACAGCATTCATAAAAACCTCTTTTCCCTCTACTAGAACTTGTTGTCTCATGCAACAATACGGTTAGGGACTGTAGAATGGGTAATCAGATCCACAAAAGCAGCAACAGCATTCATACTTTAACCCCCCCGAGGAATGAATTTCCAGTTGCTGGTACTTCGTCCAGAGCACCATGTGTTGAGCTCAATGGCTCCTGAGTGGGACAGTTACGAGTGATGGCGAACTGAATGGCTGTGCGTTTTTCTCCTGCCTGCCAGTCTCATCTCCACTCCCTGCCAATACAGAAGTATTTCCCTGCAACGCCCTGGGCTCTGTTGTTATTTCTTTTTAAAACTGTGTGCATGCACAAGCGGCGAGGTTCAAAGGGCTTTTGAGGATGCAATCCAATTCCCGACGCACACATCCACAGTCGTCTGTCTGCTCCTGTTTTTTGCAAAGAGGCGGGGAGGTTTCAGTCTGAAAGCATGGTCGTGTTCTTGTTTTTGTGTTATTACGGAACACAAGGTTAAGTCACCCCCCTCTCGCTGTTTGTCTCAGTCGCTGACATTCCATTATTTTTTTGTGGGGGAATATTCTGTCTTTCCCGGGACTAAAAGACTGTTACTGATCAGATCACTTCCTTTTCTCATGTCACCGAGAAATGGCTCATTCTTTATTTTTGAAGTGTTTCATAGGTCAGTCCTGTGGAAATAAGATGCTAATTTTCTTCCCGGCAGGCTGGCAGCAGTGCATTCATCTCTGGACTTGTCTCGGAGTAATGTCACCGTGAAGATCTGTCTTTCTCAGAGGTGCGCCGGCGTCAGTAGTTTTAGTAGGTGCCCCAAAACAATGTGTTTAGATTCAAGTGCTAAGGTCCCCAGACGGAAGAGGTCGCGCTGGATGGCCGGGTCCAAATATTGCTATTCGCTTCCTGTCTCCGACCAGAATCCAAATCAGATTTTTCCCCACAAGTATGACAGAGAAACCTTAACCCCCTGTTTATTACAAGAGGATTTTCAGGCCTTAACTGACTTTTTAAAACATGGGAGAGCACAGAAATAATAACAAAGTAAGCCACATTTAAAATATATTAGATTTTAAGAACAAACACACCCGATGTTTTAGTCAAGACCTTGTTGTTTGAACTGATCAGTTCCAGAGGGGTCATTGCAGGGCTATCAGGAAAATAAACTGTGGATGAAGTCATGGCGGAGAAGACGGAATCAACATTTGAAGCACGAGCTGGAAGTCGGTTGCTGTTCCACACGAGCATGATTCTGGTCCACTCAGTGGACTTTGAGATGACCACTGCCCACGGCATCGTTCGGCCATCCAACCTCACCCTCTCCTCGTTGGGGGGACTGCCTCAGGGAGGAGAGTAGAGGTAGATTTTAGCCTGCTCCTGGCTGAAGTTAAGTCACAGGAAAATAAAATGGACTTTAGCCAAACAGCAAGAAATCAGAGACTGTTGTGCCCACATTTTTAAAGACACCTGCCTCAACCACTACCTTTAAGATCAAGCCGTTGCCTTTGATCGGCAGAATCGTGTTCTGAGCCGACAGAGTGCAGGACTACAGCGGGACAAGAGGAGAAGTGGTTTTACTGTGTTTTAAGTCATTGATTCTTTACAGAAACCCATCTCCACTACGACATCCCAGCAGAAGCTATTGCAATTGACCTTGTTGGACCTTGTTGAATCTTGTCCCGAGCCACGTGAGCACAAGATTAAAGCAGGACAAGAGGAGGTTGACTTCATGTTTACATGGTTGATGCTTGGTGCTCAGACACAGTCATAGTTGATGGACCTCGTTTGCCTGGTGTTGAATTTATAATGTGTAGGTGCCAACCATGCTGTCATCTGTTCAGACAAGCCCCCCAAAAAGGAGAAAATGCACTCAAAAGTGTAGCACCATCTCAAATCCTTTACCTGCATGCACTTTCTTGCTTTTAACATTTCCTTGCTGTAGAGTATATGAGGTATAAAACTTTTAACAGCCAGTGAATCAGGAAAATACGTCTCAGCTTCTACACTCGTTGGTGTTGTGGTGTTTGGAAAAATCGCTGATTGGCCTGATTGAGATGCTAATTTTAATTTTAAAGGCCCCTTGCTGCTCCGCCATGCTCTGATTTGGATGTACCTTGGAGGGATGATGCATCTCGCCTCTGATTTATCAAAGTGGTACATAAATGCTTTATTTGTGGAGGATTACATGTTTCCTCTTAACTTGTGTTTTGCGTTTGCCCTCGTTTCTTGAGTAACAATGTTTTGTCCCAGTTGTCAGGCTCTTATTTCTGAACGGGTGAAAGACAACTTGCCGCTCATGAATACCTGTTGTGAAAGCTGATATTCCTTTATTAGGAAACAAATTATATTGCGGGAATGCAAGTGTTGTTGCTCTCTCTCTTCTGCAGCCAAGGGAGTCTGGTTATTTCTCACTGCTAAACCTGTTTCCTCTGATACGCACTCGTTGCCTTATCTTAGTTTCTCGCCCCAAAACAGTGTCTATCATTGCTTTCCCTCTCCTGACTCTCCCACTCGTTTTCTCACCTACATCTTTTTGTGTGCTTTTTTATCTTGGCTGCCAGCCTTGGCGTCAATCATCACAGTGTCGCTACCACTGAATAGCTCTCCACTACATGCAGACGCCCCTGGTGTCTTCAGTGGGCCAATTAGAAATGCATCTATATGTTCATCTCCAAACACAGTATGTACTTCCCTTTGTAAATACTGATAAAGCGTCTCCCGCCCTACCTCTTATCGCCCGCCGCACTGTAGCTTCCGCATCGTCCTTCAGATGTAAGGAGTGAGAGAGCGACTTGCTTTAAAGGAATGTTCTCTTTTAAAATCCCCCGGCCCTGTTTATCTGAAAGAGAAGCTGAGTTGATATATGATGCTTCCCCGCTGATGTTATGGATACGCAGGTTGCAAAAAAAAAAACTGCTGGATCTGTTATCTTGAATCTGAAAATAAGGAAATAAGCTTTGGTGAATATCTCAAAGAGAGAGAGAAGACCAGAGGAGCTTTCATTTTCCCCGTTTCTTCAGTGGATCACATGATTTTTGTTTAAAACTGTCTATTAAATAAGATATTAAATAATGCATAAGATGTCAGAAGTGACAGTAAATTAAAATTACGTGGTGAGTCTTAAAAATCTGTGATAAAAATGAGAAATTAAATCTCCTGCGGCAGGATATTAACAAAAGGCTTTCTTTCGTGCCACTAACATTCCTTAAAAAAAGGCACAAAAAAAATCACATATTCTTATCTATTTTTATTACTTCATTTGACACCAATAAGATAAGAGATCACAACAAAATTAATAAGATCGAGCTTAAAGATGGGGAGAAGAAGGGACTCAATGGAAAAAAAAAAAAAAAAAAGTTTAGGGTTTCATTGGACAACAGTATCTGAGTCAAACATCAGCAGGGCCCATCCTGAAAGACACATCATCACACAGGCAGGTGGTACGGCGTTCTGCTAGCAGCTATGTTAATTAAATGCTAAATAAAGCCACACACTATGATATTTAAATTACATCATTCTCCATAAGCAAGTACTGGTTAATGAAATAAGTTACGTGGTGGGGAACCTGATTGACTGGCTGATGAAGCCTGTCGTTGGCACTTTTGGGTCCCAGGGTACAAAGTAGGGAGTAAGTTCGTCTTCAGTAAGTTTGTACGTGTTGTTTTTTAACCTTCTCTGCAAGACACAAATCGCCACGACATGAATTTCTAACAACCGTCACCTGCGACCGATAAAAAATTGTGTTCCCAGCCCTCATCCGTAATGTTGACTTGTTCTCCCCTCTTGGTTTTTTTTTTTTCTGCGGGTGTTCTTCCTCTCAAGTTTTTTCTGCCAGCAGAAGTGCCCGAAGACGGCGAGTCAGTCGGTCACTTTTTCGTCCAACAACTGGTGGCCACAGACGTTCTTCACAGTCCACAGAGGATGATTCATAATTCCTTGTAATGTCAAACTTCGTGGTCCGCAAGAAGGTCTCTGAAAATCTAAGCGCTGGAATTCTGTAAAAAATTCACAACATTTTTCAGTGACGTATCAAACATTTACAGAGCCGCGTTCCCACTCCACAGAGGATCAACACCTTCCATTTTGGATAGTGCACCATCAGGTCTCAATATGAAACTCCTGGATATGTTGAATTTGTTTCATCCTCAACATTTCAAAAAATACGTGTCACATTCAGAGCACATGTACATGAGAGGAGGAAGATGACGGCGAGGTGGCACTGCTGCCGAACAAGAGGCCGCTGTTCGAGATGCCAATTAAACATTTGTAAGCGTGAAACCACTGGAGGTTTTTAACACGACGTTGAGACAATTTCCAGCTGTCAACCGCGTAAGCCGAAACATGATACTGTAACTCTGTCAAACAAGAGTATTGGGAGAAGACGGCTGCTAAGACAGCATTAGAACATTTGTAAGCCAGAAATTGCTGGATATTTTTTAACGAGACATGTCTATGGTTAGGAAAGAACACAGAGACCGCTGTTCGGGGCCCGTGTTTCAACATTGGTTAGCTTGAAAAAACACTGGATATTTTTAAGAAGACGTTGCGACATTTTCCGGTTGTGTTAGTGGCAACATATCCTAGTAATTTTAACGAGACGTTGCGACAATTCCCAGCCGAGTCCAAACCAGAAACATGATCTTTTCCAGGCTCCTAACCTAGTGGCTTTTGTGCCTAAACCTCACCAGACCATGAGCACAGTGCTGCCGCAATATGAAATTAAAAACATTCATTCACAGACACGACACGACACGTTGAGTTTGACAAACTACCACTCTTAGAATTACAAGTCATATTTATTCCCGCACCTTATATTGTGCCATTAATTCTTTAAAGCGGCTGTGTTGACTTCCCCTGGCTAGAGGTCGGGGCTAGTTTATTTGACTGTACAGTCGCCACTAAATCTGCATTTCATTAAAATGATTAATGCATGTTATAGGTGTGGAATGTGCTTTGTTGACCTTTATTTATGCACGTGTCCCTGAAGCGATTTACATGAAGATGTAACAACATAACTCTTAGTCGGCTGCACGGAGACTGATGCTCAGTTGACAGTGACCTTGACAAGATAAATGAAAACCAACTCTACTTGTACGAGTCTGAAAGAGCCTAAGAAGTTCTATACCACATGGTCTTGGACCGCGTCTTAATATGACAAGAGAAGTTCTGTGAGTGCTGCTAAGGCATTTGAAAACCTGGACCTGAGGTTCTGATGGCCACCATTAGATATACAGAACCAAACCGTACAACAGTGGTCCTCCACTTGCACTTGATTAGCTGTTTAATCAAGTGCTGTTGAGTTAATTTTTCTGATATGTCAAGTCTTTTGGTCCAAGTCTAAAGAAAGTCCCAAGCCCCATTTTTTTTCTTGGGCAAGTCGAGTCACATGTTGTATCAAGTACCTGCTACACAGACGAGTTTTAAGGTGCTATTTGAAAGAAAACTTGACTCATAAACTGACGCTTTGGGACGGTGGCCAACCGTCCGACAATCCCAAAGCTGCGCTATTTGATGAGGTTGGGAATGAGACTCAAAAATCTTAAAATCTCATGAGAAAGAAAGATTACATCTTACACTTAAACTATAAAAAAAGGATAACATAAAGTATACTGGCATAAACATAGAATCAAATCAAGCTGAGTCTTAAGTCAACTAGAGTCAATTTGACTTGAACTTGGGTCAACTTTAGTCCACATTTCTGGTACTTTCTGACCAGGAATCTTTCAATTTCATGTTTTAATGGTAAATGCGCCACAAATCTCTGGTTATCAAAAGGAAATGATGCTCCTTACACATGCTTTAATCAAAAAGGGATAACATTCGAAAAATGTATAAATCGCATAAGTGTCTTATGGAAGAAAAGACCAGTGCCAGCCATACTCAGTGTCCTTCAGTGTTGTGTTCTCTGTGGCATCAACTCTATTATGCAGTCTATCAAATGTAATACTTTCGCTTGAGTACAATTTAATGACCTTCACTGTACTTTTAATTACTACAGTATAATGCTACGCTCGTTATCATATTAGCCAATTAATAAATAATGAGCTCATTGTGCTCAATCTGTTGACTGCACAGTCGGGGCTCTCTCATCTCCACCAACTCCATCATCCTCGTTCTCCAACTACGAACATCAAGCTCCATAACTTTTGATTAAAAAATGGAATTAAAACAGAAAGGGTTTTCAAAACTTAAAGAAAGAAAAACATATAAAATCTATATTTTTTTTGTAACTTTTCCATGAATGTTCATGAGTTTAAGATTCGGAGTTCTTCGATGCGCTTACATTTTCAAGGTGTTTTGTAGTCTAGGCCGAAGCATAGGTGTAGTGTGCCTTTTATTATTTTCCCCTCCAGAGGCCTGAAACTTTTCAAGGTTTCTTTAAAAAAAAATTTAAGGCAAGATCAATTCAGCAACCAGAGGATTTCACTCGCGTCAAGTTCAGCATTGATCTGCAAATTTGTCTCCTTGACAGTGATGGCTGTTTAAGGAACTGAGAGCAGGAGAGTCCGAAGCTGTGCTGCACCGTCCAACTTTCATGAAAAGCCTCTACTCTTAAAAATGAACTGCTTTACCAAAGAGGACGATACAAATAATGTATTTTGAATGAACTTTTTTCGCTTGTTATCTGTTAATGACTAAGCTTACGTGAGAACATTAGAAAATGTAGGCTGCAACCCTTGAGAACAACATGCCAGGAGGGTAGATGGTACAGTACAGAGTACACAGCAAGAAGCTCAAGGGGACGTTATGACTCACTAGTGGTTAGCGTCCTCTTGGCTGGCTAGCATGTTAGCTGTTAGCCCGGCAGCGACAGTAGGTCACTAAATACCCCAAAGCTTCTGGACACAAATATTTCAACACACGCACATTTCTTCGTGCCACCACAATTGGCACTCTGAATCCATAATTAAAACCCATTTCTACATTTTTAATAGCACAATACTTTGTTTTTTATGCTTTATTTTCCAGTAGTATGCATTTGTAGTTGTCTGGTTTTGTATTGTAGCTCCAAAAATATAAGGACGCCAAAACCGATTACTGCTGCTTTTGGCCCACCATCCTTGGACTTTCCTAGCTACTAGCTAATAGACTCTGTTAGCCCTATTAGCTGATTGGAGTTTTGGAGTTACTTGAATCCGTAACTGAAATTAGGATTTATTTCGACCAATCAGAAGTGATTGTGGAAATACAAACCTAGGCTGTTTTTGGTGAGTTTTGTTTTCTTTATGTGACTGATTTGTGTGTTACGATGAGGCACTTTAGTTTGTCCTAGTTCGGTTAAAGTGAGAAACTTGAATTAAGATGGCGTAAAGATGTATTTTTCTGTGTTAAATAGAAAATAAACAGATTACTTCCTTTCTTGACATTTTAAGAGTTTGTCTTTGTTCATTCATGACACTAAAAGCTAAGAGAGCTTGTGAAACGTAGCTAACTTGCTGCTAGCATACGTCTCCCGGCTGAAACTGTAGGGGCTATCGAACTACGCCTCATGCTTTATAAACTGGTTAGCATGCTAGCTTCATAGTGTCAACACTGTTGTTTCTTTACATTCTGTTGATGTTGTTGCTTCATTTTTTTAATGTTTTAAAGCAAAATTCTGGCCATATCTCTCAATGTGACCCTTTTTATATTCACTTTTTTATAACAGTATGTATACATCTATTGTCCCACCCATAGCACTGGATACACATCATGACATACCTTCAGTAATAAACAATTTCAGCACAACCTCCCTCCACTGCAAGTATGACTTTCTACACAATGTTTAATGTTTAATTTACGATTTGGTTGTTCATGCTGATAATAAACCCACTTCCTTGGTGTTGCACAACAGCTTCTTCTCCTCCCTCTTTCTCTCTTGAGCTGATGTGTCTCGGAGTTGCTGAATCTGTGTTTTCTTTTTTTTTTTTTGTCTTTTCCAGGTGGAGGAGAGGAAGGAAGGCGCTGAGACAGAACAGTGTTTGGCAGGTAGTTGAGAGTGAGGGAACAGTGGCATCCCTGACACTTCCACTTAATTAGCAGCCATATTCTCCTGCTGCAGAGGAACCTGCTGCTGTTGTCAAAACTTTTTTTTTTTCCCCCACGCATGGTAACCATTAAATCAAGATGTTCATGTGATGTTTGAGCTGTTCCACCTTTTTTTTCATACTGCATTGGTGTTAATTTTTAAAATATACAGACTTGAAGTGTTTTTCTCGCCGCTGGGCTTTGATTTTGAGTTACTGTGAGTGAAAAAGACGTTCCAGCGTCATTTAAAAGGAACAACGTTCTGTCTCAGCTGCATGTAGCACAGCTTTTCACAGCTTCTTCATGAAAGTACCACAAGCAAAATGAGATTATAACACGTTGAGCGGATAAGCAACATCAGAGCTGAAATACAGAAGTTTCCAGTGTGAGATCAATGAGCAAAAACATTGTTATTTACATCCAATGGCAAAGAAAGCATCGATCTTTGTACAGGACTTAAAGTCAGGCCATGGTCAGCTGCACCAATTTAACAATGTATGTCAAAAAGATTACAAAAAATCTATTTCTTTGTATTTTTATATCAAAATCCAGTCGTGTTTTCTTTCTGTAAAACTAAATGTCAAGTGTGCTTGCGAAAGCTTGACCCCAATAATATCCTGCCGTCCACTCATCTGCCAATCTTTAACCTGAAGCGTCGAGCGAGTGGCACAGAGCTCAGATTCCATGCCAGAAAGAGTATTTGACTTCTAACTTCATTCAGTGATTTGAATGAAACCGCACCGTATTTTATGGAGACACTAAAATATTCTCATTTCCTCCGCCTGCTCTGCCTGAACCCCCTTCGACCTCCGGAGTTTCCTGATGAACAGACGGCTGTACTTGTTGCTAAAGTAACCGTTAATGTTGGTGAACTGTACCATATTAAGTAAACGGGTCCAGACACAAACTCCGAGACCAACTGTGGCCAGTTTGAGGTCAAGGAGTCTAGTATTGAGGTGGTTACGGGTCTTTAGATGCTGTTGGACAGTAGCTGCTTGCTCATTAAGTCATGTAAGTGGTCCTATTAGCTGTCGAGGCCTCGGGTTGCCAGGAGCCAAACACGGCAAGAAAACTACCGTGGTACTGTTTTCCCTCACATTCAGTTACAACAAGTCCCTTACATATAAATATGCTGCACCTTCCATTTCATGTGGCCTTTAAAGATGTCGGTCATATAATTTTCCTGGACAGTGCTCCCACTGTGTCTCCAAAATAATGTACGTGATAGAGTTTGAAAATGTATATTTGTTATAAATAAAAAGGTAAGTTATCCTAAAGGAACCACAACCTGTGAGCGCCATCGCACTAAATATTGATTGACTTGTTAGCGACAGTGTTAGTAATGAGGTGCAAACAACGCTCATTAGGAATTTTTTTGTGTGTGTGTGTGGCACTTTTGGGTAATTAAACATCAGTGTCACGTTGACCCACGTCTATTCAAGCTGTTTCTGTCAAAAACAACAACATGCAAAGTAATGCATGACAATTAAAACATCCGCCATCTGCCAACACTCTTGTTTTCTAAGGAGGTGATCAGCTCTAATAGAGTTTTACTTTTGCTCTTCAAACTCACTCTGATGTAATGTAGGTGTCATTTACCCCTTTTCAACCAACATGAGTTAGGTGCTGGTTCAGAGCCAGTGCCTACTCTGGAACCAGTTCTTTGCATTTCAACAAGAAACTGGTTCCAGAGCGGTCTAGAACAAAGAACCACTTACGCCAGGGGCTGGGGGGCGGGGTTATCATGACCGAGAACAAACTAAAACTGCTCATGCCCACCTTTTTTAAAATAGAATTAAAAAAAAAACAGAGCTAGTGGAGCGTGTTCTGACCCATCCACAAGATTTTCACTATGGAGGCCAACATGAAGCGACAGCGGTCCTAGAACCAGTCACATTTGGACGACAATGTCAACATACAAAGTAGTCAATCATAGTTTTTCCTATGATGGTCGGAAATTGGAGTCGTATGGTGGCTCTTGTGCCCATGGAAAAGCCAACCGGTTCTTAAAGGTTCGGAGATTGAACCAGCTCTGAACCAGCGCTAGCACCAGCCCAGAACCAGCACATGGTTCACTTTGGTCAGAAAAGGAGTGACGGGGTAATCGGGGAGTCGATCTCCAGGAGATCTGACACATTCACTGCTAAATGTAGCCGTTACAGCTGCATTACAGACTCGTTCATGTTTTATTTCAATGACATTGAGAGTGATGTTTCAGCATGTGTGGCTCTCAGATATACAAAGACAACACCAGCAGGAAAAGACTCATTATATCACACCAAGGATGACAGCGTTTTCTGACACTGAGAAAACCTTCTCTCTGAACTTCAGCCAATTCATTATATGTATTACATTTTTATACTGCTGCTGTCATTGGTTATATTCAGTGAAAGTATGTTAAGAATCTCTTACACGAGTCCTGTAAATTCAGTATATTTGATGGAACCTGGATGAATTTCTCCTCGCTGCCTTCTGAGCCTCCAACACTCTTTGTTTTTGTTTCTCTCTTTCTCCAGCAGCTGAATCACTCTCGCAGAAAATCTTGTCATGTTTTTGTTCAGTTATGATATATAGCGCTCCGAAGATAAGTCTGTTTCTTCTGTTTTCTCCCCCGAAAATCTGAACCAGTCACTGTGTGACGAATGAGATGAGAGCGCTGGCAGAGAGGAGCGTACACACTCGCCGGTCGGCTGATGTTTAGACAGACGCCGCCGCCACCGCTGCTTTTTCAACAAACTAATTGTCCCGAATGTTTACAGTTTGGAGATCCTACTAATCTCATAATTCCATTAATCTCTGTTTGTTTTTCATTAAGACGACCCAGAAAAAAATCCATCAGTGTAACAACTGAACAATCAAGGAAGGCGTCGACGACTCTGATAAGTGATGCATTTATGTTCGAAAACAAACTGGCCAAGTTTCCTCATCGACGGGAAGTTTATTTTCACCCATCGGAGCAAAAAGATAGGGGAGAAACTCATTAAATGATTATGTGTGAGTTGTTTGGCAACACTGAATAATTCATGCTTGTTTGATTGCCGCGTATGAAGGATTTATTGGGAGGTGGTGCATCAAGGGAAGAGATGCTTGTCTGGGTTGCTGAAGTTCAAATTCCAAAGGAAGAGTAGTATTTACGTGACGCACATAGACATAAAACAGCCGCCGAGGTATTTGAATCTGCTCATTCTCTTCATTATTTTTCATTAGGTATTTTTCCGTCGCCGTGTTCCACATACTTTCCCCCTCCCGTCGATCAAATCTTTTCCGCTGCTCCTTCACACTCGCTCGTGATGCTGGTCTGAATTCAGCGCCAGCACTCATCCGCCTGCCTCCTATCTGTGGACCGGGACCGGTGTCTCCTAGCAACAGCGTTTTGATACCGTTTCAATTGCATCCCTATACAGAACAAAAGGAGAATTAGCTTTGAAACACTTACATTAAGCCCTTCCTATTCCAACGATTAATTTTCTGTTTCGAGGAGGCGCATCCTCCGCACGCAAACATTTGTTCCTCCCAGCAGGGCCGTGGGATCCTCCTGTGGTTGATAGCCCTGCTAGCTTTTGTTACTGTAGTGAGCCAGCAGAAAGGAGCACACAGGCTGCATGTAAATAGGAACCGGTTTGTTTTTATTAACTGCATTTTCTATTTCGAGCCCTTCAAATTATCCGTCGCCATTTAAAAGACAACATTGTACTTACAGAGAACTTGCTGATGGATGCCACTCTCCGACACAACAAATGTAGAGCACATCCTCTCCTCAGCCGGGGAGCAGCAGGGGAGGAGAAGCAGAGCACACCTGTCGGGAGGTCACTGGACATCTGGCAATTACGGGAAGTGGTGAGGAGATAATGGCCATTATCTTTATTTCACCAACCCGCTGGCTTAGTCCACCATGCGGCTCCTTTCAAGACAGGCCATCAGCTCGGGCAGAAAGAGACGACGCCTCATCCATTAGTTTGTCAGCGTGGGGTTACAAACATAAACCTGACATGAATTGTTGAAGTCAGGCGGTGGCTCGGTGCAACGACAAGGGAGGCCATTAGGTAAGAGGCTCTTCCTGGAGAGGCGCATGAATAAAAGACAGCAGGTCCACCGGTCAAGTCGCCAGAATGACTCCAAATGACTGATGGGTTCACATTTGTATGTGTCATGTGTAAACTATTGACATTTACACAATACGTGACATCCTGGGGGTCAAGAAGACAGTAGTGGAGTCACAGATGATGTTTTTAAGGACAATTTCCAGCCGTGTTTTCAGCTACAAAAGCAGTGAGTATCTCACAGGAAGTCTGGGCATCTCCAACCGTGTTGTGTTTAGGTGTATCTGATATCACCGTTGCTGTTGTTTTTAAAAAAACAACATGTTTAATGTTGTTCCAGAACCATCATTGTAACTGAGCAATGCCTGCTGTTATGATGTGGCAGCTTTGCAACTGGTGTTGGCGTTTCTGGAACATCATCATTAATATTGTTCCAGGACCATCAAGTCCACATCTTGAGCAGACTGTCATTGCTGGAAGGGTTGAGTACAGGACTGGGGTTGGTTTCCCGTTTGGAACAAATGACACCTTTCACAAGTCCACATATTACTTTCCATTTCTAATTAGTTTTCTGTGTTTGTTCTGTTAGATGTTGTGAACAAAAATACTCTGTTAGGTTTAGGGAACAGAAATACTTTGTTAGGTTTAGGGAATAAATATATTGGGTTAAGTTTAGGGGGGAAAATGCACGATTATGTTTAGGGAACAAAAATACTCCGTTAGGTTTAGGAAAACATGGTTTGAATAAAAATGGACCTTTTCACATGGTTAAACAAGTGTTAAAATGGTTAACTTCTCCCTTTCGCCTTTTTCCCTGAGTCACAAAACTATGATATTACCAAAACATGACTGGTCAGTTGTAACAATTTGTCCTGTAACAACATTATTATGTTCCTGAAACGACACCAATGCTGTGATGTCAGATCGTGCGTATTTTTCAGCTTTTAATTATGTGTAATATTTGAAGGGATCTGACAAATCTTTTTAGTCTTTTTTTAATTTCACTGTATTTATTCCGTTTTTTTCGTGTGCAGCTGTTTCTTTTGGTTCTTTCTGTCCTGCACACGAGCTGTCTGTGATGTGCCGAGAAAAGACTGCGAGGAACAAAGTGTTCAAAGTTCTTTTTTTTTTCTTTCAGCAGGGTGTTTTTCAGAGAGTCGGAAAGCCGAGCTTTGATGGACGACCTGTATTTCTAAAGGAAGAAATCGACGAAAACATAGCGAGATGAGTAGAAGATTTCCAGATGATGCCTCAAAAAAAAGCTGAAGTGGCACTCGAGATGTGGGCCCTCAGACTTGTTTTATGATGCCGCTGCATAAAATCCTCTGGCAGGTGTTTGGAGGGTGTTTTTTTTTTAGGTTTCTACCCACATGTTGAAGTTACCTGCCTGCTGTTCAACAAGAGCCACATCAGAAACCAGCTGCAGTAGCTTTCTTCCACTCAGCTGTGTGCAATTTCAAAATAAGGCTGCCACATAAAAAAAAGAGAAACATGGCACACTCATCTCCCTGAGGCTTCTGCTTTGACTCATATTTGTCTTGTTTTGTAAGCTGGATATACAGCGATTGGTAAAGTGCAGTGACAGCCAAAAAGCGTCCAAAATGATCCCAAAACAGTTTAGGCAGTAACGAGAATCTCTCTCTACGATTCCCTCGTGGGCTCCCGTTTAAAAATTGGGCTCTCTTTCACACATACACACACCTGGAAAAATGAAGCTCTGCTAAACCTTTAAACAGCCTTTTTCTTCCCTTCTTATCTGCAAGGCTTTTCTGCCGCTTATCTTTTTATCCAGCCTGAAACTCTATGATTCTTTGATGCAAGCCGAGGATCACCTTTTCTAGGGGGGCCGTGCACGATGCTGTTTTAGCTGTGTCAGCAAGTGTCGCCTAAACTAGGAACTCTATAGGACGAACTGCAGCAGGAACACACACTTCATAGAAGGAAAAATTCACGGGTGAGAGAAAGACAGCCCCAGAGGTGGAGCTACAAAAGGCACTCTTGGTCCTTGGAAGTATCTCCCTCCACTCTAAGGAATAAGTAATTCAGTGTTTAATGGGAAGACGTCCTTTAGTGGAATAGGCACTGTCCTAAAAGAACATTTCAAGGGGTCCAAAGTCATTTCTGACATGCACTTTGTTATCTTACCTCGGTGTCATGCTGCAACTTAGTCAGACAGATAGCCATACGAGTGTTGTTGCATTACAGAGGTCATATTCTGCTAATTTCCAGGCTCATACCTTTATTTAAATTTAAAACATTTTTTTCCCCACTGTGACTTGAATGCTTTTAGCCACAGAGTGAGACATCACTTATGAATTAGAGGCCAAGATGTGGCCAATCAGAGGCAGAGCAGGGTCGGGTCGTGCCGGACAAGGTAGTGTGATCTAAAATAACGTCGCTTCAGCAGTAGCAACTGTATGTCTGCTGGCTGACTGGAGTGTACATATTTTATAATCAATGTATAAGAATATATTTTTTTGTATTACGCATTTACATAGTGATGCATGTAAGTTACTGAAAGGCTTGACTCCAAACGAAGCGTACCAGGCAGAGCAGGGTTAGTGTTGTCTGTGGCAGAATAACTCCCTTTGGCTTGGTCTAACACTAACCCTAACCCATAACACAACAAAGGAAAGGCAATTACCTATAAAGCATGTTAAATAAACAGAGATATATTAAATGTGCATCTTGCCTTTCATAAGAGAGCTGCAATTAATTTGTCAATTATCATCTTTGTGCTTGAGGAAAACAAAATCAGTTTCATGAACCACAAAACACTGCGAGTGAGACGAGTTTTAGTTGTCAAGGAGATTCTTTTCATGTCAGATCAGTCTGTAAAGATGAGCTGACGTGCATTTCCCTCCCCGTGCAACGCAGACAAAAGAGGAAAGAAAAAAAACAACTCGGAAAAAACCACAGTAACCACGAGAATCCCACATTTTCAACTTTGGGCGATGCCTGCATGCTTAGACTGAATATTCTGCAAAACACTTTTCCAGCAAGTGAGAAGTGCGGATCAAGTTTGGGTCATTGTTTTCTAACTGAGAGGCCGTTGTCAGTTTGTACAAAATAGAGGTGGTGCACAATAATGCAGTTAAGCATCTGAAAGGGATTTAACTTTGAAATACAATAACCACATTGCATTTTCTGATCCCTGCTTAATTTAATGTTAAACTCGACTTCTGATAGACTTTCCAAACGAAGGCTTGGCAGTGAAGTAAGCGACAACATGTAACATACAGCGTTCTTGTCCGATTTTTATTTATAAAGCTTAGTTTGCAGGGTTATTAGACATTAAAGTGGACCATGCAACACAGATGAAGCTCAATATACCCTCTAAATATGACACATCAGGAAGACCTTTCAAAGGCTTTGATTTTCTCAGCAATGTTCCTCCTCTAGGTCAAATGTTCAACGTATGTTTCCCTGGGTTCACATGCTGAAGTCACCCACTCACCACTTACAGCCTACTGATGTTATCCTCTCTGCCCTCACATTTGACTTACGACATTTATATTTCTACAGAACGGAAGAACGGATTCTTACCACCGAAACACCGTTTGAAACGGTCGATTCCCCTTCCCGACCTTAACACATAGAACAAACCGGCAGTTCTATAGATTCCGTGCCTGGAAAAAAAAAGAGCTCAAATTGCAGGATGTTTGCAAGCCTGTGATCACGTTTGTGACAGCAACCCAGAAAAACACATGTCCTGCGCGATAACACTTGTTCACCTGTGTCCAGAGAGTGATGGAGTGCTCTTCTCGCTGTTGTCTCTCGTCCAGCACTGACACCAAATGCTTTTTATCAGCCTGTTGCTGACAGTGACGAGCACTCCAGGACTATAGGCTCACGAGGGGGCGGAGGCCAAGTGGTCGGGGAGCTTCATGCGGCTCCTGCTCGGTTTCCATTTAAACCGTGTCTTGCATATTTAGGCCCAGGTTAATATAGTGACAGCTGACATATTAATCTCCATGCCTGGATGCTGCAGGGGATTGCATTATGTAAAGGGAGCGGGGGGGGGACTGTACAGAGCCCATCGACAGTGATGGCAGGGAAGCATCACAAATGAGTCATGGGTGCGTTTTCAGGCGATATTTCAGAGGCTATATACAAGAACTCATCAAAACGAACCAAACGCTGGTCGTCTCAGAGGTGGTGGCATTTTCGCACATTTTAATGGTTGTAGTGCTGCAGTGAGTCCTCATTTGTCCCCGCGGTTGTTTGCGAGCACTGCAGACTCAGAAATCTAAGTCAGTGTGAGCTGTTGAATCATTCATGGCTGAGGGCGATAACATAGTTTTCTCCTTTACCCCAGGGTTCAGGGACGGAGCAGGGTGGTTTTTTTGAAAGTGAGACCGAGCCTGATCCCTTCCTCGCTGGCGAGCCTGAAATTGCCGGCCTTTTAGCTGGCAGCCGACGGTTCCTTAGCACCTAATAGCTGGAAATAAAGCTTGTGTACATTGTCGGGTGTCCTTGATTTAGCTGTGACAGGCAGTGTTGCCATGGAGATTTAAACTTTTATGCCATTTGTCTTTTTTTTTTTTTTATATGGATATACGTTGAGTGTATTCCTACATGGCTGATGGTGTCACACTTGTTGGATACGGAGAAGGAGGCTACATTTTCAAAAGCGTCTTATTTATTTATGAGAAATTTCAGCGCAGGATTGCAGCAGAACACACAAGTGTAAAGTGTCAACACAAGAACAATTCTTAAAAGTCGCAGTCTGAAGGCTATGGCCACACTTTGGTGCAGAATTCTGAAAATGGATGTTTTCATGGTGGCATTTTCTCCTTCTGTTCTGTTCACAAACAGTAAGTTGTGCATTACAGCCATTTTCTGGTGAAGGATGGGACTGGACAGGCAGATAATCCTGCAAAGTTGGGAGAATAAAATATTGGTCGTTGAACTTTCTGCAAACCACTAATACGCTCACATTTGTAAATGTCAATGGTAATGTACTATGTTGACATTTAAGGGGATGGTGGTGGAGTTACAGGCAAGACTAAGTTTCAACATTTCTAAGCATGGCTCCAGACTAACTTTTTGCACTGGCTGCACTGGTGGGCTTAACTTTTTCATTTTGTTGTACCAGATAAATGTTTTTACTTCATATGAATTGAAGAGCATTCAAAAAATTGTGATAAACTAAAAAAAAAAAGACAATTTCTTTGATCAGACCTGTGAAATGTTGGGCACACAAGAGAGATTAATGATTGTTTTTTTTCCACATCACAGATTCTCGGGAGTAACTGTGACAAAAACAGTCGGACCCTGGAGCCCCGGTAAGTGTAAAACCACTGGAATTTTTTAAGGTGGGACCACAGCGATGTAAGACTCATAAACATGACGCCGCTGGATATATTTAAGGTGACACTGGGACAAGTTCCAGCCATTTTTGTGGTGACCAAAACGTATAATTTGATGGCAAGTCAGGATCTCTCCATCCATGTTTGTGGTGAGAAAACTGGGTGTTTTTACCGAGACCTCAGGGCATCTCCAATCATGTTTGTGTCAACCAAAGCAGGTACTTTATGCCAAAACCTGATCTTTTCCTAACCCTGTGTTTCATAATCGTAGGTAAGTTGCTGTTGGATGCAAATACGGGTCGAGGGATGTCAGCTGAGTACAGCAAAATCATTGGATGTCATTTATTCGAGCCCGCCACCTTCCATGCAGTCACCCAAACCAACCAGTAGGAGGAGCTAGTGCGGCGACGCCTACAGGATCCCTCACTGGCTTCCCACCCGCAAGCACTAACTGAATATAACAACGGGAGTTTTGCTTCTGTGTGAGTTAAGCGCCCCTCTGCAAATACTTATACTGTGTTTCATGGCCCTTAATGAAATATTTTCTATTTCCTATAATCAGAATATAAAACTCTGATTTGATCTCAGCTCATAAAAACGTTCCCGTTTAACAGAGGCGAACGGTAATTCCTGCGCCGCTCTGCTGAGACGGCTGATCAAATCATTGTTTAATGCTGGAAAACTCATCTCACAGCGTAACAGGGACTGTGTTGGGTATAGTTCTGTTATATTTGCATGCAAAGTGAGCAATCACTGAATGGATTCAAGGAAACAGAAGTCGGCTTCTTAATTATTGTGACTACACATCGGACTCAATACGTCTGTGGCGTGCAGGTCGAATATTGTTTTGGGAAAACTTGGGAACCTTCTTGCTAATGAAGCCACTTTGTTGTGGAAACTACAGAAAGTACATGTAGAAATACTGATGATTGGAAGAGGAAACTGCTATGACCTGTAGGAAGGATAGAGACAAAGATATTCAGTATCATTTGGCTCAAAGTTAAAGTACGTTTCAAACTTTTTGATGTTTGTGTTGGTCGTAAGCTGAACAAAAGTTGTACTAACAATATTAATGGCCAAAGTTCCCAATTCTAGAAAGTTTGGATTCAGACGCTGTCCACAACTGACACCGTTAATAGGTCTCAGCAGGGCTGTGACGCTTTATTCCCCCCAATGCAAACAACTCTTTGCATTGGGTGATTGGTCATTTGTGAGCTTTTCAATGCTTTTACTCATTAATTCATGCCCCGTAACTCTAGAAATGACCAGCCACCCACCGCATGCTTTGTTTGGAAAGCTCCTTTTGTCAGCTATTGTGGGAGATGAGTGAGCCCACTGGGATCCATTAACAATGACATTAGAGAAAAGGCTGCACTCTGCAAGCTCTCAAAACTTCAGTTTGGGCTGAGAAAAGGAGCGTTGTGTGGATTCCTTTCGTACCCGGCAGAGTCTGATGTCAGAAAATGTAAATACACTTGGCTTATTAGCACGTTGTATCGGATGACTTTTTTTTTTCTTCCTGGTTTTCTGGTGTCTGCGCTCAGCCAGAAGAAATTAATGAACAGCTGAAGTCTGGAAATCTGGAACACAGACACAGCACTGCCGCTGTTTTGACAGAAATTAACTTGAATAACCTGAAAACATTTCTGTCTCTCTCCTCTTGGAGTTTGAAGTTTCATGAATCTCGGTGGCTGAGCAGCGTACATGATTCGTCCCGACATGAGGGCAGGTGTGAGGGGCAGCCAACACGTTCCTATGAGTCCAGCTCTTGCTCCTTTTTAATTACTGCCATCACGAGCTCTGAGCCAGTTTGTGTTAGTTCTGGCTTTTCTTAATTCCCCAAACTTCCTCACTTGTGGCGACTCGCTGTGTTCCGCTGTCGGTGCCAAAACCCAAAATAGTCGCCAATGTCCTTTTTCAAGCCGGGCGTCAGAGGTGAGGTAAACTGGTGTGACAAGAAGCCGAAACAGCAGACATGTGTAATTATTTCTCTGGGTAGCTGCTCCGAAGTCACTTTGCTTTGTCCTGATGGCACATTGTGCCGCAATAAACTTTCCAAATTCACAGCAGAAGAGCAAGGCTGACATCTTTCACCCTATTCGGGGTGATATTTGGCTCGGTATTATCGGCAAATGAAGAAGAGAAGGAGTTACTTTGACTTTTATTAGCGCTAACATTTATCTCATTTTGTGACCGTTATATTTCTCCGTGGGGACAACTCATAAAAATCTTTGTCCAGGCAGCTGGCCCATAACGTCGTGTCTATTAAATCAAAGTTTGTAGGAACATTTCCCACATTCTGTGTAAAATAGCTCTTATACTGAAGCATATGGCGGCTTTTGATACAGGAAGACATGGCCTGGCTTCATGGATGACAGCAGCAGATGCTTGTTTTATGGCGGCAGAGAGGGAGCGACAGGTTTATGGCGAGGTTTGTTATACTGCCTGCAAAAGTTAACAGGTAGAAGTTGATTTAGATGAATGGCGAGAATATATCTTCATATAGAAAGAAGAAAAAAAAAAGAGCTCTCAGTAGGGTGTTATGAACCTCATAGCATTATTGCTCTTCAGTCCAGATTGAAATATTACTGCTGGATGGATCGCCATAAAAGTGTGTACAGGCCTTCAGGGTGCCCCAAGGTAATCCCCAGACTTTTTCCTCCAGCAGAGCCAGAAAAGTGACTTATTTTGTTCTTTCTTTCTTTTTGGTTAAAGTCCTGACTCATATTAAAGCATGAGTAGTTGTTAAAATGATTTTCTCTTCGGTCCAGAGGAGCATAATCATCTATCGTATCTCTACTATCTCATATTGGATAAGTTCACCTTCTTTTTGTTGTCTGGCAACCAATCAAAGTGATGCATGGCAACTTGTATAGGAGACGGAATTTTTGGCATCCAGAGGACGAACTGTACCGGCTTTAGTGATCTCGTGATGGACGGGAATAAAGGTTTGTACGGACATTAAAAGTCTTCAGAGGATGAAGTCTACGGACTCTGTGGTTTCACTCGGTGTTCCTCTGGCACCACAATGAGGGTGTGATTTGTAGGTTTGTGTGAAATGTTTTGAGAAGGGGAGAATGAGTTGCACTTACTGTTTCAAGATTTTGTCACATATTTGGGTGTGTAGGCCAAATAACTGCGCTGTAAAGACATTCATGGCAGCCGCAGCGAGACACTTTTGTTGTGTTAACAACCAAATGTAAGAATGCAGTTTTTTTTTTAACAGCTCCTAAATTCAGTGCTGAAATGTCACCCTGTTACAGCTGAATGAGACACGTTTTTATTGGATTTTATTGGAAGTTGTATTTTTCATGATTTTTTTTTTCTTTTAATTTGCATAATTTATTACATTTTCTGCATATTTTTTCAATACTGGTTGAATGAGACACACATGTTTGTATCGAATTTTAGTGGAATTTCTTTTTTTCCAGGATATTTTAAAGAAAATATATAATGAAAAAGAGATCAAAAGATTTTTAAAAATTCCCCTAGAATCCAATTAAAACTGGTGAAAAATCACAATTTTTCGTGAAAAAATAAATTTTTCAATAGCTTCCAGGTCATTTGACCCATTTACTTCACAATATTAATCAAATCATCACATAAGAAAGAACACTGCTTCATTACCTTGACACCAGTGGTGCTTTTTAGGCTAACATTAGTAACCTGTGCTCCTGCCCTGACAGTCTGGACTGATGAAAAAGAAGTGGTACCAAGAGTGGCAACTTCACTGCTGGACTTTAGTTAGATTTCAGGTGTCATATGCAACGTTGAAACGCGGGGCTGTAATGCACAAATCAGCAGTGACAGTGTAACGTTAACTAACTACTGGGTCATCAGCACACTAGTAGATTGTTTAAAGCTTGTTATATAGAAGGGACAGGACAAAGAGTTATCGTAACCTTCTGTTCAAAGGGTGGAAACAGAGGGCAGGCTAAGTGGTAAGCTCACGGGAGTCATTATGATGAGGCTCGTGTGGTGATGCAGATCACCTCCCAGTGGCACAATATCCACTTTCAGTCAGACAAACCGCACACAGACAGACCCATCAGCCTGAACCTGGAGTGAAAAGACTTGCACTGACTCTTCCAGCAGCACTTATGTATAATTGATTAAGGTATTTTAGAGGACTTGTATGATAGATAACCTTTATGAAATTGATATTACGTGCACTTCACTGAACAGTTGGACACCCCTCACGTAGTTTGCTGAGAGAGGTTATCCCGCGGCGTATTTGATCAAGTGTCGTTTCAACATTTCGTGCAAAGATATGAATTTCGACTCATGCACGACCTACTCAGACTTGAAAAGGTGCGGAGATCCCGTAGAAGTGCCGTCTGTAGTGCTAACAGGGTGCATGGAGTCTCAACCTTGGAATTAACGACCCTCTTCCGTATCCAAACTCCCAATTAAAGCACTCCGGATGCTGATTTTGACACAAACACTTCAGCCGTCGTGTTACACACACTCAGACCTATAGCAGCTCGACGTAGTATTTCATTGTTCTCAAATTACCCGTTGCACAGAGAGCGCCCACTCTCCCCGCGACAGGTGTTAATGCGACAAGTTTTTAATAATGCATTCGGAGAGCCGGTGACCCTCCTCATGAATTTCCGTGCACACTCGCATTGTCATGCAAGCAAAAACACCATCTGGACCCTCACGTCCTATCTTTATCTTTATCCATCTCCGAGCTGCTTGACGTGATGTTATTTCGAGGGGGGGGGTCGATGCAAACATTACGGCGCAATTAATCAAAGCCCGCGTTGTGACCGCTCGGTACGAGGAAGCTGCAGCCGTGTTGAACAAATCGGACGCGTGGCCTTCTGAGGTTTGTGCACGAGTATCTCTCTCCTCGTCTGTGCTGATCCGTCTCCAACAAGCCGTCTGATTCCCGGTCTAACTGTTCTCAGCGGGTACAGCCTCGGGCTCTGCTGCCTCTCTCACACACACACACACACACACACACACACATTCATAGCGTGCCTGAATTGAAGAAGGTTTCTGCTCAGTACATTCGGCCCACAATTCTGCAATTTTTGCCCTCCAGTCTGTCTGGCCCCTTCCTTTCTTTTAGTCTCCTCTCAGCCTCGCTGTCAGCTATTCTTCATCTCATACCCCCTCCATATTTTCTTTTTCTGTCTGTCTGTCCAACCACCTCCTCCTCCTCCTCCCCGCGCTCCCCTTTCCAATATCCACTTTCGTAGCGAAGTGACTGCCTCGCCTCAGCCCTCCAGCTCAGTCTTTGCTTCACAGAATCAGATACTTGCCTGGAATTACATTCTGCAACCTCCCTTTTTATGCTCCACATAAAGCTGAGATTTATACCTGAATTACGCTGCTGGTGAAGTGTTCACTCAGTGTTCACACACCGCTTATCTTCTTCATTATTGCTCACGTGCCAGCGAGTGCTGAGCCTTCGGGTTTTGGGCCGGAGGCGAAGAGGTTCTTAAAAAAAAAAAAAAAGGAAAAAAAAGTCTTGATTATTCTTCTTCTCGCAGACAGAGCGACGCTTTTATTGCACAAGTCAAGGACTCATGATACCCGACTTCAGTAGCACGCAGATCCTTTAGTTCCTTCTTTAGTTCCCAGCATGCATTTTAATCCCGAGGAGACACAGTACCATATGATGGAATACTTCATTTTCGCAAAGAAACACTTTAAATGTCTACTTCCTGTCCCTCCTCTTACAAATTACACTCATGTACAGCTCATTAGCGCTGGCTTAAATGCTTTGGAGGAAGCATCGTGTCATCCTGATCATGCCGGATGGCAACATTTTCTCACTTTTCTCGCAGGTGCTGAGATGTTTAAATGCCACAGTGAAATGCTGAAGCAAGGAGGTGTGAATGTCTTTAGACTGAAAATAGAGCTATGTTTGGTTCGGAAGTGTTTCTGCAGGTACAAGTGAAGTATAAAGCAGGAAGTTCAGCTTAATAAAAGGAGAGCAAATTGATGTCAAAACACTGTAACACAATTATTATATTGCAAGAGAGGATGTCACGACTACGATCCAGTATCTGGATTACCAACATCTAAATCGAAAAGGGAAATTCTGGTATTTTTAAACCTGGGCCCCATATTTGCAGTACATGTTTTAGCGTGTAAATGATTCATACTTGCAAAAAATGTTGGAATTTGTCCAGTGGATCACCTCAGTTGGCAGCCGCAACACAGCCAAAATAGCTGCAATGTATTCCTTTTATGGCAACCATCTAAATAACTTCCACTAAAAGTGTTTAGGCTGCGGTTGTTATTCGAAGTACCTTGTAACCTACCTCTCCATGAGTGAGACTTATGTTTCTGGTGTCAAAAAGGTGTATCTGCAGCAAACATTTCCATCATGCTGCCATAAAAATTGTTGGCCCAAAGGATTATGTTGCAGCTGAGTCGATCTACTGGACTGATTCCAAATGTTTGGTACTTACGAATAATTTACAGACATAAACATGTAAATTTAAGGCTCATTTAAAAAAAATAAAATAAAAAAATACAGGAATGGCCTTCTACTCCCTGCCTGGATAAATGTTATGTTACTGCACTGGAGTCCCTGGAAGACGTGTGGATGGTACTCGGTGCAAAGGAATTTAAACTCTTAAGGGAAAGGCGACTTTGGTTATATATCAGAAATCATATGTCGTGTGTCAATAAGAATGGATATTGAGTTGCAAAATCTGACATTTTCGTGGAAAGCAGATAAAAATGCATTGTCAGATACGTTAAGTAATAACATTTTCTCATGTAATTCAGTTATTTTCTTTAAAACACAATGATCAGTCGTGTGTTTACATGCATGTGTTCTGCAGACATGGCTTTAGATACGGGGAGAAATTACAATGTGGCGTTATCCCAGCAGCAGCGCAGGCCGATGTAAATAAAACACATGTATATGGATGTTCATTTTTGAGAGGCAAGGTCATCTTTTGGGTCTGCGTGGCCGTTTGTTTACCTCCTGTGAGGTTGTGTACAACAACAGTCTGAAAGCAGACACCGGGCAGCACACAGCCAAAAGGCGGTGTTGCTCACAACCGGGCGGCATATTGAGTCTGCAGGGCACGGAGGTTCAACGGGCCTGACTCACCTTGTGGCCGGACCAGATGCTGCCTTGCGTATGTGTGTGTTTGCATCTATACAGATAAGCGTGTGTGTATGTGTGTTTGCGTTTCAGGGCAGCTATCAGCCACTGACCCATGCCCCTGCTGCGCCTGTTAAATTAAGGAAAGTACAGTGGTGTTCTGCAGGAGAGCTGAAGGATTAATGACGGCGGTGCGACCACCTCACAGCGGCCGCCGCGGGGACCGGCCGCCGCTAATTAGATACATGGGAGACGAGGAGAGTGCCCTTGTCTGAGCTGCTAGATATCAAAGGAGGCAGCAACAAGCTACGGGAGATTATGTAATTTTTCACAAAGTGTGCTTTTCGTAAATGAGTCTCATTTAAGTGAACACAACATAGCCCTGACCGAGGAGCGAGGGGGAGGGGGGGGCGAAGCCGTGTGATCCAGGAGTATTTTACCTCGCCGTGAATGAGCGTTTGAAGGCTTTCTTTAATGATGACCTCAGTGCTCCTCGTAGTACGTGGGAGTCTTCTGATTGATTTAATTCAAGTGTAGGGTAATGTTCCAGCCATTCAATATTTCTGCTCATTTTTTAATCCCCTTTATTTTCTCCGGGTCACTATGGTTAATAGCTTGCCGAGCAATATGCTTCATCAGGTGCGCTGGAGGCTTGAAACACGGCTGTAGTGGATTCAGAATTCAGATTAAATAGAAACACAGAAATTGTGGAATTCATACAAAAATTACCCAAAAGCCAAAAGTGACTCATTTAAAATGCTGATCAAGTTTTACAAAGAGCAAAGATAGTGTTAAAGGGGCGATTTTTAGCATGCTAACCAGCTAGCCCTGACCTGTAATACCACTTTGTACCAAGAGATGCTGGGAGGTTTAAAAGCCAAGTAAGTAAACAAGATTAACTCACAAAATGTCAAGAAAGGAGCTATTTTTACACCAGTGGTTCTTCAAAAACAGTCCTGGTTTATCTTCCCACACTCGCCTCTGGTTTGATTGAAATAAATCCCAAATTCACCAAGTGATATGTGAAAATACTCTACCTGTCTTCTTCGCTTGCTAGTGATGCTTTACTCTCTTTGGCACTTCACCTCCCTCCTGTCCCTCCTGTCATCTTATCCACAGAGCCACAGTCCTGTTCAAAGCCTCCGTAAATCGCCTCCATCTTCGGTATGGCATATGTCGCTCTCCAAGGCTGTGTGCAGGCAAACTTGATAACGGTCACTCCAACCATCATCACATTCGTCAACTAATATGGCCACTTGGCTCCCAGCTGCCTGAGCTACTTGCTAATGACAGCTAGTCGCTACAGCAAAGGAAGGGATATTGAGCAGCAGTAAGCGGTTATGCTGCCCCCTGTGGTTTTGGAACTACCTTTGAACTCTGACCATTTCTAACAAATAAACAAAGTTGTCCACATCCTTTTGTTAAGTGCGCTGCATTCATTTATTTATTTTTTTGGGGGGGAAGGTTAAAGAGGGAGAACAGGTGACGCTGACTTTGCCCTGCAACTGAAAATTAAAAGCAATTGCCTCAGACAGCACAAAGACAGGAAGCTGCCTTTGATGTCAGCATAGCAAGTGAGAGAATACAATCTGCAGATTTCACTTGTGGGTGGGGAGTTTTGTCAGGTCCACAGAGGCCTCCGCGCACAATTTTCAATTTTTGTGTCGAATATCGGTGCGCACGTCATATTCAATCTATATCCGGCCTAATGCGGCGTGACGCGGCGCCGCTTTCATGTCGGAAATCGGTTTCGCGAGGAGACTGACTCGATTTTTTTTCTGTCCTCTCTGTCTTCGCTATCTTTCCAGCTGTTCCTGTCACGGTTCCGCCGTAGGACGAGGAAGGTGGCGGCGTGTCTCGGAAAGGCAATCTGTGTCCGCTGTGAGGGATATCGCTTGTACTCACATCTCACGCTACACTTTTAGGTTTCCCCCTTTTTCCCCTCCGCTTGTGTGCTGCCTTTTTCTGTGCCAGTGTGTGCGAGAGAAAAATTGTTAGCCAGCTGCTCTTGTGGTGTTAGACAGTAGTCTCCACTGCCATCCAGCTGTCTCACAACCTTCCCCTGGGCTTCTTCGACACACTCGGTGAGCCAGTGCTCGTGCACACTCACACACACACACACACACAGATCAGGCTGCATTCACTCTATAGCTCCCCGTCATGGTTCCTACATCCTGTCCCTGCATGTATGTTTCCCCTCTGTATATGTTTATCTGTCTTTGACAAGCTCCTCTACACACACTAAACCTTCATTTCAAGCCTGCTGTGCCTTCTCTCTTTGCCTCACTGGAGAGCATCTCTGTCCGGTGTATGGCGGCAGAGAAAAATGCCCAAGTGACAGACAACAGTCAACCCTCTGTCAAAACCGCCCGGGTAATTAAACCCCCCTCACATCCGTCAATACGGAGTACAGATGGCGAGCAATGTATTTATTATTACTGCTTTACTGATGCATGCCGTCCCTGGAGTAAACAGCGCGGCAGGTACAATAGATAGGAGCAAACAGACGGGCGGGCTGCAATCGCACACGCCTATACAAAGCTCGCACATTTTGTAGAGTAGGTGTGTTTTGTGACAGGCGCACTCTCCGACCATCACCGCGTTCATGCTCGAGTTGCACGTTGGATTCCTCTTCCAGGGCCACCTTTTGTTTCTCTTCTTCCAGCGCGCCTGTCAGTATCCGATTAGTTCTACAGCTGATGGAGCAGAGTGCTACAGGCAAACACGTGCTTTTTTTTTTTTTCCTTGCTGAGGAAACAGAGCTGCTCCAAGATGATCGTTCTGGTTTTTATTTGCTGTATTTATCAGGTTCCCGTTTACGCTCCAAAACAATGTAGGCGAGTGGAGTTTACACGAGCTTGTGAGATTCGAAACTTTAAAACAACTCTTGAACGAGTCTCTCCAGAAGAAACAAAATCATCTTTTTCTTTGACATTGTTTGTTCATGTCACAGTGATATCATAATACTACATGTTTAAGGTGTCATTACAGGCACATTCTCACTTCAAACTTGTCAAATGCGGCAGCTTGGTCAGTGGCCTTAATCTCTGAAATGTCGATTGTTAGAAATACGGAAATTGTCTCACACTGCCTGACCAACAACCAGGATTTGAACCAGTGACCTTTCGCTCCAGAACATGGACATTAAAATGGTTATTTTAAAAAACATGGTTGGAATATTAACATGGTATATAATAAAGCTAATAAGTAGCTCTCCGGGTAAAGAACATGCCTCATTCAGGCTACTGAGGTTGAGACCAGGCGTTCAAATCCATCAAATACTTAGATGGCAAAAAAACTTTCATTCAGGATCACCACTGGGCGTCTTTTCTATTTCGGCAAAGACATTGAAAAGATGTCTTTTGGATGCATTTTTTCTCAGTGGGATAAGCTCTAACCTCTTAGCCACTGAGCCAGACAGTAGAGTGAGTGTATGTCAGAATGTGTGTATGAAAGTTCAATAAAAGTCACAATGTAAGAAGGATGTGGAACTTTTTTTGTTCATGAGCTTTTTCGTGGTTTTATGAGCCTTGTGCTTTACCCACTCTGGCACAGAGCAGCAGCAGTAGTATAAATAGTAGCTCGAGGCGGGATTTCAACCACCAACCTCGTGTCCATGTGCCTCCCACTTGCTCTGAAATTTAGTTGGAAAAAGCCTCACCAAAAAGTTTTAAAAAATGCAGTCACTATCTGTTCACCTTCACGTCGCCGGAAAGTCTGGGTGAAGTTTTGACGCCCCCTAAACATTTCTGAAGCTTCAAAGCAAAACAGCGACTCAGCATTCTCCCAAACAGATGAAGTAGATGAGGAAGAAAAATCTAAACATGAAATGTCTCCATACCTCCAACAGTGTAATCCAAGTCTCTGGAAGACGCGAGATCCAAAAGCGATTTGAGAAAAAAGGCGATTTTGAAGCTGAAATCTTCACCGCGAAGCCCCGCAAATGTTTTCTCGACTATAAAACTTCACCTGACTTTCCATCAAAATGAGGGTGAGTAGATAATGACTTTCGTTTTTGGGTCGTACTTTAAAGGGATATTCCGGTGTAAGTTTAATCCATGGTCTAACACACCGTGAAACTGTGTTAGACTCCCTCTCGAGAGATAAAGTTGGCAGACCGCTAGCTAATGTAGTTTTAGCATCCTCAGAAACGACCGCACGACAACAATACACTGCAGTAAATGGGTCCAAATATAAAGCCGCCATCAAAAAGCCACAAATAATGCTCAGAACAGCACCAAACTTCAACAACATTAGAAATAGGGTCCCAGCACATATTTCGAGGCATCAAACATTTGATATAGTTGCCGGATTTGTCGGAAAATATAAACGAAACTCACCACCCGAGAAGCCCTCCTTGTTGTGGGGAAGCCCTGTGAGTCGACTACTGAGTGCAGTAGAGTTCCGCAATAATGATCATCATTGAGCTGCGGAACTCTACTGCACTCGGTCTGCTAGCGGTCTGCAAACTTTATCTCTCGAGAGGGAGTCTAACACAGTTTCACGGTGTGTTAGACCATGGATTAAACTTACACCTGAATATCCGTTTAAGTGTGAATTGAGTGAAAACCTCATTGTAAAAGTATAATATGAAAGACAGAATTTGAACTGAAACTCAAATCATAAATCAATAAATTCACAAATCAACAATGAACAAACGAGTGGGTCAGAGCAACAGTAACAAATCCTAACAATCTACCATCACAACGCAGCAGTTCCAGCAGGCCCCTTTTAAAGAAAGCTGTGTTGCAGTTGTGTAGTTTTAAAGTAACCAGCATGAAATCTCACACTCTCGGGTGAAGGGCACCGTTAATTTCTAGAATCTGTTGCGGGGCCCTGATTTATATTTGTCCTCTCGCGCGTGTTTCTGTCCCTCGCAGTGCTACTGTTCTTCGTAGAAGTCCTCAGAATTGATCAATCACCTGCTCAGAGGAGCTTGAAAGTAAGAAGGGGGACATTTGTCAGCCACAGCGACTCAAGCTACCCCCCCTTCATCCCCCTCCACCCTCCACCCCCCAGCGTCCACCTGCACCCCTCACACTGGCAGCCCTGTGGGCACAAGCCCTGCATGGATGACTCACTGACTTTTTTTTTTTTCTGTTGCTGCGTGTGTTTCCATCTGTCTGTGTGTGGGTGTGTGTTTGTGTTGCTTTGTAACTTGCACACACACACACACACGCATCCACCAGGGCAGGAGAGGGAGAGTCAAGCGGGAGATTGACTTTAGCAAAAAGAGCAGACAGCCGTCGCCAGCTGAACGCTTGAGATGTTTCCTTCATAGTACTCAGCTTTCACAGCAGATTACAGACACTTGCTGACTGGTCTTCAGTTTAGTGGCCAAGGACCCATCAGGAATACTGATAGCAGCCGGCGTGGAGCTCCGCGACTGGTTATACACTCTGACTGCCATTGTTCATCCTCGCCACAACAAGAAAAGATCCGGATCTCCCTTTTTTTTTTTTTTTCTTCTTTTTCTTACATTCAATCAAACCCCGTCCGCTTAAATGACAAAAAACTGACATTTCACAAAACGTCAGTCGCTTGCGTAATTGTATTGTCAATATGAAAGCAGCTATTTAAAAAATCCGTCAAACTTGTCATTACATTTTTATTTTTCTTTCATGCGCATCTTAGCAATATTTTTTTTTTTCCTCATCAAAGCCAAAAGCATCCCCGAGCTTCTCTTAAGCGTTCAGCGAGGGGGATGAGTCACGCCGACTTGCAGAGCCGTTAACCCCTGCAGAGCTGCGGCTCCGATAACGGCGCATAAATCATCTCCGGACGAGGCTGCCGGACATTTTAATTGATTTTGAAGTTAATTAATAAAGTCCCAGAAATGGTGTTTATATACGAATAATTTGCTACAGAGGAGACATTTTGAGGGAGACATCATGCTGACCAAATTATGTTTTCTATTAACATAATGAAGACACGTTGAATGTATTGTGAGAAACTTTGAGCTTGTTATAAAACAGACTCAATTAAATACTGATGCAACAAAAGAAGATTGGCTCTATGTAGTTATTATATATTCTTGTCACATCCTTGTATATTATATACACTAGTCGCCAGGTCAGATTCCAACTGGTCAGGTTCTGTGGTCATGAAATCGAAAATTGTCTCTTAAGTCAGAGCTGAAGATGAATGAAGCACCCCAAAGCTTAAAGATCGCTCAATATTCAGGAACATACTGCATATGTCCGTACCTACTTTTTTGGTGCCAAAAGTCCAACATGCGACTCAACAACATGACGCAGTGCTGATGAAATATGAACCACAATCCTGTCTGTTGTCTCTTCCCCCACCTACAGTGTTTTCAGAAACATATTCCAGTGTTCTATTTAGCTGTAATATGATGTTATTTGTCACCAGCTGGCTGCCTTACTGTTTTCATAACAGACTCCTCGCCAAATCAGTTTTTATGGATCCAGTGCGGGCATTCTGGTGTGTTGAGTACCACAGGCCTTATTATCTGTTTTTTCATTTGGTGATGTGGCACCAGTCTTAAAAATGTTTGTGTCTTTCTACTGCTTGACAGTCCAGAGTTACGCAAGGGCTTCTTTATCATCTTTAAGAACGGACACAAACCCTGGATTCTGCACTCTGTCCCCGGTTACAACCTGAGCGCAGACTTTCTTTATGGTGCTCGGGCTCAGAATGTAGTAGAATATACATCTCGTTTCTACGAGACAGGGATGAAGTCAAATCAGAGTCAACCGCAGTTGTAGTTATGGCGGACTCCACCACTATTGGTACAGTGTGGCCTAAAGACTGTTTCTGGTTCCTTTCCACTCTGCAAAATATGATGATGAAAACTGGTGAATGCATTGAATATTGGAAGTTTTTACAGTGTTAAGATTCTGATGCAGTTCCCAGCAGATGTATCTGAACGCATCTGAGCACTTTGCAAACAGTCACAACGTGTTCCCAACGATTCCTCAGGCGACCGGAGAGAGGACGTGAACTCAACACAGTCATGGCATCGCTGTACGGTGAGCGTCGGGACAAATTCACTGTAAATCCACACCGCCGAGGCACGGCAGAGTCTTTAGTGGATTTCCTTCCGTGGAAAACAAACTCTTTGGAGGGTACCCCCCCTCCCTTCCCTCCTGCCTCTGCCGGCCCTGCAGAGTGCAGCTCATTGATAAGGGTTTCTGTCCTTGTCACCAAGGACTGATGTCTTTCTGTCAACTCCCAGGCAGCCCTGTTTCTCATTCCGCACTATTGTTTTTCTCCTCCTCTCTACCTGACAGATCCCTATCTCCCTCCCCCTTCTTCCTCACCCCTCCTCGTCGGCCCCCCTCCCCCCACAGCATCCGCTGTCCCTTCCCCGGGAGACATTCATTCGTCGCGTGGTGCCAGCAGGCGCCGCTTACAAGTTATTGTCTCAATCTGAGCCCCTTCTCCAAAGTCACATCAGCACCGTCTCATAAAGCTCCGGGAGGGCGCTCGTCGGGCGAATCCCATAAGCTCACTGTCTGACGCTCGTACATGCGTTAGAGCATCACGCGAGGAGCATTACGGCGTCCATTGTTGTAATACCCAATCAGACGCTAGTGCTATTTCTGCATGCACAAACACACTCTCTGTCTTTTCAAGCACGCGCACACACACGCAGCCATTTTGCCATTTCACCACCCACCTCCACCACATAGCTGTGACTGCGTCTCCTGTGGCTTAACACCTCTTGTGTTCATTAGCACTGTGCAGCGGCGTGTCAACAGCTCTTATTTACTAATTAGCGGCTGATGACAATAGCAGAGACACACAATGGAGGGGACAATGGTGATCCTCATCTCTGACGCTCGCCGTCCTGCGACAACAAAGTATTACTCATTCAGCTGTGTAATAAGCTCCGCTGCTCTCATTGGAGTGCGCCGAACACACATCACAATTTTTTTTTGTTTCGTTTTTTGATATTGGGAAAAAGGAAAACGGATTGCAAAGTTTCTTGTGATTCTAGATAGGAAAAGTTTCCGTAGAATTCTTCCTCCAAGGTCGGAAGCGATGCTCTGACTGCGCCTGGCCGGTGGGAACGGAGATAAAAATGTCAAAGCCGCCGTAAATAAGAATATAAATAATAAAGTCCCCCCACCGAGCTCGGTTAGATTGAACAGCAAAGAGGTAGTTTTCTCGCCGTCCCACTGAGATTTTAATCTCTCCTGCTAAATCTTTTCCCACCCTTTCTTCCTTTGTCTTACGGCCGCTCCCGAGAGAGACAGAGTACACCGCCGCTGTGTGATGTAACGCCCTTCCAGCCGACCCCCAGGCCCGGAAAACGTGTGAGTCGGTGCGGAAGGATCGTGCATTTCATCACTTTACCCAATCACTTCTGAAAACAACCAAGGGCCATTGTTTTTATTTTCCTGGAATGCAGAAGAAACATGATGACGATGATGGATGATCCCCATCCACATGACGAAACCGTTGGCTTGTACATATCAAAACAAACGTTCGCCACTGCTCTTTTCGAGACACGTAACTCTAAAATAACTATAATTTGGCCAATCAGACGAAGCCCAAGCGATTCAGCAGCTTGTGAGATTAGCCTGCATGATGGCTGAGGGATGAGAAACATAGCTATTATGGGCTTCTTTGGGGAGGTTCACATTGCTTTTTGCTGAGAGGAGTTAGTCCGGAGCCCAGACTTCAACTTTGTTTTTGTTTTTGTTTTTTTCCCGAGTCATATCATTATGACAATATCCAACAATGTTAAAGCAAATTATTGTGCAGGACTACACTGTCACAGGCAGACATTTGAATGTTCACATGACACATAAATGCATTAAAACAGCTATAATAAATACTTATTGATCTGCAATGGATCACAAGGTTACTTGTATCTGAAAGGGCAGCCTCCTGTCTCTTTATGGTGCTTTTTAGCCTCCATCAGCTCGTTGTTTTGATTAACTCTTACCTTTTTTGCTGCTGTTTTCAGTAAAACTGCTATTAAAACACACTGTACCTGATGTCAGTCACTACATGACAAACAGACAAAATTAGCGACTAGCTGAGCACTTAGCAGCTATAAAGCCAGATATTCCCCTCAAGAACTGGTTGAGACCAAAAACAGAGGAAAAAGATAAGTGATTATTCGAGTGTTGCACCAAATGTTGCTCCCTATCTGCTGTATGTCTGAATAAGGAACCATTTAAAAACACTATATTAACTCTAAAGTTCCAATATGTAAGTGTTTCCCACACATGTACTTTTTTGGATGATCCCAAATATATATCTGGCGACCCATTGAGCATTTTATACTTTTTACTTCTTACAGAACAGGTTGCCCTCCATATAACTCTCTCCTCGAGGCAGCTCTCAGCTATTTTATGTTGCCGTTTGTTTTTCTCTTTACGGATGGGGAGGTCCGCTGTAAGTGCCAGTGGCTTGACCTCTCCTGACACACCTCTTATTATGGGTTTTTTTCATGATCTGGTTTGTATTGCAGTTTCACAGAATGTCTGCGCAAATAGAAAAATAAAAAAAAACGAGACAACAATGGTCACACATGCCTGCTGCTCTTCCCGGGGGCTTACTTTTTTTTAAGATCTAGAGCGAATGAAACGAGGGTGAGGAAAAGTTTCGCTTGAGTCTTTGGGTTTGAATAGCCGATCGATACCGGAGTTCTTCTACATGAGGACATTCTCAAAAGAAGTCAGCAAATTATCTACTACTACTTTTCATGTTTCATTGACTACACTTGGAATGGAAAGCAGATGAAAATAAAAATAATGACAGCTCATGTCAAGACTGACATAAAGTATAGCGGGAGCAGAGACAGCAGAGGGGGGAGACGAGGCGAACAGCTGGATCACGGGTGAGAATTTACGTCTGCGCGCGCTCTCATAAACAATATATGAACTATCTGCCTGCCCAGATGCCCCGGAGCTCATCAGCGATGCAAATGGATGCACACCTTAAGTTTTCTCCTGACAGACAACTTCTGATACATTCAAGTGGAAGCCCCCCCGTCATTCCCTTGTTATTGGATTATGCACGATTATGAGGTGGAGGTATGCAAATGAACCCATATGATTACAGGGGGAAGGCAGGAGTCGTGATGTCCTGCAGCGGAGTGTGGTGGTACGTCGGAGTTCTCGATGGGAAAGGTTAAATATTTTGGCCGCCGGCTGTCAGACTTCACCCCACCTTCACTCGGGTGTTTGATAAATATTCCACTTCGTTCTCAACCTGAGCTCAAAATACACCAGCCGCAGACACTTTTCTTTTTTTTCTTTTTTTTGCAGCCGTGCTCGGTTCTCGTATCTCTCCACGTCATATCCTTCCCTGACCTCCTCATGTGTCTCAACCCCGGTGAGTGGGCGCCGGCCGCTCTGATCCTCCCAACACTCAACCACGCCTGACCCTGATGCATCACTCGCTCACGGGCACGGAGGAGAGAAACATAGAAAATAGGAGAGAGAGAGGGAGAGAGAGTCGGGTGCTATCCATCTCCTGCAGCAGTGTACTGTACAGTAGATCAGTGGTCTTCTCCTGCTTTCATCTCCCAGCTCCAGCAATCTGCCACCTGGCCACGGCACAAAAAAAAAAAAAACGGTTCATCCGAGCCTCCGAGCTCTCTTCCTTTTTCCTTCCCTTCTCTAAGTTTCTCTTCGCTGCGTCTGTCCAGTCCTGGATCTCAAATCGGCGGGGAAGCTAGAGAGAAGACACATATTTATAGGTGCGCTTTCTTGCAACGCTCCCCTGTGAAACCGACCCGTGTAATCCTTTGTGTTTTATTTCTGATGGGAGCTGGATTTCCGCCGAGGGTGAAATCTTTTGCCTGTAGAGCATCCTCCACTTTCATTACAATTTCCCTTGATCCACGTTGTGGTTGTTAAGAAGGCAGATCACACACACTTATGCAAGCAAGAAAGAACATTTCCAGGCCACTGTTTGTAGGTGAGTCAGATAGCCGTGGTACCCACACATGATTTCCCCAGGCGCCGGCGGAGAATCGCGCCTAAATGTGGGAACCCGGTCCCTCGCCGCTGTGACGACCTCTCCTGCGGTCCCCAGAGCTCATTTTGCCGACGTCACGCAATGAATCTCGAGCCTTCAGGAGGTAATCGCCTTTCCCTTGACCCATGGGGGTTTAAATCCTCCCATTTTCTCCGCATTTATCACCGGAAGTCCATCACCGAACGTCCTCACTTTAGCCACATTAACCTGCTTTCACCACCAGCCAGCACTTAAGGTTAATGACTTTTGGATATTCCACACGAGTACAGCTTTTCCGGGCAATGGCACAGGATGATGTGCAGCGATAAAACCCCCCTCATTTTTTATAATTTCTCCGATGGCTGACCCTTTAAGTTGGTTATGAAAACGTTTTTAAGAGCAGGTCACGTTCTGGACTTTAACTATTCTCAGGAGGGAGATCATTGAGAGTGATTTAAGGTTATCTCGCTCCGACCTCACCTCGCTGCACTTTATTGCCCGTATCAACTGTCTCTTTTCCCCCCTTTTCACCCCGCTTACAACTCTATCACTGTCGACCCACCCGCCGTCGCCTCAGGTTGTCTTTTGCCATGTGACTCTGTGTATCTCATTTACAGAAAAGTGCTTTGTACTGTCCTGTCTGCAAGCACTTCACCGCATTTTCTCTGGGAGAGTAATCCATCCAGGCTCTCGAGAGGCGACTCTCTAAGTGTGCATTTCCATTAGGTTTAGAAAATATCCTGTGTGGCTGCGATGGCTGGGTTGTAAATGCAATCACGGTGTTGTGACTTTGGTTTCAGGTTTTTAGTCAAGGAAGCGATGCCATTTCACAGGCTTTTGGTTTTTCTTTTCGGCTCTGATGATCACAAACCTGTTGCCAAGTCGCCGTAATATTGGCCAATGATTCGTGTTATGACTAAACTAAACTCCTGTTAAACCCATCACCCTTTCCCGCTGTGCTGCTTCATCACCTGATTGTCTCTTAACTCAGTATGTCTTTAGATTCTTTCTAAAGTGGCAGAGTAAATGTGTCTTGGGGACAGGTTGAAATCCAGTTTGTCAACCTGCTAACACAGGGAGCTCCTCTTATTGTGCAGCTGTCATGTATTTTAAGCGAAAGATGGCGGATGATGACAACATCACCTGCTTCAGCGTTAGTGACTTTCTTTTTTTTCTTTGACTTTGGGAATTAGGGGATTCACTCGTTATATTTAGCCTGTAAGCACTGGATATTTTTGACAAGGGACCACTGGATATTTTTACAGAGAACTCGGGACCATTTTCAGCCGTTAAGTAGAGACAAAAAAATTTGATATTTTATGACAGGAAGCTTTAGTTGCAACCAAAGCAGGTATTTTAAACCAAAACATGATGTTTTCCTAACCCTAACCAGAGCAGAAGTACAGCAATGTCGAAACATAAGATAAGATAATAAAATAAGTTGGGGATGTGCACCCCAACATAAGAAACGAGACAATTCAAAGCCTCCCCCCATAGGTGTCTTTCTACCCTTCCCTATGTCTTTCAACAATCAGCTGACTTAGCAAACGTACTGATACTGTCATTAGCATGAAACAAATAGCTAACTTTTTAGCTACTGCTAGCTATTAGCTATTAGCAGCATATTACTTAACTGCCAAGAAGAAACATTGCATTCAACAACAAACTTCAGGGGCCAGTGAAATTAATAAAATGGGCAACCAATCAAACCGTGGGGAAAAAACACAGAGACAGGAAGTGTAAAAGAAGAAATGACTGAAGTAAAAACCTGTAGCCATGACAACCTCTTTTACCTTTTGTCTTTGCCCCCAAACATGGCTTCTTGCAGGGTTTCTTGTGGCAAGAACACAACTTCCGGGCAACACTACTTCTTCTTCCTGTCATGCTGGACTGAGTGCAAACCGGATGCTACAGTGACTCACCATTGCCTCTTCAGGTGCAAAGTGGTATTACAAGACAAGACAGGACTGGCCGGCGGTAGTTGGTTAGCATGCTAACTTCATTAGATATCTCATACGTAGACTCAAAACTCTTTGAATGTTGAACACTAAAATTGTTCCATACACAACCGATAATACCAAGCTGATGGGAAACCTTTTTTATTCATCCTTTATGGTTTGGTTCCAAATCTTAAAGCAGCAGAAGTTCAATAAGGAGAAAACCTTCATTAAGATTTCTTTCTTCCCGCCTCCCACTCGATCAGCCGTCTGCCGCTTCACCACTGAAACCGATCAGAGTCAACGAGTCACAACCTCTTAAGTGTCAATCAAATTGATTGTTGCTGTCATACTTCAAAATCCTTTCCTTACGTTTCAGTGCACGATGTGTACGACCCACAGCCCGGTTCACCACCGGCTTCCATCAGACAGCAGCTGTCCAATGAGTCTTTCCAGGGGCTCAGCAGGAGTCTGGCTCCAGATCTTGACTCCTAAACATCACATCACATGTAACTCTTCAAAGCCCCTCTTTTAATTAGTCTCTCCTGATTGAAACGTCTGACTTGTAGAACACTTTATGAGCATTAGGGTTGTTTAATTCCATCTATAGGAGCAAACAGCCAGTGGCGTCATCTCCAAACATAGCTCACTGTCATTATAATTCAGAAAATAGCGCTGAACAGATGCTATGTTTCAAGACATTAGGACCCTGATGAATGCAGCACACAAACACACACACACACACACACCCTCTGTAGCTGGAAGCAGTTGTGGCAGAGTTTCTGTCTTATTTGGGTTTTTGTGTCATTCGTGACTTTGGGCTATTATGTCAACTTCCTCTGCAGACTTGCAGGGCTGAGGTGGCTCCTGCAGGACGGAGCTGAGCTGGCTGAGCATATGGCGAGAGGAAGCTGCCTACGGAAACCGCTCGTCTTCAAACCGAGGGAGGAACACGCCGCTAACACTTTGCATTTCTCCCCTCCCCTTGCCCTCCGCGTCGAGGAGCCAGCGTAGCATGATAATATCACTTTACGATTCGAGATTGCATCAACTCGGAGCTCACTGATCAAACTGTGACAGGAATTGGGGTTTTGGATCGAGGAGTCAATTCTGCCTCGAGGTGCACGAATATAATTGGCGGGCACGGGGAGTTTTGTTTTTATTTCGCCGTGGGAGGGACATTATTAGGCTTTAGAGGCACCAGGAAGATTACAGTGATTGATTAATTTAAATAGCCACATCCATCGTGATCACCCTTAACAAAGTTAATTCTCCAGTAGTCAGATGTTTTATTACAGCATCGGCCGTTTCCTGTTTGTGACTCTGTGTGTGTGTCATCAAGGGAAAATGGAATCCTGGAGACACTTTTTGAAGTGGGAACTAACTCAGTAGCAATTTGGGTGTTTTGCCAGACAGTAGACAGATTTGTGTCACAACCACCGCATGATCCCATCATAAAACTTGACAAGATTGTAGTTGGGATCCAAAGGCCTCATTTAAAAGTGAGCGTGGTCTGAGCAAGGGTGATGTAGTTTCCACGTTGGTGCAGCGCTTAGAGACTCTGGGGGGCGCCAAATCGCACTAAATCATGATTTCTACATAATGTTGCTTTAAGATGTAGAAAACAAAATAGCCATCTTAGCAAAGCTGTTGTGGGAAGGACACGCTTTGGGCGCCATAACGCAAAAGATGCAGGTAATTTTATAGCGGTAGTAGAGCCACTGAGCCTCTTTCATAGGAATGATGGCGCTCCTCCTCCAACGCCGTGTCTAAATTCTGATTTAATGTTCATGGGCGCTACACAGCTCCTTCTGCTCATGTGTATATTGCATCTCTTACTTTCTGAGGACATGCGAAACTACCGTTCCAAACAGACACAGGATATACATAAAAGCAAGTATATCTTCAGTATTGGTCCCAAAAATATCTAGAGGCTCTTATAAGAATTTAAAAGGTTCTGTAATATCATCAAAATGCTACACATGGTGTCCTCAGTGTCATTAGTATGATGTACGAGCCAAGCTCGAAATCATAGGTTGAGTGTGTGCAGGCAGAGCAGTTGTCAGGGGTACAGCGGTTCTTCTTTTTTGGAAAATAATTGAGGGACAAGTGAAAATATTCATAACAATGGGGATGGTGTAACTTTTTCAAAGCGTGAAATGTCAGGTTCACTTATTCATGAGCTCCTCCACTGTACTCGGCTCCACTCTTTTCTGTGTCAAGTGGCACCGACGGATCACAGCTCACGGGGAATTTGCATTGTTAGGACAACCGTTAATGATTTAATACACAATCTCTCGCCACGGGAGGGAAGCAGGGGAAAAAAAAGAGCGAGCGCGAGCGACGAAAGCGTCGTTTGAAAGGCAAAGTGGGTCTGAACGCAGCATTACAGGGATTGTTAGGACGAGCTGAGAGGCTCCCTGCAGTGATCCCGACAGGAGTGCCAGAACGTGGGCAACTCAGAGTCCTACCCCTCATTAGTGATCAGTGTCTCGGCCACCGGTCTGCCTTTCTCACTTGACTATATGAGCTATTAAAAGTGGGCCCAGCCAAGTGAAAACAGACAGGAGGGGGGGAGAAGTGTCTGAAACGGGCTTGAAGAACAGGAAGATTGCTTTTATCTAGCCCGTCTGGAGGCTTTCTGCAGGGAAATCTGGGTGGCAGCCCTGCCAAGTATCTGACATCTGCCCAGTCAGAAAGGTAGAGATCGTCCACTGTGGTGCTAAGGAGCCGGGCATCTGACCAGCCACCTGTCCGCCGCGCTATGTAGGCGCTGGCAAATTGGCAAGGCACGGACCGCCTTCAGCCAGTCAGCGCCGAGTGAGTGTTAGCAACATGGGGAAGCGGATACTTCTTGGTAGTTAATGGACAAAGTGCCAGCGTGGAATAGAGTTCAAAACCTCCGCGTTTTTGAAGAAGTTTGAGTTCGCGAACACATCTGCACATTTTTTCCAAAGTGTCAGGTGTTGCCACGAGACGATGCCAAAAGCGGCGCCCGGCTAACTGGACTGGCCGTGGTGTGAAATATGAAATATGCCTCGCAGCAAGTCCATCTGGTTACCATGGCGTCCTGGCTCCGGCTCGGCTGTGTCCGAGGAGGAGGAAAACTCGACGCGCGTCTCTCGTCTTCCGCAGCCTCTCCCAGTCGTTTTCCCTCCAGCTGGCTTCTCTCCTGGCGCATCTGCGAAGCTCGGCACTCGCCCTGCAAGGTGTCAGTATTTGCTTTCAAGGTGTTTAGCTAATGCAATCGTGCCCCAGGGGTGATGATGGCGGGAGGGGGGGGGGGAGGGGGAGGAGAACCAGCAGCAAATGGCTCTCCATATGTGTGCATAACTAAGTGCTTGGCATGGCTCAAGCCTGCAACCCTCAGGTTGCTCAGCCGCGGCCTGTAGTTCTATTATTACAATCAATGGGGCTGATCCGCTCATGAATCAGAGAGAGGGGTGAAATAAAAGCAGTTTTAATATGCCTCTGCGCCTCAGTGTTACTCACAGAGCCACGGGAAGCTGAATTACGAAGGAGTGCGTGGTCACATTTGTGACACGCTCTCTCGCGATTGAATTCCCATGCCCATCCGAGTGATTGTATCAAACAGAGCGAGGCCTTTTGGAAACAGTGTGAAGTCCTCGGCAGGTAGCTGAGTGAGCGACTCCTGAGGGGTTAGGCTTCGCTTGAACTCTTCCCACTCCTTCCTCGGCGGTGAAAATTCGGCGCATTTGGAGGCGAAGAGATGCGGCTGTTCCCCGAGTCATTCTGTGCATGGCTTACATCTTCCTGTGTTTTATTTTCTTGCTCCTTTTTTCGTTCTAACCCCCTGCAGCAACGGGGAGAGAAAAAAAAAATGGTTTCATTGAGTAAAGCTGTGCTCTGACTGCCAAGGCATACTCTGGCACCAAGCTGGCGTTTTTAAATGGAGAAACACTGTTAAGAACTCCCCCTGTTTATGAGGATGTATCCCATTATACAGCGTGCCACCACCAGCTTGGGGTGTGCCAAACAAACTGGTAATATCTCAACACCCTGGTGTCATCAAGCAAATGGAGCATTTTATGACGTGCGTAGAATTTCAACTGGATCTTCTGTCAGAAATGGAATGGGAACAGAATCTTTTTATTTAGTTTATTATCACCTGAAAATTACAATTTGGTTTTGGCACCTTGGAATGAGCCTTTTATATCCGCAGAGGGAAAATGTCCTCTTCCCCCAGAGACCACCATATTTCACCATCGTGGTCTTCTATAGTAGCCCATAATGGAAAAAAAACTAAACACTGGCTCTAGAGAGACTTGGTAGGGTTAGGAAAGCATCATTGTTAGTCTTAAAACACCTGTTTTGGTCACCACGATCATGGATGGAAATGGTCGGACCTCGATTGAAGAACAGCCTATTTTGGTTGCCACAAAAGAAGATGGAAATGCCTGCAGCTGTCCTTAAAAAAAACACCCGGTCTCGATGCCCCAGAATGGATGAAAATGTCTCCAGGAGTCCTTGAAAATATCCAGTGGTGTGACTCAAAGTCTGATCGCCCACTTGCTGGCGCCTAATAACAGAAAAAGACCCGTAACACCTTGATCTGATACGCTACCGGCTAAATTTCTGTATAAAATGGGCTGACTTAGCTTATGATCCGAAACTAGTGAGTTGAAAACTTTTGCTAACGAAGCCAAACATCATGCAAGCGTGACAGCACGCGGCATCAAACTTGGCAACCCAGCTAATATCACCAACCGTTGAACAGCAGCACATCGAGCTCGGGCCTCCGTCATCCAAACTTTGATTAACTGGAGCTGTCGGCAACATCTAAAAGCCGGTCCAAGGCTGTTGTCTCTTGACTTCTGCTCGGTCACCGTCTCTTTTTCTCTTGTTGGCTTCCTCGGTCATCATCTTTGTCTGTCTTTTCACCTTTCGCCAGCGCCGTCAGCAGTTAAAACACCGGCAGTCCCCAGTGCAGAGCTAAGCTGCAGCTCCACTATGCACCAGTTGCAGGTTGCTTCCAGGAAACTCAAAGGAAAAATATGATCCCGTCTCATCAAAATCATTGAAAGTTGTCTCTTTGTGTGATATAAGGGTGTAAAAGGCTATTAATTGTGATGCTACCCACTCACTGCAGTCACATAGAAAGGATAGCAGGATCAGACAAATCATTACTGGTTCATCTAAGAGACCTGTCTTATTCTTTCTTCTCTAATCAATAGCTGCGGCCCCCAAAAGTGACTGAGCCGTTAAAAGTTATGCTAAAGTTTTCGTTTCAAGGTAAAATAGTTACATAAGGTTTTGATATGAATATGATAAAACTGGTAAATGAGTGGGTCAAGCAGGTGCAGCAATGATCAGGCCTTGATGCATTCAGCAGGAGTCAAAGCGAATTCCTCTCTGTCTGAAAAGAACTGTGCAGCCGAATGAAAGAATTAGAACATGAGATATTATGTGTCACACACCGTGGAAACCAGGTCTCGGGGAGCGTCTTGCTGTCAGACAGGTGATGCATGTTTGATAGGCAACCTGGCACGTCTCACAAGGAAAGAAAAAAAAACAACTTCCGTAAAACCAGAAGTCCCTGCAGCCTTTCGCTTTATACGCCACGAACATCTGGCCCGCGTAATTTGGCGCGTTTTCACCGACTGTTCCCTTCGTCACATCAGCCACGTGAACCCCGCTTTTTTGCATCCGCTCGGGTGCAACCGCATCCCAAGGCTCTATTTTTATAAACGAAGTGTTAAAGCAGATTTATCCTCCCACATACACGCTAAACTGTCACACACCCGGCCTGTGTGCCGTGCGCCGATTGCTGAGTGACACCTTCAACATCCTTTATGCACACTTTGAGAATGGAACGGAAAGCATTAATGTGTATGATTTCGCGTCCACCTATAGGAGACTATGAATATCTGCTTCCTCGGGAGCACCTGCTCCCCGGACTTTCATTCGCAGCATTTATTGCCACATTAGTGATTTCATGCATACGCTTCGCTCTGCCCGTGGCCTAGCCCGTCCTTCCCTTGGGGAGGGTGGAGTGAACTCAACAATGAGATGCCTCTAAAAGGACATTTCAGCCACAGAGAGTCCACGCAAATTGATTTATTTGTTCCCGTGTAGCGTGGGTTTTGATCACTTTCCCACGCGTGACTGTGTGGATCCATATGCTGAAGTTCTGTAGGTTCATCTGTCTGTTTGTGACCGTCAGCGAATCCCATCGCCACGTGCTGCAATGCTGTCTCCCTGCATGGTGACGCGGGGGATAATTTGCCGTGCCCGGAGCAGGAATGAGCATCCTCCACATAGCACCTACACATCTTAATAACTCTGGCCGAGCTTTCGGGCCCCCTGTTGATCAATAGCCACGTTCAAGTGTCCTCAGAGGAGAAGAGAGGGGGACAGAGGAAGACATCAACACACAATAGATGGTATGTATTTATATCCCCAGCGCGAGTGCCCTTTCCTTTATTCCCACTGTAAACACTGTGTTGTTAATGGCACCGGCAATAAAAAAAGATGTCAGCTCATTTCGTCTGCCTTAACTCATCGCCCGGGCTCCTTTATGTCGCACTGTACAGCCACCGAGGGCAGGCGACGACGAGGACGGCCACTCCAGAGTTTCTCCGCCGTTGCCTGATAAATCCCGACTTGAACGGTGTTTCGCGCCGAGCCGTAGATGTGGCGTCAGGGTCGGACGCGAGGGCAGGGGATGGAAAATGGAAATTGAGCCAATGCACTTCAAAAGAGGAGGGATGGGATTCAATCACAAAGCTGCGTCAAAATCAAATGAAAGAATGTCTTTTTTTTTTTTCATGGTATGTCTTGAAATAGTGAGGTTACTGATGATTTCTGCCTTACAAAGGACTGTGACTTTTGTGGAACGTTGTCTTCTCCCGAACAAAATAACTACGTAGAAGGGCCGAACTAATGTGTTACTGATCCTTGATTTGTTTTTAATGTGTCCTGCGCAGAATGCGTTATCCTCTCCGCAGCATCGTCCTCACAGTAATGACTTGTTAGCTCTGGGCCGCGGCTGCTCAGGCCAGAGGGTATCCTCATAATTTACTCCTGGCCGCTCTGTATTTCTGTACTTTTGCCGACCTTGATTCGAGGAAAAGCTCTCTAAAGTATCAGGGCTTACGCCTCCTAACGCAGTGCGGTTTGACCTTGCCCCGCGCTTCGCGCTGGTAATGGTTATTGTTTTGAAGTCGCGACCCTCGATTTAGCTCGGCCGTTTTTGAACCAGGCACGAGAGTGAAGTTGACAAACAGCCGCGCCTGTAAGCGGTTTTCCATTCCGACCTTTAACCCCAGCATATATATTGGACTTAATGTATAGTTAGGGCTATGGGTCTTTCAATTGTTCCCCTTATCAACACACACACACACACACACACACACGAATATATATACTGCAGCACAGCAGTTTGAGACATACTAGCGGCGCTGCTCTTGGTATGGCAGCATCAGTCAGACTGCATAATATCAACAACTGCTGGATGGACTGACATTTCTTGTTGACCCTAATTTTTTCAGTTGATCTGAGATTTGTGAGTGTTGTGTTCAGATGCCTCTTTCTTTATTCCAAACTTTCTTTATTTAATTTGCTGTATATGTTTGTTTGTTTTTGGTTTGACGTGCTGCTGCTCTGCTGGCAGTGAACGTCCCATATTTCGCCTTAAAATACGATCTGTAAGAGCTGCTCGCGTCTCATTTGCTGACTTTTTTACCTCAGATCTTGAGAAATTAGTGGATTTCTCTGGGTTCCAACATCCTTGGAAACATTTGGGATGTTATAATAAGTACAGAGCTCATAGTGTACAACATTTCTGTGCAGAATTCTTACGAGTAATATCTAAAAAATAAGGGCAGATTGGTTTCAACTGGGTTTCCTGCAGTGAGACGACACTGATGACTGTAATTTGCCACATTTGGGCTCAGAACGTTGTAACCGTAACCCTGTAGAGGGTCAAGAAACTTGGAATAAATTGATGAATGAAAGTTTGTAATCTCCTTCATGCTGGACAAAAAAAAAAATAGAGCATGTATACACTTCATTTATATACAAATATGCACGAAAACACGGCGCATCTTGTGAATCTGCGTCAGGGCGTATGTGAACGGCTGCAACAAGATGGTGACAATAACATGGTCATATTCGTATCAAACGTTCGGTCAAGCATCGTTGTCGTAAACACAAAGTCCGCCTCTCCTCGTCCGCCTGTTCCGACTCTCATCTTCCCTGAGGCGGTCCAAACGCTGCTCCTCCAATGATGATGACTATTTCTGCCACGAGCAGTGCGCGTTTCAGCAACAAAGTAAAAAAAAAAAAAATGAAAAATACAGCCTAAAACAACCTTTAAATAACCAGTTTGTCGATATTTTGTTCCTTGAAATGTAACTTTGTTCGAGTGTCTTCGAGGGGACACCTGAAAGAACACAAGCCTAGAGGACATGGACAGTGACTGTACCTCTTCGTGGGTGTATTATACGTATAAAGCACAAGTCTTCGTGCTGTATAACCGCATTGTTTACTGCGATAACTGATCGCCTCATTAGTTCATTAGTGTGACTTTAATACATTAGCAGGACTCAGTCTAACTAAAGCTGATGAGAGAGTTATCGAGGCCGGCACTCTGTCATACAGCGACCCATAATAGAGTCTTTGGAACTGCCTTACAGGCTTTATTGATGCATTATTTAAGGCGGCAGTGTGTGATACAGTGACCTACTATAGAACACACTATTTTTAACTCCAATTACCCCCTCCCCCCCATTTCCCGGGAGAGAGACAAAGATGGAGAGCACGAGAGAGAGAGAGAGATGTTTCATTTGGAAGTAGAGGGGGAGCTTTTTATTGTACGGCGCCGCAAACCTGCCATCTCCACCTCCACCCGACCACCCCGATCTGATGATCAGCAGACAATATCTCGGCTGTATTGGAGTGTGGGTGGTGGCAGCTCTCCTTCGTTTTCTCCTCTTCCTCCTTTGTCGTTCAATTAGAGACGTCTGTCATGCGCACACACACACACACACACACTGAGCAGATAACAGAGCCATTTATGTCCCAATATAGCTGCTCTCTGCTCGCAGGTTCCACGTTAAGAGCCTCACACACCTCAAGTCTTGGATTAGCAACAAGTGCATACGAGCGGCCGTCGTCGCTCCCTCCTAATATGGTGAGGAAGGTGCGTCTCGCGGGAGCGGCGGCGGCGGCGGCGGCGGCGGCAAACCTGAGCGGCAGCACGTCTGTTTAAAATCCCCTCGACGCTCTCCTCCTCCTCCTCCCCCCTTTGATCGGCAAACGCGACCAGTCGCCGCGAAACAATCAGGTGGGCACGAGGCGATAAGGATTAGGAGATGATAACAACTCCGGGGGAGCGCTTATCAGTCAAATTAGTGCGTTAATGGCTTCAAGGTCAGGTTCTGAAGCTTTTAGAAGACGACTCATGCTTTTAACACCCTCGCAAGCTCTCTGTCTGCCTAAGAGCTTAAGCTTAAAGGTGTCTCCCCATCTGGAGAGGAGATTGCCTTTTGTGGTGTGCGTCTGTTCACAAAGAAGATCCAGCTACAGTAAGAGACCGAGGGGCCGGCAGCGCTCGGCGACGCGATGCAGCTACAATGAAGTTTTTCATTAAATGTGATGTCCTCTCACCTTCTGAATACCCGCCGCCCTCGCTGTGAGAGCCGGCGCGCCGAAACATTTAAAGTGTGCCGCGCCAAGGCTGCTCCTTTTTTTTTGTTTACGCGATTTTTCATTTTAGCTTTAGTTTTCATTAACTAACGATTCCGTCGAGCAGAAGTCGTTCAAGAAGAAGCGCGATGAAAGCGTTCAGTCATTGATGTCATTGATGTGCTGGGTTGCTTCGATGATAGATCTCCAAATTGATTTTTTTTTTTTTTTTTGATTTCTTTTTACTTTCCCCAAATCATGTTGATATTATCTGTTTTTTGGTTGTTGTTTTTTTTTGCAAATTAACTTCTTAAATCGTTAAAAAAAAACATAAAATATAATAAATCAACTGAATTACATGAAGTCATCTTTGGACTAATGCATCTGAAGCTGTGAGACTTAAAAGGTCGCGTGTAAAAATGGTCCCGTGGTTGTTATTTTGTTGTCAGCGGGGTGACGGATGTCGGTTGAAACGTCAGGCAAAAGTGATTTAAAGGAAAACTACTCCCCTTCAGGAGGTGAAACATAATTTAAGGGACAGTTCACCCTGAATTCAAAAAATACATTTCCCCATTTGCAGCGTATCCATCTAGATTGTTTTGGTGCGAGCTGACAGGTTTTGGAGATGCCGGCCATGGAGCTGTCAGGGCTTCTCTTGAACATAATGGAGCTAGATGGCCCCTGAGCTTCTGGCGCTCAAACCGCCAAAAGATTTCCTCTGAAAGAACTCAGCAGCGGCGTCTCTTTCCATACCGCCGCGCAGGAGGATGAAAAACTAACGATCCGGCGAAGCTAACAGAGCTTGCTAACGTTACAGGTCAGCTTAGAAGGTCAAAGAAGAATATGTTCCTAGAAGAAACTGCTCACGACAATGTCAGTGGATTATCTTGAGTAACAGCGTCGTGATTTCTGGAGAGAGAAATCGCTGTTGGGTTTTACAAATGTATTTTTTTCGGCGCTCTGAGGAACACAGGCTGCGTGCCATCTGGTTCAGTTATAATCCGAAGAAATCAGACATCTCGATGAGGAATATCTCCGAAACTTGGGAACTAACAACAAAGCAATGTAGATGTATAAATATCACGACAGGTACTTTCTGATTTTGGGGTGAACCTTCAGGTGCTCACGGCCCAGATTAATTTCTGGGGTTCCCAGGGAATACATTCTCTTTTGAGCCCGTGTTGACTTGCTCTGACCTGCATTAGGGCCCGTGTCCACATAGCATTTTCTTCAGGCAGAAAAGCGCTGGCTGTGCACCGGGGAGAGTCGCGACAACCGCCGCTATATGATCGATGATCGACACTGGCCTTTTGCGGTTTACCACCATTGTTTTTGATGGCGGAACATCAGAGCATTATCGCCAAGGGCAGGGAGAAAGGTAGAGCGATGGTGACGTTGCCGGAGCCTTTTTTGAACAACTCGAAGCCGATCTGACTGACTGCAAAAAAAAAAGATGCTGCAGCAGACGCTCACTCCTCATTGGGAACGATGGAAAAGAAAAAAACAAAGAAAAAAACACATTGTGGAGCCTTAAGTCCCGTCATCAGTCTCCTATTAGCTCTGTTCAGGTCTCCACTAGCTCTGCAGCTACACTCACAGCTAAACGCTCCTCTGTGTTCACTCTGTCTGGTTCTCAGCGGGTTGCATACAGCGGGTTTTCATTTTTAATACATATTTAACAAGAATCACATATTAACACCTGTTTCATAATACAAGAAACCCTCCCTCAACAGCTCCCGCTACTTTCCCTCTCCTGTAGTAAATCAATCAGGATCTCGCGCTGTAGACGGTGAAACATTCTCTTTGCGCTCAGACGAGCAGTTTCTCCGACATTTTGGACATCTTTTTTTAGCTGCACACACACACATCATAAATATTTTCCCTCAGTGGCGCTCCGAGAGCTCCAGAACACGCCTGGGTTCTGTCCTCACCGTCGTCTCATCCCTCATTCTTCCCCCTCCTCATTACTAAACTGGGTCGGCAGCATGACCCACAGCAGTGACGTATATTCTGTGCCCGTACGCAGCAGTGCACCTCTACATTTATACATGTTCATACGTGAACGCTTGTGTATGTTTTTATGCACACGTGTGCCGTGTGTCCTTACAGCTTCACTGCTCAGAGTTTCAATTACAGCCCGTACCGGCCCGCCCCGGCCCGCGTCGGGGATGAAGTGCCAGCCGGTGTGACAGGAGCAGGTGGATATTATGCTTGTGGAGCAAATGTGGCAACCGAGGCCTGCGGGAGAGAAAGGGGCAGAGAGGGAGGCGGAGAAATATTAACGGGGGAATAAAACGATGGTGACAGCAGAAAATGGCAGCGCGCTCCTACATGGTGCTTATGGATTTATTCACTGTGTGCGAAAAGGGGAGAGAGGAGAGAGGAGAGAGAGAGGCGGCGTGTCGACGGCGGGGACCGGATGATGTTTTTGTCACCACTGCTGTCTGGTCGGGTCGTGCTCACACGAGGCCTACTTCAAGCAATAACACAATGATCCCGGCTTTATGCATCAGGAGCAATACCTGTCACGATGCGACACTGATAGATTGATTTTTTTTAAAGCGTTACATCGTCACATTTTAGTCACGTAATGTCTTCGGTTCGCGAGAGCCAGTCATTTTTCTTCTCAACCTCAGGCAGCCTGGGGATCCGCTTGTGTTTTTTATCTCTGAAAACTTCCATTTGACTAAATTTCCAACAACAACAACAACACACATTCTCTCCTATCAGTTTACACCTTCTTACTTATCAGTTTCTTTGTGGAGATCTGGGACTCGGCGTCGTAAACAAAAGCCAACTTTAAATTGACTTCTGAAGCGAGTTACTTGGAGGCGAAAACAGAAGCTGTTCCGCCAAATTGAGAGCAAAACGAGGCCATCTGTGGCCACCTTTCATCGGCGGCTTATTTCACATCGTTGCTGTTGTTTAAGAATGCAGCATTTCAGCACTTGTTAATAATGAAGCACAGGTTAATCCTTAATAGATACAAAACACAAAAATGTGTGTTTTTCCTTGATTAAAGCTTCATGTAAATCACTTAAAGGGGCTGTTTTTGCTGAGAAACTCTGACAAATTGGAGATAATACAGTGGATTAAACCCATTACTGCTGCGCTCGCTCCAAAACGTAACTTTTAATGACTTGAGGCAGTTCTCAGCCCGCACAGGAACTTTTAAACCGTCGGTTTAACTGAAAAATTAAAAGTAACCAAAGTTGGAGATGCATGGTCTGCAATAGTTTTTGGCATTGACGCTTGAAGACCGAAGTCAGATGTTTTATCAGAATTTGGCTTTAATTGAAGGTGCAAATACATAAAGAAAGTTGATTATATACAAATATACATAAGCATCTTTTGAATCTGCAAAAAGGTGGTGATGGTAATATGGTCGGCAACTTCATATCAAAAGTTTGACGTTGGTTAAACGCTGTCCATCACCGTGTTCCAGCACCAGGCATCGATGTCGTACACACAGAGTCCACCTCTCCTCGTCACGTTGAAGTCCTGGACAAATAACATTCATAATTAGAATTTCTTCTTGAGCTCATTGTGACATGAGCAAAGATACGGTGAACACAAAAAAAATGTGCAGTAAAGTGCAGCACGATTTACTGTCAGTCGTCTTAATTCTTGAATCTTCCCTACATGGATCCACGAGGTAATGATGATGCCGGAAGACATCATCAAAACTGCATTCCAATCGGTGAATTATTTGTTGTTTTATTTAGTTTTTAATCCTCTTGCTTGTGAGAATTCAGAGTAAACAGAAAGTGGGAAACAGAAAGAGGCGAAATGTTTAATGTGCAGCTGCTGTGTCCTTGTATTTTCCTGCACTGTGGTGATTAAAAATCCTGTCGGAGGAACGGACGGCTGCAACTTTAAAAAAAACAAAAAAAAACGACCAGAACAGCCCAAAACTGAACTTTTCAAAATTCTGCAAGTTCAGGAAGGGTTGCCTATTGATTTCTTTCTGAAGTAGTCCATCTCATGTGCTCCTGTAATGATATGAAAACACCCTCCAAAGACATTTTTGCTCCGTCACCTCCAGCTCTCCTTCAAAGTGCACACACACACACAAACACGCACACACACACACACACAGCCTGCAACAGGGACCATCTGATAATAGAATTAGATGCTGAGCTCTTTTCCCTTCAATTATCTGGTTGCTCTTCCATGTTAAGGCTCCTGCTGCTCCTCAGTCCTCCTTTCTTCCCAACATCCTTGAGGCGGGATAAGTTGAAATGCCGTATCGATTTCTGCCATTTCTCACATTGCTGCCTTCAGTGGTTGGCTGGTTTTGGTTGTTACTTTAATTCTTTCTTTTTTTTCACTCTCTCTCTCTCTCTCCCTCTCTCCCTCTCTCTGAGGCGAGGCTTCAGTGCACTGTGTCAGATAAAACCGGCAGAGTCTATAAAAGATCGAGGAGCAGAAAAGTAACTGTAACAACAGTTAAAAAAAAAAAACATCAAGTATGGTCGGTGAGCGAAGATGAAGAGCGCGAATAAGTGAAAAACTTAAAAAAATTCTGGTACATCAAAGACCTTACCCAAAGGGAATATTTTTCTCTTTTTGTATTTCTGCATCTCTTTGTTCTCTTACATTTCACACCTTTCATCCTCCTTCTCCCGGACAATACGAAAAAAGGTATCCAGTTATTTCGATGAAAAAGTGCGAGAAATTATTCTGAAGGTATGCAAACAGGTCAAATCCCACAGGTTTCCATCCAAATCAGTGATTCTCAGCCACGTTTTCCTGTACAGAGGGGGCTGAAGCTGCCAGAGGGTAAGTGGAAACAATGTGGAGGAAGCTTGGCTAATTTGAATAAAATTGGAATTAAATAAAAATGCAATTATGATTATGCATTTATCTGCATATTTGTGTTAAGGATAAAGCTGGAACCAAACACACAAATACAACTACAAGGATAAACAGTTTAAACAATTAGCGAAAAGCATTTTTTTTTTTTAAATGCACAGCTCACCTCAAACATGCTTTTTTAGCGGGAGCTATTTTTTGCCCACCTTCCACTCAGTAGTCATGTAGTTGCACCTACACCTGGAAGTCTGCTGGGCGACAAGAGGACGGGGGATCGGAGGGACCCCTGTTCAAGGCCGTCCTCCCTTTTCCGCACACCCCTGGGTGACCTGGTAGTCTGCCGGACAGCAAGAAGGAGGAAGGTCAGTGAGCCACAAATGAGACAACAAACTAACAAACCTGGCATGGTTCCATTGTCGCCTTCAGAATATCCCGCGGTTTTGCAATTACAAACGTTCATACGCAGACTCGAACTGCAGTCACTGGCTTGGCTTTGTTGTCACCTGCAACCGCCCCAAACATGGAACATGAACTATGACTCGTTTTGTGGAAAGGCCTGCTGAAGAGGTCGGTGTGTTTACCAGGAAAACTACCGCTCATTATTCACTGCATCAATGCCTCAAGAAAAATATGACATAATCAGAGCTGCACTATAGGAGTAAACGCTTCGAGTCAAGTGTAGAGAATGCATTACTATAATTATGCGTTCCTGCTACAGTGAGATAAGTCGTTTAGCAGAATTTGGGCATTCAGTTACACTAACAGTACAGTTGAAATAATTAGAAATGTAGGTCAATCTAGCCACATCTAGCCAAAAAAGATTTATGTCCATGTTTTGCTCCTTAACAAGCACTTTAATCAGCCTAACGGCGCCTAACAGGCAGCGCTGATAAAGGCGTACTTGGCTCATCTCAGGGGTATTGTTGTGTGTCAGACGAAAAATATTTGGGACCCACTGCTCTAAATCCTTTCAAACTGTTTAAGCCAAAATAATTTAAAAAAATAGGACGAGAGCTGAACATCTCATGTTTTCCTCTCATTCCTGTGCAATTCTCGCCGTCCTTTGTTCAGATACAAAAAACAACCTGCCCCTCATTTTGCTGGTTCCCCCTTAAACCCCTTCAAGGATCCTCAGGGATCCTCAGACCATTAAACTACAGACACTGAGGAGGAAATGGGGAGCAGCGGGTGGGTCTGCCTCACTGTAATGGCCCTTACCCTCCTTATGTCATCACTGATTCCTCCCTCCAGGTGCACAAACGAAGAACAGACTCACTACATTGCTCACCGGCTTTGTTTTAAGTGCAGAACTTGAAAGGCTTCAGACTCTGCCCCTGTTAATTAGGCAATTGAAAGATCTGAGGCACAGGGGTAATTTGGGTTAAAACAGCAACGTGTATCAGGCATTTATCCGGATGGCATTTGCCATCGACAACAAAGGTAGGGGGCAGCTGTGATCTGAAAGCAAGCTCTTTCAATATTTCCTCCGCATACACACACGCCAGTGTTTATTAGTGGGTGTAGAGTGTATTGGCTGACTTGCAGTGGTACGCACTGTTCCCTCCACTCAATAAGCCCAGGTAATGAATTGGATCTGAATTAAAGCTACGCTTAGATTAGCTGATTTACTTTCTTTCAGCCTTGGAGATTTTTTTCTCATCTCCCGTACCTAAGTTTGGTTAGCAGTGGGGGGTGGGGGGAGCATGCAAGGCAAAAATGATTGATTTTAATGGATTTTGCTGGAGGAAAAATGAACCAAGTTCATTAAATAACAATGAGAGAGCATCACAATGTAACTTCAAACGATCCCTTTATGATTAGGCTGTTTTTCTGTGGCGCAGGCAGTGCAGCCATTTAATAACTTGAGTCTCTTCTTCATGAAAGAAACAACCGAAACCTTGAACAAACCCTGTTTTCAAAGAAATTAATTTATAGCTCAAAACAAGCAGGAAGGAACTCGTACAGAATATTGCCCTCAGCTCCGGTGTACCTCCGCTTACGCGTGGCAGCTCTATGGAAGATATGTTCCTTTTAACTTAATATTAGCTGTGTTTTTTATTTTGTGATCAATCGTAGAAGTCTTAAAGGTGCCCGGCAAACTATGCAGGTGATGATAAAAGAAAACAACCTTTGCTGCACTTGTTTTATTAGCTTTTTCTTTATTTATGAACACAACCGTCCTGAGCTTCTGTGGCAAAATGAAGTCGTGCCGCAATCCAGACACAGAAGGTAAAACCCCATTTAGGTTCTAGGGGGTTGTCTGTTTAAACTGTGCTCTCCCCTGTCTAATTAGATTGCCTCGTGTAATTGTTACTCTCAGGCTTTACCAAATCACCAATTATCTTATTTGTTTAGTGAAGGATATGTAAGTGACTGGCTCTGTAGCGTTTGTCCTCCCACAAGGAAATTCCATACACCCGTTCAACAAGTTGGGAAACAAAAAGGCAGGTTTTTAAAAGGACGGCGAGCAGGAGAGGCCGAGACACACTGACAGCAACGTTTGACCTGGAAGACAATGCATCATGTCACATATCCACATATCTTTTCCATGCTAGGAGCTAACGAAGGGCAATGTTCGCTCATCGCATCACGGAGCTCGATCTCTGAGGCTTTGGAGGTTATTTGTTGCCCTGAGCAGTTGACCTACCAAAGACCTGCTTCTCCTCCTGCTGCCTGCCTTAACATCTTCGTTCACCTTGTGCCTTGTTTTTTCAGATGAACAATCATGCCCGTCTCATCTGAGGGTTACTTTTCAAAATGCAGGCAATGTACCAACAAAGGAGGATTGCATGTTTTTTTTTTTTCTTTTCTTTCAGGAGCAATTATATGAATGTCTCGTACTAGGCGCTCATTCTGCTCAGCCCTCCGGAGCCCTTGAGGCTTCTTTGCCATGAGCTGCTTGCCAGTAGCGGGGATATTGTGCACCAGCTCCTCTGCAACAAAATGTGTAGATGGTGCTTAACCTCCATAATATCTGTACACATCCACCGTCAACAACCACGCATCGAAGCCGCCTAAAGCGCAAACATATTCTGAAATGTTCACGCTGAAGCCGGCTCTTCCCCCTCGAAAAACACATCTCAGAGGAGTCCCCACTCTTGCGCTCGGACAACGGATGCTTCATTATGCCAGTCTTGAGGCATGACTATGGACAAGAGGTTAATGTGTTTATACGCTGACCCCGAGGTTTTTTCACTCGGTCAGCAGACCCGCTACGAGAGCATCCTCCGTACGCGCTAATACCCCTGCAGTTTGGCAAGACATCCAGTCCTTCATCTTAACGCAGTCATAGGGGGGGTGTCAAGGAGCACAGACAAATTACCCTGATCACAGGAGGCCGAGGCCCAGGCGCTCCGGCTTAGAGTCAACACGAATAGGATGTCCTTTTTCTAATTAGGGCCCCCATCACATGTCCTTTAGCACGCTCAAGACGCCTTGGCCTCGAAAGGCGAAGCGGTCCGGAGAGCGCCAGTCAAAGAGTCTAATCTACAAAACGCAGTCATGTGCGAAGTTTGAGTCGGGAGTGACTCTTAATGAAAGCCTCTAAAAAAGCTTTTGTACATCATGAAAGTCTGGCCTATTTCCCAGCTTTTTCAAACAAAACCAAAAAAAAAAAAAAAAAAAGAAGCCCCTTCTTATCTACCTGGGCCTCTTCTCTCTGTGAAAGCCACCCATTTTATTCTCACTGCGTTTGCTTGTGATGAGCAAAGTCGCTCCTCTTTAGGTGCCCACTCTCCAGGCTAGCGGTTGCCATTAATGATTACCTGCCATGCCTCGGCGGAGAGATGAGCCTAATTAATTATACATGTAAACCAGGCCTTATTTTAACTGAATTTTCCACTGAGCGATACAGGCGTCACTCAAAGTCAGCGAGTCACAGCCGAGTCGCACAGCACCGCTCGCTGTCACACTTTTTGGGGGGCTGTGAGAGAAGGCGGAGGCAAGCGCGCGAAAAGTACAACGCACATTTGTCATCTCTGAAATTACGATTGGATGAGGGACGAGTCGTATTAGTCATCATTAGAGGAGAGAGGAGGAAGGAGGGCGAGGAAGGAAATGAGGATTCCCGTCTTGTAATGCAGTCAAACAGACTTGCACTAAAACTGCATTTCTCTTCTTGACAGTTGCAAAAGTGTTTTGAGAAGAGAATCCGGCATGGGAATTCTAATGTTTTATATCAAGTGTCCTCTTTGTTTAAAAAAGACAAAAGAAGACACTCACTTTCCTCCACAACAGATAGAGGATTTTACTTTTAGAATAAGATACATTTATAGGTCGTGATGATGGTATTAACCGAAACCATGTCAACGATCAACGATGTGTTTTGCTAAGTTTAAATTTTTGGTTTGACCTTCACTCTGCAGAATGATGTACAATCAGAGCGGCTGGACAGCTGGTTTGGAAGCCAGTCGTAGTCTCCAACACATCGTCATTCCTAAACGACAGAAAAGGTTCTTTGCCAATGACTTCCAAAGCAAACCGGGCCGTACCGGACCTTCTTTGTCATGTGGTTAATGTTGTCAAACAGTACGGGTCTGGTTAGGTCTAGGCACCAAAAGTACTTGGTTAGGTTTTCAAAAAGATTACAGCTTGGGTTATAAGAAATACCTGAGTTAGTTACTTGAATGTGTCCAGTGTTTCACACTGGACGCGACAACACATCGTCTTCCCTTAACAACTGAATTTGTTGATTGTCAGCGCCTCCCAAAAAGACATGATTGTTGCAGCGTAACAGCGACGTACCGGACCTTTGTCAGCTGGTCGCTGTTTGGTTAGGTTTAGGAAAACATTCTGATTTGGGTTGAAATCATTATGTTACTCCGGTGACTTCCTTTACAGACGTACTTAAGTTACATATGTATGTGACATAACTTCACTGCGTTGGTAAGTTCAACCCAATTTTTACTTACGTTACAGCGGTCTCCTGGATAAAAAGCCCATTTGCTTGTTGAAACAAAGTATCCATCCATTGACCTGCTTTAGACGACACATCCTGTCATCTAAAGACTGACATGGGTCATAATAAGCTGCTTTTAATTTTGACCTATATAGTCGTCTTTCTCATAGAGATAGATAAAGACAAAAACAGTTGTATCCTGGGCCAAAGGTCTGTTTTTGACCCATCATACGATGCAGACGTTCTCACTCTTTAAACTTTGTCACCTGACTTCCTCCTTTGCTCCTGTCAAAAAAAAACCACTCACTGGAGTTTGTCACTCAACAATAAACATAAATGTGGGTGGTGGCACGCTGCTTGAGGCAGGGCGGTATGGTGAGCCTCCAGTGAACTTGACACTGAGCCTGGACTTTTCAGAGAAGTTAGAAAGCTCAAACTTCTGAAATTAAAACAAATATTTGCATTAGTCATAAATCCTGTTTTTTAATTGTGGCCAAAGGAGCAGAAAACTGGATAATTTAATTAACTTATTTGTGGGGGGAAAAAAACCCATAACAAGTAATTATGTCTTAAAACATTTCTGGGAGGGTTCTTAAACACAAACAGCTATTTTGATAATTGCCTAAACAAGATACTTAACGAGCAGAAACGAGCAGAAATCCTACTGTCTCGTGGTTGTCTAAGCTCCTTTGGTAATGTTGATCCAAAAGAACCAATTTAAAGATGGCCCCTTGGGCTCTGGGAGATTTATGGACATTTTTTTTAACCAGTTTTTTTTTTTTCTGACGTGTTATACACTTCAGAGATTTCATCACTCATAGCAGATGTATACAGAGAAGATCCGGTCATTTTTCAGCGCCGTATCAGCTAGTTACCGCGTCGTGACACCTCTCGTGCCCTCCCGCGTGGACGTTGCGTTGCTGACAGCGAACACAGAAGTCATCGTTCAGCTCTGACATACTGGTTGCGTGATCCTGTTTGGGTGGCAGACTGCAGCACTGTAGCCCGTCTTCCTCTCCCATGTTCACAAACCACCGTCTCATTCTCACCCCATGTCACTCCCTCCATCCCTCACATCTGTCTGTCTAATGGTACCGCGGCCCCTCTCCAGATACTTCATTATGATGACAGACACCAGGCCGACAGGCACATTCTCCGTGTGTGTGTGTGTGTATCCAGCCTGAAATCTCCTGGCAACCCACTTTGCTCTCTTACACGTCTTATTCAGTGACCCCCCCTTCACCTGGTATTAAAATGCATCATCGCAATCAGAGGGAGCGAAAAAAAAATGAGAGCAAAGTCTCGGCGCAGACACACCCGAGAGGCACTGAAGATCTGCTAATCCTCACCTCTCTGGAGATATTTGAAATATATTTGGTCATATTAACAACAAAGTGTAAACGCACCCTGTCAGGGGAGGCAGAGAAAGTGGAGCACAACATCAGATGCTTATTAGAATATATAAGGCGAGAGGAGCCTTGACGTTGATCCATCGCAGGAATAATTTATAGAGGGTAAACCCCTTTAAATTAATCTACTTAGGAGGATCCGCCCTCTTGGAGGAGGAGTTGGGGTTTTACCATCGCTGATGGTGAACTGGTGGAGTGCACAGCAAGTACGTGTATCATATTTAATTTTTTTAATGGCCACATGTGAGCAGATTGTGAGGTAACGTGAAAAATGAGACCTTCCCCGCCTCTTTGTGTTGCCTATACAAGCTTAAGTTCCTTGATTTCCTTTGTTTCAGCTGATGTTCAGGTAAAAATGGGAGACAACTTGATCAGTGATCTCACAACATCCAAAACTGTATGACAAACACTACGATTACTTTAACATCCAACTTAAGGTTGATATATGGCCCGAGACCGCTCAGCAATGCAGATGGTGATGTAATATTAATTCGATTGCATCATGTTGTTCAAGGAAAGGGTCGAACGTACTGGGCCTCATTCATGAAGTGTAGATTACAAAATCTGACCGTGAAGTGAACTTGTTAACATTTCATGCTGGGAAACGGTTTTAATGCTGCTGGACTGTAGATTTCGTTGGGAGGAAATGGGGTCAGATTTTCTGCGATAGTCCAAAGGATGTGGCTTTATGCACGTTCTCGAGTGCCTCGTCTCGGCGCCTCTCTCCGCTCTGCTAACAGCTAATGTTACTTTAGAAATGGAGCCAGCTAACATAAACTAATGACCGGCTTCCAGCACAACTCAGAGGTCCAACAGTCCCAATTTGTAGCAATCTACATGTTGTTTATAGGTTGATGTGATCATGTCAATCACTCACAAAAGATAGACTAACTTCAAGTAAGCACTGACATCTGAACTGAATGCTGGTATTGAAACAGGGTGTAGCCAGACTTTGGTTTCTAGGGGGGAATAACCTCTGTCCTCCCCACCACACACACACCCACGATGAAATGTGGGGCAAGATCAAATTTTAGAATGTAGCTGGTTTTGTCCTTTCCACAGGTGAAAGATTTGGCTATGTCAGAGTCAGGAAACATTTTCTGAAATAACGCGGAGACATCGTCATTGGATGCATATGAGTGATGCTTCACTGCAGTGTTTAGACACCAGAGCACCTCCGCTTCCAAAGTCGCATTCGAGCCAAATGCTGCTCGCAGGTCGGTGGTCTTCCCCGCTGTCCCGGCTCTGTTGGGGGCAGTCGTTGTCGCGGCTCCGCTGTGGCCTAAGTTGGCAGGAGTGGTGGTAGCAGCGGCAGCTGCAGGTGTAGGGGTGACAGCAGATGTTGCGCTGCTGGTCACCGCCAAAAAATTCGACACGGTTAACTGCTGCCTGCCTTTCAACGCCGACTTGTGACTCCCTGACTGCATGTGAGATTTTACCGCATTGACGCCCATTGTGCAAAGTTTGAAGTTTTTTTTGCACACGGTGCAAAATGCCTCTCCGGGTTTACCTTCGACAGGCTTTAACCAGCTTCTAAATTGTTCATCCTCCAACCACTTCTGCTGAAACTTGCATTTCCCCATTTTTCCGTCATTTATTTCCTCGGCTCTTTCGTCACGGCCACAGCATTCACACACACACACACACACTAGCTAGCATTACTCCGGTGTCTCAACTTTGTGCACCGGCTGTAAAAAGGTAGCCGATTAAAAGGTTCTGCCTGTCAACCATTACGCTATACTTCCGATCAAAATTAGATTTAGATAAAATAAATCGTGAAAAACAATGTTTTTATTCAATCAAGTTTTTTTAATGCCTCTGAACAGCAAAGTTCATGCTTTTTCATGCCATTTCATGCCAAGGATTGTAACGTGACGTGATAAATGACACTGTCGCCGTCTCTCTCTGTTGCCTATACAAGACTGTGGACGAGCACTGCTGGACTGTGGTCAGACTTCCTGGCAGTTTAACGAAGCGCATAATATAACAAAAAAACTAGCTAAGTAGTTCCACAGAGCTCCTTTAAATACAAGCTCACCGGCAAACTGCGGGACTGAAAGTCTGAGTAGATGACAAAGTTTTCAGAGATCTCTGAGAGCAGTTCTGACAGGAATAATAATCTTGATTATACGTCTACCGAGATCTTCTTTTCGTAATTTCATTCTTTTTTGAACATTCAGCCAGGGAGGACAGCCAAATCAAGTGCGCGGCAGTCAGACTGTAACATGTTGTCAGAAATAATTGTCAGTTGGACGTGGTGCTTAACGTCAATTTAGATGTAAATATGCATGGAAACTTTCTGTGCCGTGATAATAAGACAAGGTGTATAGAAGAAAAAAATGTGCTGTTTATAGGACAGGCTGACACATTATTGGCATCGAGACGGAAGTACGTTTTCCACTGTGGGGAACTTTAACACCTTGCTCATGTTCCCCAAACCGACTGGTGTACCAGAGCAGATCTAACGCCGCCGTTCCTGAATCCAGCTTCCTCTGGCTTTTCCCGCTGCTGTTCAGGAGGCCGTTTGCAGTTCACACTTAGATTTTAGGCATTTTATGGCACGTTGTCGGATCAGTGGTTTCAACTGTTCCCTCACAGTGGGGGGAAACCTGGGTTCAAACCCCACTGGGGCCTTTCGATGTAGGTTTGCATGCTCTTCCCATGCTGATATGGATTTCCTCCGGGTGCTCCAGTTTCCTCTCACATCAAAAGACGTGCGTGTTAACGATACGCTTCTTACATTACTCTTCGCTAAGGTGCCGCTCTTACATCTTACAGACGCCGTTCATTGAGCATCAGGATGTAGATTCATCTAAATGCAGAGGAGAGATTCCAGATAGTGAAACGTACTTTCAAAAATGGGATTATACTGTATCTCAAGGCTGAAAAAGACTGCATGGCAATCTTGCCCACAGTCACTTAGAAGCCTGATATGAATATAACAGTCTCCTTTTTTACTCCAGATACACCAGATTTCTCATCATTCCATGCATTTTTCCCCTGAGAAATTAACCAAAATGTTAAAAGACGCCCTGTCTGGCCATGTTGAAGGAAGTGAGGAAGAATTTCCTGGATCCACACCAAAAGTTAATGGGGTCTTTTCTGGGCCAAGACCCGTCCTCCATCCAAGTTTCATGGAAATCGGTCCATAGTTATTTTTTGTAATCCCGCTGACAAACCAACCATCCAATCGACATGGATAAAAACTGCATTGTTTTTTACATCATACAGAATGTTGTTGGACTTTGCATCACTGCCCAATTGCATGTCAGCGTGAAAGTGCTTACTAGCTCTGTTGCACCATCGGCTCTTACTTCCCCTCCTTCTGTCGGAGTATAAGCTGCTCTACGAAAGAGGAAAATGGTTTACACACGGTTATCAGAATCAATGTTACTGCTACGTTATTTTGAACTAACCAAATATGAAGCAACAGAGATATTAGCAACAGAGCTAACAATCATCGGGAGACTTTTTTCCTTTTTCCTAATAAAATCGTTTACTGAAGAAACAATCCTTATAAGAAATGAGTAAAGGGAACAGAACCGGGAAGCTTTTGTAACTTATAAGCTTTAATATTTGGCTAGCATAATAGCGATTAGCTCACCAGCCAGCTGAAGTTGGGTCTACAAGAGCTGCACGATTAGATTATTATATGTCCATTCAAGTTAGCCGGGCACTAAACGAGAAGTTAGCCGTCACAGTTGGTGAAAGTATCAAGTGCATACATTCTATGGGCTTTCATCGAAGTTTATGGGGTTTTCGCCATTAGCTGACATTAGCTAACATTAACTGACAGCTAACGTTAGCCTACATTCATTTCACCATATATCCATTGGCACATTGTTGTAGTAGCAGTCTATGTCTCATCATCTCTGACATTCTCATCCTCCCCACTGTTGACTAGCTGAACGAGAGGTGCTTCATTTTCATTTTTTGTATTAAATCGTTCAAATTTTCATTCATTTTCTGAAAGTTTGTTAATTCATGCAGACAGAGCTCCGAGCCGTGCGTCAAGGGCGTCACTTTGTGTTACGAAAAACAGGGTACAAAAGGGCTCAGGTGAAGAAAAATCATTTTTAAATCGTCTGCGACTCCTGCAATTTTAGTCGGTATAATGAGGGGATCGTATGAGGTCAGAGTAGATGATTACAGCGGGGGAAAGATTGTTTAATGGCACATCAAAATTAATTTCATCTCATTTCGTTAACGGTTATTGGTGCAAGCTATTACTTTAGTACGTTTCAACTAATTATGCTTTTAAAAAAATGATGGGGACAGAATTGGTTGTTTTTACAAAATGGTAGGGACGTGTAGTCAGAATCCTGAGCACCAATGATGCCACCGCGTCACATTTACAAATGCACCCGTTCACCACCGATACCCTGCGAGCAGTCACAGCATCAACATGTTGCCAGAACCAAATGTTTTGTGATAATTAGGCCAACATTGCAGTACTTTCTGGCGTGGCAAGACATTAACAGAATATGTTTATGCTCAAAATATGATCAGAAACACAACAACACACACAAGGAGTGAAAACACACATGCATCAAGAATGAACGAACTTCCTGTATACACATGAGCATTTTTATATGTTTCCATCTTTCAATATTCTGTCAACTTCATATAAAAAGATCTCCAAGTATGCTTACCCTTCTATGCTGAACAGGCTCTGGCTGCTGGTAGCTAAGAAAAAAATAAAAAGCAACATCTGCTCTCTGAACAACAGTGGCGTCGGCCCGGTTTCTGAGGCAGAAGACAGATTACCCCTGAGAAGGTCAGTGGCTGCACTGTCCACCATCAGGGGGTCTTTATGTTCTCTGATAGCTCCCATGTTCTCGCCGTTAATCGCTTAATTAACTGCACTTTCTGCAATTCAATTAAACGGAGCGTAATGGTGTAAAAAATGCGGAACAGCATTGACCCTCGAGGCGATGCGCGGTCCCTCGACAATTACCCGTCCTCCTACAAGAACCGTCTGAGGGGGCAAAGGATTATTACGCGAGCCCTTTATGGAGCGGTTCAGTGCGGAGGCCACGTGGCTGCACGGGGACAATGTTCATGTTAACAATAGTAATGAATCAACTGAGTTAACGTGGATTATTGTGACTGAATCAGCTGAATGGTTTCACGGCTTCATGAATAATTTACACTGGAATGAGATGAATACATTAAGTGGCGAATTTGCCCGTGGCATCCATCTTTATTTTTTTACACCCTGTTCCCTGACTGACAGGTGAACAAGTCTCCGTGACGACGACACCGTGAAACTAACCGTAAAAGATCTGAACGGGAAGCCGACATCTTAAAAAAAGTCAGTGTACTAAACTGAATGTCACCCATGTGAATAGTACTCGAGTAAAAGTTTGATATTAAATGTAACTAAGTATCAATAGTGCAGAAATTCATCCTGGTTGATTATCAGATCCAATATTCAGTATTTTTCGGATTATCAGAATGAGTGTTTTGCTTTTGCTTGTTTGTTTTTGGATTGCCGCTAAAATAAGTTAGTTACTTTTGCTCCGATGCAGCATGTAATCTGCAGAGTAACTAGTAACTTAAGTTATCAACTAAATCTAGAGGAGTTAAAAGTACAATAATTGACTCCAAAATGTAGTGGAGTGGAAATATAAAGTAGCACAAAATGGAAATACTCGAGTAAAGTAGACATACTTCGCTAGTGTACTTATATATGAGTACATCCACATGAATAAATGTACTTGGTTACATTCCATCAGTGTAAACAGAAGTTATTTGTGTAACTGAGATGATTACAAAACACCACATGACTCGATGTCATCATTCATCTGTGTTTTTAACTTGTAAAGTAACTAAGTACATTTACTCAAGCACTGTACAGGTACAAATTCAAGGTGCTTTGCTTTACTTTTTCCATTTTACGCAGCTTTATACTTCTACTCTACTACATCTCGGCTCGGCTTTTCAGGTACAAGTACCTTGAAATTGTAACACTCCGTCTTCCATCACTGCCTCTCCATTATCCTCTATGTATCCTGAGTAAACTCCAGGCCAACTTATATCAAACAGTGAACTCTACTGTATACAACGACACACTACAGGCCGGCGTTATCAACATTTTCACACGTTTTCACACGTTGTAAACAACCTCATTTAAAAGAAAATGTTCTGTATAATTGCGTTCACATGTAGAGCAGCGCCTCGATAATTGAGGTGGATACAGGTGACAGGATGCAACGAGAAAAGGTTTAACGCTGTGATTGGACTGTCTGATGAAGACGGGGTCAAGACAAGAGTACGTCTTTTTTGCGCTCGCCTCGTGTCCGTCCGACCCCTTTTTTTGTCTCTCATTACTAAACTGCATATGCAGCAAAGTTCCCCTCCCTTAATGTACCTCTTCTGGAGTTAATTAATGGCCTAATTAGGTGAACTCATTAGCGACGAACTGTAATTCTCTTATTTCATCTTCTCATTAGCCAACAATATTCATAATTAGTGGCATTAGGACGATTATTGCATGGCGGGCGGGCCAGCGTCGGGTCTCATTTAGCGGCGTCGGCACCCTGCGGTGCACGCACCGAGGTCTGTTATTGACTTCATAAATCAGAGTGACGGGTGTTAAAGCCTTTAAAAAGACGAAAAGCGGGAAGACAGGAAGCGTTGTTCTGGTCATCAAGGTCAGCGTGGGTCAGATTACTTAACCCGAAAAGGATCACACCATCAATAAAGGTGCAGCACATTAGGGCGGGCGTCTCCGCGGCCCTGGGTGTATCAGCGTTACGTCCTCCAGGGAGCCGGAATCACAATCACAATCATTAGCGGGCGAGCAATTGCTCAGGTGTCAACTCGGCTCACCTCCGCTTTGCTGGGCCGTACATTTTTTTCCAAAACAGCTTTCAATTCCTCACGTAAACACAATGTCCACATTCACAGTCAGAGTGGCTTTTTAATTTGAGGCATTTTTCACTCTGCTTATTATATATTGTGTAACAAAACTCTTTCAAGTGTGCACGGGAGAAAAGACTGCAACTGCACAACAATGTGCGCGGGTTTATTTATTTAAATCATAATTAATCACGCCGGGCTAAATAATACGGCTCCGTGGTAATTCATCACAAATCTGAGCCAGCTCGGAAACGTAATTACAAATGTTTATTGTGCTGAATGTTGTTTCAGTAATTGTAATAAGCTTGCAGTCAGAAAACGAGCGCATCTACACGAGAATGTGTGTAAGACAACACGAGCGCGTTAATTACCGCACCGGACCTGCCAGACAGCCGCACACGTTTTTGATTTATGACAGCGGGCGAAAGAGACGACACAAAAACTGTTTTCCTTCCGCTCCCCATCATCTTGAAAGAAATGGGAGGTGAGTGGACGGTTCATCGCTTGATTAATTTCTCCTGCATTCGTTACATGCGAGGGTGTGAAGCTGCGGTCCGATATGCTCCAGCAAGTGTGTTTGCTAATGAACAAACCGCTTCACAAAGTCCTGCTGCACGCGCGGAAAGAAAGAGATACAATTTTGGAATGTTAATAGATATCCCTTTGAGGGGGATTTGGGGGTATGATGTGCCTTTCAAAATCGAAAAAATACATTTTCATAATACAGTCTTTGTGTGCCTTCGGCATTGAGCTGAAACACATTTATCTTCTTTCTCCACATTTTTTCTCACATTCATGAAGCAACTGAGTGACACAGAAAATGTCTCGCACAGTCGGACGTATCTCCATATCGCTGTGTCAGCACTGGAGAAAGTACTGGGTGCACTAATAATCATCCTGGAGCAGGAAACTAGAACGCGCTGGTTTGTATTTTTTCTAAACCAATCGCAATCGGCTTGGGCAGGGCTTAACCGAGGGTGCCCTGCAGCAAAGGACCACAGGTGGGAATCAAACCTTTGGCCCATTATTTACGAAGGGCACAGCCTCTGTACGTAGGAGGCACTCTACCAACTGTGGCGCACTATCATAGCTTCTTTATGGGGAAATCACTGCCTCATGCAGCTGAAGACGAGGTTGATTAGCGACGTGAGCGTGAACCAAAACGTCAAGAAGTTGCGGGCTGTAAAACCAAAACAATGCGCTAAAAGATGCTAAAATGCTCTGAGAGGCTGAGGCAAGCTGAAGATTTAAGACGGTAATTCTCAGTGGGTTCAGCTGGTCAGTTGATCTGCTGTTAATACTTATATAGTCAGTATGTTTACTTGCACAGTTTAGTCGGAGTACAGCCATAATTCGACTATGCTACTCAATCGGAGTATACATGCCTGTGAGAAAATTGAATTATTGGCCGGAGCATGTCAAACCCCGGTACGATAGGTGGCGCTGTGCCCATTTCAGCTAGTGGTAACAGAGCAACCTCCGGCTGACCTCTTTACGTCATCAGCAACAACAAACTCTGCCTTGGCATTCGAGAAAGATGGCGTACGAAGAGCGAGACGAGGCTACATCTTTGTACATTTCGTATATGGTGTACATGATAATTACACAAACTAGATGCACAATGGCGCTCTTTCTTGCAGTGATTTCGGAGGAAAGACGCTGCCGCCGCTGTCCTTCTACTTCCGGCTCAAGGTCCCGGGAAAAAAACCTTGAGCCGAGTAATGTGACTATCAATTGGATAATCTAGGTGTTTTAATCCGACTATGAGAAATCCAATCCGGTCCGATTTTAGTCAGACTAAGGTGTAAACATGCATTTTAAATATCCAATCATAGTCGGACTAACCCAGTAATTCGGTTTTCATGTAAAGTGTCATGTAAACGCACTGGTTGATTAGTGCTTTAGGATTTTGCAGCAAACCTTTGTTTTTTTTTTAAGTGTAAATGTCCTTTTAAATCAATTTAATTAGGGCCTTCATTTAAATATAGATGTGTTTTTTTCATATAAGGTAACCAGTGTCTCTCACCTTTGTGTTTTATGACTGAACACTGGCCCATTCCACTGAGAAAGGCTAGCAAGAATAACAACAATAGCAACTGTCAGATGGGTTCCCCTGCTCCTCCACTTCCCTCCACCATCCACACTTGTCTTTGAGCAGACGGGCTTACCTTGCACTTGAGGTGTTTTTTTTTTTTTTCCAGTTTTGGATCGACTGAAAGGTGCAGCACTCCTCTCCACTCACTGCCCTGGTCTTAATCAGTGCGCCTCCTGCGGCTGTACTGCAGCATCGGGCTGCCGAGGCGGGGGATGATTGGATGTCGCCTTTTTTGGGGTCCTGCAGTGTTCGCTGAACGACCTCAGGCTTGGCCGGCTTCTCTCAATATGGGAGTCAATGCGTGGAAGGCACGACATGACAGGCAGCTAAATCTAACTTGGGTTATTTGAAGAACTCTGCGGCACAAAGCCATGTTCCAGGGAGCAGTGAAATGAAATAGAAATGGAAACAGATATGTACGTCCATGTGAGTGACGGAGGAGAGGCTGTTTGATATGCCAGCGAAGTCTCAGAAAGAAGCCCGCCTCTGCATTGCGTCCGCAGCTGCCCCCACAGGCCATGAAATGAAAATGTGGACTCAACCAGTCAAAGCCTGTCCTCTTTATTCCTAGTTATTTCTCTCTTCATTGACTCTCTTCAGCTTTCATAGCCAGAAGTGCTTCCTTTTCTTTTTTTGGTTTTGGGGGGTGGGAGGCGGGGTAGAGTTATAAGTCCAGGACCTCTTCGATTTTTCTCCAAGAAAATGCAAGCGCGGCCGTTAATCCGGCCCCAGACCAAGATTAACTCCACTGCTGGCTCCAACTCTCCCTTTTGTTTGTTTGTCTATTTCACACATGCCCCCTCCGCTTATCTCCTGGAACGGTAAATGCCATTTGTTTTGTTCAAAGTAATTCAGGGTGTATTGGAGTGTGATTGTGCGGCTGAGAAGGGCTGCCAGGGCACAGATAAGCATGTCAGTAGTACATCCTCTCAGCCAAGGCTGGAGTCCAAGACCCTTACAGACCCCTGCATTATGTATACAATAAAGTATACGGCTGTCATATAAATGCATCAGCCACACGGTGAGGCTGGAGGTTAGGATTGGATATTTTGAATATTAGACCTCTGTGTGTCCCAGAGGGTGTCTTCAGCATGTGTACAAAGTTGTATAAGCTCAAAGCAGAGGGATGAACTTTTGTTCTGCCTTTGTTTTGTGCTGCTCCATCATTCATCAGTTTAACTTTTTTTCCCCCTTTAAATTTGATATAGGATGTAAATGTTACTTGCCTGAAACAATATATAGGAAAAGTTTCAGCTTGAGTGTTGTTTGTAATCTTTCAGCTGCTTTTGGATTATTTTTCGGAAATGTAATTTGCGGTAATGGGTATTGAAGAAAAAGTCCGATTAGTTTTGTCGATGAAATGTATGTGAAATTTGACAAGAGACTGGGTTTTAGTCTGAATTTCTCTGTCTTTTGTACTAGAGAGTGAATGGAAGCGGAATAATTCTTCTATTAAACTGAAAATGTGGTAATTTTTCATCCACTTAAGACAATTTCTACAATAGCTTTCACTTTAAGTGCCCAATGATAACACCAGAACTCAATGTGGGGTGTGATGTGGGTATAATTGAGAGCCCAACCAGAACTCGACAGGCGTTCTGTGTACTCAGACAGAGCTAGAGTTTCAGGGCGCACCAGTTGCTGGGTTGGTAGAGGGTTAGCGCCATGTGCAGAGGCTGTGTCCTCGCCACTGTGTCCTCGCCACGGCATCTCAGGGTTCAAATCCGACCTGTGTGTACTGTCCACTAAATCTATGAATAAGGCCAAAACCTAACCTTAAAAGGCCTGGATATAATTTCAGATTTTTTGTCAGGGGCTAGGTTCAGGTCATGTATCAATGCTCTCGCATGTTTGAAGGTGCTGTACCAGCAGGTGGCAATAACGACAGGAACAATGGGCGAACGTTAGTCCCTTATGAGGCAGTCAGTGCTGGAAGGAAGTAGCTGGAGTTTGCACGTCTATTTAAAGGACGGCCAGCCACAACGGTAATGTTTCCGGGTCGCAGAGAGGCAAACGGTGGAAGCTTATATTCTTATATTTCTTCATTCTATTGCCACAAATTGGGCATTGCACAAACTCGTACCATTTTCAGTAACTAGCGCTACTTCGACGATCACGGACTCTCTGTCCTGCTCTCCTCTCTGCAAGAACCATTAGCATGAGCAGACAAGCTAGCTCTCGGTGCAGAGCGAATAGACTCATAACAGGCTATTGTAAGGCTCATGGCTCATGACAGGCTGTAACATGAACATGTACATTATTAACAGAAAAACGAAAATGCTGGAATACGTTTCTGTCTGCAAAATTCAAGTTTCCGTCGCTGCCAGTGATGGAGTAAGCGCACACTCGACGGATCGACTAGTTTGGTCTACCGGACGACAGGGATGTCAACAAACCGGTATGTAGCTGCTTGCACAAACACACTGTTTTAACCACTTTTTTATTCATTGTGAGTCATAAACGCTACAGTGCTGTGTTGTAAGGTGTCTGCTGATGTTGCATAACTTTTGGGGTGAGATTTGGAGCATGTTAAGACGCTTAAAACACAGTGTAAAGTTCTGCCCCCATGCTGTTAGCTGTCAATGCTAACTCTCTGTTCAAGGAGCCCTGTAAGAGGTGGACCAAAAGTGTTCGCATTTTCGGTACTGGCAAGTCAAGGGTAGCTTGAGCAATGAAGCTGCATGTTTAAATCGACCAAAGTTCTCCTTTAAGCAAACGGTGATCTTTTCCTAGACCTAACCAAGAGATGTAGGTGCCTAAACTTAGCAGTATAGGTGCCTTAATGTAACCAAGTTTTGATGCCTTTATGTCTAAATTGTAACATGTGTCATGTTTGTTATTGGTAACTTGACCATAGAAGAGACCGTGTTGTTTTTTAGGGATAGGCGATGCTAACCGTGACAGTGACACAGTGGACCGGCGGGTCTATTTCACAGTTTGGTGTGATACTGGGTTGAAACACAATATGAATCTTCAGCAGGGAGTCCCGGGTCACTGTCTCCACAGTCTGTCCTATGAATCCACATAATGTAAAAAATGTGACACCTAAATGTGTTGCAAGTTTCCACATTTCCTCTGAAAAGGAGGCCTGTGGTGATAACGAGTCCACATCAGACACCAATCATGTAGCAACATCCCGGCGCGGACCAGAGGTTCACTCTCATTCAGGTGAAAAATGGCTTCATCTGTGTGCGTGGCCTTATCTTCTTCACTTGTGACCTGCACTCACTCCCCAAACTCATTTACAGAAACATCCCATCGTCTGCCCTCAGCAGCACAGAGACAGAGGGAGTGAAGAGGAGGTACTTGTTATAAAAGGCATAGTTATGGTTCAGTGGACATTTATTGGCCCTTTGAAGGTTTGCAATTCATCTTCAACACTTGTCTGAGCAGAAATATCCTGATACCAACTGCTCCTGTTCATTGTAGCAATATCTACGATACAAATGTTGGCCATTGGTGCAGATCTTATATGATTAAGTGAGAATAAATGATCAACCCCACTCCATATGTATTTTACACTAAAGCCCAAGGGCTTGAGTTCCTCCTTCTTGTTCTATGTTTGCCTGATACTGATAAATAAAAACCACTGATACGGGGTGTTTCCACGTTTCCACAGGCCTACTTGGAGCCCCGGGGTTGACCTTCTGAGTGGAACTGGTGATCGTTCAAGTCCTGGGTTGGTTGACCTGCGCAGGGAGACCTGAGGGCTTGTTCTTTTCAATCAATATGTCAATTCTCTACAATGTCAATCAAACAAATGTTCAATAAACAGTACACTAACATAATATGTTATGTAAAAAAGAAAAAATCATTTCCAATGCTGCGTTCTTGCCAATGCATTAGGATTTGGCATTTTGTTGTGTTCCTGTTGGCTGTTTCCTTAATTCTCTGTTTGAGTTTCCATGAAAGAACATTTTAAGTCGCCCACATTACCTGTTTTTTTTTTCTTTCTACTCCATGTTTAACTCCTGTGAAAGCACTTACCTTTGTTAGAAATCCTTTGTTCATGTTTGGCTTCAATCCGTGTTCAACGTTCTTCGTTGGGTCTTCAAGCTGCCAGACTTCTTCAGAGCCAATAAACATGTGCAACCACAGAGAGAGGAAAGATAAAAAAAAATCCCCAAAATGCAACAACAGACTAAATTGTAACCAGGTTTTCAGCACATTCAAAGTCTGCAATGTTAAAAATTGGCAGCATGCACACAAGTAATAAAGACAATGTGTAGTTGGTGTTAATGGAAAGATTCAGACTTACTCCTGACAAACAGCTCACGTATTAAGACTTTTAAGAATTTGGAAGGTTTGGGCACAAAAAACAGTTGGGTTAAGGAAAGGATCAGTCTTTGGGTTATTATATCTACTTTGAGCCACATCACTTGCATTACGTAAGTCACGTCACGTTATATAATTTCAGTCACGTCATTATCCTACATTAAGTTACTTATGTAAGATTACTTCAGAACTAATCAAGCTTGACTCAGGGAAAGTCCTGTGTACGACCGCCCAACTTGTATCTCTCGTTATACTACTGAAGCAGAGGGGTGCTTCAAGAAGTGACACTGAAACTGAAAAGTATAGGACCACTGCCTAGGCTGACGCTTCGATCTACATTCAACCTCTGCAAATGCTATGTAATGTTGGAATGACAATACAAAAATGTGAATCTATTCTCTCTCTCTGATGAATTCCACCAGTTTTATTTTTCCCCTCTCCCTTTGTGTCTTTTCATTACCTTCTCTATGATATTTGTGCTTTGGGGGGCTTTACTGAACCACACTGGCATCGGGGCGACCTGGACGAGGGCTCTGTCCCCTCAGACAACAGAAAAAAACTAGAGAGAAAAGAAAAGAAAAACAACCATATAATAATTTACTCACAATGGACTGGCTCCCTCCCAGAGGGTCTGGGCAGCAGTTCAATATGAGAAGCTGGGAATGACCCACAGTGGACCAGCTTCCTCTTAAATGTCTGGAGGGCAACCCATGGCAATATAACCCACGAGAGGTTAAAAGAAAAATGGAAAATTGAATTCAATGAGACGAGTTAGAAAAATGTGTGAGAGCTGATGTAGCACGGAAAGCTGTGGTAGCTCAGCTGGTCAAGATGCTGCTAGCACGATATACTGCGGTCAGGATGTCACATTAAAGGGTAACACCACCAACTTTAGACATTAAAATGTGTTAACTTCTAGTGGAGCACTACTGCATAATGTGAAAATGTTGTATAAATCTAACAAAGCTGCATTGTGGGTAATGTATGCCAGGTTTCGAAAAGTAGTTCACTGGCCTACAGTTGCACTCCTATAACACTAGTAGACTTGTTCTCGATGGAGATATTGCCTTTTTATTCCACGCATTCTGGAGCCTTCATTACCCATAATGCATCACTGGAGGCAGTTTATCAGAATACATGCAGCTTCTTCTGGAGCCACAAAAAACTTTATACTACTTTTTGCAGTGTTGGAGTAGTCTTGAAGACCTGTGAACACACTTTAAGTGTAAAATACAGAGTTACCCTTTAAGCATCAATGAATACAATATTACACATGAGTATAGTGAGCATCTCATTGGACAGCATACGTTCTAGGATGAGCACTTCCCAGTAGACATCTCCCGTAAAGATAAAATGAAAATGATTCCTTTGTTTGGAAACAAACAACGCAATCTTAAGAATGGAACTGAAAATGTCAAGACGATTCAGACGCAGGTTATTAAATAGCTGCAGGAATTGACCCAAGGTGTCTTCATAGACACAAAATTATTCTATCCTTGGATTTTTTTTTAGCGCAATCAGATCATTTTTTGATTAATTCAAAGCCTTGCCTTAGACACAGAGTTGCCTCATTTACATTTCATTTGCATTAAATTGTTTTATAGCAGCTATCACCCTTTTTATAACTTGCCCTCTCTGATGAGGGAAGACAAGCCGCTGATTTTTCCCATCCGGTTGGCCTCGTCTGGTTGTGCGTTTCCTGACCGAGCAGTCCCTTCAGCTCATCACAGGCTTTCCCTGTGCATGAGAACATTACTGTGAGTCAGCTGACTTCGCCACTCAGACCTGGGAGGGGATCAAAGGAGAGACGCGGATGTGCTTCTGGGGGGGAAGCCAGCCTGAGCTCCAGATGACGAGGCTGATACGAGACCTAAAGACCGTTTTCAGGTCGACTGCTTTGCTTTTTTTTCCCTGTCCTGTTTTTCCGAGGGTTGAGTTAAAACCGTCTCCATTTTTTTAGCGGCGAGCGACGCAAGCGGTCCCAGACAGCAGCCGTATGGCGCGAACAGACGTGCCAGGTTACGAGATGCCAGCTGGACGTCGACCTCCGCAGGACGCTGAGAGGGCGCGCCAACGCCGTAAGATCCGCATCTCGGCATTGTCCGGGCCTGAGGGGAGCAAAGCCCTGCATTCATTGACTTTCAGGGCTGTAGTTAATGCTGAACAACCCGTTTCCTTTTCTCTGTTTGCTGCTTCATATACTTTCCCTCCAGGCTTTTTTAGCATTATGTTGATCAAACTAAATCCCAGACAACCTCAGAGGCACCGGACTACATTCGGGTGAAAAAAAGCGATGACTCAGTAGAGTGCCCACTGAGTCAGCCGACTGTCAAACATGATCCTTAATGTCATTAGGACCTTAATTTCTCCGGCGAATACCTCGATCTGCTTAGTCGCACCCAGCTGCATAAACGTCTCTGTAGGTGAAATCACACAGCTGTAAACACCGACCACTGCAACAGCACAAACCAAATTAGATGCAGCAGTGGAGAGGATTGGTGTTTTGGGGTGGGGGGGGGGGGCTGTTTTCAGTTTAATCAATCATCCCCACTGAAATCAGAGTTTGGAAGAGGGGGGTGGGCAGTATAGTCGGCTGTTTTGCGAGGGGAAAAGGAATCCCATTTTTTTTTTTTCTCTTAAGGCGGCGCCGCGTTGAGCCGGCTCATTTTTCACCTGGGCGCGGCTCATTCGTTCATTAGGCAGAAAGATAGGGGTGTATGTGGCGGATCTGCGGAGCTGCTTCATTACTCTCTGAAGACTGGCGAGATCGGACCACGCCGCAGAATATTGAACCCCCGCCCTCCCTCCCCACCCACCCACACCCCTCCCTGCCATTGCCGGGGAATGATGTGTGTTCAACAGGATTTGAGTTCCTGCTCATTATACAGGCATGATCATAACTCACCCGAGGGTGCTGGCTACATGCTGAGAGAGCAGCAAATACGAAGGCAAAGACATGCTGAAGCAGTGAAGTCACCGCTGCCCCGAGGAGAGGGAAAAAAGTTGACTAAAATGTTGATTGCTGAGGAGGACGGAGCACCTTTCTGCAACAACACTTAAATATTCTTTTCAACCCTTTTAAAGACAGCTCTGTTTAAAATGGCTCCGTTCCCAGAATGTCGTTAAAAAAAATGGGGGATTATACTTCAAGTGTACGCGGTGTGTATTGATCAGTGAGCCAAGACAGCTTTAGTACTAATGCATTTGGAGGTCAAAGGTCTCTTGATTAGCCTCCAGCGTATTAGACCCCTGAATATGGCCGAGAAGTGGCCATTAGACATACCTCAACATCCATTAACAGAGAGTAATACTGTTGCCATTATTGCCTCTTTAGTGACTTGTGGTCAGATACACAGAAAGATGAGGCTTTTATACTGTATAAGGGCTAAAGGATCATTCTGCTTTATTACAACTTGTGTTATAAGATTTTCATTGTGTGTCCATCAGTTATAGTACCAACCTACTCACTGAAGTATTTACTCAGATGTGGGAAGTTGAGGACAAGTTTAGAAGGAAAGAAGATAACAGGATAGGTTGTAAAGAGGCCAATAGTTTAGCCTAATTACAGTATATTCGCATTTATACAGGGACGTGGGTCAGGACTACACAGGGTGTTCTTAGTCATCTAGACTGCTTCATTTTGTGCTCATTGTTTCTCAGTGATATTTACACTCCGTATACATATTCCTGTATGCATATGTCCAACACGTTCTCACTCCAAACCCATCAAGTGCAGCAGCTCGGGTAGCTTTTTTTGCACGTGCAGGCGTCCTCGGTCAAGTTACATTTTATACACAGTGTCCGATTAGACTTTCAATAAGAGGTTTGCTGACAAACATTTCACATATCAGGACATGTTAAGACTTTTGGACTTCGGTAGGTTTAGGCACCAAAACTACCTGGTTAGGTTCAGGCACCAAAACTACATGGTAAGGTTTAAGCACCGAAACTACTTGGTTCTATTTGACCTGCTGCTGCTGCAGGCTGATATGTCTACCTGCCAGCAAAATATACAAAAACAAGATATATTTCAAGTATGTATGTATCTATGTAATCTTTTTTTGTCAAAATAAAAGGATTCATCACAACTTTTTGGTTAATCTTTTTCTCTGCTACACACCTGTGAAGTTTCATGACTGTATCAAGCTGACAACTCGACACACAGACATATAATACACCAGCTAATGTGCTCAGAACTGCTTCTGTGGTTGTGCTGCCACTATAGGTGTCTCTAGGACAAATAACAATGGCCAGTCTCAGCTGTCTGCAGCTGGTAAAATTGAGAACACTTTTGACAAAAAAAAAACTGTAAAGCTCTCTTGGCCATTTCACTTTCAAGGCCCTCTGTAACTTCCCAGTTTGTATCTGCTCGGAGAACAATATATGTTCGTATCTGAATAATACATTCATTTACTCGTTCATTCCCCAGAGTAAGCATGAGAGGTCGCAGTTGAGCGCGGAAGTCCATCTTCAAACTCAGACGGATTTTAATCGGTAAAAATGTTAGTGTTCCTTTTCTCTTCCAAATAAACGTTGTCGACCTGGATTGTTGGTTTAAAACCTTCCTGATCCCTTGACCCTGACTGTTCCTTGCCCTGCCTACCCACCTCTCAAAGAACACAATGTTGTAGTAATGATAGCCAAACTGAAAAAACAAGGCTGTTATTTGTTCGATCAGTTTTCCCCGCATCCACCCTGCGCCGTCTGCGAGGACTTACTCTGCATGTAGATGGCCGTGCTGAGGAGCTGTGCTCTGCAACGCCTGCGTGTTCGGGGTGTCAGGGAGAAGCAGGCAGGCGGCAGGGCTCGTTGATATCGTGTTGACATCTGTCATATGTGTTTGTTTATCAGGAACAAGGCAGCACCACGGGAGAGAGACAGATACTCTCCAGAGAGTGACTTAGCTGAAGCCTGGTACTCTCTGTCTCGAGGGAGGGAGGAGGGGAGGAGGTCTGCTGCTGCATTATACAGATCTTATACCTGCACATACAGTACAGTAAAGGCTTTAGAGCCAATACACACACAGAGGGAAATAGACACACATACACTCAAAATCCACGACTGGGAGGCCAAGTTCGGTTATTTTCGCGATGGGCTCTTTATCTCCCATTATCAAGTGATGTCTGGGAATTTTATCTCAAACCAAAGCGCGGCGATGATTTATCTCTTCAGACTGTCATGATAGATGATCCTCCAGTGTAAAAATACTATTTGTGTAATTGGATCATTCTTCGGCCCCGCACTCTATAACTCCTCCGTTTGGTGCTGCTGGTAGAGTTATGTGTCCTGGTGGCAGGTAATGTTTTTCATTATATGCCAGGCCGGTTTTATATATAGAAAAAGGGTGGGAAGGGACTGCGTCTAGCCTGGAGCCATTTGCTTGGTTAGTCCCTGTAGGTGCATCCAATATTGATTGGTTGGGAGTGGAGCGCTCTATCCCCACAGAAAAAGCAGCATATGTACTGTATGTGAGGAGCGGAGATACCGGGTGTTCTCGTCCGGCTAAATATAGCAGGCGAGCAACACCCAGGATGACAACCTCCTAGCGGAGGTGCCATGGAACAGATTTCATAGCCTGTGGCATCGGGGTACAGAGGACTGAGGGAGCCAAAATCTAAATCTAAATTAAGACATAAAGAAATGCTAGCGGCGACAAGCTAACAACAGCTAATGTTACAGTTGATTTAGCAGCAACTAAAGCGTTCTGGAGGACATCATGAAGAAATAAATAAATATGTAAATATGAAATACATACATTTATTATTTAAATGGGTAAACAGGGAGGTAAATAATGGAATTTTAAAAAAAAGGTAAATAAATACAGAACCAAATTAAAAAAGAAATAACAATTTATGTTAAAAAAATATATTTTGGTGCATTTAATGGCATATGAATGTATTTATTGACCCATGTCTTTATTTATGTGCATATTTTTTTAGTTTCGACTGTTTCTGTTCTCCATATGTGGAGACATTAAAACAACTAGAGACAACTAAAACAATAACTTTGAGCTTATTTCATCACATATTTTAAGTCTGATTGGCTTGAAAGAGTCAAAATATAATAATCAAAATAAAATAATAATTGTAAAGATGACTAGCTGATGGCAGCTAACGTTGCAATTAGCGGCCGTAAGCAATAAGTAAAAGCATGTATGAAGTATGAATAAATACATTCATATTATTTTTGGTGCATTTAAAGGCATATAAATTATTTATTTAGCCATTTATTTATCTTGTTTTCTTTATCTACACTGTTGTAGTTCTCTGTACTATGAGACACATTGATATACACGATTTAAACAAGTACTTAGAGCTTGTTTTCATCACATATTTTTAAGCGGAAATGGCTTCCGTTGCTGCGTCTAGTCTAGCTAACGTTACATTAGCAGCAGTTAGCGGTTACTTTAGCTACAAGTAACACTGTATGTTGATCAGTAAACACTAAGAGAACAGGCAGAGCAGCCAGAAGCACATCAGAGGGAGATAAAGCAATAAATAAATAAAGGAAAGTAAATATATATGTGAACTAATACAAATATAAATAGATACAGATGTTCTCCGAACTATGGCAACACATAAACATACACAACCCGGGCTCACTTACATCACATATTTAAAGTCTAATTGGTTTCAGTTGTTTCAAAGGCGATGCCCTCTCCAGATACTTCAGAGTGCTTTCTGACAGGGTCGCTGAGGTGGTATGAATTAAAGGCGAGAAGACGCACCGCGCAGGAAATGTTTGAGGCTTCTGAGGCTGTTATATAAAAGCTTCTGCTCTACGTTTGCGGCGTTTGATAGCAGCGCGCTCTTCCCCCACCACCACCACCACCACCACCCGATAAGACTTTGAGCCTCAAGAGAAAAATGTACCTGCATATTTATCTGTCCATTAGTCTCTGTCTCTCCCTCTCATCATCTCGTCCTCGCCCATCTCCAGGTATCAGTTACACCGCCGAGCATAGTAAATATTTGAGATCTCACTCCGGCGATGAATCAAGTCTCATTTTCAGAGTGGGTGGGCAAAAAAAAAAAAAAAAAAAGTGACAGTGTTTATCTCCATTTTCAGAGCTCGGCTGACTGATGAGCGCCCTCGCTCTGTAGTGCTCTAACAGATTAATTCACGTCAAAAGTTCCTGATTTGCATTCCGGAGGTTAACTCTGGTCTCATCCGATTTTCACTTTGAGCTGTGATGAAATTGCTGCTGAATAGTTTCCTTTTTTTTCCTCCCCCTCCTCCCGTCTGCAAAAGGTTGGATAAAATGAAAGAGCTGTGATTTTTTTATTTATTTTTATTTTTTGAAGCGCTGGTAGTTTATTGGCAGTCAAAGTATGATGCCCAGTTATTTTCAGCCCGCAGCCAGTTATCTTTTTCTAATCAACACGTTTCAACACGAAGATGATGTAAATCATTCTCTTTCATACGCGCCTAATCTTGAAAAGGAGAAACGGCATGAATGAAACAAGCTTGTTAATCCCGGTTAGCTCGTCCGCGTTACAGAAGTTGAATGAACAATGTGAGGATCGGAAAGTTCAGTCTTAACACAGGATGTATGTCTTTGTCTTCCGGGGACATAAAAACAAGAATTCAACAGAGGTATTGTTGTTTGACGGCATTGTGTATGAGATCGATTCATCTTTAAGGGAAAAAAAGTGCATATTAGCCACCGTGGCTAGAAGTAGATTAGCCCCAGCCCCTGACATGACACCATCTCTGTACATACCAGTAATAGGGATGCTCAGTGGAAACCGACAGCTGAGCAACACTGGAGAAAAAATTGAGAGTAATACATCAAGTCAGAGAAAAGAAGTGTTTGGTCAGCAGGAATAAAAAACGTTGCTGATTTTCTCCCGCTCTCTTCTTCTCTCCTGCTCCTCAAAAAAATCAGTTCAGGCGGCATTCAGCAAAACGTGTCATTAAGGTAAAAAAAAAAAAAAAAAAAGCACAGCCTCTAAACTCGCCCGGGTTCTTGCGAGGTGTTTAGACCGGGCAATTTGTGTGATTCACAGCGGAACAAAAAAGGACGGGAGGAAAACAGGCCTCATCTGATAGTTACCTGGGGCAGCAGCCGGGCGTCTGCCCACAGAGGTAATTACAATTATGCAAATGAAGCACATAGTCGGGCCCTGGAACAAGAAAGCAGAGCCACGTATGCAAACCGAAAAAAGCTTGGAGCTGGATCACATGTGCATTTAAACACAAGCAAGAGCGGGTACCCGGGGATTTTTCATGCTAATGCACCCAATAAGACGGGTTAATCATCATTTCATTGCAACAAACAACATGAAGGGTCAGTACAAACGCACGTACGGGAGGAAATGATGAGTCTTTCCCCGGGAAATGGCGCCGCAATCTCCTCGCTCTTGTTCCCGCGTCGGACTACCAGATTGCTTTAGCAGGAGATTGAGTGGAGGCGTTAGGTGGTGGTGGAGATTAGGGGGGAAAAAAGAAGTAAGCTGGGACGAGATGATGAGTTTTTGGACTGGGAACCTTGTGAGGCTCAGGTGATGAGAGGATGATGCTCGCTCTAATTCATTAGCGCGATGCGATTGGCACCGCTGAGGACAATGGAGCGAATCTGAAGAGTGAACACGCTGAACATCATTGTGCCGCTTTTTTTATGAAGCCGAGTCGTAATATAGAACATTGTGTTCAGGACGGCTAGGCACGGGGTCGCGTCTGAGCTCTCTACTTCAAACACCGTCTAATATGTCCAATTTTCCTTTTTTACCTCAGAAATAATACAAAAATACTGCAGCTGTTATTTTCTGAAACTCACACATCAAGATTCAGGCGGCGTTGCAGATCAGCGTGGTTTCTATTTATTGGTTTATTTCGTCTTAATGACAATATTGTTTGCACCCATTTCAGACACACTTGGTATTAAATCTACGCAGACAGCCGTAAACAACGCGGCTGGAACACCTTTCAATTTAATTAACGGCAACTAAAGCTGTCACTTCTTTCAAAAACACCCAGTTTGAATAAATTGGATCCAACACGCAGTTCGTTTGAATGAATCTGAACTCAACCTGTGTGGTCCAGTCCTAAATTACTGGGTAGAGATGCCTTTCCCTTTCTCTTGTAGCGCTTCCTGCTAAAAGGCGAATATGCTCTGAGGAAGTTTTACTTTCATCTGTCATTTTTCTAAGACGTGACAAAACCAAGATGGTGTCTAATATATAACTTCCCTCACAGTATTTTGTTGTGATTATTTGTTCAGCTCAACTTCCTAGTTTTCAAACAAAAGCCTAGCTAAGCGACGATGAAGTGTCACCAATTTTATGACTTTCGAGTCAATTTGATAAAATGTAAAAACACTGGCAGCTCGCCTATCTCTGACTCATTGGCCAGAAGAGCCTTTTGGCCAGAACATACTTGATATCGTCCCCTTAGCGCAAAGATTTTAAAGTACTATGGTATTTAAAAATCGTGCCGTGAATCAATTAACTTCCTATCATTTCCTGAATCAAATAAGTATATTCATTAAAACTATTCCAAGCCATCATTTAAATCCACTGTGTTTGAACCAGGAGAGAAGAACCATCAACAGCTGTTATTAAGTTACTGAGCTCCTGTTGATAATTATATCATAAATATTTCAAATGTTAAAACTTTCTTGGGTTGCTTACCAAAAAAGAATCGCAGCATGTCATACAAAATGCAAAACTTACAAACATTGACTCGCAACAACTACCAACTTCGCTCAACGTCCAAAGTAAGTACAAGGAACGTTACCCCGAGGCCCTGTTGTTCAAAATGACATTACATTGGCATTTAACAGCTAATCATGGCATGTTTAGGACTCGAAAGTCAAAGTTGACTGCAAAGACTTTAGACCTACAGTACGTGTGACTTATATAACAATGACAGTGCATAGAAACGCGCCCTGAGCGAATAGACTGGAAATGTTGAATGCAACCTGATAGACTGAGTAATCTTCTTTTTTTTTACCCATGTCAGAACAATTTGAAAAGAGAATAAAGAGACAAGAAGAAGTTTTAATTATAAAACTCAGTTTTGAATGATTGAATAACATAACCTCAATTCCATTTATCTGCTTAGCTTTTCAGAATCCTGTGTTGTGCACGCTGACTCAGTATTTGACTGTCACAGCTGACTGGAACCCAGAAAAACAGAGCCGCTTTCTGTACTATGACAAATCTGACAAGTCTTGGATTTGAATATTTTTCTGTCCTTGGATATTATTTTAAAAAATGATGGCTTGGCAAGTCTCAGATTTAATATAAATATTGTGAATTACTGAATGAATTCAATCAGGTCAGCAATTCCAGAGAAATAATTTATTATATTTCTAAAATATGCCAGAATATTGATATATTTAAACCCACCTCCGTCTTCTATGAGGAGGAGAACCTTGGGCATACAGTCCAATCTACACGATCTGCTCCGCAGTTGACAATGCTGCTTTCTGACAGCCTTGGCTGTAATGCCTATAGCATATACACGCCGGAAGGCTCCCTGAGCACCAGCCGAGTGCTAATGAGCTCATCTCCTGTTAATTTAATTTAGAGCGTGGGCTCGTCCGTGGAGCTGCAGCACCGTCTGCTTGGCGTTGCTGCTGCTGCTCCCAGCTGCAGGGTGTTTAACCTGAGTGCAGCTCCACAGTACGCCATGATATTGTTGCATCTTTGCATCATGCATCTACACACACGCGCGCAACATATGCCAGACTCACACACACACCTTTGTGCTTCCTCATAAACACATGATGAACATTGATTTTCACACTCAGATACTCATCTACAAGCCCCCCCGCCCTCCCTCAACAAACACAACAGAAGCTATCTGTAGCACGAGAGCAACATCAGAGAGTCCCACACTCGCAGTTAAAGCATTAATGAACTACTGTGTAATCTGGCCGTGTTGAGTTATCTCAGCAGAGGTACAAGAGAGGAAAGATGTTGATAAAGGTGTTTTATTTTAAATTAGACGGATTCCTATTCATAGTGTTCCTTATTTACTGATCGCGTCCCTTATCGCTCTCATTGTTCCTTCAACGTCTCTGTGTATTGTTGAATCACTGCTGAAACAGCAGAATGGGCAGAATGACAACAAAGTGAAGGTCAAGTGTGCAAAATGTACCAAAATTCTCACCTTCAGCATTTATGATATCGCGCTCAGATTGGAAGAAATGATTGTGACAATTGTGAGGTTGAGTCAATCAATCTATAGAGCAAGGAATCTGTGTCAGTTTGTGATTCGCGTATCTCAAGAACAGTTCATCCGATTCACTTCACACTTGACAGATTTGCTGCTGAGGAGCCACAAAAGTGCAGTGTTGACATTGGTACAATTTGGACACGAGAATTGAGAACAATCAGTTAACACCACTCTGATGTGATCTCATGGGGAAGCAGACGTGAACCAAATGGAGATTAGCATGGTGCAACATCAGTTTGCTGTAGTAACGTGTAGCAAACAGGAGCCGAATGTAAAACAGGTCTCTGTGAGCGGGGAGACGTGGTCAACACGTTCTAATCTGCAACAAAACTGGAAGTGAGATTTTAAGGTTCTGTCGACATTTGTATGCTAGCTAACGTTAGCCTCAAGGGGTGAAAAACAAAATGGAGATTAGCTTGGGGCAATAACCGGCCGCAGTAACGTGTTGCAGAGAGAACAAACAAAACAACAAGGTTAAATGATTCTGGGTGAGCAGGGAGACACAGTCAACGTGGTTTTTTTGTTTTGTTATTTCAGTGAGATTTTAAATTCTGTCAACAGTAGCACGCTAGCTGATGTTGGCTTCAAGGGCTCGTCATCACTGTCTTCTGCTCTTGTCTCTCTCATTGGTCGTCTTGGAGACTTGGAAAGTACCGACGTAATCATCCAGATTTCAACGTGACGTAAACATCAAACATGTGTAAACCCCCTCACGTTAGCAGATCATAATGTGCTGAACAGCATGTTCCCACTAGAATACTGGATGCTAAATGGACAAGCTACACAACAGAAACCAATTCTGTGATCTCAGATATCGTCCAGATGGAGCTGAAAAACAAGGCAGAGAATGAAACAGAAAATGTAGGCCTTTAAAGATCCAAGTGGGCACTCGGTATTTTCATCATATCCAAATCAGTCCCAAAAGAACAGTAACTCGTTGCAGATGTGAAGATTTCTCATTTATGGCTGAAGGAGACCGGAGTGACTGTTTACTCATACAAATGGGGGCATCGGTGAGACAGGAAGGGAGGAAATATCTTGAAACTGCCCAAACTTCCCCTTTGCTGCTGATCAACAACAGATAAATGGGATAGTTTACGTCTGGATGAATGTCACCATTGCTACTAAAAAAACAACTTGATATTCCTTCTGAGTCTGCAAAATATGTCACATTTTGTTTGTGCTCACGATCATCACAGTGCATCAGCTCTTAAGTTAAATCAGACCGCATGTCTTTATTTGCGGTTCTATGGGAAACAAAGTTTATCTGCTGTGACAGAGGCGAGATCTATCGCTTCAACCAGCGGGGAGGAAATGTTCTTTGTCCTCTGGTGCAGCACACAAATCCTGGAGGTATGCGCTAAATCTCTCTTATGAGATTCACTGGAGCCTTTTTGGCAACCCTTCCTGTTTTTTTTTTACTATTATTATTATTTTACTTGAGCTGAGATCAACGAGCCAAGCTAACATCCATCAGTCAAGACTTAAAAGTAGCACATTCCAGCAGCGCCGTGACTGTAAAAGAAGGACTTATCACTCCGCCTGTTTTCAGACAATACACTTTCTCTTGAATATATGCGAGGAGAAGAAGCGACTTATGGAAATTGTCCATGCCTTCCGTCCACGCGTCTTTCTCCTCTGATCTCCCCCCGGGGGGGTGAACTGTTAACAAAGCTGGAGTGAATGCTGCTGAAGTGCAGAGAAAATGTTTATGCACCAAATCCTTTTTTGTCTTTCCTCTCTGTCCGTAATGCTGTCGAATCTGCCTCAACTTTTTTCTCAGAGAAATTGGATGATTTCCATTTTGCTCTGGAGTGAAGAGCGTTGGAAAACATGCCTGTGTTAATCTGCTCAGGATTCCCTCCGTTCAACCCCGCGCGTAACGTCCTGGTGAGGGGATTTCTCCTTCCTCCGTCGGGCTGAAAATGAATAATCTCACCTGATTTAAAAGTGGAAAATCATTATTTATACTCATGCTCATTTATTACCACTGAAGCCAATAACCTTAGGCACTGTCAGGATCCTGGTGCCCTGTCATGAAGCTATGCTAACGCTAAATGGCAAAATCTAGCAAGTTGAGCTTCACAAATAATCATGTGAGAGAAATTATGTAAGACATTTTTCTAGATTTAACTCCATTATATAATAATGGTGGATGAAAGTAAAGTTGTTTACTGACTTTAAACTGTATGCTAGCCTGTCCGTCACTTAGCCTAGCGGAAGCGCTACAAGAGGGCGGAACGGTGAAGGATTGGGGTCATGTAGGTTGCAGTAAAAGCAATTCAAACAAACTGCATATTAATTTGAATTTATTCAATCTTCAGCTTTAGTTGGCAGGAATTAAAATCAAAGGAAAGATGTTCCAGCCACGTTAGCTTAACGCTAAAAATGTCATGCCTCTGTTCGACCCTTACCAGAGGATTTCTCCCTTCCTCTGTCGCTGCTGAAATAAATAATCTCACCTGGCTTTAATGTAATATACTGGAGAAAATCATTATTTACTCTTGTACTCATTTATAAACACTAAAGCCAAATCATGTTTTCAGTGCCTTCAAATGTATTCCCCCCGATCCATGACAGTCAAAAGGATTTATTAGGAGTAAGAAGTAGTTTATGATGAACCTGTACTGCTGGATTTCCGTGTGTAGTGCAGTGTGGACAGGTTGATGGGCTACGTCATGTGACTGGATGTGACTCGCGGCTACCGCCGATGGATGGTAGTGACATGTGCGGCCGTTTTTTTTTTTTTGTGATGGGCTTGACGCTACATGGCAATGACAGGACCAACAATCCAAGCTACGACACGTCCCCTGAAGGCTCCTGTCTTAGATGGTCGAAAGGGGGGTGGGGGTTGGTGGGTAGGCGGCGGGCTGATTATGTCTGAAAAAGGCCTGGAGGCTCTGAATAAAAAGAGGTAGATAAAAAGAGAAAGCAGAGAGAGAGAGAGAGAGATTCCCACCCGTGACGAAAACCACAGCTCGCGGCGCGCATCGCTCACACGTCCAGCAGAGAATGAAACCGCGGCCTCCTGATTTGTGCCTAATAAAGTTGTCACATCCTATCAGGACTCACATCTACTACAGAAAGCACAGGCCCCCAGTCAGGGCTAGTCAGGGGTGATCAGGGGCAGCCGGCATTGGACAACACCTTCGAGTGATGGATGACGGGACAGTGCACCGCCTGATGGGACTGAGGGGCCAGATGACGGAAGGTGATACGGGCGAACAATGGACATCCACGGTTTCTGCTCTATTTATTAGCAGTTGTAAGCATCTGGGGTTCACGGTGCTGATCGTTGTCTCGTGGTGGCGACTTCACCCACGAAAGAGCAGGCAGATTGTTTAGCTATCCGTCCATTTTCCTTGGAGCGACCGGGAACATTTTCTTGGACTGCGTGTCTTTGCATCTCCAGTGCTGCCAAACCCACACTCGCAGCGGCTGTCGGGGAGGAATGAATGCGGTTCACGACAGGTCCCGTCCTGTGCCTTGCTTATTTCCTCTTGCCCACGCTCCCATTATAGAAGGTAGTATCTGTGGCCTGACCTGTAGAGGGAGGCAGCGCGTGGAGTCAGAGGAAGCAGCACTCGTCTGCCCACAGAGGCCACGCAGACTGTTCTCTTCAACAAAGGGCGAGTCAGCCGCGGATAGATCGGAACACATGTCTGCCAAACAGGATTTATAGGGAATTGGCTATTAGTGGTGTCCATTTGGTGAAGATAAGACCCGGAGGGCTTTGGGTCCTTAAAAGCCTCAGGGCCTCTCTGGGTCCATTCAATCACAGCTTGTGTGTTTATATCCTGTTTTCAGAAAATCAGGGAGAGTGTTGCTTTTCGACATTAACTCTAAAGTGCAGGTGTTTTTCCAGAGGTCTTCAGCAAATGTGAACCTGCAATAGTTATTATCTATCTCGCACGACCATCCATTGCCTTGTGAAGTAATATCCCCTTTATCTCTGCATTGCAGGCATCAGCATTTAATTTCTCTTGAGATTACACTCCATATCTTATGGGCCTATTGGACGGAAAATTATTTACTACTAATGTTTTCTTTGCCCTCAAAACACAACGCGCTCTCCTGTAGTTACCAGTTTTTATTACTTTTCCATATTTCTTCTTCTTTTTTCCTTCATTCTCGCTTCATAAATTCATCAACAGGACTCGCGGCTGCGCTGCCTGCATCAAAAGTTTTCACATAGTGAAACTGGAGAAAAACCAGATGATGCTCGCCCTCTCCATCATAACACATTCCATGTTTAGAAACCAAATCTGCTCCGTGTGCAATATCGGAGTGCAACAGGCCAGCTGTGATTGAGAGGGTTCGAGGTCTGAATCAATCACGGGGGGTGTGTAACTGCAGGTTAAGGAAATTGCTTTCAGCCTCACCTCGGCGATTGTGCTTTCACACTGAACCTGTGATGCAACACAGAGCTGAGCACCAAAGGTTCGCTTAATGTGAGTTAAAGTTCGTTGACTGTATGAAAGGATTGGACGGGGCAGAAGTTCCTTAAACCTTCTGTTTTTATTGCCGGCACGGAGCGACTCCACTGGTTTTGATGAAAAGGCTGATTGTATGTAAGCTTATGAGAAAGTGACCTCACTTCTCACTTGATTTATTACCTCAGTAAACAGTTTTGTAATTAGTTTTTGGTCTCAACCCAAAGTGTGAAGTCTTCTTCAACACAGCATGATGCTCAGGTTGTAAATTAAGGTCCCATTTAGAGTAAAATAGAAGCAGGATGTGCTTTAGGGTGTGATCACTTTGGGTGAGTTCTCCCTTGGATTCAACCAGGATATCCTCCCCAACTCCAACCTCTCATCTACATATGTTCACTTCTGGCTCCAAAAAGCCAAAAATGTATAAAAAATTCCACTTAAGAAACAATTTAACACATTCTTTGTCTATTTCAAATGTACTTTAACAGTTGCAACAATCAATATTTATATATTAACATGGATCAAATCACTGTGTAATATAAAATATGTCCCTCACAGAGCGTTTTAATGTCTTTCAGCTCATTATTTTTGGAAGGCTGAACTGTTTTGGTTCGCTCTCGCTGCTCCTATCGACCTCATCTTCAGCCGCAGTAGGTGGTCGTTTTCAACTAGACACTGTACGCTGCGTTAGCTACAGCCAACAACAGACAAAGCTCATGATTAGCTGAATGAGCCTTTAGCAGCTGTAATATCTTCAAAACATCAATTAACACAGTTTTTAAAGTGCATTTCTATAGACATTGCACATTTGTATTTGTGTATTCACTGAGTTATGTTTGGTACATAACTTTTGTACTTTTACAACAAAACATTGCGGGCTTTTTTTTTTTTGTTCTTCTTTAATTTGGTTCCAGGCAACTTCTGTTACTTGTCATATTTCACAGACTTAGCAGCTGGCATCAAGTCAACGTGTTTAAGCTTTTACCTTTGTTTCATTCCATTGCTTTTGGCTGTGTCCCCGTGTGTGATAGACGACTGTCGACTCTGCTGCTGTTGAATCCAACGAAGAGAAAATAAAAACCAAACTAATAGTCTCTTGCTTGCTCTCAGTTTGCAGAGTTGTTGTTCCAAAATATTACAGTATTTCACGATTGCTGCGGACTGCATACGTTTCCAAGTTCTGACAATCTCTGTGAGGCAGGTGGCTTAGTAATTGCCGTCTTAGCGAATAGACGTGACATTTACGCAACTCTCAGTGCGTCCCCGGGATTGTGCTGAGGCTGTAGAGTCAGGATACCTCGGGTGTCTGCAACAGTCACAGCAGGCCTCACTAATCGCGTTGCATTTAGCCGTGACAAAGACAAGGCCGTGTACAACTGAGATAGATGGATTAAACCAATTTAGTAAGTATGGATTACCCTTCAGTAACGCTGATCAACTTCATGAGGATGGTCTCGAGTAAAACTATTGACGTCGAGAAGGAGCAGATAACAGGAGATATCATCTTTTAAACTTACACTTCTTCAGGTCATTGTTAAATATTGTTAATTGTGTATCCTGGAAAACAAAAGGAACTTTGTCCAAAATACCATGTCAACTGGCAATGCTCACGATGGCTAACGATTGCTAACCTGGCTAGAACTGGTATTCCAACTTTGGGTATGATTTCACCACCAGCTCCGACCTGTGAGGTATTTAATGTACCATAAAAGGCCAGATATCTTCTGCAGGAGCTAGTCACTTGAGTCATTTGAACCATCATGTCAGGTCTCAAGTCACTAATTTTTCTGTCAAGTCAAGTTGGAAGTCTTCAACGCGGTGACTCGGTCAACTCGGTCCAAGACACAGCGACTGGACGAGTCCACATCTCTGTTGAAAACCAACACAGATCTAAAAACAAAGTGAATATCTGACTTTAATAACTAACTTAACTCTAATGTTGTTTGCTAACACATTTCCCTTTGCAACTTTTTGAGGTGATGTGGTGTTTGCAGCGTGTTGTGCTGCCCTCAAGTGGTCAAAAAGTCAATTAATGTAAGTGAAAGCGCTTTCTTTGACATTATTTTATGTTTACGAGCTGTAGAAATTGCGTGCTGTGTCACACATCATTTTGTATGTGTTTAACATGTCAGATATCTGATCACCTGTCAGCAGTTTATTTAATGTTGTTGCCGGTGTGATGCCTCTTTTTACTGCTGACTCTGTTAATCTCAGTAATTGGTTGTTACAGGTGTCTTTTAATGCTGCGGAGCAAAAAATACAGTAATGCCCCTGAAAAATAGAGTGAAGGAAAGCTTTAAAGTCTCAAAATGCTCAACTACCAGTGCTTAAAACTGCATTTCTGCACAATTAGTGCTCACATATTGTGCCATTTCAGCTTTAAAGCACCACTTATAATCTCTCTTCTGAGGAGAACTGACTGTTTCTGTCCTCATAAAAAAAGGTATGTGATCAATTAGAAACATCTAATTAGCTCACCGCAGAGGTGTTTTAATTACGCCAATTCTTTTTTTATATATATATATAGTCGTGAATGTTCGGGGGATTACTGGTGAGTGCGTCCGCGCTGTCAACTGAATATTCTCCGCAGTAATGCTTTGAATAGCCGGGGAGGAGAGAGTGTGTGGTTTTTTTTTTTATTATTCGAGCCCCCTTCTGGACTTGTTTTTAATGGACACAGACGCATGGTGGGGTTCTGCAGCCTGAGCGCTGCTAATAGACTGAAAAATGAAGGTGCCATGCTGTCATGCCTATGGATAGAATTACTTTAACATTTCTGTCAGGCAGAAAACTTTCTCCCTGGCGTCCATACATTAAAAAAAAACACAAAAAAACCCCCATTGTGCTGCTCGCCCTGCATGACAGGGGCTTACTTTCACCACAGTAACAGCTATAATGCGCGCTCCTTTCCACAAGCTTGGATGCAAATAACAAAAATATACACCATGTCGTAGTCCGGACAGGTTTGAGTATGTGTAATTAATCAGGAGACGCAGTAACTCCTCTGATGCTTGAGGAGCATTAGCATGCGGACGTCTTTACTACAGGCATGACTAGTTGATTTAAGCCACATACGAAGTTACGATCAACCACTCCGGGAGCCGTTTCAGTCATATATGTCACATTAGCATAACAAGCAGGAGAAACCTGGGCAGTAATCATCTGTGTCCTTATTGCCATTTAGGTGTAAAAATCTGCGGCATACACTGCTCGGACGGTTTATTACTGCCACATAAAAAGGGTGTTAATGCGCGTGTTTCTGCTGATATATGTGTGTGTGGGAGGGAGAGAGGTGAGAGGTGTCGGGGGGGAGGGAGGGTTATCGTAAAAAAAAGGGGGAGCTATAAGAAGACGAGTGGCTGAATCTCATTAGACGCATTTTTTTTTTTTTATCCCGACGATACTGCCATATTGAATTTTCTCGAGATGGTGTCTTTTATCGTTCCTCCTCCTCCTCCTCAGACTCTGGGCAGATTGTTTTTTGTTTTGTTTTTTTCCAAGGGGGCCGCTGATTTCGTGTAATGATAGCACAACAACACACACACACACACGAAACACAGCTATATTTTCTCAAGGAGAGGCTGGAGGAGGAGGATGGTGGTGTACGCGTGGGTCGGCTTCGTTGGGAGGATGAGGTTGGGAAGGCGGAGGACGGAGGGAGCAGATGTGGAAGGCTCCGCGGGCTAAAAGGCAGTCGTTTGGCTTTGAATGTGTTGCTCTGCCCTTGATCCCGATGCACATCAAGGTAAACTAATCATTGTTTCCTCCTGCCCCCCACCCCACCCCTTTTGGCCCTGTTGTCTTTCAATAGCTGATCCTCTGTTTATCCCAGTACTGATTGAGCAGTTCTTCAAATGCCGGGTGACAATGGAGACGGCCCTGAAAATGTAGATCGCCTCCAACAGGTGCTGCGATGAAGGCTTCGGTTCCTGGGAGCGCCTTGAAAATAATGATGGACAAGCTGCCCCCCGGTTAGAACCTCATCAGTCACGAGGAACCCGCTCTCTCATACATATATACATGTGCAGTATATATACACACATACGTTGGTACTTCATTGATCTCTGCCGGGAGGTCAGAGTGCTGGTTCGGCTTCAGGAGCTCAAGAAATTCCGTTTCTGGAGCCGACCCGGCTGTCACAGGAAATAAACCCTGGCCAGCTGATAAAAAAGATTTCATAAAAGCCAACCTGCAAACCCCAGCGATGAAATAATCATCAAGTGGACTCCACAATTTCTTTCTTCTTTGCTTATTTATAATCTAAATTGGATTATGCATGACTTTAGAGTGACATGACAGCATTACATCTGTAGAATGAGACCTCAGGATTGAATCAACAACCTGGGTTTAATGGATTTGAACTGTATTTCCATTAAACAGGTGTTTAAAAGTTGATATTCTAGTCTCATTTCCAACTCGTCAAACACGGTGTTGTTACTGTGTTGTCATGGGAAACCAGAGCGTCAGTATTTGACACGTTGGGAATGAGACTCATAAATCATCTTTTCTTACAAATCGGACCTTTAAATTTACAGTAGGGTCAAAAAGGTGTGACTGGTTTTGAATGTATTGCCGGTTCTTCACTACAAATGATCGTATCAGCTCGACAATTTGAGCAGTCGAGCTGGCACGGACTCCACAAAGCTTCTTCACAGGCTGATATACACAGGAACTGATTTACTATGGAAACACAGATGTACACAGCAGAAGGGCGGGAAAAAAGACAAAGACAGGAAGTAGATACTAAAACACGAAACAAGGTGATATTACCTACAAAATAAAACTTTGCTTTAAGGACAACATGCACTTGAGCTGGCATGGACTCCACAAGTTTGTCCAAAATCTGTCGACTCACATTATCCCAGCATGACTCGTTGGTAATCTACAGAACCTCTAGTCTTCTCACAGGATGCTCGGCTTTCTCAGTCTTCAAGCGCCCTCATAAATGTTTCATGCGGTTGTGGTCAGGTGACGGTGGAGGAGCGTTGCATGACAGCCACGACTTCCTGGTCTTCAAGAAGTTCTTAAAAAAGCTTTGAGGTGTGTTTGCGGTCATATCCGGCTGCAGTATGAAGCTGCAAACCAGACGGTGTAGAATGCCCCTGAAGGATGGAGTGGGACTTCTCCTCGGTCAGGGTGTTTGGTTCAGGTGTCCGACTCCAGAGACCTTCTTGTTTCACTCGACATGGGTGAGATTTTTTTTCTTCTCTTAATAGAAACAATAAAGAATAATGTTCAAAAGACCAAACTGTGTCAGCTTCATATGATGTCATTAATGTTATTGTATAATAATATATTTTCACATATATTATATTTCTACTTTATGCTTAAAGGGGCACTGTGTAGTTTTAGAGAATACATTCGAAATTCTGAATTTTAATAGTTAAGGTAATGATAGAAACTCAGAAATGTTCATTTTTTTCCATAACTGAAAAAACAAGCTGTACTCGGAGGAAAATGAGGTCCCCACACTGTTTGCAGCTAGAGAGGTGGCAGGGTCCGCCACATATAAATGAAGTAAAATCAGTCATAACTCATTTGTTTAGTTTGTTTAGGCTATAAAAAAAATATAAAAAAATCAGTCAATGAACATCTGTCGTCTTCTGATTACAATATATTCCCCCAAACTACATAGTGCACCTTTAATGTTTACTGTTTCACTTACTATTAATGGGGTTTCTATATTTGATAGAAAAGTGCACTAATACTTTCATTTCTTTTCATGTACAGCACTTTGTTCGAGCTATGGCTGCTTAAAGCGCTTTATAAATAAAGTTGAGTTGAGTTGAGAAATACCTTGACCATATCACATTGAACACTGTCTTTCTCCTGCCTCATAAATATATATATTCCATATAAAATCAAATAGTTTCTATGCAAACTTTTACACAGGTATTATCCTGTAAAAGACAATTGATTGCGAGGGAGAGACTATAGAACATGTCCTCAGAGACTGTTTCCATACTACTGCCTTTTGGCTTGATTAACATTAATACATTTCAGAAATGCTTTAAAAAGATGTCTCTGCAACAAAGATTGATATTTTACTCATTTTTACTTAAGTTCAACTTCTCCTCAGATGTAATGTACGTAATTAATTCAATTATTATTTCATCATTAAATGAAATGGCTTAAAAGACTCACACTTTTAAACTCACAGATTTGGAAATCATATTTGACCTCCATTAAAAGTTAAAATCTAACAAAAAAACAGAAATTGGCAAACATATTTTGACTATTTAGACATTTCAAATATTTTTTTTATATTTATTTAATTTTAGTTAGCAGACCTCCAAACTGTGTTTTGTATCTGTTTAATGTATTTGAATTTAAAACAAAAAAAAAAGAAAAGTTGCATTTTAACTTCCGGGTTAAGACAACGGAAATACTTGTGGCTCTCAGAAAGGCGGATCCCTCTCAGCCACTTTGCCTTTCAGAACTTCTTTTGAGCCTATTTTTACCTGTCATTCACCGGCGGGTCCCAGTTAAACGCCAAATCCTCCTAAAATTGCTTCCTTGGGTGTTGAGACCACATCGTGTTCAGTCGAGCTCCGCGGCGGTGCTCACTGCGACGACTGGGAGAGTTTTCCAGCTCTAACGTTAGCTAGCTAACTTTTAACGTACTAGCATTCAACTTGACAACTGCCCTGCAGCACCACAGGGAAGGAGCAACACCGGAGCAAACACAGGAAGATGGGAGATAAAGATCAATTGGTGTGGGCATTGCAGACCGGGGACCTGGAGGAGGTTAAAGCCAAAGTCATAACGGTAAGGCGACTGTGATTTTGCTGTTTTTCGGCGACTCGAGTGCAACAATTTTCTGTCAAGTGGCTGTGTGAAGCTAAGGAAACTAACGCCAGTTAGCTAACAGGCTAGCTAGCTAGATAACTAGCTAACGGTATCTGGAGTTGGGTAATGTCAAGTTAGGTAATCTATGATGGGTACGCTGTCGTGGTATGTCACATTAGTTGTATGTGCAATTTATGGGGCTGGGAGTTCGCTTGACTTCGTTTCTAAACATTAAGGGGCAGATGCAAGAGTTTAGTGGAACGTTAGACCTGATAGAAGTCTGAACGCCAAGTTAGCATGGCTAGTAACATACAGTGCTATTCTCAGAGAAAATACAAAGGGCTAACGTTAGTGTATTGCTAACTATTTGGTTTACAACTGTATAACTGTGGTCACTGACGTTGCAGTCTGAACGTGGTGGGTTTGGGACGTGTTATAGTTAGGTTAGCGAACGCTATCAGTGCCACCTTCCTCAGAAAGCAACCTGTTGGTAAGCTAGCTAACAACAGCATCAGCTGGTACGTGGTACACATTGTTGGTGGGCAGCTAACCGCTAGCATTGTGTCTATTGTGTTGTCAACAGCAGCGGAGGCAATCGTCGGACAGTGTTCTGTATTGTCTTTAGGATGTGTCTCTTTTTAACGTGTTGTGAGAGGTAAGTGGAGCTACATGCTAGCGAACTAGCACGGGCCCGGGCTCCAGGAGGGTCTGGCTAACGTTGGTGGGCGGGGGTCTCAGCTGTACCAGAGGAGATGGAGGCCCGGCTCCAGTTTATCCGAGGCACCCACCTCACTAGCAGGCATATTGTTTATAGAAGACACTGGGAAAATATAGTATTAAACCTGGAAGTGCCTGTTAGGCCACAGTGTTTCCACTTGAAGTGTCCCCTGGAGGAGGACCTTTTTGGTTTTTATTAAAAGTTAACACTGACTTTATATTTGTTAATAGAATTATAGTTTACTTGTATATCTTATTCATATTTAGCCATGATCCTTAAATCCACTGCTTGTTGTGTTAGTAATGGTGCATGTTATCTTTCTAAAGGAACCAAAACTCTACTTATTGGTAGACTTCTGTAAAGTCATATTCCAGTTGAACATCAACAATACATCAGCGCTCTATCCAGACAAAAACCGTGTCATTTGGTGATCAGACTCTTAAGCCAGTAATATGTTTGATGCCCGCCACCCACTGTAGGCTCGCACTACATATATGTTAGCTACCATGGGTTTAGATAATGATAACTAACAGTATTATGTTCCACCTGCGTGCTCAGTACGCAGTCGCAGTCGTATTTTCACCACAATAAAGTCAAAGGTTCCCCCGTTACAGGCATGTGTCTTTTATAACTTGTAGATATCAATAGTGTCAGGTTTGAAGTATTCAAAGGTGCACTTTGTAGTTTCGAAAAAGATGTTAAAAGACACAAGTTCATACTGTTTAACTTTGTTTTAATGTGGCGGACCCTGCCACCTTTTCTAGCATCAAACTGTGTTCTGGGGATCTTCTTTTCCTCTGAGAACAGCTTGTTTACTCAGTCATGAAAGAAAAAATCTGCATTTTGAACATTACCTTATTAATACTGTAAATGTTAAAATTCTGAGTTGGAATTTCTTCTGCTACAGTTTCTCTTTTAAGGTTTACGTGCACCCTTGGGAGGTTTAAGATGCGATAAGACTTTATTGATTCCTCATCTGTGTTCACGTGTTACAGCAGATCAAGAGTCAGACGCAGAGAGGAACATCGTGACTTATAAACAAAACAGAAACCAGGCTAAAACAGATTACCAGAATATAAAATGATAAAGAGTATCTACAGTCTATTCACCTTTCACATATACAGATAAGACCAAGGTTGATAATTGCACCAGCAAGTGTAATACACACATGTACTGTGAAAGTTATAAATATATAAATATAATCACAACACACATGAATGAAGCTGAAAGTTATCTGGCTTAAAAACTAATAAAAGTGAATCTAAAGTCCTGATTGTAGTTTATATTTCCAGCGTAATGAGATCGTTGCGTCTGAGACTCCTTCATTAACAGGGATGAATTTTCCATCCACGAGGAGTGTTTTCTCATTTATGATCTTCCCATTGTAAGTAATTGCCATTTCATTATCTACACTGGGTCTGAGTGTAAACAACTGAGGTGGTTTATCCCCGTTCCATAGTGGAACTGAGAGTTTTTCAATTTTATCAGCCGTTGAAGGTAACATTTAAACACTATTAGAGCAGGTCGAGCTTCCATATCCGTCATTGCTAATGGATTCAGTGGGATTGGACTTGACCTTCACTGGAGTTTGTGATAAAGTTAAGAGAGCGAGTGGCAGTCGGAGGCAGGCAGAGCTGCAGCGGGTTATGATATTGTTTCTGAATTAGTCAGTGGTCACACAGTCACAGACCTGAGCAGGTATGTGACCACAGGATAAAAACATGCAACAAAGATGTTTTTGTGCTTGAACATGGGGTTAGTTAAAGCTATCTTGTTTTACAGGTGGTATGAATAACATTGATGATGGCTTGGTTCCATTTAGATGTACAGTAGCCTGCCCTGTACTCGCATGTCAAAATGTCTGCTGTTAAACAAAAGGCCTGTGGAAACTTCTGCAACAAGAAGAGGAAATCAGACGTAACATTTACGTGTATTGAAGGAATTGGGACCAGCAAATTACAATATTTAAGCTGTATCATTATGTTCTGATATAATAATTTCAACAGAATACTGAAAAGACACAGTATCTCCCAGTTGTGCCCCTTTCCTCTCCCCTTATTTGATTTGCATCTCAGCTTTATTAGATCTGCTCTTACTTGCCAGAGGGGGAACCAGACGGCCAGGCTAGCACCGTCATGCCCAGATCAGGTGTTTTCATATGAGGGTTTTGCATAAGAAGATATACCTTTTTACATACCAGCACCTTTCAATGAGTTCTACTCCTATATTTTATTGTGGAGGCCCATTTTCTGAGCATATAAATACTTACCCCAATATTAATCCAGTCAATTAGTTAATCGCATACAGAATAATCGACTGCACCAGCTTTTATTGACATGTCTTCCATTGTCACTCGAGGGGCACCTGACACACACGAAGCTATGTGTGCGGTTAGTGTGGTAAGAGAACGAGGAAGGGTGGTGAGAGTGTTTGCCTTTTTTCGCGGCAGCACGACTGACAGTTGGAGGTATAATGGCACCGCAGCGGGGAAGTGAAGGGTAGAGGATGGTGCATGTTTTTGTATGTCGCTGAATTGAAGTTTGAGCGTGCGTCACTGGTGACAGTTTCTGTTTCAAACAAAAGAGTTTCTCCTCTCTTAGAGTGTTGTGTCTCTTTTTTCTAGGCTGATGATGCAAACCGGACCCTGCAAGGTGGAAGAAAGCCGCTGCACTACGCCTCAGACTACGGCCAGACAGATGTGGTGGAGTTCCTCATTTCTAAAGGGGCAGACGTCAATGTAAGAACCACGACAACCAGTGCCCTGCATATACTATTTGCATTCATTTGCCTAACGTCCAGGGTTGCATTGACCACAAAAAGTAACAGTGCCCTTGTCTGCTTCACTTCATAGTCTTAGCCTATTGTTATACTGCTTTTTATGGCACGAGGATTATCAGTTTGTTTGAGCTGAAGTACTCTGGCTGTTAAAACCAGTTTATTATTCTATTTCAGCTGCGGTCCACGCTCTCATTCAACAGTCTGGGCTTGGCAGACTTCACATTTAGCCTGATTGGCCCCCTGAGCCTCAATAGTCTCTTCTGGTGTTGTTGTAGTAGATTGATCTGTATCCACTAAAAGGGCACTTACCCATCCAACAGTATTGATATCTGTAATTTGGCGCCTTTCTTTTGTAATTTGGAGCTTTTTCTAAAGGTCTCTAATGCCGCTTCAGTAGCCAGTAGAAATGTATGTGCAGATTGCCGTGACTCTTTGAACTCCAGAACACGTCTAAAGGAGTTTCTATAGTGCATTGTGATGCTCACCACAGTTACGTCAGCATCTAACCCCTTGTGTGACAGAGGATATAAAAACTCAACGACTTTCTGGTCACCACAGGCACAAAGATGTAACGTTGCACCAACATACAGTCTTTGCTTTGCCTCCCGAGCCCCAAAAATGTTTGCACAATTCTCCTTTTAGAAACCTGCACATCTGCTGATGTATGAGAGATAAATATAGTGTCGAAGCGCAGTGAGCTTTCTTATAATTTCTGAGCGTGATAAGGGAAAAGTAGAACCACCCTCTCACAGGAATTCTTTTTCTTATTTATGTTTGATAAAAAAAGATGGATTTGCCCTTGTGTAGTTTTACTGCTGTGTCGATGATCTGCTGATATATGATGATTTACTCCAAAACTTCTGTCTCTCTCCCACTCATGCCTTTTCCTCCCGCTCCCCCTGCAGGCTGTAGACAAACACGGGCTCACTCCACTGTTGTCTGCCTGTTACGAGAATCACGTCTCCTGTGCCAAGGTCCTGCTAGAAAAGGTTGGTACTTTGATTTAAGCATGCTCAACTAACGCACCTGCACCTGCACACAGAAGCGCCCTGCTGTCCTTCACCCATCAGTGCATGTTGATGTGTCAGAGGCTCCATGTGAGCCGTGAGTGCTGATGAGGTAACTCACCGGACAAAAGGCCCTTTAACGTAGTCCTGCGGAGGCTGTGCTGGAATGTTCATGGAACACGACACAGTATCGCTGCTGTTCATTTGCTTTGTGTCTGTGTTTTTGAAGCTGCTTCATTCATAGGTGCGCAGGCCTTTGCTCCATCTAAATTCCTGCACCATCCTTCCACTTTAGCCTCCCTCAGTTGTTTAGCTCTGGAACTATCTTAAATGCTACCTCAGTCGAATAGATGCACATGGACGTGTGCAGTCACAGCTGTGAGGAGAGAGACAATACTGAGTCAGGCACAGCTGGCATCGACTGTAGCAAGCAACTGAATACATGCATACCAAAACGTATGTCCAACCTAGGTAACGTCATCCAGCAGAAGAAAACAGATTTGTTCAGATACATCACGGTCAAATAGAAAAAGCCTCATTTGTATGTGGAGGAGCTTTCCTTTGGAGTGTCGATGCCTCTTCTTGCAAGTCTTACCTGAATGTTTCACTTAGAAGTACGTACACGCCAGTCATATACATACAAATGATAGAACTTCTACACATCTAGACTGGTGGAGTTCTGTTTCGCCGCAGCCCAAATAAGCCAGACTGCCGTGGAATTAATGTCCCTGTGGACAGTGAATGTCACACGGATGTGGGCAACAATGGCTACTTGTCTTCAGCACCTCCTTCAGTTCCTTGCCTCTCGTACTCCTCTTGTCATTTTATGCTCGTGTTTTATCAGAATAATATCAAATATAAAAATATCAAAGATTTGCGTCACAAAACTTGATGGTCAGTTTCTCTTTAATACTTGAAACTTAAGTTAATGACACAAGCTCAGCACCATTACGAGAAAAGAGCCCACAACTTCTCTGACTGAATGATGTCATGGCTTGCATGCTTTACTGCTGCAAGCCCATGTGTATATGTGAAGGAGAGATGGGTATTGGGTGGCTGAGTGAGCAGCTGTCTGCCAGCCAGGCTAAATGAGGCAGGGTAAATGAAAGCTCCTCTACAGAGTTGTTTCACGGTGGCATCATCTTGGCTCAACGAAAGTAATGGAAAGAGGGGTTGGGGCATTCACAAGCGAAGTCACACTACCGATTAGGGAAGTCTTTTTTTGCAGTCTATACAATGACATACGCACCATTCAGGCAGACTTTTCAATCAGTTCGCGGTTCCAACTGCAATCTGAAGCAGACGTTTGAAAAGAGGAAACCATAATTTATGTATGGGAAACACTGGTGTTGGGTTAGAGAGACTCTTACATGGTACTCCACTGCTTACTTATTCCTGTTGGCATCGTCTGTATTAATCCCCCATCAACCCTCACATCAACAAGCCAGCAGAGTCTTGCAAGCATTCGGCCAGCAGCTGGCCGGCAGCTGGCCACTGCTATCAGCTGGACGTCAGTGCTGCTGGCTCACAGATGAACCAAAAGAAGCTGCAAGTGCCAACAGGAAGTAAACAGCAGTTTACTACTCAGTAAGTTCTGTCCTATAGATGTCGACAAGCATGGACAGGTACATCGGTCTGACTTCTACTTCAACGTGACACAGAACGATTATTCGGTTGTTTTTACTGTAGCAGGCTTGGGTTGACTTACGGTACTCTTGTGGTAACAGGATGGTGGAATGATTTATTTTTTTCTGACTTTGGGGACTTCTCAGCCCTCTCTTGGAGGTAGGTGTACAAAGGAGGAGGTACATGCTCGAGTGCAGTCTTGAGTTTTTCATATGACATTGTCACATTTTACCACCACATTCTGGTAATAGGATTTGGGTTTAAAACCAGCAGACAGTCTCTTATGTAAATAAATAAAATCTTCATCCCGGACTGCAGTCATTTTCCTTTATGTCCCTCGATACCAGTCACATTTCCACAGCCGCAGTACATCCCCCTGAAAGCCAGATGCACTTTTCCATCTGAAATAGGCAGCTATGCAAGTACCACCTCTGCTTTATAAGTTAAAGCCCCTGGGGTGGACCATTTTTAAAAAGCCTTTGTCTGTGTTATCATATGAGGCAAGACAGGCAGCCATAGCTCATCTGAACAGGGATTACGGTGGGAGGCGAAGATACGAGTGAACCCACGGGTTTGCTCCTCTCGGCTCCGTACTCATCTCCGCTAAGCACCAACAAGGATTAACACCCAGATGCAGCCAAAAGGTCATCAGCCACCACAGGGACCAGATCTCAATACATCTACCCCTGGCAGCTCTGAAAACTCGCCATGTCTCTTAACATGAGATGAATAGATTGTCCCTAAGCCACAGCATCGAATGCCGCATATCCACTCTGTCTGGCAGCACCTGTAGCACCACAGTGCAGTGGATAAAAGGAGCCCACTGAGAATACTGTATTATGACCGTTTGACTGTCGGATATTCTTGTGTTTGCACAAAAAACGGCTCAGTGTCCCCGGTGCACCATGGGAGCTGACCCCTACCATCTGACTGCTTGCTGTGCTGTTGTTGGTAATGAATTATGAAAGGCCATTTTAACCCCAATAGGTGACCCAGTCGTAAGATCCTGGCCGAGAGTGCTGACGACAGCCTGCAGAGCCAGTTAATTTTAAGTCAACACTGAAAGGCCACATACAGACATACATGCATGAGTACACACATCCCTTTCTTTTATGAGGAACTGCCCCCATGACTATTTATTAGGAAGAAATGCAGTATTATTTTGTCACATCAGTTCCTGTTGTTGACTTGCATTGACCCTATTTATGTGAGTCCTCGAGACAGAGATGGTACAAGTAAAAATTTTAAAGTAACAGCCTGGTAGACGCTATCTTCCAATAGGTTTTACCAACTTGCCTAACTTGACTACATTAGTTTTCTTCAGGAGGAGGGTGGGTGCTCACTAGTTCCGTTAATAACTAGTAAACAAACTAGAACTAGACTAAAAAACTGTTCTGTACAGTGTTGTTACGGTGCTGTTACCCCCCAAAATTAGGAGGACTCTTACCTCACCAAAGCACAAGGTCACTGAAAGGGTTACTAACAATGAGTTGAATAAGATTTTGTGCCGAGGCAGTATAGACGACATCTTTTGCTGGTTTTCAGAGAGAAGTTTATTTCTTGTGCACAGGGGTTGAAGGAAAAAAGCAGTACACTTTAATAACAAAATACTGTAACGGATGTGCTGAGATGTACTCCATAGTGGCTGCTATGATGAGCTCCAAATTTCAAGAAGAAATTTCCCCAAATTCTTTTATCCTAGCTCCTGAAAGATTAGCATATATACTGCTTTCCCTTGTCTTAACATTAATCTTAATTTGTTCTGGACAGTTTGTTGGACTTATAATCACAACTGTGATTGTTCATTGTTTTTCCTGAAATTGTGAACATAAAACGACAAACAGCTAATCTACAAATCAATCGATCGTGAATCAAATCAAATCGTAGGTTGCAGCTCTTGCACTATTGTACAGGAGATGGTTTCTGATATTGCATGAATGAGCATTTTATTCCCTGTAAATATAGACTACTTTGAGCAGTGCCATTATAAAATGGTGTACGGTGTTGATAACTAAATAAAAATTGGGCTCCTACCCTTTTCTAGTCTTACGGCAAACCCCTTAATTTAGATGTCATCGTTCCTGTCAAGACCCCACTTTGCCTGTTGGATTTTATTTCTTTAATTTTGACCAAGGTTTGGTGTAGCTCGTTAACCCCGAACGGATAAATTGGTATTTCAACCAGAGCCAAGCTGACACAGCTTTGTCCAATACAGTTATCGATCTTCCATTTTATTTTTTTCGCTGGATGTTATAAAATTTGCCCTCATACAAATTGGGTATGTTTGACTGCTGCCAGCAGGTCAATAATCTGACGTACGCATTGAATTTTAAGTACATTTTTTTGAGTGATGCTTTGGCCCAATATTTGAAGACTTGTGCATGAGAGATCTTTCAATGCCATTCACTTGGGGCGTAATGCAAGCTTAATGGACACTTTGGCAGGTCAGCAGCATTACGTTACGGACCTAGTGCTTCTTTGTATGGCTCTATAATCAAGGATGATGATGCATCTCAGTTTGACTGGAGAGACCCTGGGAGTCTATATTTATTCATTAAGCTGTGTCTCACTTGGCCACTAGCTTCTCTTTGACTGGATAATGTTTGGGCGGTGAGGTGTTCATGAAGGGTCATTACTCAAGTTGGGGAAAGCTCATTAATGTAAGTGGTTTTAGGAGTATGCCACTGAGCTGTATGGTCATTGGGGATGGCGTGGTGGAACAGGGTGGACTATGGGGCCAGAGCTATTACTGTAACTGTACCATGAATACCCATGGGGAGTATCCATCTGTGGCAGACCCCCTAGAATACTGCTTAGGCTAATGCAGGTGTTGGGTGCTCATTAGGAGATTGTTCCACCTCAAATATAGCGGAATACACATGATTTATAACTGTGTTTGTCAGGTGGGCATATTGTTTGTCCTGAGCCCAGAGCGGTATTGATGGTGAAACAGCTTGGGTCAAGTCGTAATGCTGTTTCCCGCCATCCAAATGAGGCCTGTCGAGTTGGTTACTCGATATGGCCTTGAACCAGCTGCTAATGACTTCCCCAGAGCTGGAGAACTGAGGAAGTGGGGAAGACGGCTTCATTCTGTCTCCCCCATCCTCCCCTTCACCTGCTGAACTCACTCAAGTGGGGAGTGCAATGATTGGTTACCAGGCACCTGATATGAATCAGTCAGCAGTTATTAGAAAAGTTAAAGTGACTACAAGTATTTTTGTTTGCTATTTCTACTTTGGATGGGCAATGTTTTGACAGATGGATAAAGAAAAACAGTTAATATTAGGCAGATGTTTTAAAAAGATCAGAGAGGGATTTCAGGTTTCCCCACAAGAATCTATCCTGTTCTGTATCTTACCCCGACAAGATGAATTACACTGAGGGAACCCTCTGTGTATTGAAATGTGAAGACCTGGAACACTCAAAGCCTTCATAAGTGAACTTCATATTTCACACAGTGCCCACATGTCCAGAATTTAAATCAGTGCTATACTGCAATATTTTCTGAGATCTGTTATGAATGCACCAGTGTTAAACTAATTAAAGACTGAGTACGTCTCCATTCACCTAAAACTTTATTTGAAAAGTGAATGGTAGACTTTGTCAGAGGTGATTTGCACCTGTTGTTTATGTAGAAATCCAGCACATTGGTTTCTGAAAATACTGATTTTCTGATACATATTGATTCCTAATAAGTTAAACTGTTTCAATTCTCGCTTTCCCTCAGTATCAAGACACCATTTCCAACCAGAAAAAAACTCACTGTCTGCACCATATTGGAGGAATGCCACACTCGGATGAAACCCAACAACCAACTATCTTGTTCCAAGAAGTTGCATGTTGTTGTCAAAAAACGTTTTAAGCCCTCAATGTTGTGTTGATTGGGGTTTTTGGTGTAATTCTCTGTCTTGTGTTGTGAAAAATCTACCACTAAGGTACTTTGGGTCACCAGCCGCCTTAGTTCAGGTGTTGCATAACAGGTCTCTAACATAATTGGAGTGTTGACGGGTGCATACGTCCAAGAAATGAGAGGCATTTTATGAATTGACAAAACCCTCTCTTACTTTGTCTCTCGGCTCCTTACCAATTAGAGATGCAGATCTGACAGGTTACCCGCTCAGCCCTGGTAAATCTCTCTCGCTCAGGATGCGCTCCGTTGCTCCTGTGGCATGGAATTTGCACCCAGACAACCATCCTCATACTGCTGGGCACTTGAACTGGGTCACATTGTTTTTGATGGCATGCTTCTCCATGCAACAATAGACTCTCTTTGCCTTGGTTCTGTAAGCCCTTTCCTAAGAGGCTAAAGTTGGCAGGCCAAACAAAGGAACGTCTCTCCACTACATGCCCCTCCACTCCTCTGTCGCCCATTAAATCTGTTGTCACTACATGCACATTCAACAAGTTGCCTGTCTCATTCTGTCTCTTTTTTTATGTTTGTGTTTTGTCCTCAGTAATCCAAATGATTGTGTCCACTCCCATCTCTTTTACTTTCATTCTGTTACCCCTCAGAGCCCAAATGGATTTGTGCCTCAGCGTCTGTGACTTTGTTTTGCATGTGCTGTCTGGATAAAGACAGGCTGTCAGGCAAGTTATTAGTGACTGAGTTAGAGGAAAATAAGTGACTGAAGTTTTGCCATAGAAGTTTTGGTGGCTGGCTAATATTGCAAGCACTCTTAAGACTGTTGGCTCTTCGTAGCACAGATATCATTGCTTTACCGATTACGCGTACATCGTTACCAATGGGACTCGAGCCCAGTATTCGGCTTTTTGGATGTTCGTTCAACGGGTACGCATTTGGTACTCAGTTAAGTCTTGCTAATTATACTCACAAATGGATAAAGGTGAACTGCAAAAATGCTTTTAATAAACCTTATTCAACCAAACTCAGGATTATAAACATGTATTAAAAACACCACACTTTTTGCAAAATGCATTTTTATCCAATGACATATAACAGAAGAAACAACAAAACTTTAGGAAAGCAGAATCCTTAAAAAAACGAATGCCTTTTAATTCAACTGAAAGTCACACGTTTCAATGCTATGATCTCAGTTAAGACCAGAGAAATGTCTAGCCAAGTCCTTCACAAGCCGTGCTCAGCTCTCCCTCTTCCCTCAATCAAACCTTCAAATACTGTAATCACTGTTGATTACTTCCAGAGCCCAAAAAAAATGGTATTCAGAACAGCCATCATCTCCAGTATCGCTGATATTTCTGTGCAGTTTGGCTACTTGGGTCGCCCTACTTTGGTTTTCTTCCATGTCCATGATACACTCAGTGCTCCTTTCTAATTTCTCCTACTTGAAGCTGCATCCTCTGCTGTCTTAAATGTCTGTTCAGCTCTCCTCTCTGGCAGTCACATCTGAGCTGGGACGAATAAACAACACATCATTCTTTTTAATTAAAGAAATGTGCTCAACCTGCATTTTCAGTAGCTGTAAAACTATGCATGAAAAATGTCAGTGTGTGTTTTTTGGGGTTCCTGCTTCTAGAACAGAGCTCAGAAGGGCGCTATAGATTCAGGTCTCCGCTCCACACCCTAACCCCGCCGCCTTGATGAAGTGAAGTTGGCACCGTACTGTGAGAAAGACTTGCATGTTGATTATTCATGTCCCCTCTCCTCCACAGGGAGCTGACAAAAACCAAAAAGGACCGAACGGCTGCATTGCCTTTGAAGCTGCCGAGAGCGAAGCCATGAGGGCTCTGCTCAAGTGAGACACCACAGTGTGGGAGGTGGCTGGACAGGTGGGTGAACGGACAGACAGATGGATGCAGTGGTCCCCTGACAGAAGGCGGACTCGCCCCTTTTACCCCGATCAACCTCTGTCTTAACACTGCTTTTGTCTGTTTGTTGGAGGGTCATTTTGTCTGTCTGGTGATTTTCCTTTACCTTGTTTATTACTTTTCTTTCTTTTTCTTTTTCCCCAACTTTTTGGGGTTAGGATTTACTCCTCCTTTTGGCCTCTGTTTCTAGCCATTTAACAGAAGGACTTGTCAATTACGTCTCCCTTAGGGACCACTGGGGGGAGCGCTCTCGCACCTGGATCCTAAAACACTGCTCAGACTAGAAATCACTCAATAATGTAAACGCAAAAGCTCAGCACCTAAATACACATTTCTCAGTTGCAGTTCTCTCTTGAAACGGTAAAGAAGTCAAATGGTAATAGATCAGTAGTGTTAACCTATTCATTTTTTTTTTTTTTTTTTTTTTTTTTTTTTACAACTTCTGTATAAGTATTGTATGGCGAGGGCTTAATCTCATGAACAGTAATTGCACTGTACTATACTAGATTGAAAAGAAAGGTTGTAAAGTTTCACTATTTGAACCTTTCAGTGTGTGTGGCCTCTTCCTCTCCCTTGATTTGTTTTTTTAAGTGACCCAAACTGTCCCTCCAATCTTTGGAATTTTGCAAAACGTTGGTTAAGAGAGGTCCAGAGGTCAGCTTTTCCTTTTCTACTTGGCATATCACTTACATATCAGATGGTGTTTTTTGACTAATTTTACGTTGGCAATGCATTAAAAAAAAAAAAAAAGATACTCTGTATTCTTTGACCAATCACCATGCTGGCTACTAGAAAGACTTGAATGTTGCAATTTTAAAAAATAAATCTGTTACTGAATCCCTTTTGAAAGCAATGTTAACGGCACTTAATAGAATAAGGAATTTTAGAGATTTGTTCATTTTGTCATCCCTAGAGTGAGATTTTTCAAGCGAAGATTCCCTTTTTTGTTGCAGCTTCTCTGTGTATTTTGTATTTGACAGGTTTCGGGGGCTCTGAATGATGGTTAATGGGGGTTAGAGTTTGAAACTGGATGGTGGGGGCTGTTAGTATTCCCCTTGCCTTGGATTTGGTTCGAAGCCCAGCCTGTTTTGCTGCATGTCAAAACTGCCTCTGCTTTTACGCTATGAAATGGTTGCTGGTCCTCTCTTGGTTGCTTTAAAAAAATGAATTACTACAATGTAATGGACAAAAAAAGATGCTCTTGCTGACTTTGTTGTGACAAAAAGTCTGTAAAAACAAATAAAAAGATCTATAAAAATGTTGCTTTGAGCTGAAGTTGATTTGTTTGAAAGCCAATTTAAAGGAGACGTTTCGTCATGTTTCTTTCCTTTGGGGTTATAAACGTTCTTGTGCATGTAAAAGATCTTAAAATTTAAGAAAGGTCATGATCTCCTCACCAACAGAAGCACCTTTTTCCCACAGAAAACACTACTCCTCAAACACCTCGTCAGTAGTCCTGCATCACATATTTTTAACAACATAATTTATGCCTAGCAGCTATTCTGACATAATTGATATAGCAGAGCTGCTCTGTCATTGATGGAAGTAATGGCTCATGCATGTGTGAGTTGACCAATCAGAGCACACTGGGTATTTGACAGAGGGGCCTTGAACAGAGCTAAAAAGAAGCATCCCATTCAGAGGGATTGTTTGTTTTTAACATTTATGGATATAATCTTATGCTGGCAGTAACCCAAAACAAATCAGAAACCTGAATATGAGCTTAACATGTCTCCTATAATACGTTCAGGTGCAAAATCACCCTTATTGTTTCCTGTGGCTAGATGTTTGATACTTAACTGATACAGAGAAAAGACTTAATCTACTCAGGATGTGTCACCTTGTTTTAGTGTTTCTTTTATTAACTGCCAATCATCCCTCCGTCGTTCAGTCCACTGGAATCAGATGAATAACGGGAGTTATTTTCTAGTACAAGGGACATCACACAGTTTGACAAATTTTACCCTCCGTAGTCTCGTAGCCTTGGGCCATCTAATCAGTATTTGTGAAGTTGAGCAATTCGGTGCCAAACGTTAAAAATAAAATTACAGACTCTAATCTTTGTTGTCATACCAATCTACCGCCCCGAGCTGTTCCATTATGAATCACAGACAGACTTTGACTCCCACTAGATTTGTGTGAACGTCCGTATTATAATGGGACAGTCAGTTCTAATACAGAAAATGCACTGCTGCACAGAAAACTCGCATGAAGAAGTCGTGCTCACTTTGATCACGGGTGATTTTGTCTCCCGTCTCTTGGGCCGAACAGGAGTGGAACCATCGTGACCTGCTGCGTTGTCAGGAATTGTACCTTCAAAAACATATTCAGTGAAATTACCCTTTAATTATTATGAGCCGATTGCTAAATTCCCACGTGGCACCTGTTGCCTGCTGCATTTTCAGCCCACTCTGATAAATGAGATTAGTGAGAGCCATGCCAGGTCAGAATCCTCTCCCAGCCAAGAACTGGATTTTAATGTTCCGAGTAGAACAGCGGTATTATTGTGGAGGGTTCTGCACAGGTCAGTACCGCTCGGTGTGATGTGGCCTTGTAGTTCACCTGATGGACCATCTGGTAACCACAGGAAATGAACAATCACCCTGCCTGAGTATTCGCACCCATCGTACCGATTCCTCCCACGTCTGACCACCGTGGCAGCAACTTCAGGGTAAATAAAAAAAAATAAAAACTCTTCTCTACAACTGGTGAAAGTTCCTGTTCTTGGCTGTACATTCATAAATATTTTATGCTTCACTCTGCTCTCAGTTTGAAACAGGTTGAGGTTAACAGAAAAACAAAATCTCCCAGCATTACACAACAGCTGACAAACAGAAATGGACATTATTTTCTGTGCACCCACAAGAAAATTCAGCTTCTCTGAATGGATTCTGAGCGGCTAGAAAAAATGTGGGTTTGGTAGATATGGATGGAAAGAAGAGACATTTTAACAGTGATTCCCAACTTTTTTTGTGTCCAACCCCTTTATTGCATCTCTGATAAATATAAGGTTCAGTGCTGGTAATTGAGATCCAGGGATCTATTGTTGAGGAAAAAAGGCATCACCTTTAGTCCACAATCTTAACAGGCACCTGTAACAACCAAAGTACCGGACCAGATGTCGGTGCATATCCTCGTCTACTGACCAATGTCTGATCCATCGTTTGAGGCGATATCTGTATGGGAACAACCCTACGAAGTACCCTGTGTTTCGAGTTTAAACACCTGTAACAAAGTTCTGCAGGAATGCGTCCAAAACCCGAATGTAAGTTAACATTTTTGCGCTTCCTGTTACCTCATCTTTAAGTCAATGCGTGTTTCGAATGGGTTAAAACAGCCTGAAAATGGGCCACTGGTCACTAAATTGCCTGCATTTGAATAATAAAGCCTTCATGTGTCTTTATATACGGAGGTTGCTCACAAGTAGCTAAATGAGACTACAGAGGATGTCATTAAATGTCTTCACCTCAAACATGGAGGCTCTACTCCTCCCTAGTCCGTCATTACAGGAGGACTTTAGTTGGAAACTTTTCCAACTTTAACTTCACAACTTATAGATTGATCAATTTTTAGTGAAATGTGTGGAGTATAGAGTTGTAAGTACCGCAGCCTAACATTAGCTTTTCACCGCAGACGGTTTCTTTTTTCGCTTCGAATATCAAAAACTGGTGTTCATCTGTGATTATCTTGATGAACAAAAAAAAGCAGGTATCAAAAACTTTTGTTTGCCACAGAACTTGTTTTCTGCGCTAATTCATAATCCAATAAAAAAGAAAACAACCCAAAAGGCTTTTTCTGGAGGCGATGCTAAGCTCTGGGTTAGCATAAAAAAAACATGCCCGTGGTCCAAGATCATGGATGAAAACCTTGATAAAAAATTCATGTCTACACCACTGCATCAAAATTTTAAATTCTAGATGTCATGTACACATGTCACACATGTCACTTTAAAACCGGCAAACACGGGATCACAGCTAGAATCTGAAGTGAAGTCCTGAGGGTTTGAACCCTGCCTGTCTGCATGATGCAAGTTAGTAATGATGGACCTGCCGTGGAGTCCACGGGGCAGAAGCGGGTGGGAGAAATCAATAAAAGCGTGTAACTCGGCTGTGGCGTGTGGTGAGGCGTTGCATCAGGTCCTGTCAAGCGAGCGCATCCAGTGGGAAGCTGCAGACCGAGCCCCGGCAGAGAGAGGTCTGTGAAGTGCTCGCAGAACGCTGCAGTTTTGATAATCAGACAGAAGGACGCCTCTCCAGGCCTCTCGCTCGTGTTTGTATACTCGCGCCTGAGAACAAAGACAAATCAATTATAGCAATGTGGGCAAACATCAAGATAAAAATGACTCGGCCACATTCTGACAGCTCCGTCTCCACTGCGTCCACCCCCTCCGACCCCGTACCATCTTATTTCTGCTCATTTAAATTACTTTCAAAGTGAGCGACCGGGGGAAAACTGAGGTCCGCTCTCGGTTGACAGCGACATTCTCGGAATATAAAAGACCCAATTTTGCCTTTTGTCTCCGTCGAGGCAGCAAATAATCTTGATGTCTGCAGAAGAGAAGGCTGCGGTGATAAATATGAAATGAATCATTGGCAATACATTTTCATTTAGACCTCGGATTGCTTTTTTCTTGTATTGCTGCACAGGCTTTCTGGGCAGTCGCCTCATCAGACAAGCCACTAATACCGCTTTGGATCATTAGTCAAGTATCACGTTTACACCACGTATGTGGCACAGTGTTTGTGTACCCAAAACATATTTTAATTTCTTGACCAAAAATGTGTAAGAATATTCCATAAGTCACATCAAAAAAGAACAGTTAGATAAGAAATCATAAGACGTAACTTGACCTGAACTCTGCTCCCACCTGCTGTCTTCCGAAGAAAACTGCGAGGGGTGATCTGCTGAATCTTGGGGGAAAATCTTCCACAAACGAATTATGCAATCAAAGCTTGTATCTAAACATAAAGTGACGCTTTGAAAAAAAAAAAAAAAAAAAACATTGAAAACATCACAGATGATGAAAATAGGCACAAAATGTCCCCCCCCCCCTCTTGCGTGTGGACTCGGGGATACAGCAGAACCTAATTGATTGCCGACGGTCTCTGCAGTAATTATTACCAGATGCGGTAATTAGCACGTGTGCTCGCATTCATACATACATGGACAGAGATGAATGCGCGCACCCAAACACACACACACACACACACACACACACACACACACAATCTTTCCTTGTGTCTCATCTGCTCTCTTGCCAGAGACTTTTTTTTTTTCCTGCAGAGCTACCCTTGTGATCAAGCAGCTCAAAATGGTGGTTAATGAAGTAGCAAATCCAAATCATTAGCATAATTAATATGGACTCCTGATTGCCTTTTGGGTATCTCTCTGCCTCTCCCCCCCCCCCCCCCCTGTAATCTATTATTGACTCCTTGTCTCGCGCATTACTTGAGCTTATGACTGATTTTCAGCAAATCTATAACTTATTTCCCCGGTTGTAGTTCAGCGGTCACGTGACACGGAGGTTAGCCGGCCGTGAAATCAACCGTTAAATCCCAGGGATCCCGACAAATTGAAAATCGCTGTTCATATCTTGATTGAACATTTGCATTTGGGTCATTTTTGTGTCTTGGTTTCAATAAGCTTTGTATATTGTAAAGGCAAGCACGTACAGTAATTTCCGCAGGGGGCCGGGGGAGGTTACAGTATATGAGAAAATGGAAATGGAAGGTCATTTGTTTGTTTTCGGTACTCGGTGTTGAACTGACTCCCGACAAGCAGGAGGGTCGCTGACTGCTGCTTCGTGTTGATTTACGTGTCAACAAGCATCAGTGAACACATTTCTTCTGCCCTTCTGTAACCTCCCCGCGCCGCGCACAGCTGATCGATCACAGGTAGAGCACAGTCTGGTTAAAGTAACAAAATGTTACATCAGCTTCAATATCAGTCTGACGCTACAGAGACTGTCTGCCTCAACTCCCTGTGATTTACAGAGTTTTCCTGAGAGCGACCTGTAACTGCTGCGGAGGGATGCTCAGGGACTGTTGTCAGAGCGGCTTTGGACCATCGGACGGAGGGGGTTTTCAGGTCCGGGGCTGGAATTGGCACCAAAAACTAGAGCTGGGGGAGCAAAGCAGAGGACATCACGATACAGGCATCACAGCAGAGGTGAACCAAAGAGAGACAGTGATCGAGAGGCGAGACGGCAAGAGTAAATCTCCGACTGGCTTTTAGTCGTTGGCGTGTTAAGCACGTTGTAGCCAGTTGTTATTGTCTCTGGTTTGTGTTATATTAACTTGGCGTCACTGTTCTGAACCGGAACAGTTGAAGGTGCCGACCACACAGAGAATTTAACAACGTCTCGGAACAAACCCTCTCATATTTAATTAATGGGAGACACGGTACAGTCCCTGCACCTTGGGCTGTGAAGTCGGACATCTTTCAACTAGCATAAAAAGGTGTACGGCACAGGAGAGGTGCGCCCGCGAAGGTGTAGCAGCGCAGAAGTGGTTTTGGGGGCGCCACATTGCCAAATCCGAAGTTGTACATAATGTATTCTTCGACTCATGTATAACTTCTGGGTACGTTAAGATTGATGGACGATGTATTTCTCACATTAATCTCAAAACTGCATATTGCATAACCAGCTGCCGTGCGTTTTTGTGTATGCTAACCCCGCTTCAACAACGTTCGCCGATCACAACGCCGAGGAGGAGCACGAAACGCTCTGTACGGATCCATCTTTGGGCGGGGGGGCACTGAGCATCTGCCCCCCGGCCCTGTGTGAACCCCCTGCAGAATAGCTGTACAGCTTCTTCCCTTCACCCGCTTCAAGTGAAACACGAACGGGCTGCAAACCTGCGTAGCTTCTGGAGCCGAGTGTTTGTTTTAATATAGCGTGGCGCAACAGGGTGATATGTAGGGGTCCTTAAATAATGGATAAGCAGAGGGGGGAGCCGAGCAGCTCTTTCTTCTGAATGCATAGTATTTTATTGCGAGTGAAGCACGTCGAAGTAACTGCCTGCTCACTTCAAAACAATCATACACTCGAATGATCAGTTTAACAGGCAAACTAGGGACATTTTCATCGGGTAAAGTTGTATGCTGAGATGATAAGATGTAGGTGCACTGCAGGTGGATGTATTCTATGTACTAGTACTTTGGATAGAGTGGTGGATGGAGGGATAGAGGTTGTTTTCATATCAAGGAGTAATCAGTCCAACATGAAGTTTTACCACCGGCCCAAACATTTGTCGAGTAAAGAGACTCTGCCTCCTAACTCTAACCTAACTCTACACATCTGTCAAAAAACAGAGAGAATAGATCAGGCCTGGAGATTTACATCGGTATCAGCGTCTCCAAAGTCCACTGAGCAGCTATAGAAGGCAGCTGCAGCCATTTAAAGGCAGCCATTTGTGCTCCGACGTGCCCGTATATATACTGTAAGCATAAATCTCTCACGGGCTGTTTGCTTATCCGTCCCTCTTTGTTTGTACTCGGAGCTAATGTTCGATGAGCCCCATCCGAATCCCCCCCGGACGCCTCGCTGCAAATGTTCTCAGCCGAGCGGCCGTTTGCAGAGGAATCGACGCAACCGCAATGCTATTAGGAACCCTTTTAATTGGATGTATAAAAGCATATTCATTATTACTGTTGTGACGGCTGGGCGCGTCGAATTGCGGCGTGGCTGCCAGTGATGGCGGTGCAGCGCGCCACATGGGCACTCAAAAGACAAGCCTGGCAGTTTTGCTCACTGACGTTCCGTTTCAGACGCTTCTGTCGTCCACATGAGTTTATTTTCAAACTTATTTGCGGGGGCAGATGGAGATTTTAACGAACAGGCGCTCGTCTTGGCGCCCAGCGAGTCCCGTGCGATGATAGAAAACAGACAGTAAACTAAGTTATCGATTGAAAACAACTCATCCGGGAGCCTTTTTTCTTCACTCAACATAACTAATCCATAGTCATTAACGCGGTTTTCCAAATTCAGCTCGTGCCCTCTCCGCAGACGTAAAAAGAATGTGTTGCAGGTAATTATGATTCCAATAAACCTCTGAAGCCTTTCAGCTACCTTCTTAGATCCTGTAATCAATCCATGAGCACAGAGCAATCTGTTCCATGTAGCCGGTTAATATTCCGATCAATAGGCGTGTGCAGTGTGCAATTAGATGTTTTGCTTGGCTTATTTGATTTCGGAGACGTGGAAGTTGTAGCCCTCATTTACAGTTTTTCCACGTAAACCCATACAAGATAGATAGATAGATAGATAGATAGATAGATAGCCACACTGTTGAGTACCCGTTCAGCTCCATCATGTCGGGAATGTGATTTAAAGACTGGAGTTTGGTGACGGGGGGACAGACATGCTGAAGAGACAATCATGTGCAGAGAGGCTTCTCGGGAAAATCAAGAATGGGGAGTGCAGCAGCCGCGGGCGATGACAGACTGCCCTGAGCTACACTTCTGTCAGGGAGAACCAAAAAAAAAGGACCGAGCTAAAGTGGCCGAGTTACAGTCCTGTCAGCCCAATTGGATTTTTTTGAGGAGTCGGGGAACGTGCTGCCTGGTTCAAATATCGGTTTCTGTTGTGACTTGTTGACGGCAGGCTGAGAATTTTGTGTCAACAACACAAATCCTTGGCACCAACAATGCGTGTTTTGATGATGTTTTTCGTAGCACAAATTGGACTCTGGAGTAGCTCCACACCGCCATGTACGGCTTTGACCACGGTCCACGCAATTCAAAATGTACTTTCAGAGATAGAGATAGCTGCCAGAGTTATTTTTATACTAAATTGAGTGTAAATAGTGACAGTATTAACACCCAACTCTGCATCTACACAGAGCCCTTTTAGCTTTTATGACACATTTACCCGTATGGTTTCAATCCAATCGTTCTCATTGGTCCAGTTCAGGGAGAAGCAGGCAGCCATTTCCATCCGACAACCTCCGACAGACCCACCGTACCCTGCAAGCCCAGCACCAACTGGTAAACAGTTAGCTAATTTGACCTCTATTCACCGGTAAAAGGACAGTGTTTCTCTGTGTTCTGCTGGATTTGCTGAAACGTTAGCCACAGGTCACGCTCTGTGTCCTCTGCTCTCGGTTGGCCTCAAATCTGCTAATGCGACTTTAATAAGTGGACACTCGGAGCGTTTTACTGAAGCTGCGAACTTAACCGGAGAACTTGCTGTACCGTGTCCTCTCACAAAGACTTAAGAAGGACTTCTTTCAGCCATCTCTCTTAGTCGAGATGAATGAGGACACTGTACCCTCTGAGTGCTCAGATGGAGTGCGGGTAGCTCTGTAGCCTGTGGTGCAGTGAAATCTTTGAAAGATCTTCTTTGTTTTTCCTATTGATTCATTTGTTTTCTCAAGGCACTGTTTGTCTGTCTGTGGCAGAGAGATAGAGAGAACTGAGTGACTAATAGTACAGGTGGCACCTGCGGCGAACACCGAGTCCATTACGACGGGGCTGATGTCTCCACTTGTGTCGTCCCTCTTTGACTAATGTCAGCATCTGCCATACTGCCATGCATTACGATCATCTCTCTTCTTGCCATTCCGTGACAGCACGTCTCCGTCCTCTCTCCTCTGTCTTTGTAAGAACCAGTGAGGACTGAATAAGAGGAACAAACTGTGTTGCTCTCCCTAACCCCCGTGTTTAATTAAAGGGATATTCCGGTGTAAGTTTAATCCATGGTCTAAATCACCGTGAAACTGTGTTAGACTCCCTCTCGAGAGATCAAGTTAGCAGACCGCTAATTTACAGAGTTTTATCAACCTCAGAAGCGACCGCACGACAACAATACACTGCAGTAAACGGATCCAAACATAAACCGCCACCAAAAAGCCACAAATAATGCTCAGAACAGCACCAAACTTCAGCAACAGTACAAATAGGGTCTCAGCACATAGTCCGGGCATCTACCCTCCTCTAGCTTAGCTGGATTTCTATAGTGAAGCTAAAAACGAGTGCAGTTAGAAATGCTCAATTCCGTTCTTTTCCCTGTCCGCTCTCGATAATAACTGTTATAAACTGGCAGGTAAGACACATATGAACTTTGATTGCTTTTCCATGGAGTCATAATCATACATTTTCATCCATGAGCCGCTGAACTCTACTGCACTCGGTAATCGACTCGTCGGGACTTCCCGTCAACAGGAAGCTGCTGCAGAAGAGTGGTACATTTAGTCAGCTTTTCAGTAGAAATCCAGCTAAGCTAGCGGAGTTTTAATGCCCCGGACTATGTGCTGAGACCCTATTTGTACTGTTGCTGAAGTTTGGTGCTGTTCTGAGCGTTATTTGTGGCTTTTTGGTGGCGGTTTATATTTGGATCCATTTACTGCAGTGTATTGTTGTCGTGCGGTCGATTCTGAGGTTGATAAAACTCCGTAAATTAGCGGTCTGCTAACTTGATCTCTCGAGAGGGAGTCTAACACAGTTTCACGGTGTGTTAGACCATGGATTAAACTTACACCGGAATATCCCTTTAACGCACACTTTTAAAGGAAGTTTCTGATGTTTGCGGTCCTCCCCGTGTGAAAAAAAAAGAGATGCTAGAAACTTGGAGAACGTGAAACAACAAGACAGTGAACATTAAAAGCTTAATCATCGAGGACCACTGTGGCCTCAGTGGCAGAGTGCTGCCTCATTAAGACCAGCACAGCAAGCACATTAATGTCCTCCAGACGCTGATGCACGTCTTCATACAGCGGTCCAGTAACTGTCTCTTATAATGGACGCTCTAACAAGAACAACGGAGGCACTGTTCTGGATTTTTTGGTGAAAAATCGACACGCAGAAAAAACACTGGAGCGTTATCTCACCAAAGATTTAAACACAGAAAGAAAGAGCTCACATACAGCACATGTAGAGTTATCCTATTTGTTTTATGCAGACGTCCGAAGCCGAGCCGTGAATCCTCCTGGCAGCCTCAGACAGGCTGTACGTCACGGCATCGATCAAGTCATTAAACGGTCAGTGGAGTGTTGTTTATCATGGTCATTCCGTTAATAAAGGGTACCATTTTTATTGCGTGGCGAGGCCGAGGTGTTGCAGAGGGTCCTGTTACGCCGGCCAGGAGCTGTCGTAGGTGGAGGCCGAGTAAAGCATGGCGGAGGAGGAGTGCTTCGTCATCCGGTGAACGGTCGACACACCTCTATCTTGTTATGGGACACAAATTCGATCGTTTATCTCATCATGCTCTGCTTCAGTGACTCCTTGTCAAGACAGATACTACTTCTACACTCCCTGATTTATGGTTGGCGGCTGCACTCTTTACAGTAGCGTACTTCCAAGAGTGATGTAGGATGATCACGTTGACGACAATATCCGCAACTTCAACTGGAAGCACATGAAATATTTTGCGCAATTTGCTTGACTTCTCCGAGACCAGCAGGGCTCACGGTCACCCCGGAGAAGTTTTTCTTACCGACGACCATTCATACTGCAACGACACGGTCACAGTATGATTAAGGTATGAGAGAGATCATGATTATGATGAACAATGTTTACGGTCTGGTAATGGTTAATGTGCCTCGAACTGAATACTTGCCAAACAATGTCTGAAACTCTCCGCACACTATACAATTCAGACATCTGAAATGGGGGTTACTGCTTGTCCAATTTGGTTGGTAGGTGCTGAGTTGGGAAACCACAAGCATCAGTATTACAGGAATTAAGTAAGTAAGTATGGGAATAAGACTCAACAATCACCTACCTCAACAGATTGGACCCTTTAGAGGACTTTTGCAACTTCTAAAAACAGACAATCTGACAAGTGCGCAGGATTTAAACTTCTCTCTCAAGCCGTCTTTACCAACTGCAACAGAATGGCCGCCTTTAAGACGAGACTGACAAACAAGCGCTGTGCCAAATTTGCATGACTTATCTCGTCTCGCCCTTTGACAACAACCTTTCCATCAAGTTCGGCCATTTCCAACAAAAAGAAACTTTGCCCTTAGATGTGTTACGACTCCTTGAAAAAACCTGGTTCACTTGGAGCGCACTGAACCCATTGGGCAGCTGGAGCTTTTATTTGGGGATGAGGATAAGCCAGACTGTTATATTTTCGAGACATTGTATTTTCAGGCTGTCTGTGTGTACGCTATGTATCAATAACACCTTGAGGGAAATTCAACAAATTTGGGCACAAACGTCCAATAGGACTCAAGGATGAACTGATTAGCCTTGTTGATCAGGGGTCGTATCCTGAAGAGAGCACTGAGTTGCTCCAAGTTGTTTTTTGAGTATGAGGTTGGTTTTTTTGTTTGTTTTTTTTTTATCTCATTCAGTATTCAGACACAGGTGAGCTCCTGCTGACTGGTTGTACTGAGATCCACCGCTGTGATTGTTGCAGAACTGTGTCTCTTTCCTGGAACCAATTCAGGAAAGACAAGAAGGATCAGCAATTAATTCCCTGTAGCTGTATCTGTTTAAAAGGCAGAGCCACACCTGAATGTCCCAAAGGCATCGCCAATGCACTGCATAGTTTCTAAACTTTTTCCGATCGCTATCCAGGCACAGTGTATCTCCTAAGTTTAGATGAGTTGAGAGCTAGGCAACTTCCAGCAATGACCATTAGCTTTCTGAAATAGACCGCGCGCTGCCGGCAGAAGGTGGTGAGGTCTCAGGCTCAAATCAGGGAGATTCATCGATATGGAGGCCCAGGGGACTTCCTCTCAGAGCTGTCAGACGGATCGCAGCCAATTATAGAGCTTTTTTCAAATTATCTCCGAGTCCTAAACATCCCCATGCTCTGTCAGAGCTGGCACTAGCTGCAGTGGCTAATGGCTGCTGGCAGCAAGGGCACTTGTTTAACCCATCAGCGAAAAGCTTCTCAGGGGGGCTGATTATGCTTGTTTGCATTTATCTTCTTCCTCTTTTACTTGCGGGATAAAATTAGAGGGAGCCACAATGCAGACATATCACGGGTGTCATGACAGGATACAGGAGGGTGGGCTAAAGATTACAACGTCAAGCCTGATGGCAGAGGCAGCGGGTGTAGAAATTAAAAGGAGGAAGCAAAGCGTTTACTCGCTCCAGTGGTCGTTGTGCAAAGTGACAGCAGCGCAAATACCTGTACACCTTCATTTTCCCTTTTGTTCTTTCACTAAGAGTTGAGCTTTTCCTCCAGGCTTGGAAAGTGATTCAGCTGCAGTCGTTTTGAGAAAAACAGATTATGTGCACTCTATTAACCTTTTCAGTACTTGGGTCTTTTACCGTACACTTTATGAATATCAATGCTGCATCTCAGCTCCGTGTTTGCCTTTTATCGCAGTTTTCAACTGTAATGGATGTCGAGGAACAATAGAAAAATGACTCCAGTCGGATGTCCTTTGTTGCAAGCGACTGACAGGAAGAGGTTGTCTGCAGGGTAGAAATTAAACGTTTTGCTTGGCAACTACAGTCAAGTCAGCTGTTTCATGGCACATCTGCTTCACATGGAGTCTTGAGTTTTGGTGCGGTGCCAATAGAAATGAGTTGATTTTGGCTGTTGGATGGAAAATGTGTCGCTGTTGTTTTTAGTTCAACACCACTGTGCATGCAGTTGTTTAATTTCAGAACAATTGCCATTTTTAATCACATTGTTTTGTAGTGTTTTGCTCTTGTTATCACCGCCGAGGAGTGTTATTAGTGAAGGGCTGGTGGCTGACACAACTGCTCATCATTCCTAATGGGTGATATGCAAATTGGATTTCTGAGAATTTGTTTGTTCGCATGTTCACTCTTCTCTGAACATTCTCCAACTGTGACAGTTTATTTTCACTGTCAGTAATATTGTTCAGACTAGACTGGAAGGATTGAGTTCATGTCGTGTAACTTTTCTCAACCCAGTCACAGAATAACTGTTGGCGATGGACATTTCAGCAAACCATGGATGTGTTGAAACTTTACCTTTCTTTATGTTGCAACTTTACATTTCAATTTCAATTGTATGTCATGACAGCGCTGTGTTTATGATGGTTAGGTTTAGGAAAGTACAGTATAAGCTAGGGCTGGGTATCACCAGGTACCTCGCGATATGATACTATCACGATATTTTGACCACGATAACGATAATATCACGATACAGCGATTCTGCCTTAATCGAGATATTGCAAGAAATTTCATCCACGATACATCACGAGATCTGTGTCACTGAAGAAATTGATAATTTATTGACTGCACTGAATCCATTTCACAGGAATTACAAAACATTGTCAATCAAAGTGTATACTGCACAGAGGCTCTTCTTAACACACACACTGACCACAACTTAAATATTATTTAACATTGATATTTGGCTTGAGTGTATCGATAACATACCTCATGATGAAATATTGCAATATATCGTAGTATTGATATTTTGGTACACCCCTAGTATAAACTATAGACTAAGTGTCATATTTAATTTTTCGTTGAGTGTAAAAGAATTTGATGCTCTTTGTACTCACATTTTTTCCAGATGTAAAACTTTTTTTATGGCATTAACATGTAAGATGTTCTTGGAGTTGACACACCACCAGACACAATTTGTTATCATGTTTTGCAGCTGTGAGTGTCTCCTTTTATTTCTTTTGTGGATTGCAATGTTGGAAAAATAGTCCACACACACACACACACACACACACCAACCATTTAAGAATGCATGCTGACTTCTTTGATTGTACATGATTTAAGTTTAAACACAGGGAATCATTTTAAAATGAGTTTGGACTGTGGAATTGGGACACAGCTGTAAATGCCAGCGATTGCCTTAAATTGAAGACACCTGGGGGGGGTGTCACATGGGAGGATAAAGGCGTATACACCACATGTGTCGCTTCTGAATGATGCTGACTTGATGTAGAAAAGGTCTGTTTTTAAATCTTTGAAGTCAATTGAATTGAATTGAGCTGTTGTCCATATTTTTGGGTGTGGACCGCCAAATAAAATGAGACAAATCAACCAGAAATGTCACTTTGCCATCTTTTAATCAAGTCTTCGAGATGGATGATCAGCTTCTCTTTTAGGCGGATGAGATATTTGAGAAGCTTCAAAACAGATTAAACCTCTGAAGGCTGGTGACGGAAGATCCTCACTCACATTTCCTGTATTGATAATGTGCAGCTGCACTACACAAACTAATTGGGTGTGACAGAAGTTTCATTATTGCTCCGACTCATAATAGCCTGAGCAGCAGTGCTGCTGACCTTTATTCAGAGAACTCTGGTGAAGGACTTTCTCGCTGTGTTTCCTCTCGACATGCCTCCCTCTTGGTATTTCTTTAACTTTTTACCCACTCTGGCTCTTCCACCGGAGACCGACGCTGACAGACGGGATGAGACGCTGTTTTTCCCGATCATCCTCCTCCCAGATAATTCATTTTAAAAATAACTTCACATTAATTCCTCATGGTCCTGCCATCTGGCTATTATCTTTACAAGTGGTGGGCAGAACTGAACAGCAGGCATACGTTCTTTTCATTTTTTTTCTCATTTCAACGAATGATTCCTGTGGATCTTTGGGAGGCTGTCACACATTAAATTTAGTGTTTGAAGGTTAATTTAATGACAAATGCACTCGTATTTATATTGCTGACCTCCATTATGTAGCATAATGTGGATATTTGACATTGATGGGAGTGTGTCAGTATTTCTGACTCCTGAGAGCACGCTATATCACCAGGTGCTATTATGTAAAACAGGCTATTAAAGCTAATACGTGATCAGCCTTCTTTTTCCTATCCGCAAGACTTATGATGTGCCGGTCCGACCTCATGACCATCACGCAGCCCTCCCTTATACCCACACCCGGCATTACACGTGTCACATTTATCACCGCCACCGAGCCATTTAGCTCCACCATCACCTCTCCTTCTACTATTTCCCAGGATCATGTACAAACAAATTGAACTGGAGCCTCCACGAAGCTCGGGACAAATGGGATGGCTCGGGCGCCTATAGAGGCAGAGGATGCCAACATTGACTATTAATTTGAGGAGTGGGTGGCAAACAAAGAAAAAAAAAGAGATAGATTTCACTCCTCACTTCAGAGGCCACGGCTGTTTCGGCGGGAAATGGAGGCTGGCTTCAATCCCTTTGTGTTGATCGCCGCTCGGTGCTTTAAGATTAGATAACATAAGGAAGACAGCAGCGACATGAGGAGGAGGAGGAGGTGTGTGGTAAAAATAGAATTAAAGTCCCCCTAGAGGACAAAAATTTGCAAAACTGCCACAATTTACCTCCTGCACATTTCCAAGAAATCACATGGAAATAGCGGTAGCAGATATCTCAATCAATATGCCATTAGGTATACCTACAACGGTCATTTGTTGGAAATTGCTTCATTCCCCTAACAATAAAGTAATTTCGGACAGAATTAATGGAAAAATATATATTCAATACCCACTGCACGCATTCTACCGTAACCAAATAGATTTTGCAGTCTAGTAAGCTTCAACAAACTCCTTATAGCCTAAAGTTTAAGAATTATGGCTGAAAATTTGATGACAGTTGCTGTGCAGGTGTTTGCAATCAACGAGAAAACAATCGTTTTCTTTGACTGAGACTTTGAAAGCAACAGCAAGTTGGGGGGAAAAAAATGCTGACAGCTCAGGAGATCCGGGAGAGGAAACAGGTGGCTTTTAGATGATGACTCAGATGGAAGAGGTGAAATAAGGCTGCAAAAACTTGGAGCTGCGCTGAAGCTACCATGCCGCGATGACTGTCGGAGAAGAATCACATGCTTTTGAAGGGGAAGCTAGGTGGCAAATGAGCTGGCTCTTCTTGTAAGCGGCTTTCGTTGATGCCATGCATGTCCAAAATGAAATATTTCTTCAACCATTGGATCGATTTCCGTTCAACAGACTTCTACGTAACGTTACACTTCTCATTTCGCACCAAATTCATGTCAAAATGTAAGTTTGTTTAATACTTAAGACCAGCACCTGCAAACTCATGACATTCCCATCACCCTCAGTCGTACTTTTTTGATGTTAATATGCTAAAGCGGTTTGTAAGCTGTAGTCTCCCATGTAAACACTCCAGAGGATGAGTCACCGCAAGAGGAGCAGCTGCTGAACTAGGAAGGAGGCCGAATAGGTCGGTTTGTTTACCGGGGCAACTACAGCCAACACCCACTGTACCAGAACCGCAAGAAAAAGAGATACAACCAGAGCTGCACTATGAGTTAACAGTGAAAGCCAAATGTTATAAATGCAACCAACAATGGCTACCAATCAGAGGCGGAGTGGAGCAGGTCTCACAAGAATAACACATTATTGTGAGCCTGCTGTGTTTAATACAGTTAAACAGAGCTGCTGTCATATCTGTAGCTGCCCTTAACCCCGAAATGCTCCAGTGGAACAACTCTTCCAGATGAGGGCAGCTTCCAGTTGTGAATGTGTAACTACTTGAGTGTGATCATTGTGTTCCTGCAGCAAAACTTCCCTGAATAAATAAAGGTTAAAACTAAGGACAGATTTATGGTGTTTGGCAGTTACAGTCGAGCCTACACAGCCAACTGAGAGGGAGGTAAATGAGCATAGGTCAGGTTTAACATATGCAATGTGGCCTTTTATCTTCTTATGTATATGTCCCTGTTCCTGTTTGACATTTCATGGTTCTCAATTAATCCTCTGTATACTGCTCAGCTGACCACATTCACCTCACAGACTATTTCGATTAACTCCGCAGAGCAGGTCGTCGGCTGCTGTGTTTATCACACTTTGTCCGGAGTGAAACTTTTTTTTTTCAACTTTTATTTTAGCTAAGCAGAAATGGACATCATGTTCGGGACTGAACTTTTTTTCACTGCCCCAGCGCTGTTGTTGCTTGATTCTCTTTTAATAGAGATCTAGCAAAAAGTCGCCCATTGGTAAAAAAAAACCAAAACAAACATCTCTTGCAGTCGATATAGCAGATCTCACCGGGGACCGAAGTTTGGAAAGTAGGTTTGGAGTCGAGCACATCATCTGTGGTCTTGTTTCCACGACTCTGCCGTAAGTATTGAGCAAACAAATGGTTTGTTTTTGGAGTTGTTTCCCTCACAGATGATTTTTTTTTTTCTTTTTCAAGAGACGTTCCAAAGAAACACACACACGTCCGTCCAGCAATTAACAGAAAGTTGCTGTATTGACTCAAGGATGATTAAGCGCTGCGGCCGACTTGACAGACAGAACATTTGGTTTTTCGAGCCTCGCTGCTCTCCCCTTTCATTTCTTGAGCTGTTTTACAACCCAAACTGCCACACTGCACTTCCTCGTAATTAAAGAAATATCGTATCTATTCAGACGCTGCCAATAAGCAAATCAAGTCGCTAATGAAAATGCTATTACGTCCCCACCATGAGCCAGTGCACCAAGGGGTGAAATATTGTAAATGATATAATTTGCAGGATTGATGAGGAATGGTAGAATTGTGGATTGTAAATAATAGTTTGCTATTGTTGTGGATCTTGGATCTAAAGCACGCGTTTGTTTGGATTTTTAATGTGAGCTGGGCAGCGTCGACATGATCAACATGATGGTTGGTGTGATATTGCAGGCGTTTTCCTCACCAACGCTTCCAGAATTCCCTCTTTGTTTCGCACCTGTTAATTTAATTCATAAGGCAAAACTTTACTGATTGATCAGTAGTAGTCTTGCCAGAACGATGCAAACTTTTGCACTGGTTGAAAGCCGCTGCGCTCTCAGTGTGGGGCGAGGGGGTTGACAATTATTGATTGCGTGTGATGGAGGGCTCGTTTGGAAAGGTTGGAGCCATGGTGCCCGACGGGAACTCGGGTCTTTTTTTGTTTGTCTAACAAGCTGTGCAGCCACAAGTTGGTAATTTTTCTTCATTAAAAGGCGAATATTATGTTTGTGATTTATGTCGAATGCACAGAAGGGTTGCGCATATTACCATAAAAACCTGACGCGGGGAGACAATTATTCAGCCGTAACGCGCATCTCAGGTGACAGTTTTTTCCCTGCGGCCGTGCATTCGTGCACTCGGCTCACGGGCAGACCAGTGCGAGTGTGTGCCTCAGTGAATGCTGCCTCGTGTGTGTGTGTGTGTGTGTGTGTTATTATCTAAACAGCTACCCGCCTGAGGGACATTTCCATCAGCTGGTAACTGAGTCATCTGACCTGCAGAATTAATCTGACTGTCCTGCTGCTGTTTTATCCAGGACTGTTACACAATGTTGGATTTTCTCAGTGGCTGCGTGCCAGTTCAATGTCCAGATGCTCCAGTGAATGCATCATGACGGGTCATCGATGTCTGTCCTATTTGAAATGCGTCTGAGGAGCGCGGCTCTGAATTCTGACACTACCAGTGGATCCCCTTAAACTAGTTTCATTGATTTCTGTGTCCACTTGAGGGCAGCGGAGTAAGCTGACTTATAAAGTTGTTGTGGAAAACTTTTAGCAAACACATCCAGCAGACACCGAGCATTATAATACTCTCTATCATCCATTATTCTTTCAGCTCTGTTTTGGGAGAAAGTACGTGGTGCAGTTCAACTTCTTCTGCCAGTGTCTGTGCTTTTCTTGCGTTTAGTTTGTAAAACAAACGGCCAGCTGCGTGGGTGATAAAGTGGATTGTCAGCTGTGGTTTCCCCAGTAAATACACCAACCTCTTCAGCCTTAAAACTTCAGTTACCAGCAATAGAGTTGTTTCTAAACCTTTATAATCATGACCCTTTTAAATGACCCTCATTAGGGACTAGACTGATACCATCATTTTCTTGTCAGATGAATACTTAGTATTCAGAAAGCAAAAGGAAGAACAAACCTAATTTTGTTTAGCCGAAATATCTTTTTTCCTACTTTCCTATTTGTTTTCTCATCTTATGATGTATGACTTTTAGGTCAGGTTGACAAATTTCTCAGGTAAAAATGTTTTTGTTGCAGCTTTCAGACGATCCTTATCAACCCACAGAAATCTGGAAATATCTGCGACTATTCAGCTTGACACAGTGGACCACTGGTATTTCTATTTAATCAGCGGTTTGAGGGCAGTGTCCTCAAATGTTAAGCTTTACATGTTAATGAGGAGCACCTGAATGCATCATTAGCTCTCTGGTTAATTCACTGTGAGGCTTGACCATCTGGCTCCAGTCCTTCAGTCTGGCTTTTTAGACCCTTTGAAGGACCGGCGTCAGAAGTGATACACACCTCAAATCCACGACAGGTAAACTTGAGCCGCAAGCACTTTTAATGAGCGCAAGCAACAGACGAACTTTTCCAAAATCCCCTGCAGAGCACTCCTCACCACCACCACCCTCTACGCCGCCTCTCGACACATGCTAATGAAAAGAAGTTTGTGGTATTTCCGTGGGCATCCAGATCATCATGGCATTTTGTCCCACTGAGACGGCATAAACTTGAAACACCGGGACGGCTCCTGTCTCGGAGCACCGTCGTCGAGATCCTGTCTCATCCCTGCCGCATTCCCTCCACTCAAGTCCTCGCTGTCAGCAGTCGCCAGTTATTAATTGCACAGGGCCTCGGCTTTGGTAATTATGTTGTCAAGCGCATGAGAGTAGCGAGTGCGAATAATGTGAATGGTAAGGCGGCTGGTCTCCCTGTGCAAGGCTGATTCGTTGTGATGCCGGGAAAAGAATGAAGAAAAAAAAACAGAGCAATTGAGCATGCAAAGAACATTGTCACCTCATTTGCAATCAGGAAACAGCGGAAAAATAAAGAAACTATATTTTTCCCCTCGCCAGAAATAGAGCCACACAAAGAGGACGTGTCTCCTGCGTTGTTTTTGTGTTGTAAAATAAAAGGCTTGCATCATGTTGACAAGGAAAACTGATAGTAAGGCTGTTAATTGCGGTGTAGCTACTTGGTTTAATTATACAGAGTTGTGTTTATCTGCACTTCTTCCCCGATCCTTGGGAAAGTTTCGCAGAACTTTACTGCTAATTTGTTCTCACGGGGAAGAAGTGCTCTGAATACCGAGCCCGTGTTGGAGTTTCTGCCCTTGCGCTTAACGCAATTAAATATTTATGTCCTGGACAAAGTGCGGTGTCTTCGGGGAGGAGTTTGCCTACCTGTGGGTGGGAGGCTCGAATCGATGGCTGACGGTATTCTTGAACAGCGCGAGCCGCCGCAGGAGAGGCTGCCGAGGTCAGCGACGCAGCACCGCAACACTGTGATGTCATCAGAAGCTCTCGCCACAGGCGTTCCCATGCAATCGCCTGAAAATTCAAGGGTTTTTTCAGCTCGCCTGCTCCAGGTTCGCTGGATAAGCAGCGCTCAGCCAGAACCTTTAACCTTCTGTGGCGCGATTCTCTGAAGCTCTTAGAAGGTACACAGACCTCCATCTAATATTATCACGGCCCAGAAGATGTTTTTTAAAAATATATGAATAGATAAACTTCCACACTTCCAAGCTAATATCTTTTCTCATCTGCTCCAAACTCTATTGGGATTCTGAGGCCGTGTGCGCTCTACTCAGCGCTGATAACACCCTCGGCTTTAATAAATATTCCTCATGTGATTTATTTTGCGGTAAAGTTTTATCTGCACAATGCATTAAAAAAAAAAAAACCCTCAGCAGGGTAATGCAGGATTACGGGGCCCGGCGTCGCCCGTTTGTGCCCTGGAGCCTGTCGCCAGGCGAGGGATGATGGGAGGGAAGAGGAGCGTGGAGAGGTTCTGCTCGCCGCGTGAGGGTTGATCAATGTGGGGGCCCGGGCTTGCCAACTAACTGCCAGGGTCAGTGTTCCCCTGAGCACTGAGAGGCATCAGCAGAGAGAAAGCGAGGGAGGAAAAAATCCATACAACCCCACCGGTGGCCTCATTTTCTCTATTCACAAACACACGCGCCCGTGTGAATTCATAGAAAATTCTGTGCAAGGTCGCAAATCCCTCCTCGCCTGTGGCCCCGGCCAACACATGTAGATGAGGAGCGAGCGTGCGCAGCTGTGGTGGGCTGTCGGGGTCAGAACAGTCGCTGCCAGAGGGGCCCGGAACCTCGGGGGCGGACCTGGAGGCGTGACAGCAGAGGACAAATGATGATAAACAAACAAACAAACAAATAAACGGATGCGCTCGGCGCCGAAACACCACCGCGACCCCCTCCCAATCCTGACCCGCGTATGCATCTGCACTGTGTTCCTGACTGTAACCCCGGCGCCCCGCTCAAGGCTGGGTCAGCGCTGGAGTTGTTTAATCCGTGAGGCGTTGTCGGGCGCCTCTAACGGGGGAAAAAAGAAAAAACTGACCTTGACGCTGCTGAGTGAGAAACATCCCAACACCAAGAGGGAAGGATTAAAGGGAGGGAAATTGACAGAAAATGAAAGGAAGACAAAGGAAGTGAAAAAGGGGGGGTGGGAGGGGCTCGGGGAGTTCGGGCGAGGAGGAAACGGAGAGACATAATGGAATAAGTTATGAGTCGGCAAGATGGACAGATAGAGAGCAGGGGGGAGATAAATAACAGAAATGACTGCTGGGGCGGAGAGACACATCTAGGGCAGTGCTTCTTCACAGAGCCGGGGCACGGAAAGATTAAAACAAATCTGAAAGATTATCCTATAAAAAAAAAAAATTTATTGAATAAATTCCAAATTTTTCTGTACAGTCCCGTCTGTTATTGTGTTGCCATTTCCTCCCCGAGTTCCCCCCCTTTCGAATCGTCAACGGGAGGGCTGTATGAAATGCTGCAGGCGAAAGTCAGAAGGGAGCTTATGCTTCACAATTCCCCCTTAAAATCAATTTGGATCATCAGAAAAGAACTCTCGCAGGCTGCGGTTTTTGAAGCGATAGGAAGGCGAGATGTGGAGGCAGCACAGTCTCAGGCGGGTGTTTAGGAGGCGGAGGGGTTCACACGAGGACGCCCCTGATCTCCAGCATTTCATCCTTCCTTCCTATCGCTTTGCTGATCAGGCAGAGATGCCCCCGAAAAAGAGGCAGCCAAAATATTAACTCGGAAATGTTGTAGCCCTCTGCAATTATACCCAGAGTACAAGAGCGGTGGAGACACGGCACCACGTCTGGTGGACTCGCTGCAGCTTTGTGTCGTGCGTTTTACATCCTGTGCCAGTGGGGACGCCTCGAGAATAAAGAATCAGCTCTGCATTGTTTTAGGAGTGGGCTTTTTCACTCATGACGAGAGTAAGACGAGACCATTAATAACACTTTCACATCTGTATATCAGAAGAACAGCCAGGAGACCGGCCGAGGCCCGTATGTTCACATTTTTACCAAACGTAGCATATCACCGTCACATTCTGTACTTATTAGCCAACTGAGTCACACTACTGGACACAGGACACATGGGGAAATGTCCAACAGAAGGTCAGACCATCTCCATATGTGGTATTGGCAACGAAAACAGGTATTTTAAGCCAATCCATGGTCTTCTCCGAACCCTAACCGAGTGGTTTTTGTGCCTCAACCTAACCAGAACACGAACACAACATTGTGGCGAGAGAAATAGAAGATTCAGCCTAAAACAAACCTAAAGTTGCAACATAAACTGTTTGAACTTGTTTGTGATTTTGCGAAAAACGTTCTCAGCTAACAAATATCTTTCTGGTGATTGAGTTGAGGAGAAACTTAGCTTAGCTTAGCATAGTGGAGGGCAGCTAGCCTGGTTCTATCCAAACATCCATCAGCGCTGTCAGGATATGCAGAGCTTTGTCTAGTCCCCCTGGTCTCTCCTGTGTCCTTCCTTCCTCCCTTCTTGTTGTGTGTTTGTCTCCCTCTGTCTGTCAGGGTTTGTCTCAGGCTGGTCCTTCATTCTGCTCATCAGCCAGACTCCTCTCTCCTGCTGCTCCACACACCGGCGCTCCATCGACACTGATCACCAGTTACCTGTCTGAAGCCGGTCTTTCCCCTCCAGTCTTTCTCCAGTTGGTTTTGAAACCATCCTTGGTAACACCAAGGCTTCTCTTTGAGTAGATTTTCAACAATTCAGTTGTTTTTTCGCCAGCCTAAAACCTGTCTTTTATCCCCTCTGTGCTGCAGGTGCACTCCCCCTTTCTGATGGCAGCTGATCCACCTCCAATCTCAAACGTCAGTATTGGGCGAGTTGGGAATGAGACTCAAAAATTGACTTTACAAATTGGACCAAATCGTCTCGAGGTTCCAACATTTGCAAAAACAAATTCATTAAGTCTCGAATAGCTGATGGCTATCACGCCTGCTCGAGCCTGTAAAGTTATGTACCCATCAGGTTACTCGGGGGGGGGGGGGGGAACAATTAATGTTCAAAATCTCATATATGGAACCTTTGAATCTGTCACATTATTGGGTGTAAAGTTCCCTAAAAGAAGCGGTTGTAAAATCAGGATACCGTCTGTTTTGTCTCTGTATTTGACGTTAGACTCTAGGTGAACGCCAATTTGCCTCTGATTAGGCCTCTTTTGTCTGTGATCTCCAAAAATAGTCAGTGAGTGGGAAAAATCAGGGCTTACAATCCAGAAGTACAAACGTCATTGACATAAAAAAGATGTAACTGTAAGCTTGTGACACGCGGGCTTGATTCGGCTCAGCGGGGGGTCCCTTAACAAGCCAGCCTCGGAGAGAGAGAGAGGGGAAAACATTCACCGCAGAGGGAATCAAGACTTAACTTTTAGACATAACAACTGAGCTGTTTCTTTTTTCCTTTTCTTTTTAAAGGCAGAGTAGCGAGGCATATCCTGGGCTATTTGCTGTCACTGACTGGTCCTGAGGATGTGAGGGGAACAAGCAAAAGCAACCAGAGCGAGTCTGCTACCGGAGGAAGAAGCCTTGATGGCGGCAGCTCTGGGAGCCGACTTTACAGCGGCGCGGCTAATGAGACGGGTGAATGAGACGGCTGAGGGGAGGAAAGGATCACATTCCCAGTAAATAACCAGAAAAGAGAAAACAGAGACAAGAAAGGAAATAAGTTACGGACGCACAAACTGCGACAAACTAATTAGCGGCTGTTTACGCCCTCTGTTTATAATATATGCTCCTCCGTATGTGCGTAAGTCCCGTGTAGGCGCCCTTTAAGTTTCTTTGCTCCTTCTTAAAAAGTGCCCATGTTGTATGTTTGTCCTTTTGATGAGGGCTTCAGCTTTGAAATGCAAAAAATGCAGATTTTAATTGTATAATCCCGACTCTGCGAGCCGGGGATATTGCAGGAGCACCGGGCGACAGATCTGATCTAACAAGGCACTTTGCTCCGCGGTAGACAGCTTTTGAGAGGATTGGGAGGAGAGAGGAGTGTGAGGTTTTAACAAGGGAGAGATTTGGATTTGGTCTTGGCTTTGTGACTGCTTGACAGTCACAAAGACGCGGCGCCACAATGACGAGAGAAAGGCAGGTTCAAGCTGAGCTCTCCTCCCCTCCCTCCCTCCAGATGTTGTTTTTGAAATCGCGCACACAAAGTCGAGGCTTGAGCGTTGTCGGAGAGGGGCTGAGGAAGACGGCGCCCAAATCCGGTCACGAGCTGGGAGATGAAATGCGTTTGAAAGACGGGTGTTTCTCCTCCGCGGATGTTCGGCGTAGCGTGCATACATATAACCCTCCGTCTGTAACATTGATACGTCGCCACAAATCCGGCTGGTCTCATATGTTTTTAATGAACACACACATTGACAACAAATCTCAGCCATGTGTCTGTACATGCATCACATATTACATGCCCCTGTTTCTGTCTGCGTGTTAATAAAGTTGCATTCAATAATAGCATTATCATTAGTATTACCACTCCACCAAAGCCAGAGTATAAAAACAACGCACCAAAAGTGTGGCTGTGTTTGTGCTCTAGAATTTAACTCTTAGCAAGTAGGAACTTTGATATTTAGCTAACAGCTAAGCTAACATACTGGTAGGACCTAACAATGCACACATTCCACACTGGCTAATGCTAGTCACTAACCTCTCATTCGATAAATGTAAATTGATTACTGTCGAGAGGCTTTGCTAATTCAGCTACAGACATGTTTCATTTCCTATAACTTCTTCACAGTAAAAGCTCCCCTCATTTTAAAGCTTTTATTTTGAAGCAGAGTGACAGGAAATGGCACGTTTTCACCAGCAGTAATTAAACCCGATTCCCCAAACAGCTGGAAGTGTAAAAGGGAAACACAGCAGACGTTTTGAAAGTACAAACAGGACGAAGTAAACTGAAGAGACTGAGTGGAACTGAACACACTGGCTTTTTAAAAACGTCTTCCTGGAAATCTCAGGCGTGAGTTGAGGATCGATTTGAGACTCACACTTGTCAAAGGGCTGGTCACGGTCTCTAGACGCCAACAAAGCCTGCTTTGAGGCGGGGCAGACATAGCTCAGCTCAGCTTGTGGCAAAAGCTAGCCATTAGCTGTCACTCAAAGCACTCCCACTCTTAATTATGCACAACTCTAAGCCTTAAAGAAATATTGCGTTGTAAGTTTAATCCATGGTCTAAATCACCATGAAACTGTGTTAGACTCCCTCTGAGAGTTCAAGTTAGCAGACCGCTAATTTACGGAGTTTTATCAACCTCAGAAACGACCGCACGACAACAATACACTGCAGTAAATGGATCCAAATATAAACCGCCACCAAAAAGCCACAAATAATGCTCAGAACAGCACCAAACTTCAGCAACAGTACAAATAGGGTCTCAGCACATAGTCTGGGGCATCTAACCTCCGCTAGCTTAGCTGGATTTCTACTGAAAAGCTGACTAAGTTTACCACTCTTCTGCAGCAGCTTCCTGTTGACGGGAAGTCCCGACGAGTCGATTACCGAGTGCAGTAGAGTTCCGCGGCTCATGGATGAAAATGTATGATTATGACTCCAGGGAAAAGCAATCAAAGTTCATATGTGTCTTACCTGCCAGTTTATAACAGTTATTATCGAGAGCGGACAGGGAAAAGAACGGAATTGAGCATTTCTAACTGCACTCGGTAATCGTCATGTCGGGACTTCCCCGACCCGGAAGCTGATGGAGGAGAGTTGAAATCTGTTTTAAGCTTCACAACAGAAATCCAGCTAAGCTAGCGGAGTTTTAATGCCCTGGACTATGTGCTGAGACCCTATTTGTACTGTTGCTGAAGTTTGGTGCTGTTCTGAGCATTATTTGTGGCTTTTTGGTGGCGGTTTATATTGGATCCAATTTTAGACCATGGATTAAATTTACACAGGAATATCCCTTTAATTTACGATTTAAAAATGTGTTAATGGGAAATAAGCGATAAAGACAATACTGTTTTGTTTGTTTGTTGGTTGTACTGGGCTGTTAACATGTGCTCCACAGTTGGGCCCTTTAATATGGGTCTCTAAGGGGATTGTGCCATTTCTGGAGCCTGCCTCAAGTGGCCAGTTGAGGTACTTCAGTTTTGGGTACTTCTGTGTTGACTTCACTTCACAGCATCTTAAAGGGGCCAAAATGTAAAGAGAGTAGGTTTGTGTGTGGCTTTGCCTCTCACAAACACACTGAATAAAATCTCTTTTAAAGGGCATTATCTCACCGGTACAGGCAATGAAATGTAAGAACTAGTCCCCAGTCTGAAAATATGTTACTTTATCGCTTTTCTCTGCAATCATCTGGCGGAAATATACCATGGTGGAGGTCCTGGCGCTGATCCAGATTTCTGGTTATTTTCCACTCAACTTACTATCAGATGAGGCATTAAAATGGCCATAAACCTGCGTTAAAGGAACGTTATGTAGAGATTCCCCCCCCCCCCCGCAGTCTCTATGCTGTTTCTCAGTGGTCTATAAGAGATGCAAACTATTTAATTAGCTGTCTGTAGCCTCTCCTCTACCTGTTTGTAGCGCCTGATCAGCAGACGGCTGCAGTCTGATCCTGCTATTAGCCATCTGGGGTCCAAGCTTTGATGTTTTTTCGAAACAGCTCTCCATTTCAGGGCCAACAGCAAACACTTCGGCTGCACCTCCCTCAAACCACCTCCCGCCTCAGCCCGCCACCTCACACACTGATGATACCACACAAACACCCACACGGCCTCCCAGACCCGGAGCTGACCTCATTTGCCGGGTTCAGCCCGAGTCCTCGGCCGTCCATCTTTCATTCGTCCGCGTGACGTCTCTCGCAGGGCAAGAGCTTTGTTCTGCGAACCAGGTGCGGGGAGGTTTCTGCCCGCTTGAGGTCGAGGAAGCCGCCGCGAGAGGCACAGGTGTTCCGGAGAGGAGAGCCTCGAGTCGAGCGATTTTAAAGTCCACTGGAATAAATGCAGGGTCTATCTTTCATGTTCCTCCTGCAGAGCGACGGAGCCCCGGGAGGGAAAATATTTGTCTACCTTTCTTGAGGTTTGCCGTAATACCAAGAAACTCATTGTGTTGACCAAGACATATTTTGTTTACGTTCAACCAGCAGCCAGCGATGTGGGGATGTAGCCGACAGAAATCAAAGCCAAGATTTATAATTCGATTAGCAACTTATACACAAGGATGGTGTAACTGGTAGAATATGGCCATAATTACACCCGAGTCACCGACTACTGCTCTCTGCTATCTATTCCTGGCTGTGGCTAGCTACCGTTAGCTAATTAGCTTATGGCACAGATAGCCATGGAACCAGTGGACTTCAGATCACAGGGGGAGTCACCACGGCCGTCAGCAACACGATTGAGCGCTTGGTGACAGCGGCATTAACGTCCTGCTGCTCCAAAGTGACGTCTCTGAAAGACAAAAGGCCTATGTGGGCATCTTTGATGACACTGTTGTTCCTTCACACTCTGTTACATGAATCTTTTTTGAGTGCTTTCTGCTTCTTTTGCTCTCCGTGTGGACTTTTTACCTGCACGCAATCACTCCAAACCACTTGAACATGACCGATCAATTCCTGGACTACAAACTTAAATCAGAACATTTAACGATGCCAAACTCTCGTCCCCCTGGCCTACAGATTCTGCATTCATACGCAGGAATAAGGTGAATATTGACCTACAATATTGACATCTTTGTTTCTTTGGAGATGTGAAGGAGAGGTCTGAATAAAGCTTCAGAACTGAGACGTTTTCCCATCAAAACTTTCAAACTCTCCGACTGATTGTGTATCGAATTCTGGTCAGTCGGAAGTCATGAAACTGAGTCAGGGTGGAGGGAACATTGGTCTTGAGCGAGTGCTTTTCTACACTGTGCTTCCAAATGTAATTCTGACTGTTATAACTGAGTGAGAATGTACAGCTCCCGCTAAAGACATACGAACACGCCGGTGTTGTGTGTGTGTGTGATGATGTCATCTTTTCACGACGCCATCAAGCAAATCTCTGTCTTCTTCTTTCTCTTCAGACAACTTTTTTTGGAACTTCCTTCATTACACTGACACAGACGCAAACAAACCATGCGTCATTGTCTTCATAAGCACCAAAGCTTTTTTCATTACTTTGTCCGTGCACGACTTCCAGGCCCCCCCCCCCCCTCTCGTTTCGTGTCATCGCCTCCAGCTCGCGTCGTGACATCTCCCTCTCTGGGGTGTGTTAATACGGAGGCGCTGATGATCGAACTCATCCCCATTACTCACGACCAGCCGATGACTGTAACTGGAACGATCGTGAGTCCAATTCACGCGTCGGTCATGATCACGGTGACAGATGTTATCGTCCCGGCCCGTGCGCTCGCCCTCTCGCCACGACTCCATAAGCACCTTTCATTAACATGCAGAGGGGCCGCCGACGCACACTCAAGCATGAGCGGCGCCCGTGATTACACAGGAAATGAAGTTTACGCGTCCATCATTATTCTAGTTATTAGGCAGCACTTACTGGCAGATGGGGTGACACAGAGGAGAACCGTCTCTCTGCACAGTCAGGCCGAGAAGTCTGTAGGTGTACACCCTGTTGAAGTGCCCGCGAGCAAGACCCGAAATCAACACCAGGTAATCTTCACTGATGTTGCTGTTTTAGCTCCGAGCAGTCTGAACTTTTCTCCACCACAGAGCCGAATCCCCTGAAAAAAAGCCTGTAAGCTTTATATATTGACATCCGTTGGCATTTAATGAGAAGCTTTAAGAGGCGACGCAGGATTTGGATTCAGGCAAAAGTCAAGCAATTAGTGCTCCGCAGTTTGCTGCTTTATCTCACGTTTAGGCTCATATCCGCTCCCCAAGGTTGCAAAATGAGAGAAATTTGAGAGATTTGCACCGATGATGATAAGATTGAGGCATTTTAACACGGGGATTAACTATGCTTATCGACTTGCGGTTTAAACTTTTGACACACCAGGTTTTTAAAGGCTTTTATCGCATCTTTTGCCGAAAAACATTTTACTGTGACCCTGCACTTTTGGCATTTCTTTTCCCAGTTTGTGTCCTTGTAACACAATATTCTTTTTTTTTTCAAGGTGTAACAACATTTTTTCGATTAAAAGTTGAGGCAACGTGATGCCGAAAATTGGCAATTTTGTGGTATTTGGCGCCCCCCCGCGGTTTCTGAGAGCAACACCATTGAGGTAAATACAAATCAGAGGTCTTTAACAGTTTGTCAGATGTAATGTTGGTGTTGAAAACTTGTACGTTGAAGTACACTGAAGTGACATAGTGCAGAAACAATTGATAGAGATGCAGTTAACTCCATTACAAGATGCTGTACCATCAACATGATGCTGAAGCTGTTGTAATAATTAAAAAAAATGTTGATTTAAGTTTAAGATGATCACGTTTATTTCCTTACAGTTCTGACATTTTTTTTTTGCCAGAAAATTAAATTTTTATTCTGCGGTATTCATATTTGCCATTCTTTTCCCATTTGTTTGCACTTTACACAACAATAGTTTGTTTTTTGGTGTGTTACAACATTTTACAGATATGGGCAAAAGAAAAGGTCGACGCAGCACACAACAACAATCAGCACAAACCCAACTGAGATATGCAAAAACCAATAAAACAAAGGCAACATGTGTGCCGAGGCGAACTCTCATTACAAATGGTATGAAGACTCTCTGGTCTATTTTTCCACTTAGTTTTATTATTACGGAACAATGAGGAGTAATATTAAAATATTAAGATTTTCGTATTTCTTTGTCTGGTTTGGCATCTTTAGATCGAGACTGCAGGCACCTGTAATCCCATAAAAACTAGAGACAGAGCCTCAGTATGAGGTCAAATGTGCCACCTTTGCAGTTTTATTGTGTTTTAGTCTTTCACATTTCTCCCCCCCAAAAATCTGCAATTAATCAAATTCCAACAAAGTCACTGCTGCCTTCAGGGCCAAAGAGGGTGTGAGGCCCCGGAGCAACTGCCGGCTTTGAATATCGTTTTGTCAACATCTGCCTACAAGGTCAACTGTGAACAGTCGAGCTCAACAATGAAGCAACGACGAGCCAAAAGTGCCACGTCATAAAATCTTACCTGTAGCATTTTATCCCATCATCTTGCTTCACTCCTCTTTTTCTTGGACTGCGACCATAACGCCACGCTGCCGGGCCTGTTATTCATTTTTTCGCTCTGCGGCGCACACTCGCACGTCGCGGCTGTGGGCTGCCATCTGGACTATGAATCGGGTCGTTTATAAATTAACCGGTCAAAAAAGTACAAGCAGGAGAACAAAGGAGGGAATTAGCGACGTGAACTTTTGCCGAGACATTCTGTTAATTTCACAAACAGCTTCCGGAGGCCTTTATTTACTCTGATGAGTAATTACGATATTGTTTGGTGATGAATAGTGGATGCCGCGGTAATGAGACAGGTGGCGTTCGGCGTTTTAGACCAGAATGGTGTAGAGCTGTCTCCGAGCTGGCGGGCGGCGTATATCAGGCAGACAGGGAGATACTTTTTTCGGGGGGGGGTTGGAGGCATCCACCGGGGCCAAGAGATGCCAACTCCATTTAAAGACTGAGCAGCGACGACGCTTCTATTCAGATGGGCCCTGATGAAATTGTTTGCAGAGGTGTGATGGACAGTCGAGGTAATTATTCTGCTTGAGGTATGATGATTAGGCATTGTGGTTGAACACTCAGACGCTCAGTATTTCGTTGAGTTGTTTTGGTGCGCGAGGCTCCTCCTGCCAGCGCCGCAGAGACACGCGAGACAGCCCATCCTCGCACCGACCTTACTTGTTGTGACGGCTGCCATTAGCCATGGTCAATCAATGGATCTTGGTTTTAAACTTTCAGAGAGTTCCTTTTCCAACTAATCTCGAACATCTTATCAGCTTCAATCTCGGTCAGGCTTTTGTGAGAGACACAGAAGAAAAGAACTTTCTCTAGCGGTCTTCTACTCAAATATCCTTCTCTCGCTCATTGATTTAAAGGGAGGACTTATTACACTTGTTCTTTTTTCTTTCCTTTTCTGAAGTTTTATGGAGCTTCTTGTGCATGTAAAAGTCAAAGTCACAGCAACAGAAGCTCCTTTCTCCCACACTAAACTCTGCTCCTGAAATGCCTCGTCAGAAGTCTAGCTATTAAAGGGGCACCATGTCGTTTAGCAGAAGAAATTCAAGCTCAGAGTTTTAATATTTAGAATATTAATGAAGTAATTATACAAACATATTTCTTTTTACCATAACTGAAAATAATAACACAGTTTGAAGCTGGAAAGGTGGCAGGGTCCGCCACATGTAAACAATATAAACAAAATAAAAAAGTCTGGAAAAAAAGAGCTTGTTTATTTAGTTTGTTTAGCCATAAAAAAAACTATTAATGAAGATCCCAAAATTACATAATGCGCCTTTAATTCTGTGATTTTGTGACATCACAACGTCATCATGTCACACATTTCCAAAATGTGTGCCTTGCAGGTATTTCGGCAGGTAAGAGTTAATTTAACACAGCTGCTCCGTTGTTAGCAGTGCTGGCTCAGGCGTGTGTGAGCCGACCAAGAGGAGTCATTCTGTTGATAATTTTGGTATATTTTTAAATGTTTTGAACTAAGCTGTGAATATAATCCACCACAAAATCACATTCTTTGTGGTTTTGTTCTACTTTCACCCCTTTTCAAACTCCATGATCGAGCAAGAACAAAGTCTCATTTACGGTGGAGGCAGGAAGCTTTTCAGCAGAGCTTTGGTCGGGGATTAAAACTAATTAAAATTTCTAACTCCTAACCTTTTAACAGCTTTGGCTCGGTTTTACACAGACCGTGAGCCACAGCACAAGTGAGCTGCAGTAACGGTAACAACACACACACGACTCACTTCTTAGCTGGAGGCTCTCCTCCAGGAAGCTGGTGGGTTTTACATCCAGTACATGCGATCTCCTGCTGTGGCCTGCAGGCTCGGGGCTGCTGCAGTCTGTCAGAGGCAATATTCAGCATATTCTAACATGACTTTAACTTTGAGCACTCGCATCAGAACGTATTTTGCGAGCATCAAAAACCTGCTCCCCGTGAGTCGCAGTCCCACAGCAGGAAGGAAGCACATCTCAGCGTTTTCTGTATTTGCACAATCAGGTCAGGTGTTTACCTATTATCCCGACACACAGTTTCTTGTAAAAAAGTGCAGCTGCAGACTTTTTTTTTGTGTGACGGCAGTTGCGACTATTAAGCGAGTCTCGCCCACGTTCAGATGTACAGTCACCTCGTGGCAAATCTGCATATTCGAGGCATTCCAGTGATTTACAGCACCGAAGCAATTAAACTAAAGGATGTCTCGAGGGTTCCCACCTGGTTTGAACCCAAACAACCCTTTGATCTCTGGTAAGTGGCTGCATTCATATTGTCAGACCTTATCTGAATGGATTTCAATTATTTCCTGAATTCATGCAGCATCACCAAAAGAGTTTCGGCGCGGAGGCAATCACTGCAGGATCTTGGGTATAGTTGTGGAGGGGGGGGGGGGGGCTGTGGCTCTCTCAGGATGTCATAACACTGCCCCCTCATGGCCACAAGCGAAAAAAGCAACCGCATGTGCCTGTGTGTGTTTATAACCCCCACACATTCAGGGGTCACCACCATTTTTCTTGTCTTGTAGCTGTTGCACCTGCAGGCAAGCGCAGGAGACGTGAGCTTGCAGGAGAGAGTTTTTTTTTTCCTTTTTTGTTTTTGAGCCCTCAGAATGTGCCTCCATCTGCCTTCCCCTCATGTGTGTGAGTCATGTGAAGCACATGCGAAAAACAGGAGCTCCAGCTTGTCCACCGAGGCTTTCTTCCAGCTTCCTCATCCGTGGAAATGCGTTTTATGTAAAGGCTGTATCGTACCTGCGTTGCCCATCTGCTGCGAGCAAGTATTAAATCAAACATATGGCTTCCAGCGGCGCGTAGATTAATCAAATCTTTGAATGCCAACTAGATTACGACTAATCAAGCGGGGCAGAGTTGTTTCTCAGCATCACATTTGTTTTAAAAAGGGGCACATGAAGGCGAGTTATTGACGACTTTTCTCCACGAAGCTTGAAAAAGTATCCAGATTAACGTCGGGAGTCATGGCTCCCGCGTGTCCATTCTGTGTTTTTTGTTTTTTTTATCGCCCCAGAAATGAAACCGGAGCACCGTCCTTGTCTCGTGCTGCCATTTATGATTGCATTTCGCCGCTTCAGATGCTAGCGGGGGGCAACAACGGGGAGGAGATTTACCTGAAAAAACAAGGGCTCACCACTCAGACAGGCACAGATACCAGAGTTCATTGTTTATTCCAACGTCGATAAGGAATAGTGGGCTCTTATCAGCGTTACATTGTTGGAATAAAGTATAAGTTTGATATCTTGCCTCTATTTGAATAATTAATTATTGCACTCTAATCTGCTGATTGGATAAAAGTGCCCCCCCCCCTCCCTTTTTATTTTTTTACTCCTCGTACACATCGTTTTATTTGAACAGATGCAGCATCGGAAGCCGAGCCAAGACAGCAAACCATCTGAAACCCAGAGCACCTACACAGTCTATTATGTGCCTTGGCAGTGGAACAGGGAGCTGTGTGTTTATTGCACATATTCTGTGACAACAAAGAGCACAAGAGGCTGTGGAGGAGCGAGTATAAAGACGTGGAGGGTGTCTTTACAGCCTTGAATCAAGATGCTCTGAGTGGTCCCGGCGTCATCGTCGACTGTCAACACGTAGCGGTTTGTCTCCAGCCTGTGTAGTCGTCGTCTACCTGCAATCAAATGGGCCTTTTTAAAGACGAGACTTTGTTCTCTTGTGCGGCGCAGGATTTCAGTTAATTAAAGTAGAATTTAAACACTTGAAAGGAAAGGTGTGTGTGTGTAGGAGGGAGGAACAGAATACATTAACTGGGAAGAAAAATACCAGGACATGAATCCCGTTGTAATAAATCATTTTATCACACAATCGTGATTGTATTATGATAATATTGCACTCATCAAATGATAGGTCAGGTTTTTGATGTGGGGGTGTATGAAGTACTTATCCCTCGTCAGTGTGTTATCTGCGGTAGATGACCGTCAGCTCTGTGGAGAGGCAGCACAGAGCACCAAGAGGGAAGAAGAGCGTTGGGCTGCTAAACGGCACCGACAGCAAGATGTATTTTAGAAGGCATGCCTAAAAACACATATTTGTGGGTGCTATTTTTTTGAACATTTTTGCTTTACGTTGCAATCAGATAGCTGCTGAAAGGCCGACATGAGCTTAAGCACCACACTTACCTTGTGCTCGCCGTTGTGAGACATTTTGGATGCAGTCATGTTGTTTTGCCTTCAAAGAAAAAGCCGAATAACGCTGCCGGTTTGTTTACAATCTGTCAAATGTGACTCCTCGTTTCTTGAAATTAGCAGATAACTAATGAGAGCCAAGATTAAATAAATTTGGAATTATCCTTTAAGATGATAAGGACGCTTGATCTCGCTAGAGCACTTCTGCCGAGGAGGCCATCCGTCTTTTGTGCTATCACTGCTGTTGTTTCTGGCTTATGGGATGCGATTAGGGCTCAGTTAATCAATCGGCAAGTGGGTCAGCCACTCTTCCAGTTAGTCAGTCACAGTTATCCAGTCAGTTGGAGAGTCGCTCAGTAACTGAACCAGTCGGCCAGTGAAGCTGTCAGCCAGTCGCTGAGACACAAGTCCAGCCAAGAGGGCAGGCGCTTACCAAAATCCTGATGATTTCCAGATGAGAGCCCAGACAGCCAGGCCTGAGCGGAGAACACACACACACAGAAATAAAAAAGAAAAGAAAAGGAGAGAGAGGGAGAGAGAGAGAGAGGGAGAAGAGGGCGGATGTCAGGAGGGAGGAGAGGACAGAAAAATGAAAACAGTGAATGAAAGCAGTGCATGTGAGATGCCAAAACACACCAGTCGGAGCATTTTCACCCACCGTTGTGATGTTCATTTGTGTGAGTCGATCCGTGTGTGAGGATAACCAACATGACGCAGCTGTGGGCTCCGTTCCTCGTCGTCTACCTGTCCATCTACCTGGCAGCCACTCAGCACCACAGAAAAGGTAAGTTGACTTGTGGAGGCTGTGCAGACTCACCTGCTTAATGCCAACATTATATTTGAATGCAAGAAACAAGCCTCTTGGGAAATAAAAATAAACATTCATTATCATTTAAAATTGGTATTCCTCTGTATGTGTGTGGGGGGTGTTCTTGTTTTTCTGTATTTGTGGGGTCCAATGAAGCCCATTCACGATTTGGGGACCAACAGCTTTGTGAGGACCAAAATGCTGGACCCTGTAATTCCCACCAAAATGTTTGGAGTGAAGAGGTGTTAGCATAAAAGTTGATGTTGGTTTAGGGTTAGCGCCCGGGAAATTAATGTAAGAATGCAATGTCCCCTAAAAGTGATTAAAAAAATGTGTCTGTGTGTGAAAGAATTTGTTTATCTTCAGGAGATATGGGGATCACTGCTACGTGCAGGACATCACCGGATCATTTTCCAATGAAAAGTGACTGGCCTGTTGTTACTGGATCCACTCACTGAGGAAATTCCTTTCTCGGGACTCACATAACTTTGAATCTTCGGATAAGTCACATGAAGCTTAAACTGGCTAGGAGAGAAAAATACTGTGACTAATAGCAATCTTATTTTTCTGTTTTGTGTTACGTGTTCCAGATTTGTACACAACTGCACACGTAAGACAAAGGTCACCTACAATTTCTCATGAGAGAGAAATGCCAAGTATCACTTCAGAGAGCATGGTCAGTGAAAAATACAATTATGTCACCATTCTTCAGTGTCCCAAGGCATCACCAGTTCCCCCAGTACTGTAATATCTACAGTCCACAGTCATCTTCCCTGGCAAAACAAAGTGACTTTATTGCATCTTAGCTTCACATTTATTTGTCTCACTGCGGGTGTATTGATGGGAAAGTCTGTGTTTACAAACTAAATGGGTGTATTTTGCATCTTTGTTTGTATTTTAACATCATTTGGAGGTGAATTGAAAATGCTAAGCAGACGACAGGCCATTGCGGCAAACATTTTATTCTCTCCCGTGTCCTTTTCACCCTCTTTCAGCGTAAGCCAGAGGCATCCACACGTCCATTTTGTTTATATTTTTGTTTGTTTTCCTCTCTCTCTTTCTCTCTCTCTCTCTCATCAAGACATCCCTCCAGCCAGGAATACCATTTAGCCCTGCTAATTAATGGATCTTTGTTGTTCCCTCATCTCCTTGCAAGCAGTTAGCAGGAGATTACAAGTTCCCTGCCTGTGCATAATGGCATTGGGGGAAGCCTGCCCGTCCAAACACTGATTGTTTGGAGCGCTGGGGCGGGCATGAGGGATGAGCAGGATTAGAATGAGCAGCAGGAAAAGCTAAGATGTTGTGTAAGAGAGAAAAGTACAAATTAGAAAAACATATTAATCGCCTAATCTTTTGTTTGTTCCCCTGCATGTAAGTGTTGCAACTTTAGTTAAAACTCACAAATATGTTTCACATGATGACATCTTAAAGGATAAGTTCGCCTAGAAATGTTTTGGGGACTATGAAACTTCATCCAACGTCCTCAGCCTTCTCTTTCTGCTGCTGCCCCTCTAGGTCCTCTGGAGTCGCTCTTCACTGCAGCTTCAACAGCCGAAGAAGTCGGTTTGTTTACTGGGGAAACTACAGCTCAAAATCTGTTGTATCAGCTCTGCAGCTGGACAGCTACTGAACATACAGTTAGGAAACAGCTTACTAGTCCTTGTCTCATGTGTGGTGTGGTTAAAGGGTGAATTAATTGCGGCCCACTGACCTTCCTTCCTCCCTCTAGTTTTCACGTGGACCACAATGGCATCCGGGAATTTTTTTTGTCATACACAACCGATAGATGGAAGCCAGTCAGAGCCAGAATATGGCAGCTCTGGCAAGAAAAGCAGTGGGATCCATGCTTTCCTTGCAAGACTTTAAGTCTGCGCGAAGTCCCTTGTGGCCTCACTGTGTGCGTCCAACTACAGCAGCAGTTTTTTCTAATTCTGCTCTCATTCCAGACCCTTATATCCCCTCCCTACCCCCTACTTTTCCCACTTCTTGTCATCACCTGAGCTCCATGCTCAGCTGCGTACCTGTTCTCCATCCCCTCTTCAGCTTCTCAGTATACGTATATCCATAGGAATTTCCCTCAGTTTCCTGCCAGATTGTCTGTTGTTTTTCAGCCTTCTTCTGTCTGGCCGCCGGTCTGTCTGCATTTCTTATTAGTATCCCTTTGTCCGGTTTCTCAACAGTCTGTTGCTGAACCATGTTTTCGAACTTCTACACTGTAACCTTTGCTTTTAGCTCACCTGAGTCATGTTTGTGAATCCTCTACTTGTTTTACTTACAGCTACAACCTGAACTCGATCCACGTAGGGTATTTTTTGTTTGCAGCCTTATAAGTATTATAAGACACGTGGCCTGTTCCTGTGGTGCTCCAACTATGTGAGCACTAAGCAGCAATAACATTTTCATTCCAAGCTGCTGTTTCTGCTGCTGGAACATAAAGCACACACACTAAAGGAGTCTTGGGTTACAGCAAACAATAGCAGAGAGTAGTAGAATCAACTTTTATGTAAATCACAGGTTATTAATTTTAAATGCAAATCAGCGTTGGGTCGTCCTCCAAGCTGTCATTCCCCGGCAGCTCCTCCATCCTTTAGTAACATAACCCTTGTTGTAATGAGCACACTTTCCCCCGGGTGTAGTTTTGTTTTCATTGACAATGCTGCACTGACGCTGGAGTGTCTCTTCAGGATCTAATATGACTGCACAGTCATTCCTCCTCCACCGTTGATCGTGCATCCGGGAGTCACTCACTCAATGAAGAGTATAAATCTTTGCCTACAAGTTGCATCCATAGCTGCAAGTCAGTGCTGGATCTAAGGAAACAAAATACAATTACACATCTTCCAAGGGTGATTCTGATAGGTGGGGTTGCGCTGGAGGACTTTGGACTCTTGACCTTGTTTTCTTTTTATTTTTTACTTGGCTATGGTCGCAGTGGTTGGGGCAGATTTGAGAGTTGAAAGGTTTGAGATAATATTGATTGTGGCAAATTGGAAGGTTTATTATTCTCGCGCTGCAACATAAAGCCGCAGATTTTCTTTACATTCTGAATGGTGTCCAGATTATAAAAACAAAGCTGGAGCTCCAACCGGCAGTCACACAGGCTGGAAGCAGGTACATGAGGAGATCAGCCGGTGCATGTGGCTTTGGCTGGTCTAACAAATGCTGTAAAACTAAATATATCTGGCTGTTGAGGCAGCAGGCCTGATCATTACTGCAGAACTGGCGTGGCAGCGCACCGTAGATGCCACTGTCGGGTAGGAGGACGTTTGGATCCGAATTCAGATGCAACCCATTGTTTTCACTGTACAGCTCATTAAGATCCATGTGTGCGATCTGTGCATCAGCTTACATGCTAAAACAAGCACTGGATGGCAACAGCATGTGAAACAGAGGAAAAACAGATGTCTGGAGACGCTCAAAGGAAGGTTTAACTTACTGTTTTATGCTGTGAATCCCTTTTCAGCTCTAATCAACTTTATTTTTCATCATCAGATTGGTATACGAGTCTCACACAGTTGAGGATCTTATAATATGAAATCTTGAACCGTGTGGGCGGAAATGTAGTCATAATATAATTGGTATGGAAGGGAAAAATTAAGATGGGGTTAGTCTGCTTCCTTGTTATACCTCTTCATTTTCCTTTTTATTCCATCCTTGCTTAGACTTGACCTCCCAAAGACCTTCTATAACCAGTGGGAATATGTGCTCTCTATCGCACAGCGCTGTTATGCAGAAATGAGAATGTAGATCACCAGAACGTGGGATCACAGTTCATAAATCATTCCTTGGACACAGATATGTCCTTCTGATCATTAAGAATTTAGCTAACTTTTGCATTTTAAGCCAGTGAACCGAAAGATGGCTCGAGTAGATAAAAGCTTTTTTTTTTTCAGACTTAACAATAAAGACCTAACTGAATTATTTGAAAAGACAATGCCACTAGATAACAGGGTGAATGGTGTACTATAAAGCCATTATAAAGTATTTGAAATATCATGAAAATGAAAAGTAAGAGATGCATGCTTCATACTTGGTTAACATTGCACAAAGACAAATTAAAGGCCAACTAATCAATGTTTTTGTTTACTGACAAAGGTTCAGCTGCTCACAAACCCACAGGAAATCATGTGAGGGGTTTCATTCAGCCCTATCCTTGCACCGCAAGGTCTGCTACTTTTATACGGACCACCACTTTGAAATCTGACCAAATGAGGTCAACAACACCTGCCCCCCCTGCCACTGCCACTTGTAGATGAAAGACCATCTGCGCTTCAGGTCAAAGACCAGTTACCCTCTGCACAGCTGGAGCCAGACTGTCACACCTGCATAATATTTGAGCAGTAATATATCTGTGTTGACTCAACCTCTGGCCCACCCACACGCATGCCAGGGTGGTTAATGCGGTGCCTAATTTCTTGAGTATGAGGGCGATTCCCCTAATCCAATTTCCTGTTCTCGTGTGTTCTAGCTCTGTATCCGTCTGCATATAGGATAAAGCGTGAGACACACTCGTTGATCAACCCCGCGTTCCAGCGTTCGGTGGAGGACGTCAACCTGCTTTTTGAGGTCAGTTTTTAAGAAGGACTGGAATAGTTTGTTGCTCGGCGGTTCATTACTGGAAACCAATTTAGATATGTTGAGAATGTGCAAATGATCTGTCCGAGCCAAACATTTGTGGTCTGACCTCCAATGCTGAAAGCTCCTGATTTAAAAAATGACGACACTGCTGATGCTGTCCTGCTGTTCATGAGCAGAAATGTGAAATACATGTTTCTTGACATCGATGAAAGAAACAATCTGTATACTAGGTGTTTTTTGGTAAGTTCCTGAGTATTTTTCCTGATGTTTCCTAGATCCTGCTGACTGGAATGCAGATAGACGGCGCAGAACACTCCATGCTGATCCCAGACGAGGAGCTGGCCTCCATGAGGAACGTCGAGAAGCTGGAGGTCATCTGTGACGACATCCTGCCCAAGAGGCTCTCCGACATTCGCCGTCTGATGGCAGAGCTCGCCCAGCGCCGGCAGCCTCTGAGCCGGCAGGACTTTGAGAGAACAGTGTTGACGCTGGTCTACACGACTCAGACGCTGGCTCGAGTCAGCAGCCAGCAGGAGAGAGAGGCGTGGACAGACGCTGCGATAAAGCTGTTCAGAGCCGTTCAGAAAGACCTCAAACTCTCATGAGGTATTGTGTGGGGCAGTGTTTGGAAGAAAATCCTTTCAATAAATTAACTCCAAGTCTTTTAACTTTTTAAACATTCTTCTTGAGGACAGAATACCCCATATGTGTGAAAAATAAACAAAAGAAAACGTGTAAACATTGTGAAAATAAAAGATGAAGCATTGTACCATTTTGTCAGTGATAAGTTCCTTATCTAAAGTGAAAAAAAATCAAGATGTCATTACAGCATGTCTCAAGTACATCCACGTGCTTTCTTTTTGGGGGGGGGTTGTGGCAGATTTACATAAAAGATGAAACAACCCAATCACAGAATGCATATTATCTTTACTTCAGCTTACAACGTATTTTTCGATTGTATGTTGAGACAACGCTGTGTTTGTGATTAGGTTTAGACACGAAAACCAGCTGGTTGGGGTTAGCAGTTTGGGTTGGCACAGACACGACTGGAGATGCTTCAACTTCCTCGTGAAAATATCCGGAATTTGTATCTGGAAATTGTCCCGCGTACGTTTGAGCCTTACAAATGTTGAAACACAGTCTCAATCTGCAGTCACCAACTCCACCACCATCCCCCCTGCCTCCTGAAACGAAGGTCCACTCGTGATGTTGGTACACAGACGGCAACACCGAGTGGTTTGCGGAATCCTTAACGAACATTTAATCCAGGCGACTTGGCCAAGATCGAATATGACGTTGTGTCTTAGACGTACTGGAACACACTGATCTGACTGCTTTATTAACTGTATCACTCCTCTAGACTCATAAATATGCAGTTCTTTTACACCCGCTCCTGACTGTAACTGTAATACATTATCCTACTTATTTTTAATTATATGAAAATTAAATATAAAACCAGCAAAGCGTCTGTTCTCCGTGTATTTGCATGAGCTGCAGCAGCAAAGCCCCATTAATCAAGTGTGCCCCAGCGAGCTCTAATACACTTCCACATGAACTTGAAATACATCATCGGAGTAAGCACTTGGCTACTACTACAAAAAATCATGGGTATAGCAACAGACCCAATATTTGCATACTGACTTTAAAGGATAAGTTCGCCCAAAAGTGAAAAGTCCTTAGGCTGATTGACCTGTGTATTAAGTTTGACACATCCTTTCAGAGTCACCTCCGCGCTGACTGTGTTTGATGTCATCAGATTACTTCAGGCGGCGTTCGAAAAAAGATTGCTCAGCTCGTCTGATTTGTCGGTAAAAGCCCTTTTTGAGCGAGAGCCACGGATTTGTATTTAAGAGTGTGTGTACATCAATACCCCTGATTGCTCATTTGAGAAAACTGTAAAATGTCTGATAGATGTTTGCTTCAAAGCTACACATTTCCCCCCACTCATTATGGAAAATAGGTACTTGCAGTAATAGGCTTTTCCGTGCAGTTCACTCATCTTGGAGTGGATAGAAAGTATATATCTGGTTTGTGCTGTTTTCCCTCCTCGTCTCAATTGGTTTTACATTTGCTTACATCTCGCTTCAATGGCGGCTTTCATCCCAGCCTCGGAAAAACGTCGGCCACATCAGTGTTTGTCGCTTCCTGCCGCCAGAGCTGCGTTCTGCGTTTTTCTAAAAAAAAAAAATAACGTATATGATGATGACAGGATTTTTTTCTTTTTCACATGTTTCAGTCTCTTTCTCGGCATTCATCTGATGCCCACGTGACTGGCGCCGAGTCGGGAGGACTGATTGATGAGGAGGTGAAGACTGTAGCGATGGAATTTCCTTTCAAGACGGAGGGATCAGCCTTCGCTCCCTGCACCGCTCTAACGATGATGATGATGAGTTTTGGGATGGTTCTGGCCACTACTTGACAGAGCATAAAGAAGCCGGGATATTGGAGAGAACAGCTCAGCTCGGGCCTGACAGCAGAGTTTCATTAAGACTTCTGTGTTCTGTGCATTATCTGACTTTTCACAGATTGTAGTGCCTTTTAGTTTGGGGTCGGGTAACGCTTCATATTGAGGTCTTTGTGGCAAGCGTCGGGCCCTTTTAAGCCCTTGTAAGATGCTTTTCACGTGTGTATAATGCACAAGTTTATTGTCAGATTATATATAAGCACTTACCGATGCTGAATAATGTTAATTAAAGTCTATAAGTTTCATGTAATTGTTTACAGTGGCATTAAAAACATATGTAGTGCTGATAATTTTTAAACCTAAGCTTTTTAGTTGCTTTTTAACACTAATACATACTTAATTAAGCATTTATTAGAAGTTAACTAACATAAGCTAAGATTTTAAGTTAGTCTGAATTTTTTTATTGATGTACGTTTTTAGAAGCTCTCACTACGTAAGCTTTACCTCAATAACTGTATGATGTTGTCTTTCTCCTGTTTGTCTTATATGGTGACCATACATTTGTTTATGATGCTGTAATTGAGGCTTGTATAGTCCTATGAATGATAATCAGCGTCTTACAATGACTTATAAAGGCCGTAGTACTTTTATAGCACTTCATAGGAGCTTTTTATATAAAAAATCACCATGTCTAAAGTGTATAAAGCTCAATGCAGCTGTTTACAGGCTTAAAGCTGATCCTGCTTTGCGAGAGACTGTGTAAACATACGCAGGAATGTCAAAGAATCAATCTTTGACATTTGACGTGCCATGTTTTACGACATCTGCAGAGCCAGTGGTTTGGTTTTGGCTCCGTAACTTCACTGAATATAGAAAATATTGGAGGCTTTTTCCTGATATTGAATCACACAGTCCTCACCTTAATTGCCTCAAAGTCTTAAAATGACTTACTCCCCTGCTGCTGCTCTTTATCTCCATCTCCTCCTCCGTGATTGTAGAGTAGATCTAATAAGAAAAATGAGGCTTTTACCTGCTTTATTGACTTATCAGCACACCGCGTGAAAAATGAGCCTGGGATATTTCATCCATTTACTGTATTAGCCCCTTAATGTCATGTGTCACCCTCAGCAGCGTGATGCATGTTGAGAGAGCAGCACCAAGTGGCCGCAGGCGGAACTGCAGCGGTGGAGTTCATCTGAAAGCTCACGCTCTTGAAGCTTGATGTCAAATTTATGATAGGATGTCTGTTTTTATGAGGATTGGTGATACAATGGTACAAAATATAAATATTATTTTGTCATAGCAATATTTATATGTTCTAATTATAACTATAGTATCTCCATAATGCTTAATATCAGGCCGTATGATAGTAACTGATCCTGATACCAGAGATGAAGAGATCTAATTAACTTTAAAGTAATGACTCTCCTTGAAGATAATCAGCCTGAACAATGCAAGATGATCGTGAATGATTATATGCATTAAAGGGGCATTGTGTAGTTCAGAAGAGGAAATTCAAACTCAGAATTTTCATATTTTAAATACTCAGAAGTATTTATTTTTCCTATAAGCTGTTCTCAGAGGAAAAAAAGGTCCCCAGAACACTGTTTGAGGCTAAAAGGGTGGCAGGGTCCGCCACGTATAAACAGTTGCGTTGTCATTTAAGGTCAGTTTGTTTTATTTAGTTTATTCAGTCATGACAATAAAGAGAGTTGTTTATTTAGTTTGTTAAGGCATAAATAAAACTCAGTATGTGAAGATATTTCTCCCCAAAACTGCATGGTGCACCTTTAAATGTTACTTAATGTTTCTGACTACTATTGAATACTAAAGGCTTTTCCTTATTGATAAGCCGCAGTCCAAGTGGATTATTACATCTGCTTAAATATCTGTATAAATATTTTTTTCTAGTCTGTAATTTTACAGACTAGAAAAAAACAGTACTTATGTATGCAATACACCATGTAAGATCATAATAAATAATTGAGTACAATTTTAATTGATATCTAAACCTTTCATATGGATTTATGTAGTCAACAAGTCAATGTGATCACAAACAGATCAATAAAACCCTGACATATGGCCAAAAACATAAAACTAACTGGTAATGCATTTAAACATCAACAGCAAAAAGGTAAGTAATACTGAGAGTGGAGTTTGAGAGGAATACTTTGTACCTTTACTTATTTACTTATTTGAATATCAGTAGTTTTACTTGCAATTGAGTAAAATATAAATACATACAGTCTTGTTAAAATCACAGTTGTCTTTCCCGGTACATCGCAACACATCTTTGTCTCCCCTCCTAAGCTCTTCAGATCTGTCACAAAACAGGGTTTTTAATTCCAATCATCCAATTAGCAGAAACCATTAAAGCTGGAAGACATTTTACAGAAAGGCATAACCCTTAAATTATCATATCATGAGCTGTAAAACATAAAAGCCCTATAATTGATGACTACTATAACTAATAACTGCCCGAACATGCACACAGCTGGTAAATTGTTTTTCACATATTATAATTGGGATCTTTATGAATCAATTTATTTGTAAATCAGGTTGAACATCTGTATTTAAACTCGTCTTATCTGTCTGACCAGCTGAACTTTGGTCACTAGGTGGCAGCATTTCCAAATTTGACTCCCTGCTGGAGCCTCACTCGTGTTGTCATGATGCTGTCGTTTGTTATTGATTTGTGCAGATTATGTGTCCAAACTGAGCAGGACAACATGTGACGGCAGTAATGCTGTTCCCTCAGTCTCTTTCTCGTGCACTCTTGAACTCATTACAGTATTTTGTTTGTGAAGATATGAGCTGCTGACTAAAAAACTACAACGTGGCATCTCTAATTGGATTTCTCTTGTTTTCGTCTTTCTGTGTGTTCGTGTTTGCGGTTTTCTTAATTGGAGCCGAGGCTTGTCACAACTGGAATGTGTCTTTCCTGGCAGAAATACTTTGTGATCACCTCCAGCTGAACACGCAGTTGTTTTAACTCAAGCTTATCAGCTGCATATGTTTTCCCCCTACAGCTGTCAGGCATCTTTTCATGCTTCAAGTCCCTCTCTGCTGGCAGACTGGGACCGATGAGATATCACAACGTGTCCGCGCTACGCCGACTGAAATAACTCAATACCTTTTTTTTCCATGTGGTTTGTAGAATGAGCGATTCAACCTGCCATAATAAAAACCTGCGAGAGATTCGATGGATTCTCTCCCCGTCTGTCAGTCAGATGTCTTGCGGTAGAACTTGGCCTCGTCTTCACCGCATATTTTGAGAAAATGATTCAGAATCTCGATCTCGTGGGCAACAAACACCACTGACACATTCCTCTGGCAAAACTCACAGCATGTTACTTTCTTTGAAGGGCCTTTGACACAACATGCAAACATCTTTTAAAATTTAGACACATCTGAATTTTAGATCCAAGAAGGAATGAAACACAGAGCCGTCCACTTGTAAACAGGGTGTTGATGCCAAACGCGAACAGGCTCATTGAGTCAGAGCTTTCGTTTTGAGTACAGATGGGAACTACCCTACATGACACATCAATTGTGGTTCACTGTCGTGTAAATTACGTGTTTGGGATCTCTTAATGTGCCAACGTTTGCAGCAGACACTAACCATTTAACTCATAACCACAATATCACAAGACTCCCTTTACAAATCGGGTGATTTTAAGAGTTGTTGCACGAGGAGAAACTTTGCAAACTTTCTACGGTAAATTCTAAATTATTGGTGCCTCCTTGTAAATTCGGCATTAAAAACTAAACATTTTTTTGTTTAAAAAAGCGTCTGCCATGGAATCGCTGCTTCTGCAACTGAAGTCTGTCTTACAGTACCTCCCAGCAGCTGTTTGAACAAACACACCATGTCAGCTGATTTCACAATTTATACCAAATTTGTTAAAGAATATGACATGTTGACAGTAAACATGTCAAAATTAACAAATACAGTAAATAATATAGGCTAGATTTTATTGTCTGTGAAAAGAATCACCAGACTCCCTTAAGAAAACGCTTAATTTTGAGACTTGTTGAACTAGGAGAAAATAAATAAAATTTATGAAACTGTCTAAAAACACATTCTTAAATCTTTGGGGCTACTTGTTAATTCGGCAAATGTTATACATGAGGATATTTCTGTCTTTGTCTATAAAACGTATCCATCCGTCACCAGCATGTGCCTGTCCGCTAGTGTCATGCCAGTGTCTTGAGTGGGTGATTGAGCATTTTTCTTGCATTGCTAATACCAGTCTAAGTGACACCACCCTGCATGCTCTGGAAACTAAGACGTTGTTCACATGTGGTTTCACCATCCGCCCTGAGTGATCAGATAACTTACTTCCCCGCTCCTTACGCAACATCACTGGAACAAACAGATACGTATTTTACAAACAGTATATCGATGTCTGCCGAATTAACAAGTTAGCCCAAATAGTTGCACATTAAGTTGTAGGAAGCGTTTCACAAAGTTCATGAAGTTTCTCATAACTCAACAAGTTTAAAAATTGAGAGTTTTTTAAAGGGAGTCTGGGGACTTTCTCCACAGACGAAAAAGTAGTATAATTTATAACAGTTTACTGTATTTACAAATGTTTAGGATCAATATGTTTTTATTCTTTAATAAATTTGGTGTAATGGGTGACATCAGTTACAAGACAGCACCATTGGTTTAGTATTCACCATTTCTGTTTTCACTAACTTTCTCCTCACGCAACAACTCATGTTGTTCAAATCATGCGACTTGTTAAGGGAGTCTGGTAGCATTGCTGATAGTTAAATGGCTACAGTGCAACTACAGCTGTGCCTGCACCCAGAGGCTGTTCACATTTGGTATCAACATGCTTCCTAAGTCTTAAAAATGACTATCGTGACTATCTCAAGGTTTTGACTGAACAACATGTGAGGTTTTAGCATTATAGCAGCTCATTACGGAAACCACAACTCTGGAAACAGGTCAGGGTCCTTTTCTGCAGCCCTGTTATTCTAATGTGGCTAATGTGGTGTGTATAATAGTAGCTGAGCCTGGGAGAAAGGCAGTGCCAGCAGGGGGAAACTGGATGAATGGCTGGACGGATGGATGGATGGCTGGGCAGAGGTGAGATGTGTCAGTCAGGGAGTGGGACACATCACTGTGTCGGAGAGACAATTACACAGCCGGAGTGAGCCTGCTGCTCAAAAACACCCTCCCATTCTCTCTGGCTTCCAGGAATCAGCACAGTATTTCACAAAAACATCACAACAGCTGGGACACAGTGCTGTGTGAGTTGTCCTGATACATTCGGAGTCTGGATTCAGATAATTAGGGTTTTGTCATTTTATGTCGTTCAGATCGTACAAGTGAAGCCAACGCAGCTGGGATAGCTTCAGCTTTCCCACCAACTTTGGCATAACAAAGTTTTTCGATAAGGTGATGGGAGAGAGTTGGCAGGCCACAGGATATAGGATAGAGGATGATGTTCCCAAAGTCTTATCACACATTGTTATGAAGAGGCGCAGGACTCACATGGGAGTCGTGGTATGCTGTTTTTCATCACACTCCAGGTCCATAATTTGATTTGGCGCGGTGCAGTCCCGCCACAGGTGGAGAGGTCTCGGAGGGAAACCTCGGTCGGGCCCATGAAAGTCTGAGTGATTGATAACGCTGCTGCGTGGACGAGATTCTTGGTGATATTAGGTATGCTGGTGTTTTATCTCGCAGACTGCTCTTAAGATCTTTCTCGTTTGGAGGACGGAGTTTTATCATCCAGTCAGACTTGAAAAGGGCCCATGGACGAGATGGAGGGAGTGAGGATTGCTTTAAAGCTGCACCGATCAATGCTTATGATTCATTAAAGCAGCTGTAAGTGTCAATTCTTCTATATTACAGTCGGAATGGTTATGAAGAAAAACGGTTGAGGAAAAGAGGCAAAAAGGGAGATGAGGGAGTGGATCACTACCTGCAAAACGGACAGGAAGTTTTTTTAAAACGACAACAACACTTAAAATGTTTGAGTATCATAAACTAGATCGCAGCACCAATGTGGAAGAACCCCTTTTCCTTCTTTCAGTAAACAGCATTGTACTCACTTGGCGGAGGGCCAGGACGAGCAGTAAATTCACATCACTGGAGATGCTGCCCGTGACAAATGGCATATTCCATCTCGTGTTCTCTCCACACAGCTCTTTGCCCTGTCATTTCTTGAAGACGTACAGGATTAACGGAGGCAATTCAAACAGAAAAAAACTACAGAGGATCTTTATTGGATTTTAATGTTCTTCAGATGTCTCACAACTCAACATTGTCTTGAGCCGACCTTATAATGAGGGCCTGCAACTTTTGTTAAATCCACGGCTTACTGATAAAATGTTATGGCAGAGGGGGGAGACCGCAAATAACTGCGGTTCAAAGCTTTCTGACCTCAACCAGCCTGTAATTGAATGTCTGAATATCCTCAACGCTGCATCGCATAACCATTAAGCCACTTCTGTCCTTGTGTAATGAATCCTCGCCTGTTGGCTCTGTGTGGCCGCATTAGCAGAGATTCTTTTGATATAAACTCTCGTATAAAGTTTCATAGCACTCTCATATGCAGGATTGGAGGGGCCACCGCCAGAATTCCTCCTAATATAGCGCTGCAAATTTGCAAACTTATCCTGGTGGAGATTTCGGATCTAACTGTGGGCCAAAGATAGACCCTGGCGGGACTCCGTGGAACCAGATCCTGCTTGTATCAGTGATGAATAAACAGCAAAGGCAAGAGAATTGTCCTCCCGAGTAGAAATTAATTGTCTAGACCGGGGTGCCAATCCTTCTTCCTGAAACTTAACAGTACGATCCGGACCTCAAGCAAAAAAAAAAAAAGGGATACGATTTAGATCTTAAATATGTAAAAAGATGCAATATGTAAGAATTTGCCAATAAATAGGGGGGCAGTATTTGACCAGGATTAAAAATGCTGCCAACAGTGGCTACCATTAGCTAGTTAGCCGAGGTAGCGATGTAGCTAGCAGTCCTGACTGTGAGCTCGGAGCACCAGGGAAGTGTAGACACTTACACCGCTAGCAGGTGTTGGATCAGGACGTGCAAGGGCTAGCTTGTTAGCATGCTTACTTCAGTGGATAGCTCTTCAACATGATCATATTATGTTGATCATTTTAGTGAATTTGTTGATGTTTCCAACGGAAATTCTCACGTTACACATTTAAATATGTCTCTTCTTTCTCTAAAAACATCGGGGGTGCTGATTTGAATCTTGAAACATTAGATTTCCTCTTCAGGATATGAATGTTTGTTGATTCTCAGCCTCGCTTCCGTTGAACTCTGATCAATGGTAAAGCGATACGGCAACGGCAGGTGGCTGAGATTCAAACACTCGACTGTAAATGAGTTCAACCTGATGCGTCTCGCCTCTTCTGGTGCTTTTCTTTGTTTAGAGAACAATTAATCATTAAGGGACTGAAGCTGAGCCCTCCGCAGGCTCTGCTGTAACTGTAGACCATCTCAGTCTGGTTTGTGTGGATGTTGTGCATTGCGTAAACACAGCCAGGAAGCTAACATTCAGAAAAGGGAATAGGAGTGTTTGTTTCTCAAAGAGCAAACAGCGAATTGCAGCTCGCTGCTGCTGCTGCCTTGGGCAAATCACCAGAGACTGCCTGCCCGCCCCATTATGTGTTTGGTGTCAAAGTGGCTGTGAAGAAGTGCACGGGGCCCCTGGGAGTCGTATACCAACCGTTAACTCACACTTTACTTACGCTTTCATTTCTCCATCTGATTTGTATATCATCTGTTGAGGTCTGACGAACTCAGCTGGCCATCCGCCCTCATCCTGACCTCACAGTCCTCAGATATGTCTTTGCTTCCAGCGCTTAGTAAATACTTTTTCATCCACAGAAAGGAAACATGTTTACGAGAAACAAATGATCGAAAACAAAGACAACAAAGATTCATTGGCCTCCGGTTGCGTTTTTATAGCAGTCCAATTCACTGTAAAGAAACAGATGTGCGGTCACAAAGCGGCTCGGCAGATGCTTCTACTTTGGGAGCAGATAGACACTCGTTGCGACATGTGGGACTTAAAGTTCATTTTTCTGGAATTCCGACTCATTAAACCACTTTTTCCAAACTCGGATCCACTGAACTTTTCACTCCAGTGTCACAGGTGGGATCTTTTCATCCAGAAGAATCCATAATTGATGTGTAATGAGCAGAAATATGCACAGCCTCTGGGCATTCCTTTTCAAAAACACCAGCGTATGTGACCGCATTCCTCCCCGCGTCGTCGTCCGCCTTTCCCCCGACATACCCAGCCATCTTTACCCAGGAAATCCTTGTCTGGCTGCGGTGCCAGGGCTGCTCAAAGTCACAGAGCAGGTTTTCAAACATTCTGCTGAGTCCAGAACACACTTCTCCTCCTGTGCCGTGAATACTTTGCATATAATCAAACAAAAAACAACAAAACCAGAGCTGCTTATGTTAGCATAAATTTGATGGCCTGTTTTCAGCCCTGACCTCATAAAAATAATGAAATTCATTTACATTCTTTTGCAGTGAGGTCTAATACTTTCCTCTTGGCATACAGTGCCAGATATGCAATGTCGGGTGTATACAAAATATGCAATCAATCAATAGGGATGTCAATAAAGCTAATACTGAATGTAGATTGATTATGCAGGTCTTATGCTAAATAGTTTTATGATTCATGGAGACAACTGTTTTAGCCTGTCAGTATTACAGAATTTAAAAGCACAAGTATATAAATAATACAAATAGATATGTACTTATTCATCAGTATGTTTAATGTAAAGTTTAAACTTAACGCCAAGAGAAACCAGCGATTGAAAGACTACAACTTTTTGGATGTCGGTGAAGCAAAAGCCAGAAACAACCTCTTCATTGTAACTTGTCTACTTCAATGACCTCTTCAGCTATAGGAATAAAGAAAAGTATTTCTTTATGAATGTGACTATGAGTCAGTCATTTTAAAAGAATTTGTCAGGTCCCAATTTTTGTTTATCCGACAGTTGGTTCCAGCTTCTAACAAGGTTTTCCTGCCAATCCTATACGTCACTGGTATGGTATGGACCCAACATACTGGCTGTATGTGAATTTGGAGGTCCCCAAAAAATGCTAGTTTATGTAGCATTTTATGAACAACCTCACCTGTGATCGATGCAGAAATGTTTCCACCAGTCAGCTTTGTCGAAAAGATAATCATCTTTGCTCTGCTCTCGCTGCCACTACGGTTACTGTTGGCCTCAAACACGCACTCGAGGTGAGCCACAGTTTCCCGTCCCGCTGCTAATAATATGCATATCGTGAGTCCATATTGGCTCCGTTAGCGTTTGGCAGATGTCAGTGAGCTGCGAGGCTGCCGTCAGTTTTATAGCTCTGCCACAAATATGCGCGCGATTCATTACATAAGAGTAACTGTCAGTGAAACGATGGCTGTTGTTGAACAGGAGATCTGTATCAGTCTGAGAGACATCACTTTAGGTCTGATCCTGAATACGGTGCCGCGACAAAGTGGCCGCTTTCCCGCAGAACTGATGGTCCCGCTTGTGGCAGATGTACGTCCAAACCAATCTGGAGTTGAGTCAAAGACGTCCGCCCCGCAGTCCCCTGAGAGAAGCCCACAGGTTAATTCTGACCTAATCAATGAGAGCCGTGCGCGGAATTACCTGCGAGTATTCCTCATCTCCCACTCAGCTAATTAGCACTATTCATCTGCTGGGTGGGTGGAGACGATCCCATGGCACTCACAGGGTCAAACTAATTAAACATTTTGGCTCTTTATGGCCCCTCGCTGCTCCTCCTCCTCCTCCTCCACCTCCTCATTTACTCACAGCTCTGTGGGGGTTGGGAACGGCATTCTTCATTTTGGTCTGGGTTTGATTATTGATCCGGACCTGAAGTCTGTCGCTGGTCACCCTGCAGAAGTAATCAGGAAAATGGGGAGTGGCAGGTCGCAGGGACCTCGTCGTAATTGAATTGTTGTGTGGCGGACAAAACCACAAACAACTCAAAGTGATATAGAGGAGGGGGAGGGGCAGGTTGGAACGAGGAGTCACAAGGATTTCCATACTTGAACGATTAGTCTTCGATCGCCGCTGGAATCGAAAAGCCTGACTGAGCCTACGGGTGTTTTCTTCCAGACTTCTGAATAACGCCAAGCCCCAAACACCTAACTCGTGCCTCTTGTCCACATGTGTTTACAATCCCCGTGATCGCTTCGCCCTAACGAGCCTCTTCCTCGCAACAAAGCGGGTCTAACCTTGGAAGCAGCAGCCGAATGAAGTCATCGCTGTATCCTCCTGCTATAATATAATCTTCCCTCCATGCAATTACACTTTCAAGATGGTATTACCCTCAGCTCACTGTGAGTGAGTCAAAGCAGAACTGATAAGAAAAGTGGAAAATTTGATTTCCAACGGTACACTCGGCCTCTAGAAAATGCTGCACTACCTCCACGCTGCAGAGAAAGTAAGAAATGATATTGCAGATCTTATTGCTGGATCTGTAATTATCAGAGATTGTAGTGACTTCTTTAAAGCACCAGAAAAATACCTTTTAGGAAGACTGTGACTAAACTTTACCTAAAGTGACAGAGAGGAAAACAGACTTGGCAGAGTTTCAGCTCTGCGCCGAGGACGGTTATTTGAAAGCACTGCCCCGACACCAGCGAGTGAAGCAGTAACATAATTAAAAAGCAGCGCAGTTATTCAGACGACAGTCTTACTTCTAATCCCGGGCATATTGATTCAACCGCCTGAGGCTCAATCAGTGTGTCACTCAGGGCTTGATTGGTTCGGTCTTTAGGGGCCCGCAGATTGAAAGTGTAAGCACAAAATAAATAACGGGTACTAAAGCTAAAATTACATTTTAATAAAAGGTTGTCAGCCGCCTGCACGACATCTTCGAGTTGATATAAAAAGAGGAAATAGAGAGAAAATGATGTTGGCGCGTTAGACAGTGGACTTTTTTGGTGGGTTTTAAACCACATTTCAACCCAGAAACATCACTCCAACAAAAAATAGTCACAGTCAGCCATGTTAGCATCTTTATGAAGTATGACATCCAACCGAAGAGCCTCCATAAACAGAAAACAGACTGCTCTATTCTCAAGTAATCTGCATTGCAGCTCAACTGTTATGTTTCAGCACTTCCAGCTAATGCAGCGTCTGCACAGTGTATATGTAAGTTCACCATTAAACAAACATCATCCATCACAGTGAGTAACAACACGAGCCAATCGAGGCTCTTTACGTTGAATTAAAGCTCATCGAATTCGAGTGCGGCGATGACAAAATGCTTTCAGACGTTGATTTATCTCGCGATTTGTCATGCTCGTCAGCCGACCCCTGACCCGCGGAAGCATATAAAAACAGCAGGAAGTTTACACAAGCCCCAGTTTTCTAAGCGATGGGTGACACGGGGGCCAATACACGATCGCTGCTGCTGCACATACAGGCACTCTAATCTGATAAATGGGCCTTTGTTTCGCAGGAATATATACATCATGGGGCCGCGTGACGTGTATGCTGAGTCTGTACGTTTGTTGAGAGAACAGCCATGGAGGTCTTAAGATTCAGCCATGAGAAAAACTATATGGACGCCAGAAAGAGTCAAACTGGAAACACACAAATTAAGCTGCTGGAAGAGTTTTCAATGTTTTTTTATTCTCTGGTTTTGTGAACAGAGTTTGGTGGCGTACAGCAGAGGTGGAAAAACCAAGCCACATGTTTTGGGAAGGCAGATTTTGGAGTGGAACCTCTTTGGAGCGTTAAAAAACAGCTGCATGAAATCAGCTTTTTATCCAGTGATGACACAGATAACACGTTAAATTCAACATCTGCTGAATAAAAGCACATGCATCTCGAAAGCTGTAGTAGAACATATCAGTAGTCGCTGGATCGGTTCTTCCATTTTTCTGTTAAAAGAGGGCAAATGTTGAGATTTCCACTTCAAGAGAGGAAGCTCAAAAGTGCAGCAGTGCCTCTTTTCTTTTCTTTTTTTTTTTTTTTTTTTTGGAGTGAATTCACAAAGTGGCGGGTCTGTGTAGTGTTCAATAAATAATGAAAAGAAGCCGCAGCGCACCAGGAGTTACAAGGCAGGGCCGTGGTGAAACTATGACCTACAAGATGACACATAATGCGAACCTCTTCTTGTACAACGCGCTCCCTTCCACAGGTGAGTGACTTTGCTGGGCGTCTGGGGGGTTGTGAATGGCGGGTGAAGGTGAACGGAAGAAAGCGCGCGGCTCCTCCGGGACCGAATAATTTCGAGGTGGGTCTCTGGGAACTGAGGGTTCACGGTTCACGGTTGCCGGGATTGCAGCTCCGTGGAGGGAAAAAAAAAAAGTCTGAGGCGTGTCAAAGGGGTTCCCAGTCGCCCTCCACATGGGAACTGACATCATGCGTCTGTGTCTAATGCCAGGGTCGGGTAAGGGATACGACTTGACCCCTGGCCTTTGGTGAAATTCAGCCATTCGTCATACGTCGCTGGATCAGGGGGCTGCAGCTCCCGGCACATCTGTTCATGATGCAGGTAGCGTGTGGGGGGGCTGCGGCTTCCGTGAATCCCAACAATCTGCCGATGTCTATAAATTGATGGCAGTTGAGCCATGTGCTTCCAGGGGGACCCCGGCTCTCAGCTTAATGAGGTCGTATATCCTTTGAGATTTAGCTGCTCTGGAGGCAGACGGACACCGAAAGAATCCTAAAGACTCTTATTGAGATGCATCGAGAGATAGCTCAAGACGCCGATACATCAAGGGCTTTATTTTCGCCCGTTGAGGTTTAAAGTATCCATCCGTCTTCGCACTTCAAACATTGCCAGGACTGTTGCAAAGTGTCCCATTTAGCTGTCCGCGGGTGTTTGAAATGATTGTTAAAAAGGGGCCTTCAGGGAACTTCAGGTGTTTACATTGCTTAAGACGGATGACGCTAGCTGCCTTTAGCTTAAAACACTCTGTGTACACTGTGGTATTTTTTGTTTGGCTAACTGTAATACCAGACTTCCATAATACTCTCACAGCACCGAACACAAAAAGCGTTCCTCATGCTCTTTTGAGTAGAACGAGGAGAAGGAGTTATGTCAAAAAAAACCTTTATTTAGTCGGACATATTGGTAAAACAGTGACTGGTTGTGACCTCACAGCTTCCCGCAGTGATGGAGACCTCTTGCAGTCAGAAGATGTTGCTGTTTTATCCAATATAACTAAAAAAAGGTTTCTTTTTGTAATGGTCTGGGTAACACGTAAACATCTAAAATATTGTTTGAGGTCACGTCAAGTTTTTTCGTTTTTTCCTTTTGAGCTCCGTTTCCACACAGCTCTGTGTGCAAATGTGAGTCATTCCTGTGGGATCCTCTGATCTCCAATGTGTTTGCAACACTCCTCCCTTTTCATAGTGCGGAATATGTTTCAAGTACGTTGAACAATTTTAAACTTTGTGGCGGATATTAGACAGACATTACTGTGCCACAGGAAGTTAGCATCAACCAATTAGCGAACTGACTGACAAAAGCAATACAGCTCGATTTAAACATGTTTTCTAAGTGAAAAGTTCAATGGCCCATTTATCTAGCCAACATATGCAGCAAAGGGTTAGATATAGAGATAGAGAGCTTGTATAAGTATCTCACAAATTAACTAAATATTTTTGCAAAACTCGACGTCTTGCAGGCTAACTTGTTTATTGCCATGCATCATTGGTCCTTTTTCTGTCTAGAAAATGCTTGTTGCGGATATAGTAACAGAAAATAAGCTTCTCCTTTTATACCTGGGTGAAGAAATGCGTGTCCTTGCAATAAACATTAGGGGTGTGCAGTCGTAATTATGGACAGGAAACAAAACTGTGTGAAAACGAGGGGTTAGAGCTGGAAAAGAGGTTAGTTGAGTTTTTCCCAGTTCTCCTGAATACACGCAGGAAGTTTCAAAATGTTCTGTGGCTCTAGAAGGTGAAGCGTTAAGTCTGATAAAGTGCTTCAACTTATGTGACTTGAGTCAAAGTCTGCAAGTTTGAAAAAGGAAAGACCTCTGCAGCCTGCTCCTCCACACTGCTTTAGAATAGCAGCTATCATAATACAACCGAATTTGACTCTTGTGTTGAGTTTTGGATAAAAGACAATGAAAAAAATGATACTTCTGGTTCTGCTGTGTCAATTTAGCCATCATGAGTCCAAGAATGTTATAGGAATGCAAAATCAGTGGAGCTCTCTTTAAAAGTTCCACTTTTCCAGACACTTGGCCTCCTCGTTCTTTAAACTCTCGGGGACCTTCTGATCAAAACCATCCACATCATTACCGGTCGCTGTGTTTTGACTCGCGGAGAGAGTTGCAGGCGACAGCAGAAAAATCTGCATCTTCTCCTCTTCCCCAACCGCGGTCAGAGAGGTCAACCTGTGATTGACACCGGGACGATGACAGACAGGTGACCCCTGACCTCAAACGAAGGCTCGATCGGACAATCATGACCGCTCAGAACCGACGCCGACATGATCCCCTCAAAGCCAGGAACGCCTCTGGAATAAATTTAGCCATAAACCGCATTGAACAATGGCAACTATTGAGCGACCTTGTTGCTTTGAGGGGATTGAGAAAAAAATCCCTGTGGAGACCCCCCCCGCCCCCTCCACTTGATTGGAATTCCTGTGGAGGGGCTGCATGAAGATCAGTGACAGTGAAATTACAGGAATTCAGATGAAGAAGATAAATATCAGTCCAGCCCAGAGCGGACTTTTATCTCACTCTCCATCCTGGACTATTCGCTGAAGTCATGTAAATTATGATAAATGGCGCTCTGGCGGAATGTGCGTGTTGCGACAGGCTTTTTTTTTTCCCCTTCTCCTGTGGTGGTTTGTCTCAGATGTGATGTGTAATATCTCATCAGCATCAATCACGGAGGGTGTTTACTGTCAGTGTAATCACTGTAGATCTTATCAGAGGTTGTATTCACCGGACAAATCAGCCACATGCCTGACCTGAGAGTTTAACCCGAGGTTGAACAAACACACGAGAGGGGAAATCAACTGAGAAGAAAACAACTTTTCCTATCAGTTGATCAAAGCCATTTTTGGGAGGTTCGGCGCATGTCGGTTTATGATAGGATTTACGACGATATTAAGTTTCATGCTTACTTGTTTATTGACGTTTTCTTGAATAGACGTTTTGGCTTGTCAGAGCAGGAAAATCACAGGTGTGACCACCAACGTTAACGATGGTTTATTCAACCTGAGACATGCACGCCAGCATTTAATCAGAATGTAGCTTTCTTGACATGTGTAAAGTGGTTCTGCCTGCTGGAAATATAACAGTAGAAGGTTTACTTTTCCAGCTGTAATGAGAATATATATCGCCAATCGTCCAGATCATCCAGAAGTCTGTCTTGGTCTGAACCACTTTTGCCGTTTTTAGTTTTAGTCTTGTAACTTAAGTTGGCTGCCTTCAATTTTCTCCAGAGGTTGTTGATTTGGTCCAGTGGATTCCGGCTTCGCTCATCTCATCAAACACTTCTTTGAACAAGTTGTTGTATCAAGCATTTCAACAATCGAGGTGTACAACGATCTTTAACTCCTTAAAGAAACTCCCAACAGATAAGTTGTATCGGCCACATCACAGTTTTGGTTTTGCTACAGTGTGTTCAAATCAGGTCGTATCCCATCAGTCTCTTTAATTGGGCGTTTATTCTGGTTATCAATGGAATATTATGATTATTAAATAAACACTGCCAGTAAGTGAGCATGCACAATGCACCAAAGCCCTAAAACCAGCTTACCCAAATAGAATGAAGCCATTATTAATCTAAGAAATCCCACCTGTGCTTTTCCTGCTTTGACAAGTCAAAACGTCTGCCAGGAAAAATGGTTTATTGTGCTTGTTATCGAGACAGAAGGAGTCCCAAAACAATCTGCAGTTGAACGGTGCTCGTCTGAGTGTGTTGCTATTGTGAAAACAAACACACACAAAAAAAACATGGACGCAGTGACAGTTCGGTGAAATGAGGGATGAAATTCAATAAAATGCACCAGAAGGCACAGTAATGAGCTGGGAGCTGGCATGGCAAGTCGATGAGCTGTAGCTGACAGGCCGAAATGGATTTCCCTCCATGATGATGATGCTGAATGAGAATGTAGCTCTCAGTGGGTGTAGCATAATGTACCTTCTCTTACTACCCCCATCTTCAAGTGTTTCTTTGTCTCTCCGGCATGCTCGTCATTAAAATAACTTATTTAGCGTCTGGTGAGTGGATATCTGTTGGCGCTGTGAATAGCTTTCTTTGGCTGTAACGGGGACAGGGGACGGATACAGAGAATTAAATGAGTTCATAGGTTTGGAGATAACCCCAACCCTGCACTTACACGCACGCATAAGAGATTTCCACCAGAAACACATGCAAAATCAATCTTTTCTTATGGGCCTTGGTCACAAACATGAACACACCCTGCCTCTTAAATACCTGAATCATTCTGTAGTCGGTTGAGAGGCTTTTTAAGAGATGTTTGGAGTAAACAGAAGAATGAGCGTGCTTACAAAGCTTACGTCTTTGGTGAAAGGGCAGCAGGGAGTCTTTATAATTACACCAAAGAGAGGTGCACCTTCATCTTTCATTACAATGCCGGCCAGCTCACCTGTGTTAGATTTTGAGTACAGACATCATTCACAGAAATCCTAATAAGAAGTCTGCCGCATTTAACAGCCATTGGTTTTCACTTGGCCAACTTCAGCGAGAACATTGAAGCAAAGCTTCTTCCTCGATTTCAACTCATCAGCTCAGCTCAGGAAATCCTGAAAGGCCTCGCAATCTAGCACTGCACCAAGGAGACAAATCAGTCGCTGCTGTTCTCCGACATCAAGGAGACGAGCTTGATTCGACTCGACAATCCGGATGAACACATCAACGTCGTGGTGGTGGATGGACCAGGTGTTCTGAATTGGGGTAAGTGACCTTAAGAGCTGAAATTATACCTGCCTGTTTCCTGCACGCTTGCTTCAAGACCTCACTTTGTTCTACAGCTTCTTCTTTTCTGTATTTTCGGTGTGGTAGCTTCTCGAATGCTACTGGATGTGCCTGTGTCGTGTCTTCTCTGATTAGGAAAGCAGAAGGTTAGCCACACGGCAGCCCGATCGCCAGATTTAAATGCTGGCAAACCACAGACGTTTTAAATGTTACATATTTAGATGCATAGACGGCGTCCAGTCAAAACCACTTATCTCTAAGAAAAACAGTCGTGTTTTCAGCTTTGCGGCGGTGCAGATTTGAGATGATTCAATGACTTTGTAAATGGTTTGTTTAGCTTAAGAAATGGGAGAATAAATTTGGCGAATCGTGGTTTTGACTGGACAGCGACGGTATGTAGCGGATCAACATTTGTAACACGATTGCCACGTGACGTTCAGACTTCATGGGCTGACTTACGTCACGTCAGAAGGAACAGGGGGGGGTTGCTGGTGATGGGCCAGCTGGCGGCCAAGCATGAGCCCACTTTTTGGAGGTGACGCCTTAACGTTCGACAGCCTGAAACCACGGGATGTTTGTCATGAGATGCCAGGACAGTCTTCGGCCATGTTTGTGGCAACAGGACAGTTTGCAGCCAAAAAAAATGGGGATTATTAACAAGATCCAGGGATGTTCATGGTGAAAGAACCAGCTGCAAGAAAACGCCTAAAAAACAGCCCCAAATTACATAAATATATATATATAGAGAGATATCTATGGGAAATGTCTCTTTAGGAGATAATGAAACTGAAATATACCTCTAAAGTCCCCAATAAAATGAAATGGGAAGAAACTGAAGGTGAAAAAAAGGGGTTTTGATATCAAGGGGATCAGTTAAGACAAACAACAAAAGAAACCTGCTGGCGCCGGGCGATTCAAAAGGCAAGCGTCAGGTTGTGGCATGGTGGTTGCTCAGCTAGACTGCAGAATGATCACAGTTTTTGCCTCAACTAGAAAGAAAAAGAGCAGCAAAGACATCTCAGCAGGGCCTGAACACACCAGAGTTTGACGATCCCTGTCAATTCTTTCAAACTAGATCAATCCCGTTATCCCTCACCATCACTCGACACTCTCCTCTTATCTGACTGCCTTTTTAAAGCTTTTAAGGACTTCAATACTGAAACACTGACACTTCTTTCCTCTCCAAAGACTTGCTGCCGATTGCCTCCTCCAGAACATATGCCAGCCAAGCGATCTCCAAGAGTCCGTCTGTCCTCCAAGACTACCTGGCAGGAACAAGCGTCTTCATCAAGTGACAATCTGTACAACACTGTCGTCGTCTCAGCTCGCCTACGTGCCCTTTCTTTTACAATCCCTGGCCCAAACTCCCAATCCACTTTGCAGAAAAATTTCCTCGAGCTCTCACTGAGGCGACATCATTGCCTTCTCGTCACTCAGCCCCTTCCAGGCTCTTGTCTCAGCCCTCACTCTCTCAGCAGCTCATCAGACACTCAACCACCTGAAAGCTGTCCAACGCTATCACCCAATTTCTCTGGCCGCCGCCGCCTCTACCTTTTCAGCATGGCAAAGTCCAGCTCGGTGGCCAACAGCGCTCTCCCACAGCTATCATCCTAACAGCCTCCCCACCCTCCAGCGAGTCCATTACTCCAGGATCTGCTTCCAGGACTCTCCTCCCAGCAGCTGTCACTCCCCTGCATCCAAAAACTCGATCCAAACTCAAGAGTCTCGGGGGCCGGTTATCTCATCGTGTCTAATCCCAGAGTGTTCAGCCTCATCCCCGCTAAGAGCCAGATATCTACATGCACAGCATTAGTGTTAGTCACTACATGGTTTCTGTGAATCCCTGCCACCCAGGACATATTATTGTATTACTGTGTATTTGAATGTCATCCAGCCTTTTTGTAAAAACATCTCCTGTGTTCCATGTTTTAATTCATGACGTCCCATGAAACCAAGGGTTCACCGAGCAGTAATACAATAATAATACCTTACAGTATCTCATGATGTCCAGACATTTCTCACATTTATTTGTATATTCTGTTTCAATTTATCTAACAAAGTGCAGGAAATACAGGATAGTTTCATCCTGGTCCAATTTGGAAGGGAATCCACACCCTTCGGTGGATTGTTGGTTTATTAAATTTTAAGGTCTGCGACTGTTTAAAGGAAACTCTTTTTCCAGACCAACTAGTGGGTCTATCATTTAAACCCAAAGAATTTAATTTTCAACTCCAGACAAGATCACAAATATATCAGAAAAATACCAAATATGTCACACTTAACTACAGTGAAATTAGTGTAAAAGGATCAAACTGGAAGCCAGAATTTTTATATTTGGGCTTCCAAAGTAAATTTAAAGCGTTGTATCACAGGTTCTGGACTCTTTTGAATGGTTATGAGCTGATGTTTTCCCCCCCAGGCTGTCACAAGCTCTGTAAGTGGCATTAAGGTACAGTATAGGAGTTTGAACACACTGATAATTACTTATTTTTGATGCCTTTAATGCACAAATAAAGCTGCAGGTGAGCTGTAACTTCCCCTATTAGCTGGAAAACACACAATGGGTCCCCAACATATAGTCTTACACAGTCCAAGTTTAAACTTAATAATAATATCACAAAGGTTACACTTGACACTTGTGTTTCTGAGGAAATATTCAGGTGTTTTGTGACCTTAAACTACCCCTGCTTGAGAGTACCAGGAGCATTAAACTCATTCCCTATTTTCACCAACTTTGTGCATATAAAAGAGTAAAAATAAAAAAGTATTTAGGTGGAAAAAACAGCCTATTCAAAGAGCAAAATGTATAAAACTACATAAAAGTCCAAGTTTAGGGCTTTAAAAATGTACATAAACTATATATTGTGGGACTTGAAATCTCATTGGCTACATGATGCATCAATCACTCAGAAGCTGTCGTGTAAGTGGCTCAGGAGAGAGAAGAGAGCGTGGGTCACTTGTCAACGCTATCACTCATTGGCGGTTGCAGGCTCTAGGGCGGGCAAAGAAGCTCCTTGCTCAGGATCTAGCTGGTGTTTTAAACTTATTACAGACAGACCATGAAAAACTATCCGCAGACATGTTCTTTTTTTCATATTTTGTCATCATATGATCCTGGAATACTGTGTTTTGGACTAAATATGTAACTGAAATGAATCTACTGGACATTTCGTGATGAGAGAAGACACCTTTTGCTGGAGTTTAACGCACTACTGTGACACTGTATTGTTTGGCAAACAAGCCACATGAAGCTGAACAGGTTAAAAGTATCAAATGGCTCGGATCAAGCACGAGAACAGAACATGTGGAAGACATATCTGTCTTTATAATACAGCGTGAAGAAAATATGAGTTTCTTGAAACTTGGAAGCTTCTGAGGGGGGAAACCTAAATCTAAATTCAAGAGGTTGGGTGTAATGTTTTGGAAGTAATCTAGCCCATCCCTTAAGACGGATCAGTGATGATTTAAAGCACCACAATGTCCGTATCAGGGAATTAGACGCATGAATCAAGTAATGATGATCACAGAACACGACCCTGCCCTCAAACAGAGCTTTTAATATCTGGAGAAGAGCCGAGAAAACCAGTAAACAACATATAAATCCTGCAGGAGGCTTGTAAAGCCGCCACTGACTAACCACAACTACTGCAACAGTGGTCGTTTTTTAATGTAGGTTCATTAAGTTTATTAGACAGACTAATAAACTTGCGGACGTGTAGGGAGTTCTCTATTAAGTGCTCGCTCCATCCTAACGTTGGAGCGTGCACGGCAGCTACACGAGAAGCAGGAAGCAGGAGAAAACATAACCAGATTCCATTAGTCCCCCTGTGGAAGTTAATGCCTCGAGTGAAGAACTTTTAATTTGATTTATTATGTCCCCCCACCCGCTGAGATGGAAGTGTGGAGGACAGGAAATGATGCACGGTGGTGGCAGGATTCAACAGTATTGTGTGTCGGGTAAAACAGGGACAGATGGGCTCCACACCGGCCGTCAGGGTCAAAAATAGCACTGCTTTTCTGCTAAACACGGCTGCATCGTGTTCTTTTTTTAACATAATGGATTAAAGACAAATTCAATCAAGAGCCCATTACCTCCTCCCAGTCTATAAAAAAACACAAATGCCCCATTTAAAGACGGAGGTATGAGAAGATGTTTTTTTTCTCTCTAATGCTGAGGACATGTGGGGACAGCTGCTGTGGACGCTGCCATGTTGGCAACAGTGCGTGATGGTGATCAAGGTGAGGCCGCGAGCCACGGAGCAGGAAACTGGAAAGAAAAAGCTTAAATGATGACAAAGCTACGCAGATTTTCCTACGTGACGACTAAAATCTCAGTTTAATGCCTGTAAATTAAACTAAATGTCTCTAGGGGGAATCAAATCGGTGGTTTTGAGTGGGAGGTTTATATATTTGACCATCCGTGGACAAGTTTTATCAATGCGATCGAAGTGAAGGCAGAGTTTGAAGGTCGATGTGGTCCAAGCGAAGGAGACGGGAGTAAAGGAGGGTAGGACTCCCAACTTTGTAGTCACTGCATCCCAGTATTAATCATTCCTGCCCACTGTGAAGCAATTCAGGACTTTTCCAACTAGGGAAAGCCTCTCAAATTCAAAACTCCTGCTTGTAAACTGAAGGTAAAATCTATCGACTCCAACTTCATGAGGGGGCAGTGTTGTCGGACGTCACACAACAATGGCAGCACCCATTGGGGACGGGGCTATGATGTATTTGTAGATAACAGCTTTTTTATTAGTCTAGTGATGGATATGTAGAAATGTTTCCAGCGTTAAATCAAACTGTATGATGGCGCCGGGTACCTCATGTGTCGTTTCCCTCCTCTCATTCGTTCATACATGCAAGGAGGCTGCGCTGCTGAGGGTTTGGCAAAGAAATATAATTTCATTACAGACACACAAGTTTTTTGTCAACTTTTTAGCGTGCTGCATCTGGAATCCTTGGAGATCAGAGGCTGCGAATTCCGGCAAAGGAACTGTGACCTAAGAAACGCAGCAGTAGACACTCGGCTGGAGACCATCTTACCAAATTGGCGTGTTTGCTCGAAACCAGGCACTGGTAATGATTCCAGATTGATCAGGTGATCAGGACTGAACCAAGTGAAGCTGAAGGAGGAGAAAGAAGTGCGTTTTCTTTTTACTCTTACGAATAAGAGTATCTCAATCCTGAATGTAAACAGGTTAGTGTACGTTTTAATTGTTTTCCGCCCCACCGTTGCTCACTGAAGGTGGTTTTCGACCGTCTGGTGTTTAAAGCTGCTGGAATTTCTGTGTGGGGAGTTGGTTTTTTTTTCCCTTTTGTTTACTGGAAAATGTTAAAACAACCCAGAGAACCAGAGCTCTGAACCACTGGTGTTGTTGTTGTTGATGCTCCAAGCCACTCGGAGAAGCCTGCTCACATCCTCGCGTACCGGGAGGTTTTTAGATCCACAGCGGAGCCGCGGCATGTGGGTCTGGTTGCGTTTCAGATTCGGTTAGTCAGCGGACGAATGAATCACTGCGGCGAGTTCACCGTCTTTGTCTTTCCACCTTTCCTCGTCCCCTCCTCGCTGCCTGTGCGCCGCCAAAGGCCTTCTCTTATGCAAATGAAGCTCTCACAGCTCACGGCTCACTTTCCAGCCGACAGTCAGTCCACATTACAGAGCAGAGAGGGCCTCAGCGGTGCCGACTCAGTCAGCACGCAGCGCTGTGCTCGTACAGTAATATATGGATTCCAGCTGATGACTTCAGACACCGAGAGAGAGGTGCAGGGAGATTTCCCCTGAGCTGTTCTGACACGGAGCGTGACTCGGGCAGAATTCCTCGCCTCTTTCTTTCCTTTTTTTTGCAAGGGTGGCCGAAACCTCTTGATTAATCTCCGAAAGTGAAGGACGCCGCCTCTTTCTGTTTAGCATGCATCAGATCTGCCATTTTTGGTCGGCAAGCAGCTAATGAACGATTCAATTTTCTTGTTGTTGTTGTTCCTCTCACTTTAACAGAAGTGTCGGACGCAAGTACGCACCGGCTGCACAGATGGAATGAACATATGCAAAGTCAGATCAGCTGCTCTGACAGGGCAGGAAAATTAGTTTTATTCCTGGAAAAAAATATGTGCAGAATCGGCTGAGGTTCACTCAGCGCATCGAGCTGGGAAATGACACGCTGATGTTTCAATAATCATTATCAAGCAATCAACAAAGCTAATTGAGATGTCCTGCTGTGTTAAACTGCCTGGAATGTGTGTGACTGATCACTCTGCGAATTTAATTGGTCACGGATTAAAATGAAAATGTAATTAGTGTCCAAGATAACCTCTCTGACAGATTGTTAGAGGGAGCGTTAATCTCCGAGGACAGACTTTTGTCTGAAGGGATGCTGATGTGCACAGTGACCGTTTGCGGATTTGCCTTCTTGCGGACACGAATTATTATTTTTATCGTTAAGTAGACAGTTTTTATGTCAAATTAAATCAGAAAACAAACGAGAATGGCACCCAGTAGAGCGCAAACCTCCACCAAGGCCCAACAGTCGCCATTTAATCCAATCAAGCTGAATCCAACATCACATAAAACATATTTAAATCTGCTTGACTTGCATTTTTTATTAGCATATGCAAGACGTTGTTCTCACTCATAGATAAATATGCCAATCTTTTTCATCAAGATTCACTCACTATTCTCTGAGAAATTGAATAAAATGGTGAAAAACAGCAAGACATAAAAAAGAAAAATGACCCTGAAGAGAAGTCACAATGAGGGTTAAACTGTAACTTTCACTGGTTTCAGCTTTTTGGTTTCAAATCACTCTAAAGTCGACCTTGTGTTCTGGGTAATCATGATGGCCATTTGTTATACAATAAGTCATTACATTGGAAAATGTCAGACAGTTTAATCAATTATAAAACAAGTATTTGCTGTTATCCCATAGCTTAAAAAAATGTAGGCACTGTGCGTATTTGCAAACCACCGTTATGTTGAAACTTTCTTTACATTGTCTGTTTTTGATTTAAAGACATAACAATGCTGTGCTTACGGTTTGGTTAGGTTTAGGCTCAAAACCAGCTCATCACAGTTAGGAAGTGTATGTTTGACTTAAAATACCTGGTTTGGTTGCCGGAAAATGTCCAGACAGTCACAAAAATTACCCGGTTTTGTGGGTTGAAACAAGAATGAATGGAGGTTTCTCACTTGGCAGCCATTTCTCCAAGGTATAACACCCCCACAATCCACTCCTGATGAAAAAGTCAGCTAATATACATGTAAAATGAGCATAACATGATACAAAACGTTCATATAATACGTATGAAATTGCCAAAAATGTGTACTGCCAGCATTTTATTCACGCGACTGAGCTTTTTCCCCACAATTCTGTCAAATGATGCAGAAGAAAATCAGTAATTTAATAGCAAACCACATAGGGAGACTGATCGGATTACTGATTTCCTGGTTGTTCGGCTTTATAGGAAAATAAAAGGACTGCTTGCGTAAAGTCAATCATGTTCCTCAGCCTTGCGTGCACAGGAAAGAGCAAAAAAAGAAAGTGAGCAGTGACCCGAAATCAGACTTTTACACCAGCACCGACAGCATATTGATACGCCTCAGCTGAGCCTGTGACTAGACAATATCTTGCCGACCGCATCCATGTGGTTGTTAAGCGGCGAGCGCGGCGGGAGGCCCTCCCCCGACCTTGACCGCCGCATTTAAACGTCAGCATGACAAATGAAGAACATCTGCAGCGCTAACAAGGGACAGGATGCTCACAGATGTGAGCACAGGAGGACAGATCGGGCGACACAGTGTCACCTGCACACTGGATGTTTGCGAAACCGCCCGTCTGTATTTCTGACGTGGAGGATTTACGATCACTCGCCGTAATCGCGTCTCCCATCGGACGTGACACCTGCGCGCCGTTCGTCGACCGGTTGCGCTCATTAAGCTAATTTACTGCCGGAGCTCCGTTGTGGGGCCTCGTGAAGGATACGCCTCGTCTCTTCATTTTGCTCTCACCCCTCCTCTTTCCATTCTTGTCCTTTTCCACCAATGATCAGCGCTCAACCGGGCCCAATGAAAGACCTGCACACCGCTCTATTGGGCCATCCTGACACTTTAATTGGAGAGGCGTAAATCAGCCTCCATTGTCAGGGAGAAGGGTAATTATTTCCTCCTGTCTCACCGGCTTTCCTCCCCCCATTTCACTTTTTCTGTCTGCCTCGGCTTACACGCTCTCCCTGTTTCCTTTCCACCTTTCTCCGTTTTTTTTAGCATTAAGCTCTAATTCCACCTCAAAGACAAAGTGCTAAAGTGTAAAAATCCTCCACATCCTTTGCCCGATACCTGCGGCGACGCTAACACAAATGCATCCATTCATGAAAATGCAAACATAGCGTGATCTCTCCCCCCTCTCTCTGGAGCTCAGTGTGGAAATGGTTAAATCAAATGCATGTTGCTGGTGGCTAACGCATGGCAGCGTGGCGTTCGCTCGTCCATCCAGCCAAGTCTTTCTTAGACTCCTGACTCCTCTGGTTTGTGTCGAAGCTACAAATATGTACTGGAATAAGCAATTTGGTGTTTGTGCAGGTTTGGCACGCTTCAAGCTCGCTGCATAGCGTTTTAGCTCCCCGTGCTGAGCAAGCGTTCTCCAATAAGCCAGTTTTAAAGGGATCGTGTGTTAAATGTCCCCGAACATCTTCCATTTATGAGCCCGGTTAGCGGGCTCCTGGTGTGACTGTCTCACCAAAAGCATTTCCTTGTATTTTTTTTTTAATGGCTGACCACATCGGATGAAGAATGTCCCATGTTATTACTCTGCTTCGCGGTCACTTTTGCAAGCAAGATCACTCAAAGGAGGGGAATTTGAATGTATTAGATGATTCGGACAGTTTAAGAAGGAATGCAAAATAAAAATAGCAACTCAGCTGGATTCAGCCACGCTTGGCCACGTAGCTCCGGGGATGTTCTGTTAACTGTTCGAGGCTGAAACATCCGAACAAATACTGGACGGATTACCGTGAAAACTCATATTCATGGTCCCCTGAAGTTGAGGTTTACTGACTTTGGTGAACCTCCAGCATGAGAGGTCCATGGAGGTCGAACAAACTTCACAGAGTGCAACTTTTGCACACCTGAAGGTCGACAGGTGCGTAGGAGAGGAGCGGAGGCCGACAAAATCAGGGAAAAGACTCCCGCACACTTGCAATAAAGTTGACTGACAAAGACGTTTTTCTGTAGTTAGACCTTCATCGGGTTATCTCGATAACCCGATGAAGGTCTAAGTAGATATTTGTAAAACTTCCAATGAGCTGAGAAAAGTGATTTTAGTAAACACGGAAACCAGAAAACCTTTTTGCTGTACGTGCTAGGCGAGCAAGTCTCATTGCTTTGAATGGGCGCTATCTTTGCTCTTGGTATCTAGTTATTACACAAATCAATGGCCGATGCTCTTGTGGGCCTGGTTGAGCTGGTAGCAGCTAATTTAGCCGCTAGCCTCAAGCAGAGACAAGGGGTTGGCTACGGTTGTCTGGTTAACTCACTTCTTTCTAACTCCACACCAACAGATTGTTACGCTTTCATCCTCCTGTCACATCACGCACAGCCTCGCAGCTGCTTGCACCTCCGTAATCGGTTTCGGTATGAAACTCTACACCTGAGTCATAATTTCTTCTCATAGTTAGACACGGCGTGGCCGTTTGAGAGGTTCCAGCACACCCTTACAAGCTGATTCATTATTGCGGAAAAACTGATGACACTTAATGTGACGGATCAAGTGGAAAATGAATGGAAAATGTCTGTTTTCATTCAAATCACGGAGGGGAACTTTGGGTTATTTTTGATCGTCCACAGATTCAAAAAGCAGCCTCGGCCCTGACGGTGTTTAACCTCCTGTCCTCCACCTCTCTGATGTGCTGAGCCGCATATGTTAAAGTTTGCTGTCTAGTTAACAGAGGGAGGGAGGGAGGGAGATCATGTAGGGGAGGAGTGGGGAAGAGGAGGAGGAGGAGGAGGGAGACTTCAGTGGAGAGTGTGTAATAGGACACCAGCCCTCTCTGTCTTTTCGCTCTCCTCCCTCTCTCCTCTCCTCTCCTCTCTCCGGTGCTCCTCTCTCAGTCAAGCCTGCTGCTCTGTGAGCACTTTAGATGGAATAGCAGCATTTTTCTCCTCTGCTGTCACTGGAGGAAACTGGAAACAAGGTGTTTTTTTTTTTTTATTTCTTTAGGAGGATAAATAAGATCCAGATCTGCTGCTGTGGTGATACCTGGCTTTTTTTATTTTGTTCAGCAGCACCAGAGGAAGCTCTCACTGAGAGGTGAGTCCTGAACCACGGGGCTGATCCGGAGGGGGGGTCTACCTGCTGTACTGCGCACGACTGTAGTGGAGGCAGGAGAGGAGGCTAACAGGTGCAGCGAGAATTGGAAGTAAACTCAGTCTGATGGCTGTAGAGCGCGCCAGATTTACTACATTTCACTTGCTGCTTTTTTTCTAAATCTTGTGTGATATTACATCAGGCTACTGCAGACTTTATTCCCCCCCTTCATCTGCATCTATTTTAAATACAGTCTTAATTTCCAGATGAGTCATCATGACTTTGTTGGAGTTTCTAAAAACAGAAACATTTTTGTGTGACTTTAATGCACCAGAGCAGCTTTCCGCTCTGTTTTAAGCTTTAAAAGGCACTTTTTTTAATGCTGTGAGGAAGGTTTTTCCAACAATGTTGCCATCACAAGATTCTCATGTATTTCAATAAGTAAATCTTAAACTTTTAAACACTTGAAATAAATAGATTTTGCTGCTCTTGGCTGCGCCTGCGAGACATGTGTGAGGGAATGTGTGGTTGTAACAGAGCTGTTGACAGGGTGTGGTATGAACACACACTGTCCTGTTGGAGCCGGGACACGGTAGCAGCTTGCAAGTTGTTTACCATGTCATGTGTAATTCTTGAAAGATAAAAGCCTAATGCTAAATATTTCAACCTATGAAACATAAATCCAAATGGGAGGACTTGAATTTCTTGTAAGTTGAATTATGTTCACATGTTTAAAGTCTTAATAGGAGCAGACGGGAGCCAAACAATTACAGCAGTTTTCTTTCCTCCCTTTCATAAATATTAGTTTTTTTTGGAGCTGTACCTCTGAAATACCGAGATGGAAAATTCATTAGGCCGTCAGCCAAGGAATGCACAATAAACACAATTACCATTACACCCCACTGGAAATATAACTCTCCGCTCGCTTGCTCGCTCACTCGGGGCTGACCTCCTTTTTTGTGAAGACATTTAATTGCCGTCGCACAGATTCCTGGCAGCCTCGTCGCTGGAATTTCTGGACTCCCGTTAGAGCTCAACAAAATTAATTGAAGTATTTATTATTTTTGTGCACGGCAACAAATGCTGATGGAGACCCATTATACCGGGGCGAGTGAGCTGCAAGTGCGAGGGGGGAGGCCGATGGCGAGCTCATCATCGCAGAGACGGCGAGGAAAGGAAGTGTCTCAACCTGACGGGACGCTCAGCGGGAGGCCAACTCCCTGGACGATGAGTTTAGCAGCTGTGAGAGTTTCCAGCGAGCCCTCTCACCCACAGATAGGGAAGATGTGAACATTAAAGGGTCGGTTTACTCAAAATTAAAAAAAAAAAACTGTATTCTCAATTAGTGGTAAATCAGTCCTGACGCCAGACAAGAATGTCACTGATTAAAGATTCTGTAAAAACCCCCAAATTACATTCAAAAAACGACATGTTTCAAAAATTCTCGCTTTCTCTAATTTCCAAATGGTTTAGGTTGAGGAAAGATTGTGGTGTTGGCAGTAAACACTGGGTGTAAAGTTAAGTTTAGACAACACAAACACTTGGTTAAAGTGAGGGAAACAATGTGGTTAAGAGCTAGTAAAAATGCTAATTGGTCTATGATGGGGCTCAAACTCCAGTCTCCTCCATGAGTCAGGCGTGCTGCAAACCCTTACTTTCTGCCTCGCGACACAGAAACTGTTGGTTTGCTGGTTTGTTTGTGCCTCTCACAGCATCTGAAAAGATTTAGAAACTAGAATTACACTCAGTAGAGCACACATCTCTTTTATATAATCAAGTTTAATATCAAGTGACACGTATTTAAATCTGTTTGTTTCTCAGTTTCGCAATGTCAAAAGAAAGTAAGAAAAGAATCCTGGATCAGTCATCTTCATCCGGATCTCCACAAAAATGTAATGGGGTCTATTCTGGACTGAGACCCATCCTTCATTCAAGTTTCGTGGAAATCAGTTCAGTAGTTTTCGTGTAATCCTCGTCACAAACCAACAAACGGACATGGTGAAAACATGACCTACTTGGCGGAATGTAATACAAATACGAGCAGAAGTGTTTCTTTCCATTGTGCATAATCAAACAAATTCAGCCGTCTGAAGAAATGTTTCATGACAGACATTTTAAAATGATGTCGTTAGGAGTTGTTGCCTAAACAAGGTAACAGATGAGATAAACTTCTAAGTAAGTTTTCTTCAAGTTCGCCGTCTTCCTTCCTCACATCAGACGTTTTACAAGTTACAGTCACAGGCGGAGCAAATGAAATGCATCGTTAACCTGAACAAAAATCGTGATTTCTCTCGTTTAAACATTGTACGTGCACAGCTTGACAAAATATACAACAAATAAGCATTTCTATAAATTTGAATGCAGAAATGTCACATTTTGTATCTTTAAATCACTTAAAAAAGAAGGGATCTCGACTTGGTCTGGAAACATTAAAAAGAATCAATAACACAGTGAAATGAGGGTCTTTCATGCCCACATACCAAGCTTAACTATGCATTTGAGTTAGCTTCCCTCAGCTATTAACACAGCTTTGAACTGAAAATGTCATTTTCACGGTCAACATTCAGACACTTGAGACTCGCCGCTCCGACTTAGCACTGGGGTGGATGGAGAAATCTCTGCAAACAGAGCACTTGAAACCAAAACTAACAAAGATTTGCATATATATCATTATAAGTAAGAAAGAGAAAGTGTATTTGGGGGGAATTTGTGCGGCTGAACCCTTTTAAGAAAGCAGAAAGGACAAAAGCAAGAGCCTTAGAACAAGATCAGAGTCGTACACCTGGAGGCTAAAGTTGAGGGAGACGCCCGAGCCGAATCGCCTCAGGGGAAGTGTGTGTGTGTGTGTGTGAGTGTGTGTATGTGAGTGTGTGTGGATGATGCAGCAGGAGGGAGGAGAGGGGGCTGCAGCACGGCGGCTGTACGAGCCCTCACGATGTTTTATCCCCCTCAAGTGCAGCCAGAGAGATCTCATTCCTCCGCAGCTCCTCCATCTGTTACCCTGATGCACCTGAACTGTAGAATTCCATACATCAGTCACGCCTCACTCCACCACACACACCCTGCGCCTCAACCTATTTGTACAGTGCAGCCCGAACCTGAAATTTTCATAGCGATCGCGCAGCTTTTCCTATCTCCTGGCCATCAATTTTTCATCGCACATCTATAAGCCATGAGAGCAGAGCTACACTCCCCGTTGCAACGACATTATCTTCTTTATTCCAGGTAGAAAGGTCTTTTTATGCAGCGCGGTGTGTTTTGTGCACACAGGTTAGTGTAACAGCTGGTTTTGTGTGTTGGTAAAAACAGCCTTTCCTTTTCCAGCGGTGGAGTTTTTGTTGCATCGCAGGAGTTGGTGTCCCGCAGGCGGTACAGTACCTGCCACTATCAATAATTGAGCTGCTCTTGTCCTGTTATGGAAACGGAACTAGAGGAGGCTGAAGGGGAGAGCGTTTCTCCGCCAGCTCTTTTGTGCAGATTTAACTCATCCATATTTAAGAGAGGTGCATCGCAAGGATATCGTCAGTGGCGGTATTTAACTGACATGTTGTTCTCTGATCTGTCTTTCAATGTAGTTTGTGCTCTGCTTTTATTACCTGGACCTGACAGACTTCTGTTTTTACTGTATGTATTATTTCTGTCCTGCTTCAGAATGAATTATACTCAAGGAAATGGATGTTTTAGGCATTGATTTGATCATTTGCAGAACAAAAGGTGTTGCGTTGAAAGACAATATTTGCCAGCTTCTTTAAGATTATGGAACATTTCAAGACAATCAGCACAAAAAATGGTGGCATTGTACATTCTGCCAACCAATTATATGCCAAAATTTATGTTTTGGGCTCTGCTTATGTTCCGGTTCGGTTTGAGCACAAAAACAACTTGTTTAGGGTCATGCAGAGATCATGTTTTGGCTTCATATATCTTTCATTGTCTCGCCATCCAGTCAAAAATATCAGTTTTTTGGTGCCACAAACATGGCTGGAATTAAACCCTGAGGTCTCCTTAAAAATATCCAGTGGTTTCACACTTACAAATGTTGAAACACAGGCTCAGACTGCGGTCAATGGCTTGGCGGTCTTCTGTTTGAGCTCCACCACCATCCCCTCCACTTCCTGTCATGAAAGCCAGGTCATAAACATGTAATGTGAGCACGATATGAGGCCTTTGGTTGAAATGTCAATATGGTGCGGAGCCGCTAACACGTACAAATGTGAATGTATCAGTGGCCTTACAGAAACATTCACAGCCAACATGTTCTACTGCCGACTGGGCTGAAATTATTGCTGAAAATAAATCTGATGGCCATAAATGTTGTGACCCTTTTCTTAGCTTTAACAAACTTTTAGCGTCTTCCAGCTCATTGTTGTAGTTTGTTTGCTGCTAATTAATTTTGTCAACCTCGTTCCCAGAAAAAGCTAGATAAAATTTTTTTACTCTAATAACCCAACTGAACGCTATACTGACCCAGCCGCTAATAGCAGACAGAGTTAGCATCTAGCTGTTGAGCATAGTTGAGAATTTAGCTGCTACAGAGCCAGATATCTCCATCAGGAAATAATAGAAACCGAACTAGAACTAAAAGGAGACCAAGTAGTGGACTTGACTCAAATCAATGCTAATGTTGCTATCCGTGTCCACAAAATGAGTAAATAAGTACCTGACTGTTTGCTAACACATTAGCCATATCAACTGGACTTGACTTTAAATGAATGCTAATGTCCCTCTGTGTTGGTCAGATGTGTAAATAGGCAGTTGTTTGCTAACACATTAGCCATATCAACTTAAGAGTTGATATTGAATTCATGTGTTTGCATTGTGTTCCAGTTCATACAGCTTTAAATGCTAATCAAACAACATTAAGTTTGTTGGCTAGCTTAAAAAAACACCCAGCAATTATTGAAACATTTCTAACCTGGGCGTTTTTAAGGCACATTTTGTGTCCGTTTTGAAGATTGTTTTACATTTCAGCAAATTGGGATTTGTTGGTATTACACCAAAGAAATGACTCATTAGCATTAGCGGTGAAAGTTAAAGTGGCAGGAGAAATAAAAGCTTAAAAAGGGGGCTCTGTGAAACTTCGTTATTAGCTTTGAAAATGTGTTCAATGCATGTAAACAGCAGCAAATTGTTCCATAGAGCCTCTTTAAACTTATTGATAAACTTCAATCTTTGATTCTCTCTTTCCACCAGGCAGCAGTGACCGGTGGTGGTTCCTGAGCGGTCCAGTCATGGGCAGGCCGGAGGGGTTGGCCAGGCCACCTCTGGTGTCCGCTATGGCGCTCTCCCTCCTGGCTCTCTCTCTCCTCTCCACCGGGGTCTCCAGCCTCCCACAGCCCATGCCAAGAGTCTTCCTTTCTTTTGAGGGTAAGAAGAAATAACAAGCATGCACCCCCTGAAGTGAATGTAAACCATCAACTTGGCCTGCATCCACTCGAAGATGTAATGAGGCTGCAGCGGTGCCATGTGTTCGGCCCAGCTAATGCCGAACAAATGCTTGATAATGGAGGCGTACCTGTGGGCGATTGTTACGGAGTTGTTTACAGCTTACAACTCGGCTGTTTGTTTTAATCAGATTCTGTCCTCGATAGTTTGTGCGATGACGGGGGGTAAAGGTTTCAATTACGCACACTAACCCTGGCGCATCCATCGTCCTGCTGTGTGTCAGCAAAAAGTCAAACCTCTGCAGGAGGTGCCACTACGCGTCAGAACTGCCCTGAATCTGTTCTTAGTTAAACTTTAATCACACACCCCCCCCTTCCATGCTGCAGGCCGGTGGGCATTGTTGCTGCCTCTGGTTTTGATTCTCCTTGTTTTATTTAATTTGTTTGACACAGATTATTTTATGAAGTTTTTTCGACGCTCCCCTTGAAAATGAGAGGCGCCATTGGGGGATCGGGAGGGGTCGGGCTCGTGTTGCGTGAGTCAGTGTAGACCAGCCGGCCGATCCCCTGAGCTATGAGTGGTGCAGTAACCTTTTCGCAATGGCTGGATAGTGTGCAGGGGCTGAAGGAGACGTTTGATCACCTTTCACTACCTCTCGCTGCACAGTAGGCAGCACTGAGCAGCTGAGGCTGTCCGTCAGCAAGGTTTCGCCGCTCAGTTAATAAAGCCTCGGCCAGAGCAGGTGTAGTTTTCTCCCCCTCTCCCTTCTCCCCAATTTGGTCTCATTCTTTCCTTATCTGTCTGTTTTTCCCTCTCATGCATTCAGCTTTTTCTTCAGTTGTTTCATTCCAAATGTCTGAACCAAAATCCGCAGTCTGCTTCTGCTCTGCAAACAGACAGAGTTGTGAAATATGACAGCTTGATAAAAAGCCAAACTAAACAACAAAACACGGAGGGAAAACCGTACATCATCGCTCTCGTATCTTTGGTTTTTGACTCGCCCGTCGCTCCTCACAGCCAGCTTATAAAGGTCAGAGGTGGCCGCTGCTGAAAAAGAGCCGATCCCTGTAATCCTGGAACGCTCGATTCTCTCTCAGAGTGCGGATTAGATTCGATCTGTGTTTGGTCACTGTAGGTGGGTATCGCTGCAGGGAGGACCATAAAAGGAGAGTCTGACTTCTGCAGCGCACTTATTCCTTAACAGGCTCTGGACTTTATTCTTAATGAGCATTCATCTGCTTGATGGGGCTGGAAGCTGCATTTAGGTTCAAGTTATGAGGAAATGGCAGCATGAAGCAGGAGGATGTTTGCTCAGAGCTAAAAAGCAAACTTCAGGCGTGAATTTACTATCAAGCTTTGATTCGCCACTGGAGCTTAAAGGTGCAATATGTACGATTTATAGTTGAAAGTATCACAGGTGAAATATATAAGAATTGGCCACAAGTCAAACTTATACCGAAATGAAATGGAGGGCAGCATGTTATCAGGGTAAGTGCTACTAACTCTAGCTGATTTTAGCTAATTAGCTCAGTTAGCCGTGCAGCTAGTGGTTTAGTAGATAGTTCAACACTATACATAGACGTCATAACATCAAAATAGTTATTCTTTCACATTCATTTCATAATTTTAGTTATCTGAATGCTTTTGAATTTAATTCTTACATATTGCACCTTTCAAAATAACAAATTATCCACAGAAAGTGAAGAAATAACTGTTTTACTGTCATGATGTCTATGTATTTTATTACAGAGGTGTCTGCTAAAGTTAGCATGCTAACCAGCTAACCCTGGCCCGGTCCAAAGCCAGGTCCAAATATTTTTAAGGGGACCACAGGACAGGTTTCCAGCCTGTATCGAGGCAACAAAACTTGAGGTCTTTAACTATGAATGTGACAGGTGGCCAATTCTTACATATCGCACCTTTAAAATGTTAAAGCACTTTGAGTGGATCCACCTTATTGTTTTTGAGTTAGAAAAGATGGAGGATGAGGGTCACGACTCCTTTTTGGCTGTGGGAGCAAGTTCGGCATCGGTGAGTAACAGCTGTAGAGAGACTCTCAAAGCCCAAGGTGGAGGTTTGTTTCTCCCAAAAAACACTGGAAGTCCTCGCCGAGGGAAGAATTCATGGATTTGGGCTCCGTCCAGATCAGCCAGAAAAGATGAATGAAGAGTCACAGAAGAAGACTGGGAGAAGGGAATAAGGCGCAGGTGGTTTGGCACCTGCTGGGTGGCCAAGAGGTCAGTGCTGTAGTCTGGCTTCTCTTTGCTCCCTGGTTGATTAACACAAGCTGGAGAAAACTAAATCAAGAAAATAAACCAGTGAGCGAGACGTTTGGGTTGTTCATAGATCTGGACGCTGGAATATCCTCCCCCCCTTTTTCCTCCTCGTGTCCAACTGAAATCCAATCCAGGGGTAAGGCAGGTTCACGGGACTCCCGGCGAAGCCTCACATCCTGCAGAGAAGTTGCTGTCTCTGACATTCCTCGCTGCCTCGCTCTGCTGCTTACTCTCGTGTTCCTCAGGCGAACACAGCCAGACCACAATTAAAACCGCATAATAAACAGTGAAAAATGCAGCTAACCCAAATAATAAACTCTCGAGCGGTGCCTTTCTCTTCCGTGCCTCGGATAACAAACACAGCCACCCCCTCCTTCCATACAGCAAAGCTATTTAGGGAGACCCAGTGTGATAAAAGATAATGACTCCTGAACATTTGCTCTAAATATGACTTGTGCTCTCGACATTTATTTTGGCCCGTTTCATGGTCGGTTTGAGAAATTTGCCGTCAGACTGAAATGCTGCGGTATCCTGATCTGATGGAGACAGTTTGACTGAAGCTGTGCATTGAAAGATAATCAAGTCCTGATCAATCTCTGCTGTAAAGATTTTAGTGGAAACTTTAGAAATATTTTACCATCCACACCTCTGCAAAACTAATCAAAAAGATCCAGACTGATGTCCTTGATGAAATAGATCTGGTCTTATTATAAAATGAGATTCCAGCACCTCCACGAATGTCTGTCCTTCAACCTTCTTTCTAAAGTCCTCGTTAGAGCTTCCAGCCTTTCAAAGAGTTTGAATCAATTCAATGAACAGTAATCACATCACTTAAATTAGGTTTGCTCAAATGCAATGCACGTACTGTAGTCTGCCCTGCTGAGTAACAAGCTGAAGTTCCCGTATGGCCAGCCAACAGTCTTTACTTTGTCAAAGAGTTTTTTCCGTTGATGGTATCAAACCGAAAATGCTTCCACACTTCTCAGATTGTCACGATTATCTGAACATCGTCGGCATAAACGCTACATTCAGTTGCGTTGCTATGAACTTTAATTCAAGCAGATCATTACAGATTCAATATTAAACTTTTCTGACATTCAAAACTTCAACAATTGTCAGTCCTAGTCAAACTGTATTATTACAATCTCATTATATGTAAAGTATCTCGCAGCCTTTTTGTCCTGCGATGCCATAAAGCAATATTTCAAAACCGAAATTGACAAAAAATGACAGGTTCTGAAAGCTGTTGTTAAAGGTTTTGGTGAATGTTGTAACCCTCTCTTTGGCTAGATATTGACAGATTTGGAACAAAACTTTACCAAATCAGATTTTAATTCATAAAGTTCTTGTGTTTCAACAAGAGTCAAAACTTGGGCGGGTTTTTATGGCTTCTTCAAATGTTAAGTATCAGAAAATGAGTGCTGATTTCAAGCTAAATAACACTTGTTGTTCTGTCTAATATTCATTTTCTGGATATTGATCATCTCAAGATCAACTTCCAGAGAATGAACATTGATGCAAATTAAATAAAACGTCTTTTGTGAGCATTAACATAAAGTAACACACGTCGCTTTCAAATGCTGTAAACAGGAAGAAGTACTCTAATACTGAGAGACACAGCTAGTGTATTATGTTGCTGATTAGTTCTGCTACTGTATCAGAGGTCGGCCTCGCTGTTGCCAAAATGCCATTCCAGAAGTGTTCGGATCCAGAATTCAGCTTCATTTATTCCTTCAGCTGGCAGTTGGGGCAATGGTCATCTTGTGTTTATGATCAGGATCATTTAACCTCATCAGCGGTCTCACCCTGTTCTGGCAAAGCTCCAGTATTCGGTACTGTATTAACTCAGAAATATATACAGTACGTATGTCAACCGTGGACGATGTTTATTTGAATGTAAGGAGCCTTGGCGTGCTTTCGCGTGGATAATGTATAATTTGCACACGTGTGTTTGGCGGAGAGCCCGGCTGAGACGTAGCAGAGATTGATTAAGATGATGTGTGTGGTTTAATGAGCGCTCCCTCGCGCTGGTATGGGCCACATGGGCTTTCGTTCACAGCCTGAACAGAACCAGGCGTGGAGACCGGGAACCAGGCATCAGAGGGCGGATACACCGGATCCCTCCTCGCTTTTATCATGCCTCATTACTAGCTCCACTCGCCCCCCCATTATTCATACAGCATTGATACTGTTCATACACAGTCGGTGGAGGTCAGTCTGTTAAGGATGTTTACTTGGTAATGAAGGTTTGCAGGAGTGCCTGTCGGAGAGAAAGGGCCTGGATGTGAATTCCTTTAGACTTGATTGCAGTTCAGTGGCAAAATGTTAGATACTGACAGAAAGTTAGAAGTCAAAAGTTAAACTACATTTCATATATATTTACATGTAGAATACTGTATCCTATAGTCAGCTGATTTATCAGATATCTGATCAAATGAATTCATTAAAAAATCTGTTACTTTTGCGCCAATGGAGCACGCAACCAGCAATGTAAAAATACAATGTTTGCTTCCAAAATAAGGTGTAGTGGAGGTATAAAGTAGCAGGAAATGTAAATATTCAAACTCAACTTTCTCAAATTTCTCCTTCTTAGCGTTTCCTTGTGGTGTTCCTGTTGGCACCAGCGTTAGCAACATGGCTATCGCTAATCGCCTGGCTACCGTAAAGCAAAAAACAACAAAAAGCGCTCTCCATTGAGTGAATCCTGTCTTCCTCTTTTTCTTTTTCTTTTTCAGTAGCGTCTTCTTGTTTTGGTTGTACAATGGCAGACACACTTCCTTTGTGACATAATTCCCCTTTTGGCGGGAGAAATCGAACCTGGTGGTAGACCAAATAGCATCGTGAAACTGAGGTTTAGTGGGAACCAATCTATACGTGGCTGGTGTCATTATGCAATCGTTAATTACTTTAGAGTGATAGGTTAAAGCTAAAAAGTTACCACAGACGTGGATGTGACGTCACCATTTTGTAGCTTGGTGTGGCGACTGCAGCTGTTGACTTCTAAACAGCGACTAAATCCATCTAACTGATCCAAAAATGGCCGCAGCATATTAGAGCTGACAGCTAGCAAGACAGCTAACAGCGAGCTGTCAATCACAGTGTCCCCACCATTAATTGTGCATAACTTGAAGCCTTAAAGACCAAACTCCTTCTTTGAATTAGGCTGTAAAGGCATTCCAACATGCCGTTTTATGGGGATTGATTGCTTTTGGAGCCAGCATCTAGTGGCCGTTGAAGGAACTGCAGTTTTTGGCACTTCAGCACTGGGTTCATTTCACAGCTGTGAAGTTTTCCACTCGCTTGTGAGGTAACGTCTCAGATTCAAATCCAAAATGACTACAAGGAATAATTTCATGCACATGGTCTTCTTTTGTCTGAGATCGCAACTGCTCAAAAAAAATGATCAGACCTTTTAAGGATTTTATTGCTGACACCAGACTCTGTTGGACTGCTGCATGTGGAGTCTTTTAGGGTCATCAAAATGTCAAAGATCAGCGCTGACGAGTAGCCAGAAGCAGGCCTGGATGTCTATGTCTGCGCCTCAAGGTTCATTCTTTTCTTTTCAGGACGGCTTCCTGTCTCTGTTTTACATTAAACCTGCACGTCTCCACTTTGCTGTGGTGAAGTAAAAATCAGTGATGCTCTGTAGTTACGGGGAATTCGTGGCGGGACAAAGTGTCAGCCTGTCGAAGCTGTCAGCAACGGCATGGAGGGACATGCTACAAATAGCTTTGGGTTATCAGTGCATGTGTGTGTGTGTGTGTGTGTGTGTGTGTGTGTGTTGACTGACCCTGAATACTGGCACACATGGCATGAACAGACTCATCTCTTTATGTGTGTAGCTGCATTCCCCCAGACTCGTGTCCTAAGATGTCCATCTAATTGCCTGAGTTGCAGCATGGACACTTTCAGCGAGAGTGATAGCGAGCGCTGTGAGCTCCAGCTTGCACCGCCTCGGGGCTAACAGTGTGTGAGATGTTTGACAGCTCCTCTGTCAGCCGGCCTCTCTGTGTTTAACCGTTCTAGCGTCCGACCTTGCTAGCCCTGTTGAATGTTTTATTATTCCTCCTCCGCAACATGTTGAAAGGTAATCAATGGCCATCAGTATGGACAAAGACAGTGTCTCTTCAAGGATAGCTAAGGTCAACTGGAAAAATACTCTGAATTATCATAAATCAATGACGGATTCTTATAAAACTATTCATGCAAGTTTGTTTGGATTCCTTCCTTTGGTGTGTGATGAATTTTATAAGCTCCAGTTATTGAATTGTTCAATAACTACTCTGATATTAGAGCTTTTGCATTGGATACGCAGTGATGAGCATTGCAGGGGTATAAAAAAAAATATACTTAATACTTCTGGATTAAGGCTCAAGACTGATTCCTTTTCCATTACTGGAGATATTTTATGATTTCTGTCATCCCAGGGATGATAGAAAACGTGTTCGGGCCAAACAGAGATCTCCCCCATAAGGAGAGGGATTCTTGTCTTAATATCGCTCGGGAACTGAAATCTAAATACAACGGAGCATCCCATTCTCATGCTGTTACCGTACGTTGTATAACTGGCTGGTTATTCACCACGAGCGCAATGAAGAGTATGACGCATTAAAATCCAAGAGTACGCAGCAAACCCACACATGGATGGAGGACGCACCTTATATTTTCCCTGACAATGTGACATTGTGAATGACGAAGTCAGCGGAGTCCTGTGGTGTGTTTGGCTAACGGCGCTAACAGCTAATGGAGCTAACGGAGCTTAGGCAGCTAACAGGGAACACAGAGTTGGGACTGAGAGCAGTACAGTCCTGCAGCGTGTTTGGTTAACTGAGTTAGCAACGCTCAAAGCTATCAAGCTAACGCAGCCGGACTGGAAGTTTCTGTTTCCGAAGAATATTAAACTGTGAACTGCAGTTAAATGTGGCAACACGACACGTTTACAGTGAAGTACTTCAGCTGAGTTCTGTTTGTAGGTAAAAGCAGCAGCACAACAGAAAACAAAAAACCTTTTCCCACAGCCGAACGGTGAAAGTTTCAACAGGTGCATTTGTCATTGTTGCCCTCACAGCAGATCTTTACCTTCACTCAACACCACAGAAACAACCACTCGACCTCAGCGACGTCATGTCACCGAGGGAAGTTTATCTTTTCCGACCTGACACAGCTTCAGCCTTGAAGATGGCAGAGAGGAGTCCCACCTGGCCAAACGCATTTCCCTCCTTTCCTCTGGCCGTCCTCCATGACTAGTAAACATGTCAACTCTTGAGAATCCTCTGACCCATATCTCCTGCAAGCCCCCCCGTCGCTCTGAGAAAGCCTCCCTGACAGTAAAATCACACAGATTTACAGTCTGCTGGAGGTGAGATGTAACTAGAGGCTCCCGGTGTGGGCAGGTGAGAGGTCACAGTTAAAAGGCTGGAGAGGCTGGTTGGTTTCTGTGCGAAGGGAGCCGGTGACATGTGAAGGGGAGGCCAGGTGCTAATTGGAGCAGTGGGAACGCAAACGATCGCTGCGTGATGGACAGGTTGTCATCTCGAGTTACGGCTCCTACAGGGAATATTAGCCAACGCCTTAGCAGGTCAGGCGTGCAGTGAAACCGGCAGTTGACATTGGTGCTGGATAACATCACACCGCACAAACACACATGCAGTCAAGGGGGAAAATACACTCCTGGCTCACATGTCATATTTAGATGTGGCGTCTGCTTCGGAAAGCTAATGTGAGAGAAGAGGAACACACGAGAGCTGAGGCATTCTGTCCAGCCATATGATTCCCATTACCCGTGTCTGGATGTAGACAATTGCCGACAGACAACAATCCGAAAATGAATGAGTTGTAGTATAACATCCTCCTTCCCTGAGCCAACGTTGGCTGCCGTCCATGACAAGTAGTTGCGCTACAGTAAATCTGTGAATGCTGTTTTGAGTGCCGAGCAAAGCCTGCCTGGGAATGTGGAGCGCGTCTGTCGGGCAGACAATCGGACGACTCTGTCTGCTGGCGTAAACTCCTCCTGGGTGGTCTCCGCGCGCCGGAACGACACCTTCACAGCCCCTCTGACATATGTATAAGCCACCAGTCGGTACTGTATACCATCAGGCTCGTTCCAGAGAAGAGTGGTTGGACATCCAGTTCGGGCAACTGCCATCTTTTATCTCTAGAGGGGCCTGTCAGTTGCCAGGATAAAGTCTTTTACCGGCGCAGTATGTGCGAGTGCGCCAGCGCTGCGTTAGATAAGTGCAGCCATCCAGAACTGAACCCGAAGAGCTCTCAGCATCGTCCGGACAAAGAGCAATGGTATTTGGCACCGGGTTTGAAGTCAGGCCTCCTTGATGAAACCCACTCCATCTTCTGAGAGGAGATGAATTGCACGGGGGCGGTATAAGCCCCTGCTCCAATATTTATCATGACGGGTGATTGGGGTCCTCCCACCTGCTGCCCCTGACAACCACAGAACAGGTTCTCCTCAAAGTGAATGGAGAGCAAGCACCATTAGCATGGAGTTAATTTATTCATGCTGGCCTTTGGGGTACAAGGCCGATTTGCATAAGAGACACCGAGGTTGGTTCGTAATTGGCCCACTGTCCCACCCTGAAGTGTTAATTAGGTGCCGGGACCTTTTGGCTTGTGTTCAGATGCTGGCGTTAATCAAAAAACCCAACACTCCAGACAATGTGGTCCGAGCTGTTCATCCCCGCTCCACAAGGGCTAAGCTAATGTTCTGACAAAATAATCCCATATTGTTGCCCCATGTTTGGTTTTTATCGCCTTTTTTTCATGGAGGCCGAAAAAGTCTCCGCAGATGGATTTTAATGAGGTGACTCCCTCATTTTTTGCAAAACAGCAGGGAGATCTTTATAAACTACAGCTGTGTTTTTCAATCTCAACCGCAAATCCCTTCACAATAAAAAACCGCGATGCCACACTTTGTTTCCGCTCATGTTCTCTCATCTCTTCCTTTTATACTGGAATGAAAACCCCACGGCATTGTTTTTATACGAGCGCGAGACAACCAGGCACGAGCATTCGCTTACTCTTAACAGGCTGTTAGATGCAGTAATTCTCTAAAGCACTGGGGGGCGAACAAGTAAAACATTCTGAGAGGAAGCCAAAAGTTAAATTTCAAGTTGGCCAGAAGCTAAACCGTAAGTGAGCCGGCTCAAGAGGCGGAAATCAGCGTGGAAGATGCGGGAAGTTTTAGATCTGGAAAGTCGATCTTTTTTTTGCCACTAAGCAGCTTTCATAAGGAATGAACAAGACTCCCTCTCTGGCACTGTATCTAGATTGTACTTGTTATATCTGTAACCCCAGTCCCATGTAGCTAGTAAATATTGATTGATAAACAATTAGGGTATTGTAGTACAATGGGACGGGGCCTGAGTTCGTCTGAAGATGGCGCTATGTACCTGTGAAAACTGTGATAGTGATGATAATTAACTTGGCTGTGCCTCCAATAACTATTAAGAAGTAAACACAAAATGTGGTACTTCCCCTTTAAATCAACAGTTCACTTTAGCCTGTTTTACCACTTATTTATCCAAAAAGTATCACCTTTACAATTACAACACAGGATTTAGTAGAAACAACAAGACTTGTTTATTACAAAGTCACAAATTGGTTAGTTGGAAATTAGTTAACTGATTCACTGTTGACCTTTGGTGGTGATACAGTGTTCAAAACTCTCCTCCATGACATGCTCTGGTAGGTTTACAAATGACCCGTGATGAACACACAGAGAAGAGGTAAAATCAAAATGACCAGAAAACTCAAATGTCCATAGCCCACACTCACACACAAATTCACACCGGGCTATTAAAAGTAAATAAAATAAAGCGTTGCAGGCCCAGGCGAAGCTTGTGAGCGTTGAGGCCAGAAACAAATGGCCAGTTCACTGGTTACCCAGCATAAACAAAAAGCACGTGCACGGTGTTAGAAGTGTACTCACAAGTCCACAACAGTCAGAGATGAAGATTGGGGAATGGGGGAAGGGCAAAGGCCAAGGTGCAGTTTCAGCGGCAAGGGAACGTGGGGTGCAGCACACTCTGCGTTGAACCAACGATCAAGTACAGCAGCTACAGTCTCTCTCCAACGGTCCAGGGCTCTCCCGGTCCTCACTCTCTCCCTCTTATGGCAAATGTCCAGTCCTGAATCACATAATTCCTCTTAGTAATTAAGCTACAGGCTAATTCATGGCGAAAACCCCACAGTATTTAACAAATGAGCAATTGCTAGCTGCAATGCGGAATTAACAGTATGAAAGTCAATGAGCACGCTAAGCTAACGGCTAGCAGCGATTAGCAATTCAGCTCGTCTTTTACACATTACAATCAAACAACAGCACCAAGTACATCAAAACACATGTATTTACCTCTGGCAGCTTCTCAGAGTTCACACACATCAACCACAGGACGACTCTCCTTCAGTCTTGGAAGCTAGGAGTGTTCTTACTTTACTTTTAGCGTTTTCAGCTATCCTGCTCGGATGCTACTAGGGCTGCTTCTGCTGTCGCTAAGCAGCACGTAGGTGATGCTAAGCACCTCCTCCTTGGACAAGGTGAGGACAGGATTGGCTAAGGAGATACCAACAGAGATGAGAGAATAAAAGATGCTTCACTGCCCCACAAACAAACGTGGTCTTTGGGTATTTGTGCAGACAACCAACTATGAATGATTTTTAAAACTAACACCACTCTTCTTTCTTTCTGACTTTTAACTGTATATAGAATGAATGTTTTGACATATTATAATCTGACACATTTTAAACGTATTTACACTTCATGAACTGTTATTTTTTAAGAACAGAAACACTTTAATATCTGCATATAAATGAATGAAAATAAGGGCCACAGGGCTACATATCCATGGTGTTTATCAGAGGAACATGGCTACGTGCCCTCATTGCAAGGTTGCGTTGATCGGTTTAAGGCTGTTGACCAGTGATGTGCCAGAAGCTGTGTCCTTGTCACAGCAGCCCAGGTTTCAATTCCAACCTGTTGCTGCATGTCTTCTCTCTCTTTCCCCTGTTTCCTGTCACTCCAGGCTCTTCTACCAAATAAAGGCTAAAAAAAAGTGATAACTCAGGGGCACCCAAGTAGCTCAGCACCCCATGTAGAGCCCCAGGTTTCAAATCTGTCACTCTTCACCTGCATTATTGATTGAATCCATAAAAAGGCCCCAGAAATAATATACTATTAGTGCAAGGGCTGCAAGACCAGTGACTTGCAGAGCCTTTGCGCTAAATGTCAGAGATGTGATGACGACATTTTTGGCGTCCTCGCCCTCACGCCACGGACCCAGATAAGGCTGCTGAAGCGACACCAGCTCAGTCGGTTGGCACCGGCTCCTCAAAACCTTCGATGCATGCGGTCCAAATTTACAGTCGCCTCTCTCATGAAGATCCCACATACTTTCCAGCCGCTGTGAATCTCTACGATTTTTTCGAGATGCTGCATGACAACAAACCGCTCCTTGTCTGAACATCCCAAAACCAGAACCATGGAAGTATTGTTTACTGCTGGAAGCGCTGCTGTAAAACGCCGTTATTTGATCGGGGAAACAATTTTGGAGGCCAAGTCTCTGAGAAAAACCTGAGTGACGCTTCCTTGTGGTTGTTGCCTTTCCTCTTCTGGCTGTATAATCACAGCGGAGAGAAAAAAAAAGGCAGTTAAGTGAGCACTGCAATCTCCTCCATGACTTTAATTGCTGGCACAAAAACAAGGGGCACTGACAGGTCCCTTCCGGTTGCCCACATTTCTTTTTCTATTTCTACTTCACCGCAATCACATGAAAGAGGATGTTCTCTTCTTTTTTTTTTAAGTCTGTGAGACTCGGCGGCTTGTTGCCCCTGTCTGGAGCCTGTGGCCATGAACAATCGATTCTCTTACGGTTTGCAGAGGGGCTGAATGACCCGCCACAGTGATCACAGCTTGTAGTTTCTTGAGATTTCTTCTCTTCAGAGCTGTAGTAACCGCACAAACAAAAAAGTATTTTGTCTGGAGCCAAAGGGCTGTTTTTACTCTCCGTGACGGATGTCAGTCAGGGCATCAGTCGACATGGAGGTCGGGCATTGATCTAGGGCTGCGACTACTGATTGTTTTAACTAATTCTGACTCTGATTCTGTAGATAGTTTTCTAAATATAGCGACTTCGGGTCATCCCATATCCATTTCAGACGTAAATCTGTCACTTCTTGTTCAAACCGCACCCTGCAGACGTACAGATATAGATACAGGTAATGGTGTATGTGCTTATCCCTAATATAAATTAAAGAAAAGGAGCTGAAGTTTTCACATTTCAGAAGCTGAAAATAGAAAATGTTTGCTTTATTTTTACATCATTTTACACAAAAAGGTCAGTTGAGTGTTTAATGTCTTCTCTATCCCTGGGAGAGCTCTTCAAAGTCAGAGAAGATAATCCTTTATTTAACACTTGAGGCAGGAAGTGGCCTTCTAAAAGATTCCATCATGTTGCATTGTGGGAACTGTAGGATCCAGAATCCTTGGAGCGTGACCCATACTCGGCCTTTGGTGCCTTTATTTTGACCCTCTTTGTCTTCTCACAAGTTCTCCAACTTTAAATTGCAGGAGTGCCCTTGTCAATAATTCATCAATTATTCCAAAAATTCTTTCAGGGAAACTTTTGTCTCCTCGCTCTTTTTTTTACTCCCTTTGCATCCCATCGACCGTCCTCCGACTTGTGGGGAAGGTTTTTCAGCTAATACGATCTCTTCTGCAGCAAAAGAGGGCGACCTGCTGTTTAATATTGAATGACCGCTCGCTCAACAAAAGGCTTTTGTGCTGCTTCCGCTTGACCACTTCACACACACACACACACACACACACACAACAAAAAAGACACATCAAAGAAGAAGAAAGAGGAAGTCTCGGCTCTCCGGTCGCCACCTTGCCCTTTTTCTGCTAACCCCCACTGACCAGCGCACGGATCAGGGTGGATTGAATCGCCACTTGTCCTGCCATTGCACCAGTGGGGCACCATGGGTCAAAGCCCACAGTCAAAGGCGGGACACTGGGGACCGCTGCGAGGTCCGCGGGGAGGTGTCAGGCCCACCTGCCCACATCCATAATAGAAAACCCACCAACTGTCGCTGCTCAGACCCACAACTCCTCGTTCTCTTTTTTTCAGTTACTTTCTGTCCGAGCAGCAAAACTACACAGAGTAATCCGTGTCATCACTCACATTACACCAGCTTTCCTTAATCTTACTCTCAAGCGTGCCGTCTTTACTTCTGCACGACATACCTCCTTTGTTTTCGCGAAGCATGACAGGTTCACACTTCTGTTACCTTTTTGTTCTATCCTCCGGCGTCCGCCGAAAAAAAAAGCTTAAATCTCCGTCCCAGCAGCGCAACACGATGCCAGAATAATGATGTCCACAAACACTTCTGGCACGCTTCCCTCCCTAGGGGGAAGTTGTGTGATCTCAACAATGAGGAATGCTTATAAAAGTACGCGGCTAACGAACCACATGTGGTCCGGACAGATTGTCTTTCATCGCAAGGCAAAAAAAATAAATAAATAAATGAAAACAGTTGCGCTCAAAGCTTTTGTTTTTCTGTTTTCATAAATTGACGCTCGGCACATTTCGTTTTGACATTTCGTGTAAACTGCGAGGTTGTGGCTGAGGGAATGGATTTGGACTCGACAGCGGTGTCTGCGTCAGTCTTTCAAAGAAGACCTCATACGAAGGATACAGGCTGGCTTCGATTCTGTAAACACTTGGTCCCGCTGCATATACCGGATGACTCCGGAAAAACCTTGATGATTGTTCAGGGCAGAGCAGGTGCACCATCTGGCACTGTGACCTCTTCATGTTGCTCCACGACGCTGCAGCAGTGCGGCCAATGACTCATGTGTTTCTGTGAGATTGAAAGCAGAGCGCCCAGAAGATACTGGATCCGACGGTATGCGGTGCTCCAGACGGTTTCTTTTGACTTGTAGCTGGATCCACGTGACACGCCCTCCGACGCATCCCATCACAGCACCCGGGGCTTAACCGGCCTTCCAAACCTCACGAAGGAAAAATGAAAGTCTTCTGTTTCCCCCCGCTGAGAAAACAATACAAAGTTCACCATAATATTAAACAATTATTCCACCCCGGCGCCACGCCCCTCCGAACAATTTGTTCCCCATGTGGAATGTTCTGGAGGGACGCTGTCAGACGAGAGCTTAAAAAGACAAGGGTGTAACATGATCTTAGTCAAATGACAGAGGATGAACCGCAGTGTTTTCAGCAGCATAAATTAAGCCAACTTGTTTGGAAAAAGAAAGTTTTGCCCATTGAAAATGGTGTCATTCCTTGTCAACACTCCGTCACTTAAGAATGAGAATATTTATATCACTTGAGCCAGTGAAGGAGGGTCTCCTGTTCATGATGTTGAATTACACAGATTTGCAACATTTAAAGATATAATACGTAACATTGCTGCATAAAAATTCCAAAAATTGGGACACCTTTTCTGCATTTCTTGTTCAGTTTTGTACCTAAATAACAAGGTGGGGGTGCACCTAATTTGGTCGACTGCTTCTGTAAGAGTGAGGAAGGAAGTTGGCAAATAGGACAAAATGTCAATAAATGAACTTGTATTTTAACAGTTCTTCCCCCGTCAACTCCCATAATCTCATGCTACTTGTGTCCTTTGTTGTGATTGAGAGACACCTTGCGACCATAGGTGCAATATTTAAAGGTGCCATACGTAAGAATTGGCCACCTGTCGAATTCATACTCAAAGAAAAAATGGGGGCTAGCATATCACCAGAGTAACCGCTATCTGCTGCTTGTTGTAGCTGCTGTGAGCTAGTTAGCTGTGCAGCTAGCAATTCAGAACGGGAGCTCGGAGGAATTGTTTGTGTTTATACTGCTAGCACCTGCTGCCTAGCATGCTAACTTCAGAAGATATCTCAACACCTGAAAACACAACACATCGATTTCATCAAAACTGTTGTTTCTTCTCATTCTGCTGATTATTTTAGTCATTTTTCAAATATTTTCAACTAAAATCTTACATATTTTGAAAAAAAAACTGGATAACCTGATAATTGTAATGAATGATTTGCTCATTAAGTGTTAAGTTTTTCTTGGATAGTACATAGATAAACTGAAAATTTAACTCACAATGAGCTTAAATAGGGACATTTAAGCCAACTCTATTTTTATGCTTTCCAAGCTCGTAAGTGGGGCCGCAAGCTATAATTTTTCCCAAATGAGCTAATGTCGGCCAAACTAAAGTTAGCTAGCCAGCCACAACTAGCTAACTTAGACCACAGTCCAATCACAATGACTTACAATGTGAGTCATATTGTAAAAATTAACTATTTAATCAAAACACAGCTTTTGTGCCCAAAGCTCAGCTGCTTTGCATTTTGTGTGTGAGTGTTTCACAGCCTCTTCTTCCACCTCTTGCCCTTTTCACACCCAAACTTTATATAACTTAAAAAGCTGTGGTCTTTTGGTTTTCTACCCACCCAACCGCCGAGATTATTTCTGCCTGTAATGTACGATTGTAAAAGCTAAAACTCCTACCCCAGACTGTCGTTTGTCAGCAGCTGTATCTTTTTAATGACAGCTGCCACGTTTGAGCTCCAGAAGCTACAAGAAAGTTGAAGTTAAGAAACACTGAGGTACAGTAGTTCGGTTCTAGAAGCTTTTCCTAAATCACCTCCAAGAATTTTATTCCAGGAAGATGTATATAATTGATTTTTCTGGGCCGAATTTCGAGCCCTGCCTGTTTTTAATTAGCTGTTAGCGAGTCTTTCACCCTCGGTGGCTCAGCGGAGCACGTAACATCCTGAGCCTTTACGGCGGTAAGAAAACATTGGCTCTCTGCGATGCTTTCTGCGATCACTATCTCCTCGAGCTTTGAAGGGGGAGGCTGACGCGATCGCTCTTTTTATAACTTTCACCTTATTAAATACACATACTGCTCGACAGGATGCGGTTGCTTTCTGGGAAGCCAGGTGGAAACAGAGACGGACGCCGTGTGCGTGGTTCTCCATTAGCAGCCAGATGAGGCTCTCGAATGATATGTCCAAAAATACACTTTGAGACGTGAAGAGTTATTTACCTCAACACGGTGGATGTTCAGATAGGAGTATCGTGGGAAACTTGCCTGTGCCTGAAGTGGTTAACTTGCCTTTATTTAAAGTTTAAACACTCCAGCCTTTGCGCGGAGAAACGTGCCAAACAACGGCCTGTGATCAGCGTGAGTGGTGCCATAGAAAAGCTTTCCCTCAAGATGAAAGAAAAAAAAGCTGCATGTCACACAGTAATGAAAATGTGACTTTAGCCGCGGGCTCGAAGCGAAAGCACAGCCAACCTGTTTGTTGATTAGAGGAGGGAATACAAAACGAGCTCGGAGAGGGTCAGCGGAGGGGAGGAAACGGAGGGTGTGGATCTACATCGGCCCCCTGCTCTCAGCGCAGATTGAAAAAGTGATAAATATGCATGAGTTTGGCTTTCGACAGTGGAGGCCTTTGATGGTATGGTTGAGAGTTCCTCTATCTCTGGAGCGAAACAGGCTGAAAATAACTGTCTGCCGATGTTTACCGCCGTGTGCGTGAACAATGCGCGCTTTTAATGAGCAGAAGAGGAAGAGGGGAGACTCTTTTTTTTTCATCCAGCATGCAACTGTATCACTCCTGAACATCCACACCAGTCCCCATGCCTACGTTACCCTCAGTGTGGAACTGCTGTTACGTAAGAAACACATGTTTGAAGAGCAGCATCCTAAAAAGTCTTGTTGAGTTTTCTTTTAAGATTTCTCTTTAAAACTCATGAAGAGACCTAATTTGGATATCTCTTGTTTTGATCAGAGAGCTATAAACTGGGCCTGTACGTCTCTGTTGTCTCTCTTGAGTTTAATTTAGTAGAAGTGGGAGAAAATTTCTCTTATCTCAGTGTGGAAACAAGCTTATTTGGATACCTGTTTTCCTTTCTCTGTACGTCTCTCAGACCTGCAGGCGTCCCAGTCCTTTGAACACTACAGCATATCAGACAAGGCCATGGACTACAGGATCCTGAAGATGGACGAGGACCAGGACCGGATGTATGTGGGCTGCAAGGACCACGTCCTCTCCATGGACATCAACAACATCACCCATGGCACGCTTAAGGTCAGCAGATTGCTTATTATTCCTGCCTTTCATCAACATCGTGTTCTCAGGCGACGCTGGCATCTGTTTTCTTCCTGCCATTCCAAAAGAGGAAAAAAAAAAAATTGAATTTAACAGTGTGTGAGGCGCATTGCGAAACTGCTGCAGAGGTATTATTCTAATGTGTGCAATGATATGCAAATTACCTTACATTTGCCACGATCGGAACAGTTTTAGGGTTATTCGAAAGAGGCATAAAAATGCGGGAGCTCTCTGATAGCTGATCTGGCATGCAGTGAAGGAGTTATCGTCGGTGTAATTGACAGGCATGAAGTGCATAAACAGATGGGGAAGCATTTAGGTTTCCCCAGGGAGCGCCGCACCGCAGCCATTTTTTCAGAGTAAATTGCTTGATATATTCATCGAGCCAGACCTTTTAAGCACCATCTCCCGGGCTTGAAAGCATACACATTTTTCCACAGACGGCAGTTTGCTGTAATCACCGGCACAAACTTTTTTACATTTGTTTATTTTACGCTAATTTTCCCTGTGATTTCCCTCCATGTAAACGGGCTATGATCAAAATTAAACGCGGACGTTTGCATCCTATGTCTTTATCAATCTGTTACTGGCTTCCTCAGCTCTCCACCTGTCACTTCATTAAATGCTGTGCTGTTTTTTTGTTTTTTTTTTACCCCTCAGGTGTTTTGGCCTGCGTCTACGAGCAAGATAGAGGAATGCCAAATGGCGGGAAAGGACCCCACGGTGAGAAAACCATTGTCTTTTCAAGTCAAACCGATAGATTGTATCAAATACTACAAATGATTAAGTTTGGGTGCTGTTCACAATTGAACCAATACTGGTATCAGTGTCATAAGGTAAGAAATCTCAGCCAACATAACGTCGACCAAGACAAGGAAAAAAGCCATTATCTCCAACAACAGCTTCTCTGACCAGCTATTGATTTACATAAAGATGTTGTTGCCCCGTCAATCATGCAGAAGGGTTCAACTCTCCATGAATGAGAGCAGCGTTGGCTTGAAGCATCCTAATCTCCACATATGTAGAATAGAATAGAATTACCTCATCACAGTTGCTGAATACGCATCCAACCTCTGACTTTTTGAATGACATTTTGTTTTGTCAAATTTTAGTGTAATTGTGTTTTGTTGGGTCAACGAAAGCTTGACCTCTGACCTTTAGCCACCAAACTCTAGTCCAGTCATCCTCTAGCCATAGTGGACATTCGCACCAAATTTGGAGAAATTTCCTCAAGCCGTTTTTGAGATATCGCAATGAAAAGAATGGGACGGACGGACAACTCTGACATATTAATACATCATATGTTAATACTGAGGTTGCTTACAGTAGCCAGCCTATTTAATTACATAGGAAAATTGTATATTCGTCAAGCCCAAATGCTTTTTTTTTGCCACGATGGTCGAGATCTAGGTTTTATCAGCTGTTCCCAGATCCGTTCCTCCAAGTGGGTCTCCAGCGGAACTGTGCGTTACCGCCTCCTGGGATTTCCCTCTCCCATCTGTGAGTTTGTGTCAGGTCCAACCACATGTGCAGCAGGCAGCAGATGTCTCCAGGGTCACCCGCTTCGCCTGGAGTCCTCCTGGCAATCGGGACGAGAGTGAGGCGTGGGAGGAATCGAAGGGGCCAGGGAGCGCCGTAGAAAAAACAAACCAGAATCAAAGCTTGCAAATGGGCCACAGCTCGTTTGACGCAGAGATTTCCTAACCCGGCCTGATTCTGAGCAGCACTTGTTAGCTGCAAACAAGATTTAATGAAGACATACAGTAGGACTCAGAAGATTGATTCCTCCTCCGCCTCTGTTTCCCCCCTAATTGGGTTGTTCTGGAATAATGCACAGCTGCCTATAGACGCCGCAGTGCAGAGTGCAGGGGAAGACAGGGAGAAGTTTTTTAAAGAAGAAACTTTTCCCTCGCAACTTTTTCTACATAGATTGAAACTTTATTTTTTTTTAAGAGTACAGTACAAGTTACCATAAAAAGCATCACACAAGGGCCAGCGACGCCTGTTGTGTCCTACATTCTCCACCAGCTCCGCGTCCCCTGACAGCAGCTGGGCCGATAGAGAGGGGGTATTGTACAACACGCTGTTGCAGGATTAAAGACGAAGCCGTTTCCAGACACCGAGTGATTTGTGCTGCCTCTGAGTCACCGACACGCTCCCGCAAATATTTGGGCGAGCCATCCCTGTGTGGAGCCACTTCTTCCTCCTGTCATCCCTTCTTAACTCGCAGCGCTGCCAGTTTCTCTTCCACAAATTTCAGTTTCTGTCTTACTATTTTTTCCACTTCTCTCGGTCACTTTTTCCAACTCTTGGTTTTGCTGTTTCACCGCAGTATATTTCATTTTCTCTCGACCATAATGCCCCTCGACTTTCTCATGGGTTCCTCCGAATGAATCAGGGCCCCCATCCCCTATGTTATGGTGACCCTCCCCGACTGTATATATTAAGTTCCTCTTCTCCGATAGAAACTGTGGTGAGGCGCGACTCCAGTGAGCGACCGCACATTACTTGTGCTTGAGGGTGGCATCGAAGGAGAAATATGGACCAACCAGCTTGATTAACTCTGTTTGCGGCTGGGTCGAAAGCCCCCACTTCAAACTCAATGTGATCACCACTTACACTTGAGGCCATGTGGCTGGATGCTGTTTATCCGGCATGGTCACAAAGGCTGTGTGTGTGTGTGTGTGTGTGTGTGTGTGTGTAGGGATTGAAAATTCATAATTACACTATCTCAGATATGACATGACTTGAGGCCCTACTACTTTGGTCACTCCCTATATCACTCTGTAATTTTATCAGTCCCCACATTTGTCACTCCCTACAATCTTCCTTCCCTATGTTTCACCGTACATTTGATGAAGATATATTATCATCACTCCTTACTTTGCACATTCATGATTCCTTTTGTTCGTCACTTTCTACATTACTCTGTACATTGGTCACTCCCTGTGTTACTCTGTATGTTTGTCACTCTGTATTTTAATCACTTTCCGCATTTGTCACCCCCTACATTACTCTGTACTTTTGTCAGTCACTAGTTATGTCACTCCCTACATAACAACTTGTCCCCCACATGATTTCCTATATTTGTTCACACTTCATCACTTCTTACAGAACGCTATGTTCGTCACTCTGTATGTTTGTCCCCCCCCCCCCCCCCCCCCCGAGTTATTCCATGTTTCCTTACATTTGTTACCCCCTGAAGTTTGTCAGTCCCCACTTGCATCACTCCTACATTACTCTGTCCATTCGTCACTCCCTACAATCGTCACATAGGAAGCTACATATATGTGACTCTGTGGGACTTGACAACAAATATGGGTCTCTGTGGGACATCAGATGTGGGTCCAGGTCTCAGACCCAGTAGTTGTGTGAGAGTTGGATGGTGACATGAGTTGAATGTGGGATAAGATGGAGGTAAAAAAACAAGAGAGACAGAGGGAGATAAAGGAGGTGAAAATGAATTACAGAGTTGGGTGTGTGACTGTTGTTTTTCGTCAAAAGCTCTCAGTAGAGCTGTGCATCGACGGTGAGTAGCAGCAGCTGCCATTCCTTCAGCCATGGCCAAGTTCCTGACGGCTCCCTGGATACGTCTTCCTCTCCTCCCCACTTTTCTCCTCTCCGTCTTCCTCTCTCCACTCCTTTTCTGCAAGCTCAGGCTTGATTAGCTGCAGTCCAGCACTCCTGGTGCTGCCGTTCGGGTTTGGGAAGTGAAAGCAGAGATGGAGGGAGATCAGTAATCTTGCCTTACCTAGACATATCACATATACCAATGACGCTCTTTTTCCACCGGCCTTAATACCACACGAGTGAGCACTGGGATTGTTTTATCATGCAGCATGTGATTGTATAACCGTCAAGCGAGTGAGATAAGTTTGAATTACTCCCTCATATGGAATCGGATACTTCAGGACAGATAAACAAGTTCTGTTCACTTGGCTGTGAACCAGGAAATAGACCTTATCCTCTCTTATGTCTTTTTTAGTGCATTGTGTCATAGCTGAGAATTAAGAAAATATGACAACGGTTATTAGGTGAAAGGACATTGACGGGACAATATGCAAGAATTTAAAACATACGTAAGTGAATTAAAACTAGCTATTGTTAGCTACAATTAGCAGCAGTTAGCAATTATGCTGATGATTTGCTGCCCCCTATCTGTTTGGGAGTATGAATCAACAGGAGGCCAATTCTTACATGTTGGAACTTTAAAGTCACAGTATTTAAAATTTGTTATAATTATGCGATGATGCAGAATGCTAAACTACTATTTAGCATTTAGCCAGAATGCCGAGCTATGCTAACTGTACCAATTAGGAAGAAGAGTCGAAATTTTGGCAAACTGACTCGCTTATACCTATTTTTTCAATAATATTTATCTAAAGCTAGCTAACATTAGCTAACAATAATAGTCATAAGCTATTGGTCATACCAGACCAAGTAAGGCTGTAGCTGCAGAACCCATTAGTGTATTGAGTTTATTAATGATGCATTTCATTGCCTATGAATACTATTCTTCATCTCCAGCAGAAACAATCTGTTTTTACTTCCTTCATAAGTAACTTAGTGTTGCTTTAAAATCATGTGCAAGAGCAATCATCTCGTAAAAGGTTCATTGTTATCTTAATGTATCAGAGTGTAATTTTTTTATTGTCACTTCTCACCTACTGAACTTTTCGCGTGTCTCTCTTTGTTTATCTGTATTTTCCAGCACGGCTGTGGGAACTTCATCCGGGTGGTGCAGCCGTATAACAGAACTCATCTGTTCATGTGCGGCAGCGGAGCATACAGTCCCGTCTGTGTGTACATCAACAGGGGCCGCAGACCAGAGGTGGGAACACGATGACAGATTCACTCTACTAAATATACACTGTCGTGATGGTATAAACCGTATTTCGGGGACGTCCGCCCGGTCACAGCCATTACTGTAGCTGCAGTGTGTTAGGTCGATTATTCACTTGGGTTGCGCTTGAGAATAAACTGCAGGCTTCTGAATTTTACCCCACTGCTGATCATCAAGATCTCAAGAGTGAATAGATAAAACATCTTGTACATCCAATCCTAAACTGTACATAAGACTAAAATGAAGTGGATGTGGTTTGGCGATGAAGCTAAAAATAATCTAATGTGCAGTGGCTCCCTTGTGGTTCATTCAGAAATAAAGCTAATTACATAATTGACTTAATTGCGTTAATGTGATTAATGTTCTCATTGCTCACCCGGGACAGTAATTTAAAACTCTCTTCCTCTAAAACCCTCTTGATGCTGACTGTTAATGTCACCCCCTGAGTGCAGCAGAATCAAAGTAGTGGGAATACTGCCACCCAGAGCAAGTAAACAAAATCTATTTTCATGAAAGAGAGATTAAATGATGATAAAAATGCCCCAAGGAATGTGAATGAGAATGTGTTTGTTTGGTAAATCAGATTTTATCGAATTATACAGAGATTCAAAACTGAATATAATGTCTTTTTGATGTATAGTTGCAATAATATGAAAAATAATTCCTCTACCCCGCTCTCTAATGGAAGGAGAACGACATTACTGTAAAACAGAGTCATCAAGTACTTGGAAAGGTATGAAGTGATGACAACCAGCCCACCTGAAAATGCCATAATCTCTTACTGGAATTATATTTATTTGCAGCATCCGACAGTGAGACTCCTCGTAACTATGCACAGGCAAAGTTTTTATACCCATAAGAGGAGAGGCTGAAGACAAGAGGGGGGAAAATTGAGCTCTAGCGTCAGGGATGGAAGGCTGTTTTCTGGGCTCTCACGTCCGGCCGCACAGCTCTGTAAGTGAGCGCAGGGAAGCCCTCCAGGAGAAAAGTGCTCACTGAGTGAACAACATTCAGCCACAGACAGCCGACCGCTGCCAAAACGTTAATAAGCACAGCGAGAGAACTCCCAACCAGACACTTTCCGCACTGCGGTGCCTTTTTGTCATTTGGGGGGTATTTGTTTGAAAGGCAGACTGCTCTGTTTGCAACTTCTGAGCTCAAACACGTCAGCGTCCCAAGGAAAAGGATCTGTTAAGTGTAACAAGCTGCTTCGGTGGGAAGTTGACGTCGAGCTGCAGCGTGGACCTTTGCACTTAGAGCGTGCCCCGGGCTATTATGTTGTTTTGAAAACTGGATAGGACGGCTGCAACAGAGAGGCTATTTGCATGTGTCTTATTTTTCAAAAGTGCTTCTCAGATGCAAGGCAATAAAAAGTCCCTCCCGCTGAGTTAATTAGTCTTTTATATAGTCTTTTTATTTTCATAGGGTGCAATAACTCATTTCCCCCCTGAATCTTTTATCAATACGAGCAGATGTTGCTTGTTGAAAGGATAAAATGTTATTTAAAAAAAAACCCCACCAGACATATTTTAAGATGATAAAAAATGTTCTGATTTGAATAATACGCAAATATGTTTTGTTGCCAAAGTTTTAACTGCCTGATGCAAGACATCTCCTTATTCACTACAATTTTATATGAGTGTGTGTGGATGTCGGGTGTTTCAAGTTTCCACATCACACTTGCATTAGTTGCATATATCAACTGCTATTGGCGTCCAAACGAGGTGTGATGTCATAGCGTACACATCATTAACTTAAGATTTAAGGTGAGCACAGCTTGTGTTTGTGAAAACAGCCTGTCTGCACTTAAAGATTTCTTTGAGGCGGTGGTCAAACATCTAAATGACCTAAGAATAAACAAAACACATTTTCGCATTGACTGGGGCTTTAATGATCCATTGCAAAATCAAATTACTTGTGAAAATAGACACTTTTTTCAGTGTTGATGTAAATGATAGAAGCTACCAGATGGATCCAGTCCACCTCCGGAACCTCTTGGCAACCAGACGCATTTTCCTGGAAGAATACTCCTTGGCTGACGTCACCCTCATCCCATTCAAGGAGGTTGCATTGCCACCATGGGTCAGAGCTAAATACGATTGGACAGGAATCTCAATCATTTACCCAAGTTGTTGTAAACGGCGCTTGGACCGTCCAGACCGCCACCCTGGGGGGGGTGGGTTGAATCTTGGCAGTCTTTCCACCTGAGATGGAGAGATGGCTATCCAGCACATTTGCAGGGAAATTCCTCTTTTCCTCCCGAATGGAATGTTCTTTTTATTGCCCCGGATGGGCCAGTTAAGGTGGACCTGGCCAGAACCGTTTCAGTGCCTCCTTAAAACCACAAAAGAGGGGAAATGTGAGCCGGGCTACCTTTTGGGACATTTGCTACTCTCATACGTGCAGTTTTATTGTGTTTGAGGCCACTCCATGGAATAACCTATCATATAAACCTGTCTCCAACTCCCCTGACTTCCTCTTTTCTTTGTGACAGGAACAAGTTTTTCACATTGACTCGAGGACCGAATCTGGAAAAGGGAGGTGCTCCTTCAACCCACAAGTGAATACGGTCTCCGTCATGCTCAGTAGGTGCCTCTCAAGTTTACCTCCATGATTTATGCCTCTTCAACACTCCTGACTCCCTTTGTTTGTTACTTCCTACATCACTCCATACATTGGTCACTCCCTACATTCATCACCGTCTATGTTACTCTGTACATTTCTCAGTACTTATATTCATCAGCCCCGATATCACTCTGTATGTTGGTCACTCCCTAAATACTTCACTCCTTATGTTGCTCCTTACAATTATCACTCCCTATGTCATGCTGTATAATTGTCAATCGCTACATAAATCACTCCTTACATTCTTACCTCACTTCCTTACTCTGTACGTTCATGACTCTCTGTTTGTCACTTCCTACATAATTTTGTGTGTCAGTCACTCCCTACTTTCCTCAACCCCCATGTTACTCCATACTTTCATCTCTTTGTATGTTTGTCACTCCCTACCTTCGCCATCCCAAGTTATTTCATAGGTTACATCCTCCGTTATTCCGCATGTTCGTATTTCTCCTCGTCTGTCACTCCCTATGTTTATCCCTCCATTCATGACTCAACCGCATCACACCACAACTGTATCCATGACGAGATATGTTTGTTACTCCCTTTGTTTGTTACTTCCTACATCACTCCATACTTGTCACTTCCTACATTATTTTGAATGTCAGTCACTCCCTACCTTCCTCAATCCCCATGTTACTCCGTACTTTCATCTCTTTGTATGTTTGTCACTCCCTACATTCGCCACCCCCTGAGTAATTCCGCATGTTCGTATTTCTCCTCGTCCGTCACTCCCTATGCTTATCCCTCCATTCATGACTCAACCGCATCACACCACAGCTGTATCCATGACGAGATACAGCAAATGCCAGCTCGACCACACTCCTTAGATAGAGCTCATCTGACATATTAAATTGCCAACATTCAAAACCAACCAAGCATGTCATTCAATGATATCACATGTCCCAGTCAGTAGTGTACCATGGAACTTGACAGTGCGTATCCCAGCAATGCTATCCTTTAAATGTCAGTCAGCCCCTGCCATGAGAAACCCCAACATAAAGGCTTAGATTCCATTAATATGAAATGTAAGAACCGTCATATACTAATGAGAAATTCATACTACAGTAACACAGATTATTTGCACTAAAAGAGGGTTTAATTCAAGACTAATGCAGTATCTCATTCAACTCAGGCCGTTCCCTCTTCCCAGTTCTCTCTTTTGATGTCTTATTGGCCAGGGGGTGTAGGATTGCTGTTGACACCACTAAAGGCGGCACATTGCACCCCCAGCGCTGCGTTCTGACACCTGAGCATGGCCATGTCAGCAGCAGCTTTGCCAGCTAGTGAGCGCCTTCAGAGATGCCAAGGAGGGAACCAGAGAGGGGAGGGTGGAATAACCCTGAAGGGAGTAGGAAGGAAGGTGCTCTGCCAAATGGAGTCGAGGTCACAAAGCTGTGGCAACAGAGAGCGAGCCTTGAAGGACAATCAGAGGCGGTGTCCGGGCTTGATACAAATCTGTGCTTCATATTCCCCATCCGCATGTTTTGGACTCTTTGTGGTCGTCTGAATGCTGTCGTCACTCGCTCCTTAGCAAGCCAGTTTGGATACAGGCCACATTCCCCTAATCCTCCCTTAACTTGCCCCGCCATCCTCCAAAACAGATGGTCTGGAACTAATGGATGATGAAGTGAGAGTAAAGGAATGATAAAAAGCCATGGAGAGCATACATTCTCTATTAGTAGCAGGACACACACAGACTGTACACCCACTTATAAAACAATCTCAACTTTATGGATAACACATTGGTGTATTGTCATCTGTTTTAAGACCAGGAGCTGTTCTCTGGCATGTACATTGACTTCATGGGGACTGATGCTGCCATCTTCAGGAGCCTGACCAAGAGAAACGCAGTGCGGACAGACCAGCACAACTCTAAGTGGCTGAGTGGTGAGAGCACAAATATTCTCAAAAAAACCTAATAAATGAGACAAATATTTACTGCTGTGAATTTTTGAAGTTTCCATGTATTCCTTTCTGTCATTTAGAGCCAATCTTCGTTGACGCCCACCTGATACCAGACGGGACAGACCCTAATGATGCCAAATTGTATTTCTTCTTCCGCGAGAGGCTGACGGATAACAGTGGAAACACTAAAAATATCCACACCATGGTGGCCAGAGTGTGTCCAGTGAGTGCCTTTGTCTTTGCCTGAATAGACTGTCACAGTTGGAAATAGGACCCAAATGCTGACACACAGAGGCAGCTAGGTTGGAAAAAAAAGCAAACTTTAATGAGCAGAATCCAAAAAGCAAGTATCAAAAGATGGGCAAAGGAGAGTCCAATGAGAAAATACAAAACTGAAGACTAACTAGAAAACCACAAGGAATAAATCAGGGAAACAGGGCACACACAGAACACTAGGAACACAGGTGAGCAGGAAGTAGAACATGACAGCAACAGGAAACAAACAGGAAATAACCATACCATGAAATGTATGTTTTCTTCCCATGTGCTGCTTTTGTCTGTAGAATGACATCGGAGGACAGCGAAGTCTGGTGAACAAATGGACCACCTTCCTCAAGGCCAGGATGGTGTGTTCAGTCCTGGAGGAAGATGGTACCGAGACGCATTTTGACGAACTAGGTAAGTAAAGTGAAGGAAAAATAGTTTTTCTAAGTCACACATTTCCTTTACATAATGACTTTCAAGTGCCATTTTATTTTTGCTCCTTACATCACTCTGAATGTGGTCACACCCTTCATTCATCACTCCCTGTTACTCTGTACATTCGCCATTCCGTTTGCCACTCTCGACATTTGTCAACCGAGTTACTCCATGCATTTGTGATTCCCTATATTCCTGGGTCCTTACATTTGTCACCCCCTAAAGACATTACTCCCTGCATTACTACGCATGTTTGTCACTCCCTACATCATTCACTCACTATGTTCACCTGTGCACTAATCATTCTGCACATTGGTCACTCCCTACAGGCTTCATTCACTTTGTTTACCTGTACACTAATCATTCTGCACATTGGTCACTCCCTACAGGCTTCATTCACTTTGTTTACCTGTACACTAATCATTCTGCACATTGGTCAATCCCTACAGGCTTCATTCACTTTGTTTACCTGTACACTAATCATTCTGCACACTGGTCACTCCCTATATTCTTCACTCACTATTTCACTCTATATGCTCATCACTCTGCGCATTAGTCACTCCCGACATTCTTCACTCACTATGTACATTGACCACTCCATACGCTGGTTACTCCCCTTGAAACAAGTTTTAAAAAAACTTTGTATTTTAGAAAATATAATGGCAGAGACCACTCTAATTCCCGAACGCTCGCTATTTTTGTTTCAAGATTTTCCAGCGATTGCTTTCTCCACAAACAGTCCATGGAACCTCCTTTATTTGGTCTGGATTAAGCCTCTAGTCTTTTATCAATTTTCATAACAATTGATCTGTTGTTTTTGGTTTTCCTGTAGTCATTTATTAGCATATTATTCCAGTCCTTTATCAGCTCTACAAAACTACAAACATCAGCTCGCAGCATTTTAAACCTGCTATTCCATTCAGTCCATCAGACCAGTCCATCTATCAACAGGCGCAGTTATTTATTTATCCCTTTTTGGCAATCTCACCTGAAGGATGAGGTGTTTTGGGATATAGGGAATTTGCTGAAAGTACTACACGTGTGCATTTGTCTACATGTGCACATATGTGTTTTCCTTTTCAGAAAGTATGTTTTTGCTGGAAACCGATCAGCCCAAGGGCCTGTTGGTGTTTGGAGTCTTCACATCCACAAGGTAAGGCTGCCGGCGATGAAGCCAACTGTAACATTCCTGCAGGCCTCAGTGGTTATGTTAATCACAGACTGGATATCAGCAGGAGGGGATGTGCTTGTCAGAGGGCGTTTGACATAGAGACATCATGCGTCATGCATCAGATCAGCTTAGTCAGAGGATGAGCTATCAATTACAGTCCTGGTGGCTTCACCATACGGCCTTCATTTTGATGTCCATTTCCTCTGATGGCAGGCGACAGCACATTACTTATTAGATTATGTCTTGCATGATATGTATTGTTGGATGTGTTCCACCAGCACAGAGAAACATTACACAGCAGTATTTCTGAGTGCAGAGAGATTTTTATTATTGTATTTTTGAGATAGGTGAAACCCAAGCTTTGTTCATCAGGTTTCTGAGAAAAAAGGAAGGAATATAGTCAAATGTTGTCTTTCTATTGTCTCGCAGAATGTGAGTGGTGAATGGTTCAATGCATGAGATAGTTTACCTAAAAATCTGATTTAGTGCATCTGTTAAGTGCTTTGTGTAGACAAATATAGAACAATTTGCTCCAAAGACCTGTCCTGCCAAGTGGTCACAGCAATTGTGTGTTGTGTGTGTGTTTTGCTATTTGCCGCTGTCTTTCCTATATACAGTAGTAATGTGATTTACACTTTGGGGCCACCATAGATTTGGCCATTTTTACCTTTATTTCATAGTACGACAGTCTGGCCACCTGGCGCCAATTTTGTGGATTTTTGTCCTTTTGTTTATTTTCTTTTAACCATGTGTTCTGCCAAATGTAGGAACTAAATTCCCCATAAATCACAGTTCTCATCCCTCCTTACTCTTGTAACAGCATAATGCTAAAGCCTCCAAAATGTCAGCTTTTCATGAGCTAAAAACAACCCTGTTTTCACCTTCATGCTAATAGGTATTTTAGATGATCCAATGAATACCAGAAGTGAATTTGATCACATCTTAGAATTCTTTTACAATTAAAATAATGAATATTTAACATCGTAATCTTTGATGAAAGAAATCAAGGCGATAGAAGTGCACCACATTCCATCTGAATCTCTAAATAGAACTTATTAAAACTCTCATTAAAGGTCACAGTCAGCATCACATGGGAAATTTGGTGGTTTGGTCACTTGATCTACATGTTCTCATCTCAAACTGAGTTCATCTGGTTAACCCGGGGTGACACCACCACAGGCGCTCCGTCCACATGTTACCTCAGGATCATATACGGGTTCAGCCGGTGTATCCTGGCTCAAAGAACACCTCCAAACCAAACAGTGAGGTCCTTGAGGTCTCTCAACTGTGTGTTATTACTTCTCCACTTCACACAATATGCTTCTGTTGCCCGTATTCAACAAAGCCTCTTTTATGTGCTAAGCAGTGTGGTTTAAAACGGCTGAGCCAAACCACATCAGATCAATGAGGGAGGAAAGTGTCCTCGCACATCCACAGAAACAGAGACCTTGATAAACAACTGCAGAATATTCCAGCTGGGTGGGTGTCAAGGTGTAGCAGGTTCCCACCGTTGTCTCATTAAAGTATTCATCTTGTTTCCTCAGCTCCGTGTTCAAAGGCTCAGCCGTGTGTGTGTACAACATGGCCGACATCCTCACCGTCTTCAATGGGCCCTTCGCTCACAGAGACGGGCCCAACTTTCAGTGGGTGGCTTTCCAAGGGCGCATCCCGTATCCAAGGCCCGGAACTGTGAGTTCATTTCAAGGCTATCCACTCATTCATTCATTCACTGGTTATTTTAGTGCATGATTCACAAAACAAAGTTCATATAAAGTATTCATGTTCACCGTACCTACTTTCACATCTCAGGCCAGAAAAGCAGTAAGGAGAGGAGCATGCTTGTTAAACCAGCCTCCGTCTTAAAAAATGGATAAATAACATCAATGATTAAACAATCTTTTTCATATATTTATAAATATAAGAGGAAAGACAACTTAGCTAAAGAACAGTCACACACAATCAGCAGCTGAACATGAATATTGTTCAAGTACTTTTTTCTTTATACATTTTTTATTAACTGAGGTAACTGGAAAATATTTGAACTCTGAAGTGTTTAGCGTCTGAGTTAAAGGTCATATTGATCACATTTTCAGCCGTCTGCAAACTTTAAAAAATATAGGAACATCCTTAAAAAAATCACAAATGGATGTAAGAAACAAATAAATGCACAAGAATAAACAAAGGCCCCAATATGGACCCTTGCGGAACACCATATTTAACCTCAATGCATTCAGGCCAATTACTAGCAAACTGTCCATATAGTTGACTTTATATTGTTTTAACATTCGTCTGAAGCATGAAACCTGTGGTTTCACTTTCTTTTGCACCTCCAGTGTCCGGGCGGAGCCTTCACACCCGACATCCAGACAACAAAGGAGTTCCCAGACGACGTGGTGACCTTCGTACGGAACCATCCGGTCATGTTCAACCCCATCTACCCAGTGGGGAGGAGACCTCTGGTGGTCCGGACCAACGCCGACTACAAATACACGTCGGTGGCCGTGGACCAGGTCATGGCTGCCGACGGGAACTACCAAGTGCTCTTCCTGGGCACAGGTATGAAAGTAGACAGGGCCTGCAAATAATGTATTTTGTGCTGCATGTTAAGGTAAATTCAAATTTCATGTACGTATATCCATAAACTGTAGGCCCTCCCCAGTTTCCTGGGAGACTCCAGTTTCCGCCCAGGCTCAAATTTCTCCTGTGTTTCTTCTGAATGTATTTCTGGGTCTGTACAGTGTGCAGTCTGCTGCATTGTTGCGCCTCGTCCTCCTCAGTGACTAAGAGACGGACAAAGAAACGGGGAGGAGAAGGAATATTTTGACACGTGTCAGACGCCCTAGAGAGAAGAATGCCTTCTGAAATTTCTTTTGTTAAGTTTGAAAGGATGGAGGCTGTAAAATCTGCCACGTCAATTTTTCTGTCAGTCAAGACTGAGAGTGTTTTCTGAGAATTAAAAGCAGAATTAGAGTCATTTGACATACTTACTATTTTGTTATTTGTTGTTAAAAATGTTACCACAATGCAGGAGACACAGTCCAAACCTTGAATCTCCATCTTTTCAGTGATCTGTCTTATTTGATCTGCTCAAAAACAGGTGAGACTGCGTTGAAAATGTCAATATTTTCACTGAGCTGGTGGGTTTATTGCTTTCTCTTTCTATGAATGAGCAGAAAACACATATTCACAGACAAGGAAATGTACGTTCATATGAATCGGTTACATGAAATACAGAGAAAAGCAGTCAAATTTGTCATTTAGATGTAAAATTTGAGTTTTTCTTTATTACTTAAAGGTGGTATATGTAAGAATCAGTCACCTTGAATTCATACTCAAGAAACATAGGGGGCAGCTTCTCACCACAGTAACTGCTAACTGTATATATATTTGTTATACATCCATGACTGTAGCTACTGTTAGCTTTTTAGCTCAGTTAGCCATGCAGCTAGCCAGCCTATGATGATGCCAGCAAATAAACATTCTTTTTTCCACAAGCACACATTTTTTAATAAGGGTGCCATTAAATAGAGGAACTGTGACTAAGATATGCACTAAGCTGTACATTTTACAGTTTTATTGATGATATATATACTTTTGTTACAAGCTAATATTGACTCGTCTACATCTAATAGGAATCACTGACAGTGACTTCATCCTGTGACCAGGCAGTTTCAGCTAGAAGCTATTTACATTGAAATGTCCGTAAATAACACTCTGTCATAAAAGTAAATGATTGTTCTGTGGATTTCTGTCAGCACAGCTGTTTATCAGATACACAGATAACAGACTGGATGATAGGGTGTGGTTGTGATGGCCAATATGAAAAAACTCAGACGGCGTTGCACAACACGTAGCTCGTTATCACAGTGATTATTCCACGAATAAATCACAGACGTTGGGACAAGGCGACGTGTCTTAGCAGAGGACTTTGACCTTTTATGGTTTCATTTGATTGAATCAGCTGGAAGAACATGAGCGCCTGGTCTCAATTGAATAAAAATCCAAATTTTATCACAGGTTTTTTTTTAGATTAGTATCTTAAGGGCTTCCTGTGCGCATAACACAGTGGCACAACAGAATAATAAGTGTGCGGGCGCACCTAATTATGCCGCCTTCTCGTCCACCTGTGGTCGCGTTACCGTTCAGCGAAGCTGCCGTGGGACTCCTTCTCTCTCACAGCTGCTTGTGTTTATCAGCCTCTCCTGCCCTGCTTCTTGAAGAGAAGCCATGTGCTTTCTAACCACATCTGAGCCTGAGAAAGCGCTGCTTTGTCTGAGGGGATGAGGGAGACGCTCTTATCAGGCGCTTCCAGGAGCCTTTTTACCACGACTCCCTTCTCCCCCGCTCTGCCGCTCAGACTCCCAGGACGGAACAGCCACGTTGGTGGTGATAGTGTTGCTTCTCGGCCTTTCTCGTGGGCCCTCAGTTACGCGGGGCTCAAGAGCTTTCATCCTTGCCGCTGCCACAGTCGATTTTGCTGTGGAAACATGGCTATCGTGGCTAATTCAAAAGCAAACACGGGTAAAGGAAAACAGACTCGCAGCTTGTTTGTTTTTTCAAGCGTTCGTATTCCCGTTTTTCACACACGTCTGGCCATAGTCATATCTGTTTCACACGGTTTGTTCGAGGAGGTGTGTTGACAACATGTGTTTTCTGCCCTCCCCCAGACAAAGGTACAGTACAGAAGGTGATTGTGCTGCCAAGCAATCAATCCCTGCATGAAGATCTGATCCTGGAGGAGCTGGAAGTGTTTAAGGTCAGCAGCCTTTTTTTTTGTTTTCTTTTTATTCCACTCTTAATTTCATCATCTCAAAATCAAAGGCGAGGGAGGAGGAGGAGGAGGAGGAGGGCGAACTTGGCCACACCACCAAGGCCACCGACAGACAAAAGATGGGTGGCAATCAGACGATGGACGCTCTGCAGTGTAGTGCAGCGTGGAGTGAAGGGGAACATGCTTATAATCGGCACCGAGGGAACCTTTTCTTTGTACATGCTGCTTTATCTCAGCTCAGATCACTAAACTGTCTGATCGACCTGTGATCAGACTTAAAAGCTGAGGCCGCTTTGAACTTCGACTACAAAGAAGAGAAGTGTTCTCAAAAGACAGAAAATATTTATACGAGAAAGCTGAGAGAGAAGGACATCTGGCGAAAAGCTGAGATGGTGAAATGTGCTGCAAGGAACTTTTAAATGGCCAAATAACAGTCTGATTTCAATAACCTAAGATGGGGCTGCTTGTACCACTTTTGTCCACAGGGGGCGCCAGAATCAACAACATTAAAGTTCCTTGTAGCAGCTTTAAAGAAATTTCTTCAACAGAAAACTGTTTTTTAAACAAATATTTGGGGAAAGTCTGATTCCTGTACTGTAAATATGAAGCTACCACAAGCATCCTAGCTTACTTAGCCCCCCACAAAAACCAAAATGTGTCGTATTTGCACTTCTATTTTTGGTCGGAATATACAAGTAAGAAATAATTATATGTCACTGGTGGGTTTTGAAATGCTGGAAGGTGGATTTTGTTACTTTTGGACATAGCCAGGCTAGCCGTGCCCCCGGGTTTCCGATCTCTGTGCCAAGCTAAGCTAACTGGCTGCTGGCAATAGATGCATATTTACTTTGTGGACACGAGAGTGGCACTGGTCTGATCATTAAAGTCTCAAATAGGTTTTATTTTCACCCAAATGTTCCCAAGTATTCCTTTTAAAATTCTGATTTAAAAATGTTCTGCAATGGCTAAAAGCTGATTCTTGCGTGTGCTCTTTTCAGAATCAAGCTCCTGTTACAAACTTGAGAATATCCTCCAAAAAAGTAAGTGTCCCTCCACCTTTTGCTTCCCTCACACATTAACTACAGTTTTCATTGTTTTAATATGTTATTAATCGTCTGTGGCTTCTATGTAATGCCTGACACAGAAATCTCCTGAGCGTAACAAACCTCCCAAAGGCAAGGAAATAATAAGCCGTAATGGTTTCGGCGCTCTGCCTCATTTTCCTGTCAGCCGGCCACTTATTAAGACAAACAGGGCGGACTGACATTTGAACTGTTTACTTTGCAGCAACAGCTGTACGTCAGCTCCGAGTTCGGGGTCTCGCAGGTCTCGCTGCACCGTTGTCACGCTTACGGCTCGGCCTGCGCCGACTGCTGCCTCGCCAGGGACCCCTACTGCGCCTGGGACGGACTCAGCTGCTCGCGCTTCTACCCCAGCGGCAAAAGGTACACAAAGGTTTACAGTTTTGTAGGAGTATTACGATATCTTTGAATGCCATTCGAGGGAGTGTTTAGTGTCCACCAAGGATTCTTCTCCTGGCTGTGTTGAAAAACGAGCTTTTTAAGCCCCAGAACAAATTTTTTTCAGTGTTATGAAGTGGTGACAGGAGGCCATTCAAAGAGGCGGCTATTCAACACTTTCACCAGTGTTATGATAAACTCCAGCATAGTGCAGTATACAATTTCTGTTTGCCTGATTCTTGCAGATTCTGGGGCCAAATAATTTTCTTCTGCAGTAATACAACAAATGTGAAATCAATCAGTGCACCACGCCCGTGTTCAACAAGAACAGAAAAAAAGCTGTTCTTGACTTCTGAGGGCTAAAAGATCACACGACTGGATTCCTTCAGCGCACACTTCAGTCCAGGCCCTGTCACTGATTCCGCTTTTGTTGTTTCCCCTCCCTCCATCTAGACATAACACAGACAAAGAGGTCTGAGCGACACCTCGTCCTCCGAGCCGTTACCTCTCTCTCCGGTCTCTTTGAGCGGCCAGCTGCCCGTCTCTCGAAATTCCAGTCAGTCGTAGGTCAAGTTTAGTTTGGTCGCGGAACAAAAGCGCGGCGCGGAAAATGTCTCTGAAATGTGTCTGCTGTTTACGTGCCCTCCTCCTCAAGCTGTTATATGAGTGTGCACCGCTGAGTGGAATAACAGTCAGATTTTCCTCTTATTGTTTTGGCATGCTGGCTGCTCCCCTCCACGCTCTTAATATGAGGTGAACATGTGAGGATCAGATTCTGTATTTAGCTTTTTTTGTGTATTTATACTCATTGCTATTTTCGTCTTCTTTTTTTTAGGAGAAGCCGAAGGCAGGACATTATGCATGGAAATCCGCTCACTCAATGCAGAGGATTTAACCTGAAAGGTAATTAAAGCTGCACTAATCGATATTTTTTATAGCAACAAACAAGCAAATGAATGTGTGATGTGTGAAAGTTATCACTCCTCGGGACAAGAACACAGAGGATTTTCACCCACATGTGCATTTTCCCTCGCAGCTTAGCCTCTTTTAGCTAATTGTTTTGATTTTACAGCTCACAAATTACACAGTCATTAACCTTACCAGTTGTTTTTCTACCAAAAAAAGCTCTGATTTTAAAAAGACAAACTCTATACCCCATCTGCCCAGCACCAGACTAAATTAGCAAATAGCTGCGAGGAAAAAAAGTTAACAGCTATTAAGTTCTAGAAAAAAAAAGGAGCTAAAAGAAAGTATTTATTCAACTTGCATTCGTCAGATGTAGAGAAACACAGCTCCAAATGAACGCTAATGTTGCTACGTGTCAGCAGTATGTGTAAATTGGCTACCAGTTGCTAACATGCTAGCCCTAACAAATTTATAAGGTGATAACATTTCAAGCTTGTGTTTTTTAGCTTGTTTTTACCAAGCACCAGATAGCCGACAGAACTAACGACTAAACAGCTAAATGGCCAAAAAACAAACCAAAGTAAATACACAACTTTCAAGTTTCCGGTGGACAGAAACGCAGCACCAAATGAACGCTAATGCTGCGACGTGTCAGCAGGATGTGTAAATGGGCTACCAGTTGCTAACATGCTAGCTGTAACAAATTTCTAAGGAGTTAATATGTCAATTTTTGTAGACAAAATTAGCATATAGCTGGCGACGACAAGCGGCTAACGGCTAATTAGTCCAAAAATCCAACCAGGCTAAAACTAAAGTAAATAGTTAACTTAGAAAACACAGCTCTGAACAAATGCTAATGTTGCTGCACACTTACGTTCAGGTAGTAACGCCTTACTGGGCTTTGTGACTAATAATATTATGGATATGTAAAAGTCAAATTACTCTAAAAGCTAACAACGTTCTGCTAAAAGCATCATCATTTCAATCAAATTTGGAATTCTCTAAATTCGAACAATGCTGGAACATTTTGGATAATGTAAGTTAATCCTGAAATGTTACGTATTATATCTTGAGGTTCCACTGCCCCCAACTGTCCACACTGACAAGTTAACCGTCAGTGTGAAATCATTTCGACTCACAGACAATTACAGAAGTTTACACCAGAGCTGTAGCTGCAACTGCTGCCTGTCCAGGGGTGTCTGAGCTGGTTTGCGAGCCCAGGTAAAGCACGACATCCTTCGCCGAGATTCACACAGTCGACTGGCGGGGTGCGGTTTAATGAGGGGAGAGGATTTGCTCCCCGGAGAGTCCCATTTCCATGAACAGTTTACGTCTCTAAATTAACTCGAGCTCTGGGAACCAAGCATCTGGCCATTACCACTAATTAGTGGGAGCCCTGTCGTACATCCAGCTGAGTGATGAACCATTTAGCTGCGACAAAAGCGACGCGGTGGATGAGACGAGTCGGTCCTGCGCGTTTTGAGGGGTTGTTTTGTGAGTCTGTAGGAAGGGAAGAAATCTTGGTGGAGTTTGGTTTGGGGTGCAGGTGTCAGACTAATCTCTGTGTCAACATTTCAGTCTCGCTGCTGGGACTCGAGACAGATTTGGGTCCATCTGTGGGGTTTGCGTCTGTCAGCGAGTGACGTCTGACGTGACTCCATTGACTTTGCCTCTGTGTGTGTGTGTGTGTGTGTGTTTTTGTGTGTGTGTGTGGCAGCTTACAGAAACGCAGTGGAGATGACGCAGTACGGCGTGAAAAACAACACCACCTTCCTGGAGTGTTTTCCCAAGTCTCCCCAGGCCTCTATCCGCTGGCTCATTCAGAGGGACAATGACAGGCGGAAAGAGGTCAGTCTGACATTAAGAGGGGGGTCAAAGGTCGACCTCACAGCCCGCCTTTGCTTGTATTCAACAAGCGGAGGTGGGTCCAAGGACACGAGGGTGACCCCTTAGAGATATAAAACGACCCAAATGTCCTTTTTTTCTGATTTATGGGGATCTGCTCTCGTGTTTTGGTCACATCGTTAAATATCACAAATGAGCTCACACGTCTGATAAGGACTTGCATCGCGCGAGGAATGACACAGTCCACGTTTATTGGCAGCGGAGCACACTGACGAGCAGCGATACTGATCAAACATGATATAGATCTTTAACTAATGACCCCGATTGTCAGCAGGGAAACATTTGACAAATATTTGAACCCTTTGAAAGATTAAATAAAAGCCGGGCAAGAGAGAGAGAGACAGAGCGGGCTTGATAAAGACACTTCTTTTATGGATTTGGCTCCGGCCCCTTTCGGGTACGCTTCAGAGTAACGGCCGTTTTATTGCTTTTTCTCTCGTGGGGATGGAAAATAAATCACTTTAGTTTTATGGTGTGTAATCATTGGAGTCTTATCAAAGCTTAAAGTCTGGCTGATTTTACAGTCAGCATCAGTTTAGTCTCGTGGCTGTTTTAAAGTATTGACGTCAGTATTTCAAATGTTTTGACTGAAAATTTTCAGCAGCGAAGAGTTCTTCAGATAATTGGTCAAAGAAATGAAGCATATGTAAATTTCAGATGAGCAGTTTTATTTACAGTATAGCAACTTTCAAACACAGAGGCCAAACAAAGTCATTACACAGGCAATGAAAAACCTTAGAATGACATTCAGAGAGATGAAAAATAAAATGAAATACGATAAAACTAAATAAAATCAAAGAAACACTATGTATCTTTTTAAGTAATTCTGGAGAAGAAAGTTGATTGTTGAGTCTCATTCTTAGATCAACGCTTTTGGTGAATGGTTCAGGTCCGACACCAAAGACCGGATTTGGTATTTGATTCTGATTTGGGCGTGAGATTGGCGTACCCCGCCACTCGCCCAGTGTTATGGGATCGACCAGGAGTAGAGTTACAGCGCAGTAATAAGTGGAACAAGGAGAAACATAAAATAGTCCAGCAGTTTCCTTACATTCACAGCCAACCTGCATTCGGAGGCGACTCCACTGGTTTCAAAAAGAAGTCAAATTGCATGTAAGCTTATGGGAAAATTACCCCACTTCTTACTTGATTTATAACCTCAGTAAGCAGTTTCCTTACGAGTTTATGCTCTCAATCGCGAGTTTCAAGTCTTCTTCAACACAGAGTGAAGATCAGTTTGTGCATTAATGTCCCATTTAGGCTAAAATAGATGATAAAGCGGGGTTTCTCATCCAAATATGGTCGCTTCTGGCTCCTTAAAACCAAGATGGTGCCCAACTCAAGACCACATAACGGTAGCCATAAACCAATTAGTATTTATAGGGAAGTGATGAGCGCCATTCGACTGGATATTCTCCCATTTGTAGTTAAAAATGGGTTTGAATCTGGTTACTGCAATTCTGATAACATGATGCACATCATTTTCATTAAAGTATTCAATCTGAAGTTTTCTTTTGATTCGTCATCTGTCTGGACTTTTTTATTTACTGTGGCTGCTCCAACCACAGGTGAAGCTGAGCGACCGCGTCCTCTCCACCGAGCACGGCCTCCTCATCCGCTCCGTCCAGCTGTCCGACCAGGGCCTCTACTACTGCCTGACCACCGAGAACGGCTTCAAGCGCACCGTCGCCAAGATCCGCCTGCGAGTGCTGAGCGAGGCCATGGTGAGCGTGCTGACGGACAAACAGCAGTCTCCGTGGGCGTGGGCCAGCTCACTGCACCCCAAGGTCCTGTTGGCGGCGTTCAGCCCCGCAGAGAGCCTGGCCGTGCAGCAGTACTGCAAAGAGAGGAAGGAGCTCCAGAACCTGCAGCAGAGGCAGCAGAAGCAGCAGCCTCCGCCGCCCGGGCCTCTCAGGGGGGACCTGGCCAAACTGAAACCCCTGCTGGACCGCAGGAAGAGCCGCAACCGCCGCAATCACCTCCCAGAGGTGTGACACTTGGCTGCTGCTGCTGCTGCAGAGACTGACGCACGCCTTCCTCCGATTCTATTCCTCATTTTCATCTCAAACTGCAGAGCTGCGCCGCGGACGCACAGTAAAAAAAAAAAAAAAACGAGGAGGTGGGTGCGGGGAGAGTTCAGCGGTATCTGTATTTTTCTTGCATGAGGCACTGCGACCAGATGGCTGTGACATACACTAACGCACACTCACAGGCACCCACGAGTTCGTTCGTCACAAACTGAAGTGGCCCCCGCTACGCCACTAATAAACTGTGGTCTCAGTTGAAAAACACACCCACCGTGAGATGAGATGTTATCGTACTGAAGATATTAGATGGGGGGAATGGACCGGCCGGGGTATTAACTCACCACTAGAAAAAAAAAAAGGTAATTTGAAATCACGATGGTGCAAAGAGGAGATTGAAAAAAGGAACAAAAAGGGAGACAGATGCATGTTTGACATTAGGTGCCCTCTGAAGTATTATCCTAGCGTTTTATTAGAGTCTTCTCACATTTCCGTACTCACTTTAAACTAACAGAATCAGCAAAAGGACATCTTGGGTAACAAAAAAGGTCAAAAAAAGAAAGAAACCTCGTCTACAAAAGCTCTTTTCATACAAAGCGCAGATGGCGATCAGCCCCCATAAAAAGTGTTATATTACAAGTTAAGCTGTATTACTTCTAAGAACAGTGCCGATGTTACCCGAACAGAAAACAGTACTGAGTAGAAACATGAAAAGTCTTCAGTCTTATACGATCTCTCTCCTGCTATATTTATTCGTATTACTCTGATTTTTACATGTAAGAGAACGTGCCTCACTGTAACTCTGCATATCCTATCGTACGTCTCTCGTTTCCAGCACAGACGCATGTTAATAGAAAGTTTGTGAGTAACGTAGAGGTCTTTTAATCCTTGCCCGGATCAGATCCGGGGCAAAACAAACTAGCGGATACGGTACGCACATTTTTAAGTAGTGTCTAAACTTGGAGTTTACATCATAGACGTGACAATATCCTCCTCTGGATCCACATTTTTCATATTGTCTACAGCAAAGTAGACTCATAGTTCAGTAATAATCAGCGGGGATAGTCTGTGAGATCATTTGTTACATGTGAATAGACTTTTTTTTCAGTAGTGTAGTTAATGTAGATAGAGATTATTTGTTGCTTGTGTACAGAGTATTTTTCTTTTTTGTTGTTTTCGTTTCATCCCGTTAATTTAAAGTTGTGTCGATCGTGTGTGAGTTTTTTTTTTCCATTGTGTACATAATTTCATATCATAACATATTTCACCAAGTATGACTGTATCTGCAAATTGCAGAGACATACAGTATTATTTTCATTTTTTGAGAGAAAAAAAAAGACTTTTTCGAGCTGTACCTTCCCTCATACAGATCTCTGCTACACGTTTAATAAAACTGTGCGACCAGCATCATGTCAGCTTCAACTCGGTGTAATTTCAGTGTTATGAAACGTGTATTTCTATTTATTAATGTCATGATAGCCTGAATAAATCTGTTCAGATGAATCCCAGTTTTACAGAAGGACCATGCATTTTGTTGTCAGACATTTTTATTAGTATAATTTCTCAAAATGTGGACTTTGTCTTTCTTTTATTAACCAATACATCATCCCCCCTTTTTCTATTTGATAGATTTCACGGTGTGTTATTCTCATTCTGCTGTTTGAAGGAACAGCCTCACTGTTTGGGGAAAAAAAAGCTTATTTGCTGAGAGTTAAATGAGAAGATCAACATTACTCTCACGTCTGTGGGGTAAATATGAAGCGGTAGCCAACAGCTGGTTAGCTTAGCTTAGTAAAAAGACTAGAGAGTGATATGGAAACGGTCCAAAGCAACACATTTTATGTAATTAACAGAAAAAATCTACACAAGTACAAAGCCTGATCTTTTGCTGATCTTAAGAAAGCTGTTTAATTATCTGAACATAACCAAGTGGTTTGTTAGCTACAGCTAACAGCTACATTTTGTTAGATAAACCCAGGAAACAGCTTACAGTTATGTTGTGGATTTAAGGTAGCAAGCTAATGGCTGAAGCTTCCTTTTTACAGTACGTAGAGTGAGATATTTATTATTTTAATCTTACTGAAAATAAAAATTAATTCCAAAAAAGGATCATCACGTAACGTGGATGATCCACAGGTTGGATATTACGGGGAAGCTCCAGTTTTTCAAACCAGATTGTTTTGTCCTAAATCTCAGCGTACAGTACCTGAGACACCTCAAGGCCGTAAAGACGTGGGGGTAAATCTTAGCTGTTTTTAATCCCAGTGAAACATTCCCGTATACGTGTGACATATCAGATTCAGACCGAACAGTAAACTCAAACACACCCGGGAGGCTGCAGAACCAGGGTCATTTAAAACCCATAAAATCGAAGAGGGGCTTCCCGGTGGGCAGAAACACTGCTTTCTCACCAAACAAACCAAAGTGCCATTCATAACCACAGTATAATCATCCCCCAGTCTGTTTTAAAAACTCCTTTTGATTTATGGGCCACTCAAGGTTAAGAGGAAACCAAATCAGTTTCTCTTCAGCGCGCACAATGCAGAGGTTTGTCTCAGCAGCAGGAAGGTCTCTGCCGTAGATCGGTTCTGAACACCCCACAAAAACAAAATACTTTCCAGCTTTTATTCATTTTATAGACATTAGTTGAGCAAAAGACATGAACATTTTCATGAGATCGGATTCACGTACATCTTATATTTCCATAGGGTATCAAGCAAATTCATTTCTCCTCTGTGTGGATTGATAACCTGACGGTTCAGAGGAGTCTCCATCTGCTCTCACGCGAGAAATCCCTGATTGAGTTATTTGTTACAGTGTTTGCAATCAAAACATAATACTTGGCAAAGGAATTCAGCTCTTGAGCTTTTTGCGAAAAATCACAGTATCCCCCCCTTTTCATCAAAGGAGGTACGACATTATAAATTACAAAAAAGTGCAAGTCTATATCAAAAGGCTTGATGTCCTTTAGCAGCTTTAACACACTGTGCTATGCCTTCATTCATACGAATTTTCCGGGGCTGTGTCTGCACCTCACCACGCAGTACATGGTGAAACACAGGACGAAGATAGACACACCGATGCCCAGCAGCGACAGCTGTAGCACCTCCAACGTCTCCACGCGGGAGAAGAGCTCCTCCTTAAACATGTCCGCCGTTTCATGATCCAACGCAGCCGTCTGGTTACGAACACAGAGACGGAGAAAGAGTCGTCATCATCACACAGCTGAGAGTTAGCAGACTATACGATCCACAACTACAGGGATCCATTTTGTTCTGTTTTTTATCTTACCTCATTCAGCCAGACAATAGGGAATATGGTGTAGTCCTTGACTTGCTTAAGCACTCTGCAGGGAAAGAGTTTATTAATCGGCGTTCAGTATTGAAATGTGCAATATTATCTTTAAAGACTTTTTTATCTGTACAATATTTGCTCGTTAGGTGAGAAGATTGATAACACGTTCATGTTTGAAGGATCGATATAAGGCCGACAGGTGGTCTTTCTGCTTAGCTTAGCTTATCTTAGTGCAAACACCAGGAACAGCTGCCCTGGTTTTATCCAAGGGGAACAAACTTGGCCTGATTAGTATGTAATATCGTAATGGTATTATTTTTTACAAAGAAGAAGAAGAAGACAAAGAAGATGAAGAATAAGACAAAAAGGAAGAATTAAAACGAGAAAAAGAAGAACAAGAAGAAGGACAAGAAGACAAAGAAGGCCAAGAAGAAGAAGAAGAAGATGGAAGTGAAGAAGAAGAAGAAGAATAAGAAGAGGAAGACAAAAAGGAAGACATATGCCAAGAAGAAGAACAAGAAGAAGGACAACAAAATGAAGATGAAGGAGACGGTGTGCATGAACTACAGGTGCTATACTTCCTTAAAAATACAAAGATGTACAATTTATTGGTACCATTTATGGTACCAGCTAAAAAATTAATTTGTATCATGCACCCTTGCACAAATTATTTTAAAAAATGACACCACAGCTTAGCTTACGTGTTAGCATATCACTCCGTATAAAGCCAGAACAATGGTCCACAACTTCATTTTATCTTCCTCATTTTAAAGCATGAAAGAAAAAAATTTAACAACTGAAGCAACGAGGTATCACACGTCAACAGCATCATGTTCTCTTTCTTTACATTTACAAAACACGATAGTGGTCTTAATCTTCTCGTCTCGCTCCCGTAACAAAAAGCAAACATGTACCTAAAAACATCCCCAAAAAAAAAAAAATGCAGTACAACTTACGTGATGACCTTCGACGGTCCGTACATCATATTTACTTGAATCCTCTTGGCAAACCTCAAGGTGAACCCCGTGATCTGGTGGGAAAATACCACAAAAAATGAGCATCAGAGTTCTCTAAAAGTCAAAAAAAGAAAAGATCAGTTTTTTGATGCACTTACAGGTTCCACGTCCATGAAGGTGTCGTGGTGCTCTGGGCTGGGAGAGAGGCCCAGCACGGACTCTCGCAGGGACGGACTGCCGTAGAGAAAGTGGGGCAGGGAGATGTAGATCGGTTTATCTGTTCAGAAAAAGACAACCAGACATCAGAGGACAGTCCTGGGGCTGCTTCAACTTCCTGTTTGCTCTGGATAACAAATGCAAACTGACTTCCTTGACACGAGCTGATGTCCAGCACTCCGGCCATGGTGCAGTTCTTGGTGACCTTCGGATCCCGGCAGTAACACTGGTTGTCTGGGTTGACGTTGGGGGCGGCCAGGGTGTTTGGCTGCAGGGTGTAGCGGTACACTTTGATCCCTTTCAGATCCAGGCTGTCCTCATAACTGGCTGACACAGACCTGAAGGCAAAAAGAAAAACCACAGAGGTTAGTTCAAATGTCTTCCCTACGTGTCTCCAGTAATCTCTGGCTCTTTGGCACTGGAAAGCTCTGACCTCTAGTGGCTACTGAGAAGAAAGTCCAAAGGTCAACTTCTCAAGATTAAGATGTTAAACCTCCATCACCGACACTTAATGTGTCATCAAAGCACAGCCAGACAAGATCAGACACGAGATCAGACAGGAAATGACACTTTTCATCACCTGCAGATGTCTGATGAGAAGAAATAGAGCGGCTTCCTCTTATCCACGAAGGGAGCGAACGACGAAGCATCTGAAAAAGAGGTGAGAGGATTACAAGAAGGGGCTCATAAAAGAATAAGTTGTTGTGCGCCGCGTGAGCCTCACCTGTTCCGTTGATCATGTTGCAGTACTTGTCGTCCCAGAACGTTAAACTCCTGTTGGACAAAACACAATTTGTCAAGACGTGAAACAGCTGCGGCTTCTCACTTGTCGGATCTGTTCAGCCGGATTAACCTGATTTTACCTGCCAGCCAAAAATATCACAACGGAAAAAAAAACAAACAGGATTCTCACATGTCTAAATCTGTCGAACCTAAAGACTCAATATGTCGTTCGCTCCAATCAAAAATCAGACTCACTCCTCTCCGCGCCAACTTAAGATCTTTCCCACATTAGCGATGTCGTCCTCTCCGGTGGAGACAGTGTAGGGGCCGTCATAGGTGCCGTTGTACTAAGGGGAAATAGATTGAATTTAATAAAACTATATATATTTACTGATATAGATTTCTCAGTTTGTTCTTCATAGTAGCTGCTTACTCACAGGTGAAAATAGGCCCGTCGTTACTTTCAGCATAGGGTCATAGTAACCCCACAGCAGCTCCTTGACTGAACGGCGTTGGAACAACGAGGAGTTGGTACTCTTTATCAGTCTCTCCACCACACCATGCAACGTTGTCGGAGTGAGTGAATAAGCTCCCTGGAAAAAAACAAAACAAATCAAAATGATACATCTCAGCTAATTAAAATGTCCAAATGTCTTCAGTGTGACAGTGTTGTCCCGTAACGATACACATCGCAAACGTTTACAACTGCTTGGCACACAGCTGCCGTGGTCGCCCGACTGTGGTGACTGTTATACTACATGATTACTTACAAACAGACTTGCTTTCATTCATCATGAAATCATTAACAGAAGATAAAGACTGCCATTATGAAATTATGACATCCCAGCTGTCAATCATTTCTGTACTCTGGCAGTTGCCACCTTCACGGTGAAGATTATGAAAACACCGACGCTGGCAAAACACGATCTGAGACGAGCAACATCAGCATCCGAAAGATTCTTGATAAACGTAATTTGTTTTTGTTTAAATATAAATAATTTCAAACTCTTGTCTCTGTGTCAAAATTTAACTCTGTTAGCTATTATGGCTAATTTACTGGGCATCTTGCTAGCTAAACTAACAACCTGCCTGTTCATGTAAAATGTAGCTAACCAGACTAGATAGCTTTTCCTGAAAAACATTCTCAGAGTCGTCAACTTAAATACAAAAATGTGCCTGCTGCATTAGTTATTACTTCCAGCTAGCTGCTTATTCATGTAAAATGTGCGACATTGGAAATTAGCCTGCTACATTAGCTATTGTAGCTATCTTCCGGGGCAACTCGCCAGGAAAACATGCTACCTGTCTAGGCTTTCCGTGAAAAACGTGCTATGATTCATCAAAGTAAACACAGTAATTAGCCCGCTACATTAGCTATTGTAGCATTCACAGGAACAGTACTTAACAGGAAATGTTTCAAATAAATAAGCTGGGACTGATCACAGTAAACACAAAAATTAGCCAGCTTCTTTTGCTACTGTAGCTAACTTCCGGTGCAATTTGCCGACTTAACACGCTAGCTACATATTTATGAAAAAGGTAATATGCAAAGATTAGCCCACATTAGCTATTGTAGCTATCTTCCAGGACAAGAGCCGGCATAACATGCTAGCCCATTAACGAAAAATGTGCTAAACACAAAAATTAGCCCGGTGCATTAGCTATTGTCGTTCACGTTAAGCTTGCTACCTATTCATGAAAGATGTGTAAAGACTCATGAGGTAAAATGCAGAAATTAGCCCGCTACATTGGCTTGGCCTGTTATAATTAATTGCACAGTGCATCACAGAAAGCTTCCCTGCTAAACGCTAAACGCTAGACGCTTCACATCGGTGGCGCTTGCTGTTCTCGCAGAATCCACTGATTGGGCTGTTTACGTTTACCACGATTTCAACTTCAGACATGCTGCGAGTAAAATGAGAGTGAGATGAGGAAACGTGTTCAGTGGGGAGAGTAGTTCTTCCCTCTTCAAATAATTATGTACACAGTCTTTTTCCGCTTACCAATTCTTGGCAATTCAAATTAAAAGAAAGATCTTCATTTTCGGGAGGCGTTCCGGTACCCACAAGATAATTCTAAGAAGTTGAGGATGTTTAATCGACTATTTCTGCTTGGATGCTCAAATAGACACCCTGGGAGGTGTAAATCACCCTGTGGTTAAACTCACAGCTCACAAACAGCATGTCACCGAGGGTCACGAGCCAAAAAAAGGCCAGGAACCGCCACTAAAGTGAATTGTTGCACACCAACGACACCCGGCACAGACCGCCACAGCTTGAACTGGCATCGATCGCCTCGTCTGCAGTACAGAGGTGCAGTTAACTATTAACAGCGAGGCCGAGTCGAGTCAGGAATCACCGCTCGGTGGGTTGACACTCACTTACAGCCACAGCCAGGTTGAGGACGGTGATGTGGTCCTCCTCTGGTCCCACGGACATGGAGGGCTCAAAGATGGCGCCCAGGGGCAGCAGGAAGGTGACGGTGAAGTTAGTGAATGTGACGTTCTCTTTAGGAAGATATCTTGTCCTGAAGGCAGAGAGGGGATTACTTTAGATGTTTAAAATCATCATCACAATGATTAAAAAAAAAAAAAAAAAAGAAACAAGGTGAACAATCAAACTTACTTATATGTGTAAGGTCCTCTTTGCACAACCACTGGAGTCGCGCCGTTCTCCACAATCTCCACTGGGTTCGTCACGTCGAAGAACCAGAACTGCCTGTACACCGCTGCCCCCGTGGACACCCAGTTGTCATAAGCTGTCGTTCCATTCTCGATGACGGCTTCCTAAAACCCCACAGACACACAGACGGTCTATTTTTAACTACCCTCAAGACTGCCAGCAGGCCATCTACCCCACTGGTTACATGAAATGGATGCACTGTGATGAGAAGAAAAAAAAAAAGGTCTCAGCCGTTTAAAAATGTCCTCTAAAAGGAAAAAAACAAATCTCAGCTGCTGATCCTGTCACAGATGAAAATCAGGCACACTTCTTCCTCTTCTTCTTTTTTTCCCCCTGCACAGCTTCTTGTTTACCAGTTGAAGCTGCTTTTTTTAAATAAATGCACGCCTCTCATTTCTCCTGATTCACCTTGATCTCCTGCACCACACACACACACACGCACAGCACGCTCACACCTTCCGTCACTCCCTTGCGCTCAGAAACAAAAGGTGAAACTGAGCAGCCCGTACCTTCTTCACCGTCCCCTCAATGATGCTGTTCCCCGCAGGGATGAGGATGCCTCCCAGAACGGCGAGCAGCGCCCCAAACACGGCTCCGGCTAACAGCCCGCACCTTCTATTACAGCAGCCCATGGTGGTGTGCGTTTCCCTCCGTCTGTCCGTCTGTCTGCCTCCCTTGCCTGCCTGCCTGCCTGTCTCCCTGCCTGCCTGCCTTCCCTGGCAGCCTGTTTCTCCTTCTGTCTCTGTGTATCTGGTGTGTGCTAGTATGTGCAGCTCGTCTGTGTTTGCGTCCCGGCAGCAGAGGCAGCAGCAGCAGCACAAGCAAGCCGTACCATGAAGAGGGGCTGACAGAGCAAGTTGAGGCCAGGTAAAGGTACAGACACCTCTGGGAGGCGTCTAGGGACCCCCCATAAATAGAATTATATAATAGCAACACAGGTTAAAGTTCCAGCTGAGACACATCAACCACTTAAGTATCAGTAAACGCTATCAGAGCAGGTGATAACGGGGCTGAGGAGAAAGGTTGAAAGAGGAGTTGGCACGCAGGAGGTACAAAGCAATATAAAGTTGCAGTCGTTGCCATCTTCTCCTCCACCTCCCACCCCGCTTTGTTTTATCATCCGCTCATCTCTTGTATCCTCCCCAAATTCTGCTCATCCGAGCTCCGAGCGAACAGAACAAAAGGAGGGATGTATGAATTATTAACTATATCCACATTGTGCAGAGACTGTTTGACTGTGTAATGTCAAGAGAGGGGGGGGGAGTGTTAAAAAATGAATTGCCCCTTATCTCTCTCCAAGATATTTTGCCCGGCTTATCTTGATTCATCACTCTGATAAAAATGCTTTTGCCTCGTCACGCTGCGCAATCAGCAACAGTGTAACATAAGTTGTGCACATGTCGACTGTCAGCGCGAGCATTAGTTTCAGACCCGTTTTTTTAGGAGGGTTCTGCTGTATTTTTTCTTTTTCTTTTGTGCGTCACTGTCTGCCGTCCGTCCAGACAAAAGTCGCTTAAAGGAGCAGCTCACCCCAAAATGCAAATGCCGAAACGAAATATTGTTATCTTCTCACCCCATTGTGGATGGAAAGATGGAGAGATCCACGGCAAAACCGTATAAGATTATTCTCCTAAACAGCCGAAGAAGATGGGGACTTGTTTTAAAGCATAAAGAAGCGAGTCTTCAGGAGCCCAGAGATCTCAAATTGATTTGAGGAGATGTTCCACACGTCCTTTTGCACTTTAGCTGTTAAGCTAAAAGCGTTAGCGTGCACCCCATCTGTGCATCGCGGGTGCTAATATTGTCTTTATAAATCCATTTGGGCACTCAGGGTTTCTAGACACTTGGATAATGACGGACAAGCTGTGAGAAGCCGTTTCATGTTTCTATTTTTGGTTGTTATTTACATTTTAAAACAAGTCCCCATCTACTTCAAATGTTTAAAAGATGGTTGTAGCATTTTTTTGGGCTGTGAAGCTCCAGAAATGTTTTGTGGACTACGAAACTTCACCTGACTTGCCGATCGGCACTTGGCAGAGTAGATAATGACTGCATTTGTATCTTTGGGTGAACTTTTCCTTTAAGCTGCAGTTGTGCTGGGGTATGCTGCTTTTTTGTCTGGGGTACAAGAAGGACAAATAACGCAAAACCTTGTTGGTTGATTCCCTTTAACACATGCACAGTTTTTATGACTTTATAATCTCATCGAAGAGTCCGAAGGATTGCATCCATCCAGCCACATGGTTTTACTGTTGCTGATTAGGCTCTTAAATCCCACATGAAGAGGAAAACAAATCCATCACAATGGTCGATCGAGATAAGCATGATAAGTATTTTTATGACGGATCAGTTTCATCTGGATCCTGCACTTCCCAGCATGCAGCAGAATCATACCTTTGCTTATGTCCTCCCTCACCTCGAAATGCATGTATCCATCAAAATCCACACTTCTAGTTTGCAACACCGGCTTTTCCGTTACAAGCCTCATCATGACCCTGATGAAATCACGATGACGTCATCAGAGGTCGTTGAAGACATTATGAAACTGCTTCACGTGCTCATCCTTTGAGAAATTGTGGACTGCCCCTTTAAAATGACAGCACTCTGGGGCCTCACAGCTCTGTAGGGCTGAGCATACAGTACTCCCTGTCAACATACACCTCCACACCTCTGTGACGCTATACATTTACACCACCAGAGGGCGGCACCATCATTCCCTCACCGCTCAGCGCTGCCTGTGTGAGTCTCTCTCTACCAAACACTCTCTGTGTATACAAGCAACCGCACATTCTCACCTGACCGACTATATTCTTGACCTTGAAGGCAATATGTGAACATCTTGATTAGATTTCTGGGCATGCACTATCCTCTCCTCACTAGCAGTCATGCTATGTGAGGTCGAGGTAAAGTAAAGTTTTAAAATGTACAGTGCAGGTGAAAAGTTTCTCATTATTTAGTTCCAGCAGTCCACTTGTCAACTGGTGAGACAACAGTGCCACAATGGCTGTCTTTGTTCTTAGCGACTCACATCATGTATAAGAGACTGACCTTTGTCAGCTTCATTGGAGACACACTTAATCAATTTTCTATCATTCATTTGGAGTTTAAAAAATGTTTTATTGCTGTTTTTAGTCCACAAAAGTGTGACCCACCTCAATCCTCGTGGAAGCAACACAGCACCGAGGATTGTTTTCAGAGGATAAAGATCTTCATTGACTGAATAAACAAGCTGGCCTTAAAGGACGACACAGTTTCATGCTGTTTTAATTTGTTAAAATGTGGCGGACCCTGCCACCTCTTCTAGCTTCAAACAGTGTTCAGGAAGTTCATTTACCTCTGAGAACAGCATGTTCATTCAGTTATGGAAAAATAACTGTTTCTGAGTTTAATTTTTACTGTAAATATTAAAATTCTGGGACAGTGTCACTTTAAAGGTATACACCGGTTTAACAAAATAAAAGCATGTGGTGGATTTTTAGTTTTAAGGGTGCTAGTGCTAGAATTTCTTCTCCAGAATTAAACAACAGGGGTCTTAAATGATCTTTCTGAGTTTCAATTAACAGTGAAAAACAACAACAGCAATGAAGCAGAAAGCCAAAATACTCTCCTATAGATCAAATCCTGCATTTATTTCCTATGACAGATTTCATCAACTACTGCACCTTGATATATTTATAGTCATTTATAACTTCCGTACAGTCAAGTCTGAATAAATACTTGTTGATATGTCTGTTCGTTCACTCTGATATCACAGATCATGTCCTCAATGTTGTTGGTATTTCGCTTGTCACACACACAATACCCTGGTGGATCACTGTGTCATCAGAGGCTTTGACATTGAAAACACCAGATTAGTGAATCCTACATGTATTAGTATTAAAGGTAAATAAAACTGGAGGAAGAGCGCTCCCTCGTCAGCATGTGAGTGTGTTTTTAACAAACCAGTTTTGTCCAATTCATCCGGAACACCAACAATGTGCATACTGGACAGTATGCCATCTTTTGTACCATTCTGGTATGTTTATTTAAAATGACTGAATAAATACAGGAAGCTTAACACTGACTGTGCATCACGTAACCATCTAGAAATTAAAGTTTCCTCTTGCAGCCTGACGTAAGGAATAAAGGTACAGTGATAATAAGCAGTAGTTATGTTGATTACACTTCACATCTGTGGTGTTTTCTCAGTTAGTCAAAACTGCATAATCTGATTTGCCTACGGGATACACCCTCTGCCTTGTTTTATCTCAAAGCTGGAGGGGGCCTGGATGAGAGAGAGGGAAACCTTCAGCCAGCACAGGATTAGAATGGAAAGGTCAGCGCCACAAATTTGCATGTGCTCCCAAAGAGGCCCATTTGAAATGAAAATGACATGGAAAGTCGGCGATGATTACAACACGGGGATTTGTGTGGGAAATCTTGAAGGGAAGGCCGTCAGCCTTTGTACCGACTGCTGACTCTGAGGACTCTGCACACTTGACTTTGTGCCCGGGGCTAAATTATTTAAACCACAAACAATGGTCCTGTACAGTTGGACGGGCGGACAGCCAGAGTTGGGGGTTCGGTTCCCATGGGAACAACTCCAGACTCCTGTTATTGGCACTCACAATGTAAAGAATTATTGTTTATTCTATATATAAATAAACCTCACATGATAGAGCCTATAATGTTTAAATGACATGAGCTTTTATTGTGGTAAAGTTGAGGTTGTGCAGGTTTGGAAATGCATTCCCCTCTTAAGGCGTTTCCGGGTTGGGCGTCCACTTTCAAAATAAAAGCGTCAGATTAATAAATTGTCGTTTTTGGTATTAAATCATCACAAACAGTAAATGCAATGCAAAAACACTGACATGTGACTTTTTTTTGCCAATAAGAACATCACAAAATAAACTGAAGATCATACAGTAAAAGCACCGTAACAATATTATCGTTGATTAAAAATACATACGGTCTAATATATGCATGCGTTATGTAATATACTCATGTAGGCCATTGTTTCAGTAGCAGTCAAATATTTCTGATTATGAAATACCAGGCTGTTACTTACAGATGGGACAGTTGAAGATTAATGTAGACAGTACAGTGTGGAAATAAAGTTTGACAAAGATTTTGATGTAGGTCCTGTGTTTGAGGTAATAACATCTACTGTGCAGTGTGGTCTCGATTTATTTTTGCAAGTATTTTGCTGAAAAATGCTTCTAAAAGGAGTATTTCCATTCACTCACATCATTGAGTCAATTACTTTAGTTTCTAGTAACTTCAGACCTAATGAGTGTACGTATGGTGTAGTCTGTAACCCTGAAACCCGGAAATCAGTCAGCGTTTTTCACATCTGTTCCACTCGTCTCAAAGTCGATGAGGTTTTTTTTTATTGATTCTCAGTTATAGGTCTGAAACAAGTTCTGTGGTTACAGTAGGCTTAAGATATTATCATGCTTTGGTCTACGACAGAAAAATCAATCACTGATTGTAAGAGTTAAGTGCTGTGTCTAAGTGCTGTATCGTGAGCAACTGGATCTGTTTCAGCTTCTTGGAGATGTTTCATCATTTGAGCTGTTGCACACATCAGGTAATCAGAGGGTCGCTGGTTCAATTCCTCGGCTTCCATAGAAACTGAGCCCCAAATTGCTCCTGATGTTCAGAGTATGAATGTGTGTGTGAACGGGTGAGTGTTTTAAAGCGCTTTGAGTGGTCTGTAGACTGTAAAAGAGCTATAGAAATGCAAGTCAATTTCCTGTATTCAGGAAACACATCTAGTTAAGATGAAGATGTACCTTTATTGATTCCCCCTTGGGAGACATTTGCCGGTAACATGGCAGTGCAGAGGGAAATAAGGAGGAGCACAAGAGTAAGTCTAAAAAAAACAGACAAGAGACAGAGATACAACACACTGGCATAGCACTTAGACTATTAATTTTTAATTGAACACATATCTAAATATGTGATTATTTATTTTATTTTGAAATGTAATTTATGTTTGACTTTTGTGTACTTTTATTTATTCATCTATTTATTGTACAACATTTTCTCTGTTTTAGAAAGGAAAAAATTGTATTAAGCACAGTATAGCATTTAAAGGCAATGTGTTTTGAATGTGTTAATAATTACATGTTAATTTTGTACAATATTATGTCCGTATATATAAAGGAGTTTATTCTGTTCTATTTCTTACCTTTTAATTATATTGGTAATTTTTTTTATTATTATTATAATACTACTGTCCTTTGGCTGCTGTGGCAAACAACTTTACCCATTTGTAGGACAATAAAGGAATATTCTGATTCTGATTCTGAGTGTAAGTGAGACCTTTATTGTGAAGGCCCAGAGCGGAAGTGTGTGTGCTGTCGATGGCGGATGGACACATCTCTCCGCTCGCTCCAGCCGCGGCTCTTCATACAGTACTGGCAGTCGCCGCCGCAACGAATGGAGGCGAACGGGTGGAGGAGACATCACCAAGGAACTGTTTCGCTATCAAAATAGCTTTCCGTCGTGCGTGAGGAGGATTTTAACCCAAAAACACCAGCGCGGGGGCTGAAGACAAACCGCACTATTTTCTTTAAACAAAACAAAAAAAATCGCTTCCCCCTTTTTTCCCCCCCTCTCTCCGAACAGATCGATCGCCTGTCATTTAAAAAAAAAAAAAAAAAGGGCGTGTGTGTGTGTGCGGGGTGAAGGCAGAGGCAGCGTTTAACCATTTCATCTTAATGCTATTGTAGATATTTTTTTGGTTTTTTTTTAAATACCATCGGGGTGTTGAAGGACACGGTCGAGGATGGGGTGCACGCTGAGCACGGAGGACAAGGCGGCGGTGGAGCGCAGCAAGATGATCGACAGGAATCTGCGGGACGACGGGGAGAAGGCAGCCAGGGAGGTCAAGCTGCTGCTGCTCGGTAAGAGGGAGAAGATGGGAGGGTGGAAGGTGGACGAACTTCACCTACAACACCGGGACAAGAATGTTAAGCTCATACTAGTGTCAGTTATTTGTATTTCTTTGTGTTTTGTTGCCAGCTATAAACTGTTGGGGAGTTTCAATTCCGCATCGCTAGCATACTCCCCTCCTTTGCTAGCCCAACTGTCAACTCTGGGTCAGTGAACGCACCACAACGTTAGGGAAAAATGAAGGAAACCAAACTGAATGTCTTCAAATTAACAACCAATTTGTGTTTTAACTTCAGCTTTCTGCCAATTTTGTTGTCAGAATTAAAACACGTCAAGTTTTTTTTTTTTTTCTTTTTCCACTCTCTCCCTTTCTCCCCCCTCTCTCCATTGTTGGCATTGGATCCATTCAGTCGCCACTATAGACCATTTGTATTGTCTAAATCCTTCCAACAATGCCACATTTCCTCTCGTCTAGCCCCAGTGGAGAAAAAAAAAGGCCCATGGGTCATTAGGGGGGCCCAGGCCTGAATGAATGTTGGCTGAAAAGTTTGTTGAGTCAAGTCATTTTGGGGTGTTTAAAGGTGCAACCCTTGGTTTTTGTTTTTTTTTTCCCTTAAGTTGAGCCTAAAGAGTGACTGAATTGATCTGCTTTCTCTTTGTCTGGAAGCCAGTTTGTCTTGTCCTCGGGTCAAGTTCAAGAATAAGACTGATTAGAAAAGGTAGAAGTATCTTGCGTAACGAAAACAGGAAATGACAACAATGAAGGGGTAGAAATTTGGTGACACGCAATTAGGGAAAAAGCTCCACCACAGGCTTTTATTTTGGTAAACTGACGTATCCCTTTAAAGGGTCACTGTGTCGTTTTTGAAGATTAAATCCAAACCCAGATTTTTGATACTGACAATCAAAATTAAACTCAGAAATGGTAAGCTTTTCTATAACTGAATGAACAAGCTGATCTCTGAGGATCCTGAACGCTATTCGGAGCTAGAAAAGGTGGCAGGGTCCGCCATATATAAACAGCAGAACAGCACGAAATTGCTTCTTCAGTTTACTCTGTCATGAAAATTTTTATTTAGTTTCTTTCTTTCTCTTATAGTCAAAATGTCTTCCCCAAAACTGCATATTCCACCTTTTAAAATCAGCTACGAGAATACATTGTGAATGACAGAGGAGACGCCCACGTCCTTATGTTACACGCGTTTTTGCCGTGTAATTTCTCCTTTCGATCTGCTTGCGTTCAGAAGCCAGCCATGTGCAAACTGATGGCATTACTTACACAAGGGGAAACACTGTTATCCATGTAAACAGAGAGCGTAGGTGAAAAACTTTTCCATCAATGCCCTAGCTTTGGGAAATGTTGACATGCACACACATGGTATGTGGGTTACCAGGACGTGAGGCCTGAACCGAAGCCAATAACAATATGAGGCAAACACCTAACAGAAGGAGCACAATGAGAGCTGTGAGGGAGCCGGAGAAAATAAACATTTCCTCATGTTCTTTGCATAATTTAGCAGCACTTCTTCTTGCTGGATTACGCATGAAAATGACACATTTCTCAGGAGCTACAGAACATTTAGTTCCGTATCAGTGTCGTTTTCTCGCTTAAGGTAGGCCACATTCCTCAGGTGCTCGGAAGCCAGATGGGACTTGCTGATTGAAGGCGAGCAAGTTAGGTCAAGTTTCTGCTATGCGGCTCCGGGGTGGAATATGAGTTTTCATCAAGCCGCTGCTCTTGACTCAAACCTCGTGACGTCAGTTGAAGCGCCCTCCGTCTTTTCACTGGAATAGCTGCGTTGTCGTGACAGTTGTGTGCCAGGTCGTGTGGCCCCCACGCGCTGCCGCTCTGGCACCGCTCCCTGCCATTTGTGTTTGATCCACTCGGCGTGATGGGCTCCTCAGGTTACTGCCTTGAAGTGACACACGGGAGAGCAGGAGAAAGGCTGTAAAATGAGAACACTGCTAATGACTGAAGCATTAAAAATGAAAAAGGCGAGCTGCAGAGGAGCGGCGGGGCCCGAGTTAGGAGTTTTGAGTTGTTTACCTTGCAGATAAACAGTCAGTGAAAATATGCTGTGTTGTTGCTGTTGATGCACAAGCCATTCAGGAGAGTGCTTGTCTCTAAACACACCCTGTCAACAAGAGGTAGAACGTCAACAAACATGTGGCTTTGGTAGTAAAAGGCTGGTAGGGGACTCAGAGATGTGTTACATGGAGGTGACCCCTGCCGCAGATATGTGTGTGCATCCAGCAGAAAACCTCTGGAGACCAGACGAGCAGCTTCATGTGGTGACCACCTGGCTCTCCAGCTCTGTCTTTAAATGTTAATCACATGCTTATGCATGCTCCCCGTCACCGGCACGGAATCATCACGCTGACGTAAAAACCCGCAATTTGCATGAAAAATGATTTGAATCTTTGTGAGCTGCTGCTGGCAGGCTCAGGTGTCTCTGTAGAGAGAGAGAGAGAGAGAGAGAGAGAGAGGGGGAATGCGAAAATTGAACACATTTTCTCATTTAGCTCTCGCTCTCGTTTTATTTCCATCATCTCCGGGACCCAATTATCCTACTATTCATATCTACATGCTAAAATAGATTACAATCTCCTCCGCCTAATTACTCCTTCTATAGCTGTCGTGCGACTGTGGGAAAATGTTATTAATAATCCTCAGCCCTTTTGACTAACTTTTGTCATTGTTCTCACTTGAATCCTATCCATATTTTTTTCGTTATGTAATAAGATATGTTGGCGTGACAGTGACACTCATCTTAAACACTACAAGCACGGACAGTCCAATCTAAGCAGTTGAACTGTTCACATTCCTTTATCGCCGCGAGAGTAATAGGACATCTCCGTGAATAGTCCGGTCTGTGCCAGTGAGTGTGTGGGAAACAATCTTTTAGCTATCGATCTGCTTGTTGGCAGATCGATCCCCATGGTCATTTCCCTCAGTGGGTAGCACTGCTCAGAGGCTCCTGGAATCCTTCATGAGTGACTCATACCTAAATCTTCCCAGAGGGAGAGGAAAAAAAAAAAGAGTAACTGGATAGTGAGGGACAATAAATCATAACGGGAGAACGACTGTAGGGGATGGAGGGAATGTAAAAGAGGAAGAAGAGTGTATACAGTGGAAAACAGAGAGAGGGGGATGGATGGGCTCATGCTGCTAATGTGGCATCACTAATGTGGTTAGCACATTGTGCCAGGCTTCATAAGTCCTTGGACTTCTCACCTAAAAGTGGACGTGTTGGGAAGGCAGCCTGGCCCCTCATAAACCTCCTGAACCCACAGAAATGTATCTTCGTGCGAGCAATTCGACCTAAAAGCCAACGTAAACTGCGGCGAATGTGGAGCCCCTGGGTTTGCACGCAAGCACACATTCTCCAAGAGAATTAGCCGCGACGTATGGTTAATGTATAAATGAGTAAGGCCCGGGCATGGGTAGCCATCTGAATCGCATTCGTCTCTATACTGCTATTGTTATAAAAACATTCCTCGTCCCCGCTGCCTTCATACTTCTAGGAGGAGGATCAGCTCCAAGAGGAAAAGATGTGTTTGCGGTCGGTAGATAGAAGCTGCTCTGTTCTCTGCGGCTGAGGAAGAAGAGAAAAAAAGAGAATTCCTCCCTTTTCCCTGGAAGGGTGAGCTTGGATTTTCCCAAAATAGTTTGAACCGCTAGAAACAGAAACCAGCTGCTCCAGTGGTTTTAGTCTGTAGCTGTTTTGGGGTGGGCGTATCAAAGCTGTGGGTGTGTAACATGACTCTGCATCAGGAGCGATAGGTCAGGCCTAAAGCTGTGTGTGTGTGTGTGTGTGTGTGTGTGTGTGTGTGTGTGTGTGTGTGTGTGTGTGTGTGTGTGTGTGAGTGTGTGTGTGTGTGAGAGATAGAGTCAAAGTCAGGACACCTCTGTGTTCTGTATTGCTCAGGCCTGGAGGCTCTGACAGGATCCACACCCTAATGATGTCACTGGTGTTGAGAGGCCAGAACCAAGTCAGTTACATAAACCCAAAGCTCACGTCTCATTGATTATAAAGGAGACTCAGAACTGAATTAAAGGTACTGGGTCCAAGCTTTAACTATTGGGACACGTTGGGAATTAGCCAGCAGTTAGTTGGTGTAGGTTTTATTCCCTGACAAGTGTTTTTTCACAGTTTTAGAAGATTCCCGTCATGATTCACTGATTCACAAATGTCACTGTTTATTTTGTCATGGCTTTCACCATATCCAAGTATTTCTCAACCAGTGCGGTGCACCTTCAGTGTCACTGTTGGTTGCCCGCACAAGCCTGTGGATGATTTGTTTATATTTTAATGCTGCTGGATTATGGATTTCTAATATCGGATTTTCCCGCAACCGGCTTAAAGTAAAGGTCACTTTACGCACATACTCAGGATCCCCAAACAAAGAGCAACAGTTAGCTAACGCCATTTCAAAGGCAATACCAGCACTCCAAAAAAAGAAAATGTCAAGAAACGAAGAAGGAAATATTGAAAAGCCTGTGTCGTTGTGGTTAAATCGTTAAAAGATAACTCATTAAACCAGCCAACATGTTTCAACCATCAGGGCTCTTTGAACTAACGAAGCTAACGTTAGTTTAAACAAAAGACCAACTTCTAGCACAACACATGTTCCACAGAGCCCCTTTTAATCCACTGAGCATTTACTCGGTTTCTGGATGATATGGTCGTAAAATCATCTAATAATATTGTGGTGTATATAGGCTATATCGCTTTATTCTATATATATATAAATCAATAGTTTTACATCTCCTCAGAAGCACCTAATACCTCAATGTTGATGACTATACATCTTTACTTACACAATATACAGTGAGATTTGTTGACTAATAATTAGTAATGTGGATATAAAGGCAAGTGTAAGGACAAGAAGAACAGTCTGTTAAGTTCAGTAACTACATCACTTTACATTAATGCAGCCTTCAAAACCAGAAGGAATCCAACACTTACGTCAAAACACAAAATACAAACTATAGTCTAATGTCAAATGTCAAAACAAAAGATTGCTCATCACCATTTCCCAGGGTTCAATGTGACGTCCTTTAATGTCTTATTCGGTCAGCTAAAAGTCAAAACCCTAAAGATCTTCATTATACAATGATAAGAGGACAAGTATATAAAAGCAGCAAAGCATTGGATTTGAGCATCTAAAATCAGCAAGTGTTTGGCGTTGAAAAGATTATAAAAATGTCAAAGTCATTGCCAGTAAGTTCTGTTGATTGACTAATCATTGCAGCTCTAGACATCTGGTCTCTTTAATCTCTGCTGATAACACCCTGTCAGTAAAGTAAACTTTTTCTTAGCAACCAAAGCCATAAAAAACCCATAACGACCACAAAAAAGTCACATCACTAGCAGTTAGCTCAACATCTCCTTTACGAGGAGGCGACGTTGAACTTCACTGTGAGCTCATAGCCCGCCTCGAGTGGACTTTCATGCTTCCCAAATCGAGAGGTATGTGAAGGGTCTTTGGCACGGGGGGAAATGGTTCTCGGGCAGGCCGAAGGGTGCAACTGTGCCAACTCACCGGCCGCCCGTGCCCAGTCGAGCAGCGTATCTGCGTCTGTGAGCCGCTCCCACAGGGATTCACACAGCAAGTGTTTGGCCTCAGAGCACAGGGAGCTGCCACTGTATTGTCACCACCCTCCAGGGTGCTGCAGCACCCGCGTGTTGGCCCGTAATTAAAATAATGTGTCCTCAGGTGAATATCATTGAATGATACTGAAGGTGAAGTACCAGAGCTGTGTTATCAGCCTGCACATAATGCTGAGAGGAAAGTTTGTTGGAATTCAGACAGAAATCTGTAATCTTTTTGAGTGAAAATAATTACAAACGTCACTGACGGCATGAATCAGGCTGTTCTACCAGTGGCATGTGTCACAAATGTCCCAATATAAGTTGTTTACGCAACGTCAGATAAAGTGGAACTAGATAGGCAAATGATTTATGATGAAAGAGTAAACCCTCTTGTCTCTGCTGACAGAATCACGAGGTCACACATAATGGTAGAATTCATGGTATGGTTCCGCTTCCTCTTCTGCTGTTTCTAGAGTGGAGAGAGAAGTGGGGGCTGTTTACTTTGGGAAAAGACGCTCTCAAGAGGGTTGAAAAATCTTCCCTACCGGCAGGGCAGCGTTACGTCAGTGTCAGTCGGCCAGTTGCCCGGCTATGATCAAGTCCCCTGCTGCTGTAACATGAGGAGGGCACATTAGTGGAGCTAGTGTAGTTTATGGTAATACCCATTAGAGGATGAGTCTAATCAATGGGGTTCATGATGACATCACAGCTGTATGGAAGCCCATATCTGCCAGTAAGAGGAAAACATTTATGACATACGAAACCCCATGTTGAGTCATAGTTAGATTATGAGAAAAAACTATTAATTAATTTGTCATTTTTCACTATTTGTATCATAATTATGACTTTTATGTCATTATTTTGTTTTTTTATCTCATAATTTTGTCTTATTGCATCAAAATGTTGGCTCTTTTTATCCCATAACTTTGACTTTTCACCAAGTTTAGTTTTCATCTTATTTTTATTAGAGGGCAGGAATGGATATCCATACAGATTGCTTTGATTTATAAGATAAAAAGTTGAAAATTAGATTTTAAAAAAGTAAGATTATGGGATAAAAATTCAAAACTATAAGTTAAAAAGTAAAAAAAGTTGCAAAAATGGTCACAAAATGTAGATTTTATGAAAAAGAAAGTCATAAATATAAGGTTAAAATTACTTTTTTTAACAAAATTGACTTTTTACCTCCATAAATTGGCTTTTTATCTCATAGTAATGGCTCATCAAACTGGCTTAAATGGGTTTCCATACAGATGACTTTGATTGGTAAAGAAAAAAAGAAATTAAAGGGCCCTTCCAAGCGACTGCTTTTGGGGAGAGCAGCCGATGCATAATACATAATAGTCACGGTGGAAGACAACATGTCACACACACACGCTCACGACCACAAAGCCTACTCAGGTGACTGCGGCCTCACACTCGAGATGTCCTGGATATAACAAGAGCGGTTGCCATGGCACTGTGACGTTTGAGAGAGCCGCAAAAGCAGAAGCCGACAGTCTGATTCCCTTCATGCTCGCCCTATCTCTCCCTCCCACTCGGCGCTCTCCATCACAGCGTTGTCTCAACTGTGTCTCAACTACAATGCCGTCAATTCAATAAGTCGCCATCGCCGAGCGCCCGCCCATCCTGCCACGACAGCGTCTTGGTCTTCAGCGCCTTCGCAGCACTGTCAATAATAATCTATTTTATCGTTAGAGCCTTGATGATGTGAAGTCGCTGCTGTTAACTTTCCGAACACAGTTGGCGTTACACAATGTCAGAAGGAGGAACGTTAAACTAGAGCGAGCTTAAAAAGCAAACTAATCAGCGTATCAGGCTGGAGCGGCCCGGAGCGGAGGCCAGACCAGACTCCTTTCAACTCCTTTCAAGTCACACACACACACACACACACACACACACACACTCTTTGTTTCTCAGTTCTCCTCAGGTTGACGTGGTTATGCTCCGGTTTCATTATCACGGTTCCTCGTCATGCCATTCGGCCACATTAGATCACTGTGATAAAAAAAACACTAAGTGCTTTTTTAAAAAAGAATATGCAGACAAAGGAAGTGAGCTGGTTGACAAAAGCATTTAAAATTGATTTCGAAAATCATTTTACTTGTAGCGTGCAACATTGACTTCGTGAAATATTTACACTCCCTTAATAACCCACTTTTTTTTTGTGTTGTCCAGGTGCTGGAGAATCGGGGAAAAGTACAATTGTCAAGCAGATGAAGTGAGTTAATTTACTTCTTCTTCTTCTCCTTCTTCTTCTTCTTCTTCTCTCATCAGATATGCATAATGGCACAGAGAGAGTACTCCTTTTTTCCACAACACAAACAGTGTCAAACACCAATCAGGCTTTTATAGCGTCTCTCCGGGTGATGTTACGCTCTGTGAACAGCGGTACAAACAGGTACCATGCATAATGGATCATGAAGACAACCCAGCAGAGCACATTAATGTAGACTCTGCCTATGCATCATCCACATGTGTGTGTGTGTGTGTGTGTGTCCTGCATATGAATTATATCTTGCATAAACATCCTTATAGATAACACTCATCAAACAGCAGACATGTCGGATGCGCAGCAGAAGCAGCTGTGATATTGCTTTTTCTGTTGGTTGTCTACCTGTGCAGGATGTGCAGAGCAGTGAAACTGTTCCTGTAGAAATGTTATTTTACTCGCAATGAACAGTCATAAATCTACTGGGTGCTGAGAGATATGATAGTACAGTGTCTGTCTGATGTAAGGAAATGATTAGATTTACTGTGTGTACTTATTGTAGCATAATGAAGGTGACAGAATATATTTGCATGCTGTTAGCTGGTGAGAGTTGCTTTAAGGGACGGGAAATAAAAACGCTCAGGATAAGCAGTTCCATCATCGGGATAATCATGAATCGGAATAATAAGTGCCTTGAAAAAGCTGTCTAGCTTAACAACGTGCACTTATATATTGATCTGCTGACCACCAAGATGTGCGATGCAAAGAAAATATTGTAAAAAATGTAAGATAAATTGACTGAAGTATGTAGCTGATAGCTGTTAGCAGCCTGTGGGCAGCAGAGTCGTGCTGTGTGATTGGTTAAGGGAGTGAGCAGCTATGGAGCTAATAGAGCTAAGTGATAAACACACAGCAGCGTCGAGAGTTTCTGTTCAGAGGAGAATGAACTGCAGTTTAATGTGACAACACCACACGTTTACAGTAAATAAATGCACTGAAGTGCTTCAGCTGAGTACAGTTTGGAGGAAAGAGTACTTTGAATGACAGTAAAGAAGCCTGAAGCCTTGGGTGATTGATCAGGGATTCATCTGCGGCTAACCAATGAATCGTTGAAATAGTTTTTCTGGCATAAATGTAAAACATCCGTGGGTTACAGGCCCATAGCGAGGATTTGCTTTGTCTCTTTGTTGACCATGGTGGTAAATAGAAATACAGGGGTTTTGTATTCTCAGTCAAACAAAACATGCAAGTTGAAATGTCAACCGGGGTTTAAATAATTCTTGACAGACTTATCTATCCTCCTTCTCACCTTTTATACACTTCAGAATTAGTTAATTTATCTGTAAAGTAATTGCCAGATGAATGGATTGAGAAAATAGCTTGTTAGTTGCAGTAACCAGTAGCCTGATGCAGCTCAGACCTTCTGCACTGGGTGACATTTTCCTATCGTTATAATAAATATGGGCCCTAAAATTGTGTTTTGAGTCGATCACATTCACCAGTCTGCTGCTATAAATACTCACTGGCATGACAAATGCATGACTGAAATTTCAACACAGTCCCTAATATGTACTATTTACTTTTAAAATCACAATACACAGCTTCCTTTTTTTACTGCTGGAAACTTTTGTACAAAGACGAGAACCACAAAATGTGATTTTGTAGATGAAGATGTAGATGAATATGATAAAGACAACCAATTATAAGTCTCTGAATTCTTTGGTCAGATACATGATGATAAATTTACATTGTACGTGTTCAGGTTTTATCCAGAGTAAGTTTTATTCGAACTTTAGCTGCGCCTCTACTCCCTGGACGGCCATGATTAAAGCAGCAAACAATGAGGAGGGCAGAGATCAGGGCCGCTGTGCCTGGCAGTATTTCTGAAGATGTTACAATGAGTGAGGAAGGTCGGAGTATTACGAGAGATATTGGATAACAGGATAAAAATAAGTTCAATTCTTTCCATTGAAGTTCATCGAGTGGAGAGAATTGGTCATGACGATGATTTTATCTTTTTTTGATGAGTGTAGCATTCGGAACAAATTGATTGCAGCTGTTTGTCGTTTTTTTTTTTAAAAAGTGGCGCTGACCATATTTACCCCCCTCTTTTTCTGCAGGATCATCCACGAGGCGGGCTACTCAGAAGAGGAATGTAAGCAGTACAAGGCTGTGGTGTACAGCAACACCATCCAGTCCATCATCGCCATCATCAGAGCCATGGGGCGCCTCAAGATCGACTTCGGGGATGCCGCAAGAGCAGTGAGTGAGGGAGGAAGATGAGTGTTATTTAGAACGTTTACTTGTCACACGTGCGTAGAAAGGGAATATGAGAGCGGATTATTTGTGGTGATATGATCAGCAGCTGTCTCTAAAATATCTAGAATATATTGCCACTGGTTTTTCAGCAGGGCAGAAGAAAAATGTTAATTATAACGGTGGTGTAGCGGCTTTGACCGTTGAGTTATGATATCGACATCTGCGCCACTCCCCTCCCAGGACGATGCGCGGCAGCTGTTTGTGCTGGCGGGCTCGGCGGAGGAAGGCTTCATGACGGGAGAGCTGGCCGGTGTCATCAAGCGGCTGTGGAAGGACGGAGGTGTTCAAGCCTGCTTCAGCCGCTCCCGCGAATATCAGCTCAACGACTCGGCAGCATAGTGAGTCACAAACACGCACACACAAACAACCGAGGTAGCAGTTGCAGCCAGAACTGTGAGTCACCCACTGAAAAGTCTCAATGGTCCCACACACCAGTTTATGACTTTAAACAACAAAGTCTTCCACATCAGAATGACTGGACGCACAAATTGCTGCCATTCCACTGCGAACACACAAAAAGCTGCTGCCACAAGTTAGCAAACACGAGTAGTCCGAGCCCTCAGAGAGCAGAAAGCAACAGTAGCATGCATCAGTCTGGACTTTTACACTGTCAATATTTGCCCTCCTCTGCTAAGCCTGAAGAGCAGGGGCTGGATGGACCGCTTAATCTTTGACCTTACAAATCAGCACAGGAACACTCACCACATGCTTAAAAAACAAACGCAGAGAGAAGCTAAACTGCTCGATACTTGCACTCGACCAAATCTGTTATAGGTTGTGCAAGAGTCTTTTGGATTTGAGACAAATGATTTCATCACATGGCAGCAATCGTGGTTTATCAGGAGAAAGGGTATTTGCTTTGTTTTGCTGCTGCTGTTGCAGCACGAACATCAGCGGTTACGTCCCGGGCCAAGGGGGGGCTGCCGTTGTTGGCCATTTTCTAATTGGTTCCTCTAATCCCGCTGTCCAGGGGCTTTTCATGAATAGGAAACACCATTACTAAACCTTGTGTGTTCTTTACTCCTTTTAATGCCTTGGAGGACAAACAAAAGGCTTGTTTGCGTGAAGGGGGAGATTACTTGTGTTTGTCTGCTGGCAGCTAGAGGTCACTAATCTCTCTCTCCTCGTTATTTATCAGCAATAACCTTGAGGTGTTAGCTTGAGTTACAGTACACCCAGAGTGTGTGAAAATGTAGGTTACAGTATGTGTGAAATCCGTTGCGAAGGCAGCATGTAATGACGCCACATATTAAAGGTGCGAGCAGCGGCACTCGGGCCGGGCCCTGGTGTAGCAAATGAGACAGGAAATGAAAAAAAAGGTGAGAGTTTGTTCTATATTCTTTTGTGAAACAGTTGAAACTCTCTCTCTCATCGTGGCTTTTTAGAACACTGAAGTTTTAAAATATAATTAAAAAATGCAGAGCGGTGCAGATACTTGGTGCCAGCTTGTGGGACGTGTCACCATATTCGGTTTGGCTCGAGTCGACCCAGTTCGGTTACACCAAGTTTGCTTGGATTTGGAAGAGAATCTGAGGGAACTAATGCTGTAGATCGTACAAGGAACCCTCAAGTCTGGTGCATTATTATTATTATTATTATTATTAAGTATTAATGTTGACATGAAGAATTTAAATGGTTTCGGAAATTCGTGCTTAAAATCTGCCTGTGCAGAAATTAATGCAAGATAAGTAAGATTTTGGGATCTTATTAAAAATGCTTATATAGGAAGTAATATTAGATATATTTCAAAATTAGAGGATAAGAAAAATATGGAAAGTCTCGTTTTAAACAACCCTTGTGGCACCTGAATATCGATCACAAGATGCGCGTGAACGCACCATGAAGTCCTTTTTGGCACAAACACCATGTCACAGAAAGCAGTGTAGATTTACAAGTTTGTGAGGTGCACCTGAATGCATCGTGAAGTCTGAAGCCTCATGCCGTGTGTGTGAAATTCCAGCACGGACAAACAGCAGAGGACAGAAGCTGAATGTCCTTTTAGATACAAACATGTTCTCATCAGTGTCGTTGAAAGCCTTTTAAAGTTTTACTCACTCAACAGAACATCTACCTCCACTGAGCTCTTAACTCAGCCTTACTTTTAGTTATGAAGATTAAATAAACTTTCATCCGTTCTTTGTACCTATATGTTCCTATTCTCCACCATGAGAACACTAGAGCTCGGAGCAGGCGTTTGGATGTGGGACAGCACCCTAGACAGATGACTGGTCCATTACAGAACTAATGTAGACTGACAAACACATTCACACTTGCATGTAGGGAGTTTCCAAATTAGCAGCAAGTCCTGAGACCCCAGAGAGGATCCCAGAGGGAATCCACCACACAGAGACAACAATGCACAATCACCGAAAATACCAGGGCTCAGGTTCAAACCCGGGAACACTAAACCATCATGTCTAAATTTACCACAGGCAAATTCTGTGGCTTACTTTGTTACTTCACTGTGTGTTCACCTTTAAACTTCACCTAAGAGGTACAAGTCCTGACTTGTTTTCAGTCTGAAATACGGAACCTGGTTGATGGGTGAGAATGCACCGGGAGTTGTTTGTTCAGTTACACACTTGACCTTGATACTTCTGACACAGTTTCTCCCACTTGTTTCTCCTCCTGCTCTCTTTCTCAAAACCCTCTTTCTTCTTTTCTCCCCGTCTCCCCGCCTCCTTTTCATTGTGCAGCTACCTGAACGACTTGGACAGGATATCCCAGGCCACCTACATCCCGACTCAGCAGGATGTCCTGAGGACCCGAGTCAAGACCACAGGCATTGTGGAGACACACTTCACATTCAAGGACCTGCACTTCAAGTGAGAATTCTATCCCCGTCACATCTGGCATATATTCAAAGATCTTCTGCGCGTTGGCTTGATTAGCTCCCCTTCCTGTTACTACTGACTCATTCACTGCCATAGAAATTCCCTTTGATTATGCCCAGCTGTAAGTTGTGACACAGTGTGTGACGGTGTTCACATCGGCGATGACTCAGTAAGAGCCCAGAAACAGGAAGTGGGGGCAGCAGACCTGGTGATGTCATGATACCAAACGTTTGGCAGTGTTACTGAAGTTCATACGGATGGCCACAAATAAGAGAGTTTAGTTTATTACTCACATAATAATGAGGATACACATGCATTAATCTGGTATTTGATGAGTTTTACTTTAACTTAAGGTTTAGAAGTAAATGTCATCGCACAGAGTAATGGCTATAAAACAATGACACGACAGCCTTGTTTCAATAAGCTATTATGTCTGCCACTGGGCAAGAAATCTCCCAGGAGAAAGAAGGCTGACATTTCCATTATAGACTAAATAATTGATTAATGTCCCGGGTTGTCCTGTTTTTTGGTAGTTGCTACTCGAAGGACAGCAGTGCCAACAAGAGTACAAGTAGGAAACGCTGAAGGGCAGATATGTTGTCCTTTTCCACTAAAAAAGAGACTTATCCAGAGACCTCTGCTTTTTTAAAGGTGCAGTGTGTAAGAATTGGCCATCTGTTGAATTCAGAGCTAGTTAGCTCAGTTAGCAGTGCAGCTAGCAAATTTGGACTGGGAGCTCAGAGTACCCAAGGAGTGTTGCCATTTAGCCCGCTAGCACAGGAGCTTTGTTTGGACTGGAAACGGGCCATGGCTAGCTGGTTAACATGCCAACATCAGTAGGTATCTCTGTGGAACTTTTTTACGCTAATAATATAGTTAACAAAACCAAACAAACAGCACATAGCATAGCAACAGTATAAGCAAAACACACTAACGTGCATAAACAGTTAAAGAAAATAAAGGACAAACAGAAAACATTGTTGAAAACTCGATGTCTGGTTGTACAACAGTAACGTACATGGAAATCATTTTTCAACCAGCTTAAACACCAGGAAAAGTACTGAAGGGTCTTGCTCTTGGAGGCGCAGGTATCAGGTTACACAGTGCATGAACACTCATTATACAACAAGTAGTTCCGACCAAGCACTCTGATTGGTCAACAAGACATTTAGACCGTGCTCAAATCAGCATGACAGCACGCCTGACTCATTACTCAAAATATTACCCCACCAAGTCTGTGGCAATAGTGTATCCATCTCCATGGCAACATAGTAACTGTCAGAGCTGGAGCAAAAAAAATAAAAAGTACGGCTTGAAATTCAAACTTTCTGCCGTAAAATATGCAGAGGAAAAGTCGGGAGAAGCAGCCGCGAGACGTTTCTCTGTCGACCCCAAGAGAGTGAGAGATTGGCGATAAAATATAACGGAGCTGTCCGAGGAGGACAGCAACAGGACCAGGCTGCCTGCTGGAGGGAGGAAGAAGGCGAGCGAGGAGCAAAGAGAGAGTGTCCCACAAAATGATCAGGGCGATGGCGAAACAAATGTACACCACCGCGTGTGACAGCAGAGATGAAGAGTTATCTGTGAGTGCTGGTTGGCTGAATCGTTTCCTCCGCCGCAACAACTTCACTTGCAGAAGACAACTATTGCCCAGCAGGATGCCGGAGAATTCACAGAGAAGCTGGCGAAGTTTGTGACATTTTCATCCCGGATTTTTGAGAGGAAGGAATTAAACACCTGTCCCAAATTGCCGCCTGGTCCCAAATAAACGCCTGGTCTGTTAAGTGATTGAAACAAATAAACGCCCCGGCTATTATTTATTTTCCCTTCAGTGTGAGAACACTATTGTGACCGCGGTGAAAATGTTTTATAAAAAATATAAAAGAAAAAAAATCGACATCTTTGTTATAACTTGGGCGATAAAAATAAGCCTTTTCTGTTTATCTGTGCAGTATTGATTTAGTTTGGGAAATTCCGAGACCGCGATAAACATTGACGTCAGCTCAGACTTCCTCATCTGGGACTAGAAAATCCTTTCTGTTGCTAGGTTGTTACTAAGGGTTGGATTATTTGAATGAGTGGTAAACTACGTTCCATTACACGTATGAGTCTACTGACATGACTGGGTTTGTTTCAGTTATTAGTCAGACCCCATGTGTGTCAATTGACATGCGACGCACACTCGCAAAAACCTTTACAATTTGAGAGCAACTTGTCCATCAACGTGGATATATTTTGATTATACATTTTATTTTTTTTGGCATTAGTTGTATAATCGCAATATTACCCTCGAGGGTGCTTTAACGTCATTTGAGCACTTCAGTGCTGCTTGCGGACCTGACCGCATCACTGTCGTGCTCAAATGACGTTAAAGTACACCCTCTCGGGTAATATTGCTTAACTATACAACCTTATGTTTCTGTTTACTCATTCAGTCATGGTGACACAATACTGTGTGTCACAACACCTTACAGTTCTTCTGTAAGTCGGCCATCACTCTGTGTAATGTAGGAATTACACAGCATTAACTAACTGTATCTACCTCTAACTCAGCTCCATCAAAATCAAAGTTTTTCTCCATCTTTATGGTTCCAGCTGTTGAAGGACCAACTGTATCGTAAACAGAATAAAAGGTGGCTTACCTGCTGATCCAGGACGTCAGTCTGTGACATGTTTTGACAACTAACTGCCTTTGGCCACTAATCATACATTAAGTTTTTCTTCTTTGACAGTCCCTGTCCTGAACCTAAAACCATTTGGGGCTGTTACAGCAGCTAAATGGGCCTCTTGCCGATTCCTTTAACGTGCCGCGGCTGTTTGCATTTTCCCTGCAATTCTCTGAATGTTAGCAATGTGCCGTGGTGTGCATTTAACCAGAATGGCCCTTAATTATACACTTTAAAGCAAGAAATAAAATGTTCCCATATTTGTACATTCTGACTGCACAAATGGACGACAAACACAGAGCTACAGTTTAAAGTCTGTTTTCTCCTCTGCTGTTATACATTCATTGTGTGCACAGTTAAGTATAGACGTTTGCCGAACACTTGAGAATTCTCTGCACAACCTAGTAGATGTTTTGTCATAAAATACCGGTTTTGGATGCCAGAAACATGGCCAGAGACGTCTCAAGGTCTCCTGGAAATTGTCCTGAGTTCACCTTAAATGTACCTGAATATATCTTATACTTGAATATGTAAGACCTGAAACGCAGTCGTGGACAGCGGACACTGGCTTGGCAGAATTGTTGCCTAATCCAGCCACCATCCCCTCCACCTCCCGCCGTGACAGTCAGGTCGATAACATGAAAGCTGATCCCTTTTGTAGAAATGTCGACATAATAGCCTACTTATGACACACACAGACATGAACGAATCAGTGGTGTGTAGAAAGGTTTACAGCTGACATAATTTTGGCGTCTGGGTGGCTCTGAGATCTTTACAGTTTGTCGAAACTAATCTCAAGAAACAGTCGACTCATAGAATTTCTGCTTCCTTTTCCGTTTATCACTGTCATCAATAAAGCCTGCAGCGAGACCAGAGCAGCCACAGCGACGCTTCTATTATCTTTGCTGTTGGGCCTCCTAAACACTGCGTGCATTGTGTATGCAAAAGTTTTTATGTCAACATGTTTACTCATTATTTCCTCCCTCCAGAATGTTTGATGTCGGCGGCCAGCGATCAGAGAGGAAGAAGTGGATCCATTGCTTTGAGGGTGTGACGGCCATCATCTTCTGCGTGGCCCTCAGCGACTACGACCTGGTGCTGGCCGAGGACGAGGAGATGGTGAGTTCCTAAAGGAGCGAGAGTTTCCCTTTAAGATGTTGACGTGTTTACCGATCACTGATCAGCATCATCTCCCTTTTTCCCCCCTCAGAACCGGATGCACGAGAGCATGAAGCTGTTCGACAGCATCTGCAACAACAAGTGGTTCACAGACACCTCCATCATCCTCTTCCTCAACAAGAAGGATCTGTTTGAGGAGAAGATCAAGAAGAGTCCTCTCACCATCTGTTACCCAGAATACGCCGGTAAGACGGGCAGCAGTTTACACAATGAACGTAGTTTGGGAAATGGACTACTTTGCTTAACTGATACCATTCTCACCTCTGTCTCTGTCTGCCAAATATAAAGCTATAACCAGCTTTGAGTCCGGGCCTGTTTCTAGCTTTTCTCCCCACTGTTGCCAGGTGCGTGCTCATTAATGTAGGACCCGTGTACAGACAACAGTCTAGACCTGCTCAAATTGTGTCATGGGATACCTTTCTTTATGAATTGCCGCTTTGTTAAATCATAATGATTTAGCTTGACTTGATTTGACTTGACGTAAGTGGGGTGTTCCTAAGCTGAAAGCAGCTTGCTTCTTTCATGATGTTGGCAAGCGGCCAACTTGACTTCTTTGGGGGAGTCCCGAGCCAAGATATAGTTCAGCACATGATCTCCATAAAACTTCGACTCAACAGTTTTATTTTATTTTATCTAATCGTTTATTTAACGAGGCAGTCTCATCGAGATTACACGACTGTATAATATTATTTTGGCTTACTCCTAGAATAGGTTTGAGTGCTTTAATGCTCAATAACAGTCTGCAGCTCTTGACTGTTTGAGCTCCTTGGTCTCTTTAAGGTCCCCCCACTCCTGAATGCCCAGTCTGCTCTGATTGAACCGCTCACACCAACAGAGCAGAGAGAACATTGTGTACTGTAGTTCAAGAGATGTGAGGTCGTTGTTGAAGCTGAAACTGCAGAGCTTTATAAATGATTATAATTATAAACAAGATGTCTTCTTCACTCTGAGGCTGTCCATCCAAAATGTGTCCTTTGTGATGAGACTCTGCTTTGATGTGAAACCATACGATCACAAGAAAATCCCCCCACAGTTGTTAACTCCAGGATGAAGCCCAGCCATGTCGCTCAGCCCTCAAAACAATACAGATATACAATTTCAATGCCTTCTCCTGCATTGCGACTTCCTGACTCTTTCACTTCCCGACCCCCCTCCTCCTCCTCCTCCTCCTCCTCCTCCCGTCTGTTCCAGGCTCCAACACATACGAGGAAGCAGCTGCCTACATTCAGTGTCAGTTCGAGGACCTGAACAAGAGGAAGGACACCAAGGAGATTTACACCCACTTCACCTGCGCCACAGACACCAAGAATGTGCAGTTTGTGTTCGACGCCGTCACCGACGTCATCATCAAGAACAACCTGAAAGACTGTGGTCTCTTCTGAGGATGATGACAAAAGAAGAGGAGAACATTTTTTCTTGGTAAGGAGCTCTTCATCGTGATCATCGTCCCTCCTGAATCTTTCTTATAACCAGAGCTCCCCCTTTAGGTTTTAACTGTGTGCCTACAACTCTAGCTTTTCTCTCTCGGATGTGTTTAACAAATTGGCTTCAAATGGTTAGTTTCCAGAATTATGAAGCAGCCATAGCTGCTGACCACAAAGACACAATCCATCATGATTAAACGCATAATTTAATCACTGGATTGCTGAAATCATTGCTTCCTTTTATCAGAGGCATAAATACATTTTCTGCTCCATTTAGATGTTTTTCGAGCTCTCCAAACCCTCTCACACCCATCCCTCATCCTTCCTCGCTTCCCCTCATGCCTCTTCCTCTCTCCTCTTGTGTCTTCAGGCAGTGGAGCCAGTTTATTGTGCATCTCTTGGTGGGGAAGATGAGAAGAGTCGGGAGGACCAGTCAAAGGACCAGTGCTGTACTATATGCCACTTTTAACAGCTTTATTTATGTTTTTTGTCTTGGAACATTTTGAAACTAGCGTTACCACATTTGTGTAGGATGTTTGTTATCATTGTAAGAGCGTCACCGCAAAAAAAAACAAAAAATCTGCACCTTCTTCTTTTTTTTATTTTAAAGAAAGAAAATTCCTTTTCTGTTTTTAAGGGTTTTTTTTGGAGAAGATCACGTTTTTGCTGTTCCTTCTGCCGCTGTCTCTGGAAAAAGGAAAAAAAAAAACCTTTGCTGTCGGTGGAAATGCTTCTTTTCTTCCTTCCCTACAACCAAAAGGGAAGAAAAGGGGTACAACTTTGAGTCCAGTTTGTTGGTACTTGTGCCTTCGCATGCCTTTTTACTGCGGTCTTAGTCCCAATGCTTGTTCTGTTGCCTGCTGAATTGTTCTAAACATAAAGAGGTAAACTGTTTTCATATGTTAGTGTCCATGCTATCTTCTATGTGCACACCACTGAGCTATCAGGAGGAGGAGGAGGAGGATTTTCCCTCTGGTTTAAAGGCACATGGGTCTCCATGGTGACCAACATGTAGCCTCCACAGCCCCCCCCCCACCAACCTCCAACCCTTCCCCTTACCGCCATGACAATGGAAGGCCTACTGGCCAATCACACAGTACAATACTGAGATGTATATTGTTACATTTACCCCAAAGATCTGGGGTTCTGGTTTTTAAACACTGTACAAAATATCCATTCATCCCAACCATTCAGAAAAATGGTAAGTCGAGGCTCGAGCTTATAATACGCTCACATGTTTAAAGTACAAAGACCAGACTACCAGAGTAGGCACATTTTAATGTATATTTTAATGTATTTTGGGGGTTAAGGAGAGAAAAACTGAACCACAGAATCGATGGTTGTAAAGGCTGAGGTTCGCACGTCGTTCTTGGATCCTGTCGAGTGATGATTTGAGAGTAGAGCGGCGCTGCTCGAGGATCCGAGAACCCTTTCATTCGGGGTGATGGAAACTGAGATGGTCAAAGGGAGCCTGGTCTGTGATGTTAGATCAGTACTACTTTGCCAAGAGGAGAATTATATTACGGTCCTTGAATCTTGTTCATGTAAAGAAACTGCCACAACTGTCAATGTATGTGTATGTTCTCCACGGATGGAGGATCTTTGTAGACTCATCTCCCTTATTTTGCTAATAAAAACCATTTACAGACCAAATGGATGTCTTGTTAATGATCTTAATTGGTTCCCTCCTTGAAAAAAAGACGCTCAAAGATGTGTTGCTTTCACGGCTCTCAAATGCCAAACCCACTTAATTAGAAGATGCAGATGAAGATCCGTAATAGGTCACGCTTTGATGCCTCTATTCACGCGGCCGGAGTGCGTGCCGCGTCTTCGTGCGCTGGTACTGTTGTGCAGCCCGTATGCATTCCTCATAAAGCCAGGTACCTTGTTATCTCCAAACAAGGAGTCCCGCAGAGGCAATTAGAGACGACGTTGTCAGTTCCACACACAACCTCCATCACATTTGTATTCCTCCGTGGCCTTTACGGGCTGTCTCACCTGCAGTGGAACTCAATACGAATGTTTGTTGGGATGAAAATTGATCGCTCTTCAACATTCAGCCACACCGCAGAGGTTGACTTTGCACGACTTACTGATATAAAACCACCCTAATCTTGTGTTTCCTGTTTGCTTACTATTCTTACATAAAGCTCTGAAGGCTGGTGATGTGTATCTGTGACGCGTGTCGCCCTAACAAGATTTGCATTGTAAATGTGCTGTGACAGACCTGTGAAGAGCATCAGAGACGCTTCCCTTTCTAACAATGTCTCCTCAGAGGAGAGACGGCGAGGTGCGGTCTGTCACCTTGTGTGTTAAAAAGCAGAGGAGATGAATTAATGAGAGAATTTGACACCGTTGCTTATTTTGAAGCTTTAAACGCATCTTCCCTAGCAAATCCAATAATCACTCTCCTTGGCATCCACCTACTCATAGCTACTCATCAGCTGCTTTATTTTCCACTATGATCGCCAGCTAGTTGCTAACTTCTATCTACTGTAGGGTGCCGGGCAGGTACGTTAGCATGGACTGCTAGCTACCCCGATGAGAGCAGTAAGACTCAACCAAAATGGTAAGCGGCGACCCCAAAAAACTAAAAAAGTTTGGTGATAAAAATTCAACAACTTTTGCATCCTGTGTAGGGTAGCTTAGCTGTTTAAATAGTCATAAAAAGACAGAGGCGAAAGAATGGGAGCCCAAGCTAGCTGCTTAGTTGGCCTCATGTAAGTCCCAAGACTGTGATCATTCGCTAGTTGCTAACTTAATCTGCTGTGTGGTGCAAGGTAGGTATGTTAGCTAGGTGTGCTAACTGTAAACTGTAAAAAAAAATGTAGGCTAGCTTAGCTGTTTGAATAGTAATCGGTAAATACAGACGCAAAGGGAAGCTAGCTGGTTTTAATTAACCACGAGCAGATGCGTGACTGTATTGAGTCATTTTGTATTACATTTAAAGGTCTTCAACTTAGCTATTTTTGGTTGAGTCTCACTGCTCTCATCTGGGTTTGCTAGCAGGCCTAGCTTACGTACCTGCCTAGCACCAAACAGCAGATAAGGTTAGCAACTAGCTGCTGATCATAGTGGAAAATTCAACAGCTAAAGAGGCTTCCTCACTCAACTAGAGACGTTTAAACCCTGCTGAAAAAAACAGCATAGACCAGCACTAAAACCAGCAAGACCCGCATATGTTGTGTTTTGGTGCTGGTCTGTGGTGTTTTTTTCAGCAGAGAACCCAACACTAGTCCCAAGCCCTAAATTAGCCGCCATACTATAGTTCTTCATTTAGCCTAAAATCTACCTGGAAGCATCCAAATGTTGAGCCTCAGTGACTTTATTTCCCAAGATGCATTGTGCCCTACAGGCCCAGGTCACCCTACAACAAATTGGACTTCATCATCACAGGTGAGCTAACCTGGTCACCTCAGCGTTTTGGTGGCTGCTTTTTCTGTGGCAGAGCAATATTTACCTACAGGTCGCTAACGTTAGCCACAGTTAGCTACAGGTCACACCACATGAGCAACAGGGTTTCATAGTCTTATGAATTTAGCTTTAATCTGTCACAGGAAGGATGTCAAGTCTTCTCTTAGAAGTGACACAGTCAAAAGGAGTTTCTGGTTTGATAAAAACAAAGGAAACACAACTTCAAGTCTTCTGCTGACATGAGGGATGCCTTTCTCCAGTTGTGCGCTGAAAGCCAAGCGCTTTGCATGTGCTGGGTTTGCTTGCACACACGACGAACGCTGCCGATTTGCATGTGTGCCAGCAGACTCCTCTGCGGCGGGCAGGCGTTAACCCCCGGGCATCCCCGCGTTTGAGCTCCCATTACAAGTTGACGGGAAGGTGGGACGAGTCTGAGAGAGATAAATGAGGTGTTAGGTTTATGAGACGATGCGCTATGAAGCCGGGGGTTTGGAGCCCATGTGTGCTGCCAGTCGGGAGGAGTTGGAAGTGTGTACGCACGTGGGCGAAGGGTGCATATGTTGCATTTATAGCACCTTTTAAAGATGAGAGGGAAGAAGAAGAAGACAGAGTAAACAAGGGGGCGGCCATGATGTAACGGTGTAAAAAAGCAACACGGGTGACGCTGTTGAGGTTTCTCTCCCCGCAGCCAACAGAGGATGGGGAATGTTTGAAGTGCGTGAGGGAGAGGGAGGGAGGGTGTAAATAGATGGAACAATGGAGGCATTATTTCACCGTTGTTTCCCAATGTTTGCTGTCTGCTCTCCCCTCGGTCACTTTCTCCGGGGGCCGTGGGTTGGAAACGGAGATAAGACGGGCTTATCGGCTCTGCGGCCGCGTCGGACGGGACGCGTCGCAGCACCGAACTAGACAACACTTCTGAGCTTGTGTTGCGCATTCTTTCACACACTGGGATGTTTCACAGTGTACAGAAGCCATGTGAGTCTGCAGTCTGTCTCTGGAGCCCGGTAGAAAACGTACGCTCGAGTGTTTTTATCGCATAGCTCCTCTATCTCCCGAGCGATTTCTATTTTCTGCTGCTTCGGCCACACGCTCTTAAGTGGCCCTCTCACGCTGCCGGTGAGAAGGCCCCGTCAGTCAGAGATATTTAAAGGCTAGGTGGTATTGTAGATATTCAGGTTTTCTCACACGCCCACTTTGATTAATGAATTCTCCGACATCCTGAATATGCTGCATGAACGGTTCCTCTATAAACTCCTCTAGAATCACCATGACGTCACGCCAACAAATCGGAAAGCTGGCCGTTGATTTGCATGGCGTAGATTTGGAGACCTTGTGTGCCGGTCCTGTTTGTTTGACCCAACCGACCGCCTCAGCCTCCTTTTACGAACTTTGCCATTTCTTTTATCACCTGACGTCCTCCTTTGCTTCCGCCGTTATAACTCCGTCCACCAGAGGTCACCGCTAAACGCAAATATGGGTCGTGATAACCCGCTTGCACTGACAAATTTTGCGGTCTTTTGAAAGTGCAAGTTCAGTCATCATCATTAACCCAATTAGCTGTTTCTTTCGCAGGGTGCATTTGTGTGTCTGTTTATGAACGCATGTGACAGATGGGTTGTGTGTGGGCCGGGCGAGTGGGCGGGTGGAAGGATGTATGAGCTTGGTGTGTTTTTTACGGCGCGTGTGTTCGTGTGTGTGTGTGTTATGTGCAGGAAGCTGCGTGTGCACGCTCCAGCTGGACGCCTGCTGTCTGTGCTTCTGCTCGTCACCTGATATTCGCCGGCCATGCTCATTCAGTCTCCAGCTTTTATCTCCGCACACACACACACACACACACACACACAAACACAGATGCTAGCATACACACTCTCTTTCCCCCTGTGATGTCATCGATTCGGAGCGCCATGGCAACAGTGAGCGAGGAAGCAAGAGAGGATGAGGGAAGGAAAAAGGACAGATATTATTTCATGGTGAGGGGATGAAGCCGTTATAAATAGCTCCTGATGTTCCTCCGTGTCCGACGATGGGGACGGTTGGGTCTCTCGGGGGAGGGCGAGGATTGGTCACCAGGGAACATTGTGTCTTTGTCAAGTGGCAATTTCAGACCACTCAGAGTGACGCCATTCGTCCACGGCCAGTGGGAGAAACTTTTTTTTTCCTGTCAGAAATAGGCATGTGATTTCTCTCCTTCATCAACGCGTTAGGTGGAGCAGAAAGCGCTTCAAGTTGAATGAGCTAAAAATGGCTCACAGCTGGGCGTGGATATCTGCTCCATTCATTTAATAACTTTCTTATCGTTGTCTGTTCTCAATCAGTCGTCTGTCTGCGTCCATTTGATTGGTTTTAATTCCCCCGCAGCTCTTTAATTTGCTCTGCCTCGTCCCCTCCCGGTTTCTCTCGACCCCGCCACTTCCTGTGTTCAATTGGGCGTTCAGTCTTTTCTGGGAGCGTTTCTTTTCCGCGCTGTAGTCAGTTGATGCGTGAATGTGTATTTTATTGTCTGGGCTTTTTCAGCCTGGAAGCGTCCCGGAGGTGTCACGAGATGAATCAGAGGAGTCCTGAGATGATTAGCAAGACGGAAAAGGGGAAAAACATGAAATAGACATCACATGGCAGCCATTTTCCTCAGGGTTGGAAACTTGCGTCATACTTCAGTGTTCCAGGTTGCAAGTTGTATAACTGTAGGGAATCCAAAAAACGATCACTTCACCACCTCCCGTATTGACTAGCAACTCTAAAAACAATGGGCAGTGAAAATCTGGAGGGGCAACAGGCCATATTTTGTAGTAAAACAGCGCATTTGATGAGCAACTACCGTACGTCGCTAGTGTTAGCCTACATGATATAACAAGAATAATTGTAAAATGTCAACGCACACCTTGGACACATTTATGCAAGTCTGGAAATGAAGCACATGGGATGTAATCAAACCGTACTGTTAGCTAGGAAGTAACAGAATGCTAACATTAGCTTGTGGGCTATGAATCTGTGGTTCGACCTTGAAATATGGCCCCAATCTGGAACACAGCATGACATTTGAGCTTCCCACCCTGGGCGCCACATCAGAGCTCTCATGGCAGTCTTGTGAATGTGGTCAACCAGGTCTCATTCCTCATGCTGCCATTTTGTCAGGCCTGTCTGCATCTCTATGTTTCTTTTAAAAATGAACTACATGCATGGTTGATAGTCGATTTCTCCAGCAAAACAAACAGCTCTGGTGTTTTACTCAATGACAGCTGTTTCCCCCAGTTGCAAAATCAACTGAGTAAATCAGAGCTGTGAAGGCAATATTTATGAATGAGCCAGAAACTACAACCAAAACTGACAACAGAGAGGTGCCAGAAATTGATTCAGAGCGGAGATCTTTGGCAGACTGTCCTCTGCTGCTTCCTTTCAGTGTGTTTAGATGTAGTTTAGAATTGTTTTGCCACGTTATCAGACCAAACGTCGGATTTTTCATGTAGTATTGCGCAATTTGTCCCCCTCTCATGTTACTTAACAGTTTGAGCGGCAGGTTCAAAGATGGCGTCAGCATCATTGGTGCATGTGAATATTAATATGTGGTTTGAATATAATGAATACAATATTTTGGGGTTTGAGTTTGTTATTAAGAAACAATCATTGTAAATACCAGGAATTATGTTTAATTTAACGTGAGGATGCATTAAAAAAAGTAACTAATGATTAAGTAATGAGTAATTAATGAGTCTACCTGGTAACTACTCAATATTAGGTTCAATGTACTTAAAAGAGGCTTAAAATAAGTAAGTAATTATTAAGTAATTATTTACTAATGAGCCTACCTGGTAACTACTTATCATGTTTCATTTATTTTGACAGTGCACAGAAATAAAGTAATTAAATAATTAGTAATTAATGAGTCGACCTGGTAACTACTCAATGTTAGGTTTCAATTTACTTAAAAGAGGCTTAAAATAAGTAACTACTAATTAAGTAATCAGTAATTAATGAATCTATCTTGTAGCTATTGATTAATTAGTAATTAATGAGTCTACCTGGTAACTACTCAGTATTAGGTTTTAGTTCACTAAAAGAGTCTTAACATAAGTAACTACTAATTAAGTAATTAGTAACTAATGAGTCTACCTGGTAACTACTCAATATTAGGTTTCAATTTACTTAAAAGAGGCTTAATTTAAGTAACTACTAATTAAGTAATTAGTAACTAATGAGGCTACCTTGTAGCTACTTATTTCTATGTTTCACTACTTAAAACTCACAAAAAGTAACTACTTATTAAGTAATTAGTAAATAATGAGTCTACCTGGTAACTGCTGTGTAATATGTTTACCTGACCTACACCAAAAGATTAACTAATGATTAAGTTATTAGTAATTAATCGGTCGTCCCTAGTTTGAGCCACTCAGGAGCTGCTTAATAGTTAAGCGGGAACAAGTTGTGAACAAAGAGGTCAGTATGCTGTTGTAATTATTCATAAACTAATCATTACCTACTGATTCATCATCGTAGTATCTCCCAGACTGTTCTCTAGTAACTCTTCATTATCAAATCCTTCCCTGTTGGTGATACTCACCATTCACAGTCTGATGAGGACAAATTTAAATGTATTGACGTATACGACATGAGAGGAGGAGTCACAGACGGACGTTGTTTCTTCTCCTGGGTTCATAAGTTGAAAAATGTTGGGAACACTGCTCTTTGTGTCCGTGTTTATAAAAAAACGTTCATTTCTTTTGCATGTGTATTTATTTGAAGTGTACCATGTCTACACAAAACCCCTCATTAATAACAAGTAAAGGGCACGCTAAGAGTCGAGCTGAGTTTCAAAGCAGGTCTGCCTCCATCTCCCCACTCAGTCTGAACAATGGTCCAGTGAGAGCAGGCCTGCAGGCTTTGATGAGGATGTTTGGGATTAAACAGCGCTTTTCCACCCTCTTAACATTCCTGTGTGGCTACCACTGAGGAACAGTACAGGTCCGGCGTCAGTCACATGAGCTTTTTTCAACTGAAAGTGTGGACAACACTTGCCATCGTGTTACACTGGTGTTAATTTTCCCCCACGCAGATTCCAATATCACATTACATGTCCAGAAATAGTCGTGCTGTGACCTCTTTCTGATAAAAGATGACAACAACACTGGATGGCAATCGCCTGGCTTTCCTGATTCATTAGAATAAAAAGAACATTTTGCCAAATTTGGAAAGTGTATCAGTGATTAAAAGTTGTCAAAATTGATTATCTTAGCTGCTTGACTAAATGGTCTCTACTCAAGAGTCTACTAACTTTTGATATCATAAGTGATACTCTTTAATAACCAAATCGTATTTTTAATTGCTGCCTTTTTCAAAGGATTATGATGCAGCAAAAGAAGCTTGGGGGAAAAATATATTTATCAATTCCCAGTAAAGTTTACTGTTCCTGTTCACTGATGTCATTTTGGACAAGGGAAGTTCTGTGTTACACTGCAACATACCCCGACTCCATAACAAATTTTTGTCACAAGTCTTTTTAATAACCATATTTGAGGAATCAGAACAAAAAATATGTTGACATGGCAACTTCAATCCTTGATATCAATATCCAGTACAAATGCAACAAAACATTTTCAGGTGCGTGATACCAGTGTGAATTTAATTTGTTACAAATACATATTCATTAACAAAATACTACGTTTACGTGTATGTCTGGCGCCAACCAAGCGTCAAACCTCCTGAAAAATGAAGCCAATGCGGAAGTACCGAAATACTGCAGTTCCAGTAATGGCCATATGAGGCTGGCTATAAAAGCGAGTCAGTCCTCATAAGAGATGTTAAAATGCCCGACTCTACAGCAGAAAGGTCTCAATATCTAATTACGCCTCTGATTGACAACTGTATGGCAGTGATTATTATGTAACTAACTGAATTAAGGGCGTGGCCGCTGGGAGTGACAGGCATCTCCTCAGCTAACCTGGCTGTGTTTGTGTTATAGGTGCCTTCTGGAGAACTTTTAATGGCTTGCTGTGCAGTTAAATGTACTAACAGACCGGAGCGTAGGGACGCCAGTGTTGTGAAATGACGAGCGACCCTGTTAGTGTTTTACCAGCAGACGGCCGTGGGCCTCTGGAGGGATAAACACTTGAGAATGTCAACACTGTTGTTTCTCTACATTGTTTAACAATGTTTTTGGATGATTTAAGCTAAAATCCTGGCTGTATCTTACAAATTGCTCAGCTCACAGTCTTTTTTTTTTGGGGGGGGGGGGGGTTATTTCAAGTTTTAATTCAATTAGCTTCTTTTTCCTCCTCTAGCCTACCTCAGTGTATTCAACTAATTAATTGAGTTAATGAGCTACAAGAAAAGACTAGATTGGATTTCTATATTCCATCCGTTGGAGTTAAGCGGTGATGTTCGCCTCAGCTTCCTGTCACATTCCTATGTGAGCCTTCTGTCTCGCTGAGCCGACCCTCCTCCCACCGTCCTCTATAACCCAGCCTGTCCGTGGGCAGCATCTTTCTGCTGAATGAATCACTTCTTATTCATAAGATCGCTGGCACCAAATTATTGTTTTGTTCCATTTCTTTTCCCCCCCACCGATGAAAACATACACACTTTGCTGTCAAATCCAGTGTGGGAGCGTCTTCTCTCGAACTCTGCCTGACCTGACCGCCCGCACATTTCAGATTCATCCATGCAGGAACGCAAATGTCCCTACAGTAGGTATAGTAAATATGCTTATGCATGGTCTCAGCTGAATGTATCTGAATTCATCAGCTTATGATGTGAATCATAAAGAGACATAGTTGTTAATGGAACGGGGATTGTGGCTTAGAACAGCTTCTTGAGCAGCTCTCATCTATATTTAATCCTGTAAATGGTCGTTTAGAGGCACTTCCGGTGGAATCCGATGCCTAATTACAAAGGGGGGGGAAAAAAAATCTCTCTGAGGCAAAGCACATAATCAATAGGAGCCGTAATTATCAGCCTCTCTCCGTCTGACTCTTTTGAAATCATTTCTGTTCCCACGTGTTTCATGCCAGAAAACTGGCTTTAATTATTTATCACTCTGTGATTGCCCACCACACACACACACATACACCCATAACCTCCTAAAACACACACACACACGAGTGCCCGCCTCATGTCTGTATCCGGAAATTGCTGTCAGGGTGGTTGAGCCAGAGCAGTCTGTGATCCAGCAGGCAGACAGAACTGGGAGGGAGGAGGAGCTGACTGTCAACAGTAAACAGTGTCAGAGTGGGTTCATCATGGCCAGCCTCCACTTAATGGCTTTATGTGGTGTCACTGCACATTAGCAGGCTGCAGCATTATCCAATTTAACTATCTGTTAAAATCGAACCATGCTACCTTTCTTCACAAGGGCAAACGTGAGGTGATTCAGTGTATTTCCACAGCAGATCACCTTGATTTTCAGTCCATTCATTTATTCTTTTGTCTGTTTTTTGTGACACTTTTGTAAATCTCTTCAAGAAGTGAGAGAAAATGAGCTATTTTTGTATCTTTAAGTGGACATTTTTGAAAGTTTCTTATTGATCTGACCAGAATTAAACCTAAAATCCATCTAAACAGCTTCACATTGGACTTCCCTTCCTTCCCCTCATGCAGCTTCCATTCTCATAGCTCCCTCTAGAGACACTTCTGCAGCACTGCACCTGAAGCGCATGAGCTCACACTAACTCCCCCCCAAATTAGGGTGAATTTCCCGAGCTGTAATATCATAACCGGGGCGATATAACGCTAGGACATTTAGATCCTATTGGATTAGACTCTTGTCACTTCCTACGTTTTTCCAGTTGCTGGAAGATGCAGGCGATGTCAAAACACCCTAATGTAGACGCAGCCTCTGATTAATGTAATCCTGCATGAGTCAGCCCCCCCAAAACACACACACACACAACTCTCTGATAATCTCATCTGTGAGTGAGCACTGTGGAGGAGATGATGTGTGGCCACGGGGGGGATATCTCTGTGTGTCTGTGTTTTTCTGCTGACTGTGGGCAATGCAGCAAGCACAAATGCATCTGCATCTATTTTAGAGTGTTAGTGGAGATACTGAAGATCTATTGAAATGTCAGATGTATATGCAGATGTAGATTAGACAGATTTAGGTTGTTGAAACACACAAACAATTAATCACATTTACTCAAATCCTGCATAGTTTAAAAAAAAAAGTATTTCCATTGTTTCTGCTACTTCATATTTCCACGCAAATATCGTACCTTTTAACCGGGCGGAAGGTCGCTGGTTCTATTCCCCTGGTCTGCATGCTGAAGTGTCCTTGGGCAAGAAACTGAACCCCAGACTGCTCCTGATGTGCAAGAAGAACAAGAATCTAGACAAAGCCACAACAAAATGTACACTAGTGCCAGTGAACCAGGAGCCACAATATCACCAGACTCCCTTAACAAATCGTGTGATTTTAAGAGTTGTTGCGTGAGGAGAAACAACTACAAATGTTGCTAAACTGCTGAGGCAAATTCGAAATCACTCCAGCCATCTTGTTAATTCGGCATTGGATAGAAAACATTAAGACGTGTCTTTTCTTGTGAAAAGTGTTGCAGTGATGCCGTACAAGCCCGTTTGTCACTGTGTCTAAAGTGTTTCTGACCTCCCAACATTTAGCAGTTTAGCTTTTTTGCACAAAATTCATGAGAGGAGACGACATTTGATTCATAGATTTTACCAAAACAGTGAACCTGAACTAGCTTTCACGTCAGTGGAGATGGTCACCAGACTCCCTTAAGAAACCTCTCAATTTTGAGTCCGGCTGTGTTTGGAGAAACTTTATAAACTTTGTGAAACATTTTCTACACCAAAATCTGAATAGTGTGAGTCTTCTTTTAAATTTAGCACATTGTCTCTATGTTAAGAATAAGTTATATCAGTTTGTTTTAGTAATAAATGTGAATATTTGCATATAGAGCAGGAAGGTGAGAGCCGATTCAGATCCTTACTCCTGACAGTTTGACTAGTTTAAGTTTAAACTTCCACGTAAACGTCAAACATCTCGCTACTACAAATATATGAAGTATGTTTAAATCAACCTAATTGTGTGTATTTGTTTCAGAGAGCTGTTTCTTGTCCATTTTGCATCCGCAGTTCATTTCCCCAGAAAGTCTGACAACACCGTGACACCTCTTTCCCTGCCTCCATCACCATTTCACCGCTCAGACAGTAAATTGTCTCCGAAAACTGGGTCACTGTGGCCCCCGCCGCTGCTCACTTCCACGTGTTTTATATGCGGAAAAGCGTGCGGGTCGGATTTAAAATTCCACCCCAGTCGCCGAAGAGATGCTCGGTCATCAAACACTAAGCAGGGTCGCCACACGAGAGCAAAACAAGCAAATGATAAACTTACCAACGAAAAGAGGAAAAAAAAGTGTCAAGTGTGAACAGCAGAGAAAGCCATTTTTCATGAATGTAATGTAATCAAACTGCAAATGACGGCGGTATAAATAGTGAGAGTTGATGGTGTGTGTCCTGGCGTTCGCCGGAGCTGTAAAAACTCATTAAGCCTCCTTCACCTTGCCGCGGATAATTTCTTTTTTGCGTTGTTTTGTTGTTTTTGAAGAGGAACCAAGTTATTCATAGAATGTTTTTTTAGTCCCCCGGAATATACTTTGGCTGATGTCTGCATGAGCACGAATTAACCTTCAAACAGCTGCCATGCAAGACGGAAAAGAAAAACAAAAAGGGGGAAAGAAATTATAATGGCAGCTAAAAGCTCTCCCTGTGGGGCTCTACAACCGCCAATTAACCTGTAGTGCCGCCGATTCTTCCGTGTTGTAGGAGGGAGACGACTCACATTAGGGAGGATGACTCAACACAAGACCGCATGAAAATCAGGACTGGAAGTAAAACATGTTTAGGGGAGAAGAAAAAAAAAAAGGCTCCGCAGCTTTGCTTTGTAAATCCGCGAAGCCGGCTGCGTCTGTCACCGGTGGATAAACAAAACAAAAACAGCAGAATTACAGGCGATTATTCATGATAAATACTGTCTGAAGAGAAGGGATTATCACCTTCTCTGAGATAATCAGGCCACTAAACTCCACTTCATCTTTGTTGTTTTTCACCGGGCTAACGACCAAAGTAAAGTTCAGCTGAGACGAGAATAAATTGTGCGTTTATGTCGACGAGTTTGGGCAATTTTGTATTTTTTTTGTTAAGCCAGTATTGTGGCGCAGCTCGAGAGTGTAAGGACTGAAATATCTTGTGCAGACATTTGTAGTCCACAGAGGATGAACCCTGCTAACTTGGGGGATCACGTCGGATTATCCAGTGAAATGTCATCGGGCACTAGATGAGGTTGACATTTGCGATCTTTCTCGGCAACTCTTGGATGAATTGTAATAAAAATGACTTAAAGACGTTCACGTTAATAACTTAATCTAGCAGCATCATCGGGGGTTGCCCCCCCTCGTGGCTAAAGTGCCCTCTTGGGAGCGAAAACGCGCGCTAAAGTGACCTCTTGGTTGGCAAAACACACTAAACTGCCCCCTTAGCTGGTTAAAACATGATAAACTGCCCTCCTTGGTGGCAAAAACGCGCTAAAGTGCCTTCTTGGGAGCCAAAACGTGCGCTAAAGTGCCCTCTTCAGTGGCGAGAACGCGCTGTATTTTCGCCCCTGCCCTTCAAGAAATCTGTGCACGCAACTGGTCAGGTTGATAAACGGAAGTGAAGAAAATCCACTTTTCAACACTGGAAGTTAAAAAGTAATCTCCGAGCTCTCCTCCCGTCGTTGACCGGATCGGATGTGAATCGGGGGTGTTTACTCGTCCAGGAGTTCTGGCTCTGCATGCGACTCTCTCCTCCAGGGTGACCCCTCGCAACAGAAATGACATGTCGTGCATTTAACCAAGTTAGATACATTTATGCAATCCTATGAGTATATTCTATACTTAACTACTAGTAATAATAATAATAATAATATTAATAGCCTCCCTGAGCCTCCCCTAACACTGTTTCAATTAGCACTGAAGACGAGTGAAGGTGTTATCTGTCATCACTTACAAACTCTTCCCTCTTTATGTTTATGCAGCCTTTATAATCTCGTCTCTTTCCGTCTGTCTTTGCACCTGTAACCACTTGTGTATTTTCCATTTTCCAGACCGAGACACGAACTCTAATCGTCTCCTCTTCCGCCGCTCCTTCAAGCTTTTCATTTTCTCCGGAACACGCGGCACCTTTGCGGCTCCGTTTGTGAAAGCTGTTCTATAAATAAGGATTATTATTGTTATTGTTATTGTGATTATGGTCGGGGACGGCGCAGGCAGTCGGCAGAAGTTGTGCTGCTCTGAGCCGCTGATGGCTATTTAAAGAACTCCTGCACCGGCGTAACCCGGCTCTCCGTGTGATGACGATAAAGCCCCCCCTGTTGCTCTGGAAACAGCACATCAACCAAGGACACGCATGGTTGGCATCTATCAGACTGTGTGTCTCTGTTTTTGCTTGTGTGTGTGTGTGCGTGTTCTCGTCACCACTCTATCATTTCATCACAGCAGAAAAAAGCCCAATCCAATCATGTTTTCTTGGGGGGGGAAGGCAGAGAAAATGAACAGATGTCCCTTTGAAGTACAACATTGTTTTTGATGTTTTTGATGTTCCACTATTTAGTTCCTGATTGCCAGAGCGCCTTCAGTGAGTCCACGGCTTGGATAAAGTTAAGTGGAGGATTCCCTGCATCTGAAACAGCCAGCCGAGCACTAGGACGCGATGAAAAAGCAGCGCCAGGGCCGTCACAATGTCAGATTTTCACTACACATGGCCTGAATAATTGATGCTCATGATAAAATCCTGTTAAGTCTGAGAAGAAATCCTCAAGCAGACAGTTAAATACATCATTTTTTTTCCAACTAACACTCAAAATAAGGGAGGTGTAGAGAGTCTGTTGCTATGATAGAGAAAAAATTTACAAAAAGAAAAAAAATGCAACCAGTGTTAAAGGATCAGTTCACCCAAGAATGAAAATTTAGTCATTAACGACTCACCTCCATGCTGATGGAAAGTCAGGGGAAGATTTTTTCGTAGTCCACAAAACATTTCTGGAGCTTCTCAGCAAAACATCATCGCGGCATTCTCCTGAACGACTACAGTAGATGGAGACTTGTTTTAAAATAGAAAAAAACAAAACAGAAAATGGCTTCTTACTGCTTGTCCAGTGTCATCCTAGTCTCCGGAATCCCCAAGATCCCAAAATGATAAGATCCCCAACTTCATTTCAAAAGAGGTTATTTGCACCTTTACAGAAGCTGAAATCTTCAGGTAGCTGCTAAGCTAAAAGCGTTAGCCCGTCTGAGGTGGCTGCATGAGCTCGATCACATGATAAAGTGTAAATATTGTCGTATCATTTGAACAGCGCTACACAGCTTTGCTACACAGCTGCAGATTGATTTGAAAAGACGTTATTTACACCGTCGAGGTCTTAAACGCTAATGCTGTTAGCAGCTACAGTGAAGATTTCAGCTTTTGTAAAGGTGCAAATAACCTCTTTTGAAATGAAGTTGGGATCTCAGAGCTTCTGGCAACTTCGATTACACCAGACGAAGTGCGTGAACCCACTTTTATGGAGTTTTTTTGTTTTGTTTTTCTTGCATTTTGAAACAAGTCTCCATCTGCTTCAGTCGTGTTTTCCTGTGAAGCTCCAGAAAAGTTTTGTGGACTACAAAACCTCACCTGACTTTCCATCCACAAGAGGTTGAGTACATAGTGACTGGATTTCCATTTTGTGTGAACTTATCCTTTAAGGTTCTTCACCGCAACCCTCTACGGCAAAACGAGAATGGAAAGAGATTGTTTCGTCGGCATATTGCAACACCCTTAATCCCGTGAAGGCGTGTGTCTCACTCCTCGAAGACGGGAAGCAACTTTGTGTGAAAGACAGTGAAGTGACTGACTGGACAAGCGTAAAAACAGAGTTTGTCCCCTGACTTCCTCCTGTCCGTCTCCCCGTCTGTGTGGATGACAGATAAGCCGCAGCACAAGCCATCGATTTGTGCCGTGGGGTGTGTTTGTTTCACTCCGCCCCTCCCTCCCCGCTGATGCGATCGTGCCTCCGAAACACAACACCCCGTTGTTTGCCCACGGAGGGGCTCACGTCTGCCGTTGCATTTCATTCCAAACTTGCTCCTCATTCTGAAACCGTCGTCCTTCACTTTTGTCAGACAGAGGAACTCATTGGGAGTCGCGTCACGGGGCTGCCCACAGGCGACGGCAGGGGAGCGTCGGAGGAGGTGGAGAGGGGGGTCTGTGGCGTAAAGCCTGTATTATCATTTTCCTCAGCATGCCGGCCACATCTGAGAAAATAGGAATCAAATTATGCTGCGATCCATTTTTTTTCTGACACACTCCAGTAATTAGGAAGGCATAAGTGGATTAAGCCGTAGACGGCCCGGGCAGAGGGTTTCGATATGGCTATGAAATTTATCTTCAATCAACGCGGCTGATAGGTCGATCACTGCTGCGGCTGTGAGAGGACTGCAGAGATCAATTGGAGAGAAAACTAACTAAGGCATGAATCGCCAGCAGAGGTGAGGGAGAAGCCTCTGAATCAATATGACAGTCACTCAGCTGCAGCTTCAGACACATTCTGTGTGTGTGTGTGTGTGTGTGCTGTTGCACTGTGTTGATTCAGCAGAATGACATGAAACCTTCAGTATTTTTCCCCTCCAGATTGAAGGAGTAGAAGGCTGCAACCACATGAGTTTGTGTTTGTGTGGCTGTTCTTTTAATCTGCTGAACTCCTGCTTGTGTTGCTTTTATCTCTGTGTGTGTGCGAGTGCGTGTGTTTGTGTGTGTCAGTCTCACATCTATGAGGAACAGATGAGGAACAGATAACAAAAGCATATCAACTTTCTTTCTGACACCTTCTTGGTCTTTTTTTTTTCTGACCAGCAGATGGCAGCATGGCAGCTTCACTCCACTCGACCTGCCAGCTGAGATGATTTTCTGCTGTATCAGAAAACACACAAAGTGAGTCACCTCAGAGTTCCTCTCATCGGTCTTTAAAGCGTTCGTTTTGAGGATTGTGTTCATGGTTTTGAGCTCTTATCCATCTTTGTATCTTGATATCTTCAGGTGGAACATCTTCAGATATGCTGTTCTGTTTTCAACAGAGCCGAACCATTCGAAACATGCAGTCCGGCACAGATTAACTGGTAATTTGAGGGGTTTACAGATCCGATTTTAAGCCTCCTGAACTGCTCACCGATCACATTAAACACTTTTGATATTTAAAATCTGGATAATTGCATTAGTACTTCCCGAGCCGGACCACAGCAAACAATGAGAGAGGCTAATCCCAGATTAGCTGATGGTGCTTCCAAAGCAGCGGTAAACACTCTTTCTGTTAGCTAACGTTAGCTGACATGCCGCTGTTGACAAAAATCTCTCCTCCTGTTTTCGCTAAAGAATGAAAAGCCTGTGCTGACTCATTTAACCTTCTGCATTTGTTTATTTCTCGCTGCAACACGTTACTACAGCAAGTTGCTGCACCGTCCTTCCCCCCATTTTGTTTATGTCTTAAACGTCTGTTTATGTCTTACCCATGAGACCACTTGAGAGGTATCAACTGTTTTGCAACTCAAGCAAAACTGCCATATTTTTTGCTGATTAAAGGTTCAACATGTAAGAAACACGTCCAATTTATACCCCAAACAAAAAGTGGGCAGCACATCACCAGAATAACTGCTATCTGCTGCTAAGTGTAGCTGCCTTCAGCTATTTAGCTCCGTTAATCATGCAGCTAGCATTCGTATTAGCCGACACTGGAAGCTCAAAGCACTAGTGGAGTGCTGGTGTTGTTTTCGATCAGCCTACAAAGTGGTTAACTGGTTAGCATGCTAACTTCAATGGATACCTCTTCAACACAACACACAGATTTCTTTTACACAATTCCAAAACTGTTATTTCAATTCCGTCACACTCTGTTGTTAATTTTAGTTAATTTGATGTGTTTTAAACAGAAGAAAACACATATTGCACCTTTAATTGAAATGATCTGCCGCTTCTCTTTGTTATTTATGGCAGTAAATGAAAAGTGTTTGGCTTTTGCACTGTTGGTCTGGCGGAAGAAGTAATGCAAAGACATCACTTCCATTTTCCAACGAAAATATCATGAAACTCTCAAGTTAATAATCGTAATATAAAGATGCAAGATACCCATAATTGGATCATTGATTTCCACTTGCTGAGCTCTCTCCAGTCCTCCGAGGTCACATCTTAGAGAAGAGGAGGTTAAAATCTTTATCTGACCAGCAGAGTGTTGATTTGGCCGCCAGCCTGCTTGTCGACACTGTTTTTCATGCTTCAGCGGAGCGTGAGAAGAACACGCATTCTCCTCATCTACAGAAGTCACTGCAGTGTCAAAACTCACATAGCAGCACAGTGGGACCAGTTTGTTGCTCCTTGCAGTCGACACACACTTTGTAGTTTGGGCTGTGCTTCATTTTATAATCCGCCTCAGGGTGTAATGACTTCACGATAAGCAGGAGGAAGTTGTGTAAACAATATGGATCGCCCTGTGGAAGCAATTTATACACTGCAGCGCATCTCTACCCCATCTACCCTCGCAACTAATGTGGCGGTTTGAATCCCAGGACTGAATGATTACGACAGAATAATCATCCTCTCCAAAAAGTGGAGATTTGTAACCTCTAAACTGCTCCCCAGGGCTCAGAGAACATTGTGGAGCCGAGGCAAAGATAGTGCTTGAAGTGAAAGAGATCGTTCCGTGCTGATGTTCTGAAAAATAAACAGGAAGTCAATGTTGTGTTGTGTGTACAAGCGTGCTGATTGAGTCTGCTCGTCGACGAGGTCGGCAGGTAACAGTAGCAGCATTGGGTCCAATTTGCCAGAAGGTAAACAACATGAAGTCTTGAAGAAGAGGTGCAAGTTGTACCAAGTCTAAACCCAACGAGACGCACAGCTTGAGTTTGTCATTACGACCATATTTGGACGAGAGGGTGGAGCTGGGGAGGGTATCTGAGGACACGCTGTGGTAGCGATACACTGCTCTATCGTCTATAACTGAACATCATGCTTGACTGAAGAGATCATAAAGTCATTAGAAAATTCTTTCCTGAGGTAATAAATGAAGTGAGAAGTAGGGTCATTTTCTCATAATCTCACATACAATTGGACTTCCTTCTTGCAACCAGTGGAGTCGCCGCCCTGCTGGCCATTACAAAGAATGCAGGTTTGAATCACAATTAATGGTTTGCAGCCAGTGATAGACTGTAACTAATCATTTTTAATTATATTACTTGTCAGATTACCTGATTCATCAGAGCCAATGAAGCACATTTTCTAAATTGATTTATTTTATCATCGATCATGCAAAACCTCAAACATTATAATGATGAAAAAATAACAGTGTACTCATACGGTACATGTAAATGTATGTCTAATTTACTTTTACCTGTACGTTTTATACTGTAGTACATTTAATATCAGATACTTTAACTGTTAACTGTACTATTATGAACCATGTCAGTGATAATTTAGTAAAGTAAAGTAATAATTTAACAGGATATCTTTACTTTTCCTCATAAGTATGACTTTTGGGTACTTCGTAGCCTACAGCTAGATAACCGACAACATTGTAACTTCCTGTTTACATCCCCCAGCATGGGATGAAGAGCTCCGAAAAGTGAATGAATGCAAATATATCAAAACTTGTGTACCTACAAAACCTTCCAGTGTCAGTGAAATATTCCTCTGCTGAAGCCCGATGCCGCTCTCCTCACCTCCTGCTCTCTCCTCTGAAAAGTCTCCTGTAATCTTCCAGCGTCAGAATGAGCTCAGTGTGAGCTGCAGTTACCAGCAGCGAGACTGACGGCTGATCACAAGAAAGATCAGTAATGGGGTTTCGCACGGGGGATATAGAGTTCTCAAAAGTAGAAGGTGAACAGGTTGGAAGATTGAGGGAAATTAATATATTCGCGTCACTGTGTCAACTCTCACCTCTGATTCATCCATCCCTACTGGCTCCGGAGTCAGTTTGGAGTCGTGGCTGATACAGTTTTCTCATATGACTCCCAGTAATCTCTGGATTATAGCGTCATGACTCACTGAGAGGAGCTGTCATCTTCTGCTGGAGAGGGAACCGAAGGGGCACAGACTATTAGTTTGTACCACACATATTTGAGTGCCATATGAACCTGGTGGTGATTTCCAGCCACTAGGGGGCGCCTTAAAAAGCAGCCCAGGCGCCAGCATAATATATAAGCAGTCAACGTTTCTGCAAACAGATGATATGTTCACATTTGTACCTGTCGTAGAAATCATGTTGACATTTCTACAATATTTGTCACATCATGTTAACATTACGTGATTATGACCTGTGATTCATGACTGGAGGATGGAGGCGATGGTGAAGGCGAGACGGCTGCGAGGTCGGTGACTGCTGTTTGACACAGCATTTCCAAATATAAGCGTGAAACCACTGGATATTTTTAATTGGACGCTGTGAGAATTTTCAGCCATGTTATGGATATTATGGACAAGAATTCAGGACATTCTCAGCCTGGTTTATGGTGGCCAAACAGATGTCTGTAAGATCTTCTCCTAACCCTAACCAAGTGGTTTTCATGCCTCAACCTAACCTGAGCATAAACACAGCGTTGTAGCAAGATAAAGATCAATCAATAACCCAAAGAAAAGTTAAGTTGCAATATAAAGAACAATGTGTCAAGGTTCAACATCGCCCTTGTTAGCTGAAACGTACATCGCCAAACCTATGCTGGTGATTTGGTTGTGGAAACCTACATGTTTACGCATCAATCAGGCTGAGAGCAACATCACCATTTATTTGGACTCAATTTCTGTCTCGTTAACAGCTAACTGCTCTGCTATGTTCACCAGCTAGTTGCTCAGTTTGCGTTATGTTTGGTTCAGTAAGTGTACTGAGACAAAATTGATCAATGCGTGCCAGAAAAACCAAAACAACAGCTAAAAGATGCTAAAATGCTGCATAGAGCTGAGAAAAACTGCAATCGGATGATCATTTTCCCGATTTGTCACAATTTAATCCACTTTAAAAAATACGTTGTTACTATGAAAATATCAGAGTGCAGCTTTAAAACTGAATTTCAGAAAAATGTGTTATTTTATGACTCAAAAAGGACGCTGTGATCCAAACTGGACTGAGTTAAATAAATGGGATGATGGCAACATATAGTAAAGCTAACCCTAACACTAACCAGTAAGTAGTAACTATTTTATACTCAATATTCATTCCAACCCTGTCTCCTTGAAGTAATATAGCAACAAACGTTAAAGGAAACGTAATGGACCTTTGATTACATTATTTTAATCAACATACTGAGCAAATGTTCACTGACATTGCATTCAATTTGTGTTGTAATTGTTTAGTTTTAGTTCTACACCCACACACAACACATTGCCTCTGAATATAATACAGCATTAAAGTTTCCCCCAACGAGAAGAGAAACAAATTAGCAGTATATAAACATCACTTCTTGGAGACGGAGTCTATGGGACACATTGTATTGTTTTTGTTGTTGCCTTGAATGGTGAAGTGTGATTTCAACACTTTTATCTGAAACATCACAGGAACATTTGAGAAACAAGTGTCAGCATTTTGAATCGAGGTTTAATAAGAAAAATGACACCAAAGAACAAAACAAAACATGACACTCGATTGCTGAAATTCTCAATCTTCGGGCAATGTCTGCAATACAAACAAGGTGTTTCAGTTCAGCTGCAGCTTCTCTGAGTGACTGTACAAGGTCGATGCTGATCTGCCCTGAATCTGGAGAGTAACCCATATAAACACACACTGACAGATGACTTCTGCTCGCTGATACTGACCCATTTGGCTGCCAACCGGCTCATCGTTTTCTTTGCCAAATGTCTTGGTTAAATTACTGTAAAACATGATCTCCCTTTTCAAAAATAACTCACACTCTTATCACCCACCTCTTCTATCTGATAAATGCCAGAACAGTCTTGAGAAACAGACTAAAATACCCCAGACGTGACATATTATCCTTTTCTGCATTGATTGCACAGTCAGGGATATTTATTTAGGTTGATGAAAGAGGGAGAACATTCAGCTCGGATATCTGATTGCATGAGTAAACGGAGTGATGTCGACTGCATGAGCAAAACGATGCAGATTCAACAAAGAGATGAGCGATGGGATGGGAAGGCGTAGAGGAGAGGAGAGGAGGGCAACATCAAACAGCGTCACAACACTGTGGAAAACAAGATTGGCCCAGAGCAATAATTCTGTCTTAACTGCCAGTTATGACAAACTGGATGATGATGAGAAAACATTTAATTTGCAGTGATCTTGGAGGAGGTCTGTCCTTCAACTGAAAGTCTGAAACTTGAAAAGTGATTTCAGCAGGTAGAGACAATAATCCTCTTTTCCACTTGAGAACCGCTTCAAACATCAAAACATTGTTATCCTTCACAGATTTAAAGGTCATCCAGGCTTTTATCTCTTCTTTAAGCTGCTCCGACTCACACAGCTTTTTTCTAAGATGTGTACGGCTCGTAAGCAACCCAATGGTCGGACGAAATGTTGACAATGGACAACAATGACAATGATTACGTTTAGGCATAAAAAACACTTGGTTAGGGTTTGGAAAATGTTTTGTTTTGGCTTCACTGGTTCTACACAAACAGGGCAGGTAATTGTCCTGACATTTCATTCAAAATACAGGTTTTTGACTGCAGATTGTCGCGATGTCTCGTCAGAAACATTCAGTCTTGTTACAACTTCTCTTGAACAGTTAAAAATATCCAGTGGTTTCACTCTTGTGAAACACAAATGTTGAAATATAATCGTAATCTTGTTAAAAATAGTAGCTTAGTGGTAAAAATTTGTGGTTTCACGTTTACAAATACGAGTACATCGCCTTGAATGGTCTCTCATTGAAAATATACAGTGGTTTCACTCTTACACGTGTTGATACATCAACCTTAGCCTCATTAAAAAAATCATGTGGTTTCATGATTACAAATTTTGGAACAACAGCTTGAACAGTGGTCCCTTGTTTAAAATATACAGTGGTTTCACTCTTACACATGTTGATACATCAACCGTCGTTTCATTAAACTGTGGCACCACACTTACAAATGTAAACCCCATCGTAAACAGTGGTACTGTGGTCTCGCTCTTACAAATGTTGATACACCATCTTGAACAGTGGTCTCATGTTAAACAACACCCAGTGGTTTCGAGCTAACATGTAATTACAAGCGGTGGTCTCTCTCACATCTACAAATGTTGGAGCGCTGTCTTGAAAGGCGGTCTCTCATTAAAAATATCAAGTGGTTTCAGGCTTACAAATGTTCAAACACTGCATTGTACAGTGGCCTCGCAAATGCTGAAACACCGTCTCAAGCTGCTGTCTCATCACCACCATCCTTCCTCATCCTGACATGAACGTCAGCACATATGGTGGTTTGCAAAAAAGTACAATGCCAACATTTTATTCTGGCATCTGGGCTGGGCTGAGGGTTTTAAGTGGTGCCATTTATCAAAAGTTTTACTATCTCTTAGAGTTATGGCTTCACAGATCAAATTCAGGGGGAAGGTAGTGTAGTTTCACATGAGCAGGAGTCTTATTTAGGCCATTTGTGACTATTTTAACATCAGAGCTTTCGGTCTATAACTCAGAGATACAAAGTTGTTTGTTTTTCTCAAGATTAAGACTTTATTTCCTCTATTTCCTTTACTGTTGCCGGTTTCAAACGCCATCCTGCCGAGACTGTGAAGATGGCATAGATTAAGCATATCAGCACATTTTCCCCTGAAACTGAACCCGTTGGTACAGAAGTTGAAATGTAATGGAGCGGCCCAGAGAGGCTGCCGGTCCTCTCCGTAATGGTCTGGCTTTGTCACATTAATTATAATGTAGAAGCAGAAGAGCTGCGGAGATGGAAACTCTCTTGTAGACACCGCCAGGGAACTTTTTTTCAACTCGGTCTCAAATTCTCATATGAAATTTTAGCCTTGATCTTTGTATTCAGGACCATTAGTGTCTTAAATTCAGAAGGCTTTCATATTCAGTTTGTCCTATTTGTCTTAATTGCAGCTTTTCGTTGTAATGGTACGCTTTGATAGCGAGAACATCTCTGAACATTTAGTCTTGACACAGTAGACACTACAGTGATGGCTCAGAGCATTCAAAGTCCCAGTAAACAATACTAATGAGCCAGCATATGCAACACAAAGGTGATGGAACAGTTACATTTTCAAAATAAATGCACCAAACCTACTTACTAGGTTTAGGACAAGATTGTGGTTTCACCTTTCCAAACAGTCAATGCTGGCCGGTCGTCTGGTTGAGAGTCCTTAACATCGCTGACCTCATCCTGATGCAGACTCCCTCGCATTTTGGATTGAGTTTGTCCATTGTTTCCTTCATTATCAACCCCTGCTGGCACTGCACCTTCATACACAAGCAAGACCTTTCATGCCTACGTGAGCCAAATGTCACCCTCACACTCTGACCTCTAGTGGAATCGGATTGGGTCTGTTAGAAGCTTTGATGTGAGACTTGGCTGGATAATTTGGCTGATTTTGGTTCTGATTGTTCCTCCCGACAATTGCAAGGGTGTTCCTGACTTGAAGCTTGACTGAACACAGTCTCTGCCCAAAATGATCCAGACGGATAAAAGCATCCGCAATTGGAGTTTATTTTGGTATTTTGTCACCATTTATGCATTAAGAACTCTGTTTTGGACTAAATATCTTACTGAAATGGATCTAGTGGACATTTGGGAACAAGAGAAGATGGTATTTGTTGGAGTTTGATGCACTACTGAAACACCCAGACACTTTCTTTACTTTTACTTTCTGGAAAAGATAGTTATTTGTTGAGTCTCAACACACGGGCTGGTACTTTGGGTCGGTGGTTCGGGTCCTTTGCCAACCCAAAGCTCGTTAACTCTCTGTGGGTCCTTTTACATTGAACAGTAGTCAATTTGACCCATTGATCATATGAAAATATTGATAATACAGCTTTAAATACTAACATGTTATTGATGATAAAGTGTAGCAGCCTCTTGTCACTTTTTGTTTTCATGTTGAAACCCCTTATCTCATGCTTCATGCTCTCATTCAGACTTAACACTTCAGACACAGATTTATTATTCATCGTGTTATCGCTATTGCTATTTAAGCAGATGGTTGGCGTTGCAGGAAGAAGCTGACTGTATCTTCGCAACGGTACCCGAATTGTCCACAGGGTATCAGAAGCCCTCTATCCTGAAGGCCACGAGTGTTCGACTGTTGTGAACGCTCACGCCCGATGATAAATGCATCAATTGGTAATTAATTAGCAAGCTCCCGTGTTATCAAACCCACACAGAGACCGGAAGCGATGACAGTCAAGGGGAGAGAAATCTGTCATCCTCTACCTCTCCTTTGTGGTTCGGGGAGATGCATAATCATCTGCACGCACACACGGAGGACAATAATGACTGTGTGTGTACGTGCACTGTCCTTTTTTAGTTCTTTTAAGTAAGCTGTATCTCCGCTTCACCTTGTGTTTACTTTCACCTCGAGTTCCCTCTGAAAAAAGACAAATTCGAGGAAAGCTGAGCTGAGCTTTGGCCCTCCCTCTCGCCGTGTCTTACAAACTAAAAACCTTGTCCGGCTTTCAGTGATGCCCCCTCACAACCTCACCACCTTCTGAAATAAACATAACATTGAGACAGGAAGTGGCCGGATGTGTTTTCTTTTGTTCTGTTCATTTATCCCCTTGAGATAGAGGGGAAAAAAGGAAGCAGTGGGCACCGTCTGCCTTTTTCCTGTCCAATGCAACAAACACACACACTGACATGCACTCATGCACTCATTTATATGCACTTTCACATCATTTCGTGACTCATCTTTTATGCATGGCCCTGTTGCCAAATTTGCCATCCCTCTCCTCTGTAGAAGAGAGCGGGATGGCACTCAGGGAAGATGCTGCTCGTCCTGTTGGCACCCTGAGGAGAACTGAAGTGGAAGCCGGCGGTTCAGGCACACAGTTTGTGCCCTAGCTGTGAGCTTGCGGTCTCGTGACAGAACCTTTTACATTCAGTGCTCCGTTTGACCTTTGGCAGGCTGGTGACGGGGCCTAAAGGATCCTCGTTATCTCTGACTGCTCTGCTGTTGTTTCACTGGCGTTTTGCACGAGTGGATCAACTGTGCTTCCTCGCAGAAAGACTATACAGCCAACAAGGGAAGGACAGAAGATAAAAAACATGTAATGCATTTTTATGATAACGTTGCACTCAACCCAGTATTTGTCGGGATCTGGAGGTGGTTGCACCAGCTATTTTTAAGTCCAAACTGAGCCTTACAATGCAAGAAATACACATCAATATATAACAACAGCTGGGACCATTAGTTATTCTTTTAGATAACTGACAGTAACTGTTTTTGGAATTCGCCCCAGATCCGAGGTAAATCAGTGCTCAAAGACTTCATACTTCAAGTTTCACACCGCCGCTCGTATTATATCGCTAACACTGACGCGCACATAGCCACAAGGAGAAAAGAGTATGAAATAGAAATGTGAAGATGTCAAAGAAAACAACCACTCTCGGAGGAATGGACAATAGAATGGTGCAAGGGTCAAGCAAGGTATGAAAGAAAGCAGCATTTGTACAATTAACGTAGGAGGCGTCGTAGCACCATCTAAGCAGGTGAAAAGGACAAACAAAGCCCTTGAGCATTTCCTTGATCTCACACACTCACGATCTCAACTGTGGCTCTCCTTCCCTTTGCATCCATCCAGGGAGAGACACACTCTGGGCACTGTTAGCATGCATACAAATAACATGCACGACGGAAAGCCAACTGCACCCGATGTCAGGACGGGGGGAAACTTTACAAACGTCCAGTGATGATCTCGACACCTTTGAACATTTAGAATTAGCACTGAAATGTTTTTCCGTTGGTGGTTTAAGTTTGTGATGAATGTTGAATGAAAGCACTACAATCCCAGGGCTCTACAAGTGAATCATGGGGTCATGATTTATCAAAATTAATATATTCAATCAGTTATGACAAGAAAAACATAAATATGCTAATGTCTATCTCGAAGGAACTGAATTCAAGTCAGAACTTCTACAAGTCTTGGGACAAGGAAATTGCATAACCCGCACTTTGTAAAGTGTGTACGAAAACGAAGTTGAAGTTGAGGTCAAGAATCTTAAAAGTATCCACAGCACATTTCAAAAGTGTCCCAGAAGCAGCTCGGCTCACCAGAGAATCTTACCAAGTTTTCTTTTTTTTTCTGACAGGAGCTGACAGAATCCGTGTCAAGCTGCACCAAGCAGATCCAGCCAGGTAGGAGGTCAGACACAGGACACACAGAGCCTCCGGTCCAACCTGTGCATACTCTGCAGGCACATCTGGCAGGAACAATCCTCATTCTCCAAAAATGCCTCCGGTGCAGTGTATGTCACTGTAAAACAAATGGGACCCGAATGCAAGACACACAGGCAGACAAGCAGCTGAATGAAAAGTGAGCTTTAATCACAAAAAAGCAGAAAATCCCAAATCCATAAACTCCCAAAATAGAGGAAACAAAAGGCAGAGAGCAAAAACTGAAGAAATCCAAGAACCAAAGCAAAAAACAAAGTATGAACCAGAAAAACACGAGGGAACAGGCAGCAAATGCAGATCGAACATGAGAAGAGGACTGGGAACAGACGAACTGACGAGGAGAGAGGGGAAGACAAGGACTTCAGTAAACAATGATTGATTAACTGAACTGAACACAGATGGGGAAACAGACAAAGAGAGGAAGTAGCAAGTGAGACTTGCCACAGGAGGATATAACTTCAAAATAAAACAGGAAATAACAGCTGACTGAACCATGACAGTTTAAAACCAAATAGCACATGTCATAGAGACGCACCCAGTGAAATCAAGAGCCACTCAACTGACCTTGCATCAAACTCTTTATCTGGCTGACAATATTCTGCATTTATATTGTTTTCACCAAATCTCATAAAAAGAAACCAGCAGTTAAACGATTATATGCCATCAACATGAGTCTGAGGCTGTTATTTTAAGGTGATGAAGCTACATAATGTTGCTTTAAATAGGGTTAATGAATGAAGGTAATAACATTTTTGTAAGTAAAGTCTTGACACTATTTGCACTTTGGCACCACCTTTGCACAAAAAAAGCCATTTAGATTGCAATATTATGTGTGACCCTGCCAAGGTTTAACTTTATACTTTATAGTCTTTATCGGCGGCTCAGAATATCCAAGACTGATAAATTATGCCTCACTCTGCCGCAGTAACGCCTGTTTGCAATAATTACACATTACCGAGGAGCGCTTTTAGACTCAAGTGCAACTTCATAGCACATCATAATCATCTTTTTGATCTTCGCCTAATATAGCCACTTAACCCCCTACCTACAGTCAGAGTGAGAAATGCAAAGAGGCGTTTCCGCTCTCTGCAAACTCGTCTCTCTCAGCCTCAGTACTTATTTCCAGCTTCTTATTACCGCGTAAGCAGGGACATCAGAGCCCATCTAGAAAGGGAGGCTTTGAGAGCTTGTTTTGGCTGCGGTCCTAGTTATAATTTTCTCATTGGTATTCCTGCTCTACAGTCTGGAGTAAAAAAGTGAAAGAGAGCCAGACAAGAGTCCCAAAACACTCCCAACAAACAGCCTCTCTTAGCTTCAGCTACAATTTCTTCATCTATTTTTTTATCCCTTTTTAAATCACCGGTTCAAGCATGCGATTTGTCCCCCAGGGCGCGATTATTGGACCCCACCAATTTCCTGTCTGCACCCTGCGTTCTTTTCTTTTTTTTGCCACAACTGCTGATTCGTGTTTGTCTAGCTCTTAATGTTGTCATAGTCTGTTTTTAATCATGAGCCGTGTTTGTCCAGAGCCCATTCAATTATTCATCATGTTTGCTTAACGAGCTGCTCCGCCGCAAAAGACGGCGTTGATGCAAATTAAACTCCGGCAAACTCAGAAACAAGAACCAGTAGCTGACGTATAACTGAGCTTGGCGTGGTTTGGGAAATGCTGTACTGAGTGTTGTAATATCTCCCAGAGTTTCATCAGTCAATGACAGGACCAGCACTCCCAAAAACATTAAATCAATATAGCAAATTTTAGAAGCAAGAGTTTGCCCTCTGGGGAAACGGAGGAGGCAGAGAGAGAACAAAACAAAATAACGAAAATAGGTAAAAGGTTGTGGGGGAGCAGCTGAAACAAAGTAAAAATACACGCTGAAAATGTATAGTACGTGAGACAATATACCGTATACACCCTGAGAGATGAGAGAGGAAAATTTGATCTCGCTGCCTCCATCCCATCATCAGAGATGTCTTTCATGCATTTTTCCATCTCCTGACAGCTTCTTCTCTGCAAGTAGGTCACTTCAAAAAAAAAAATAATGCTGTAATGAGAGAAGTGCTGTTTTATCGCGGCTTGCCACACTTCCTCCTCCCTAATTGACAAAATGACAGCAAGAGCGGCAACAGGACATTTTCACGCTTCTGTACGTGCATGTGCAAGTCTGTTTCCGAGTTAGCGGTGCGTCACAACTCCCCCCCCGAGGGTCTTCAGCCTCCGTCCATCTTATGCTACGTGCATCCAAATTGTCGTAATTCTAGCTGTTATTTGATAATAGATACAATCCTGCACGGCGCCCTTACAAAGAAATTTTCATAATGATATATTCAGCCAGCTAATAAGAAGGATGGAGGGGGGGGGGGGCAAATGCTCATAATCCATCTAAAATCCCTCTCATCTGTTTCTTGCATTGAGTGCCATAAGGGGGAGAACACACAGCCTCTCAATTACTTTTCTTCGCTCCATGTCGCAACAACTCTTTGGGCCCAATTATGTATAATAATACAGTTGTGGGCGGATTCTATTTTTGTTCGAGCGTTTCGATTGTGCACACTTTGTTTCAATGAACCCCCCACAGACTACAACCTTTTGTACAATGGTATTATTTGTAATTTCAGAAGAATAACGTATCATTATATTCATTGTAGCGTAAAGGTCAGACTGACTCCCCCCGACACTATCTGCTGTCGCACTTTCAAAAGCATAAATTAACCTTACACTGTGAGCATGTACAGAAAATGGGTAGACGAACAGATGAATGCAATAAATACGTATCTTTCTGATTACTTCTTTTAGAGTTATAATGAATGTGGAACTGGGAAGTAGTTTAAAATAATTGCTCCACTATGGGGCTGACCTGGCCGAATGTTAAAGCATTTAATTAACTATAGAATGATAATATCTTGTTGCACATCAAACCTCCATCTGCACGTTTTTCATCTTACCCGACACTGTGATTGTCAAATACAAATGCTAACCTTACAAACTCTACAAACAGAACATCAGACAAATGAATCAGCAAACATAAACTAAGAGAAAACATTACAGACTAAAGATTGATTTAGCAAATTGTGCTTAACCTTAGCAACAATACCTATTTAGCATTTATATCAGCAGCATATTAATATTTAAAATTGATTTATAACACTCTTTCTAATTACTTCCATCAGATTAATAATGAATGTGGCACTGGGCAATGTTTTAGGAAAAATTGCTCGGCGCTGGTTCTGACACGTAGCCGAATGTCAAGGCGTTTACCATAAAACAACAACGTCTTGTAGCACATCAAACCTCCATCGGCACATGTTTCTCATCTCACTTGACACTGGAATTGTCAAAAGCAAAGGTGAACCTTAAAATGCTGCAAATATAACTTTACACAAATGAATCACTAGACATAAACTTAGATAAAACAAAACAGAATAAAGATTGATTTAGCAAATGATGCTTAACATTAGCAGCAATACCTTTTCAGCCTGTATTTAAGTAGTATATAGATATTTAATAAATGGTTTATACAACTCTTTCTAAATACTTCCATAGGAGAAATGATGAACATGACATTGGGAAATATTTTAGAACTAATTGCTCCACTATGGTTCTGACCCGTAGCCAAATGTTAAAGTTGCGGAATTCAGCCCGTCCTCATCAGAAAAACAACGATGCAGTTCAACAGTGAAAGCAGCTTTTAATGACCATAGTTATGCATTTTGTTTGGCGGTAGCCTCTAGTGGCTGCAGCAACTATAGAATCAATGAAGGAAGTCCGTTTTGGAAACCTGTGCTATGAAGGTGCGGTACACCTGTCGCTGGTATTCTGCAACAATGTTTAACACAGCCTCCCAACCTTTTTTGGAATCAGAGTTGAATGATTGATTCCACAAAATCCTCTTCCACTATAAAAGAAGCAATACCTTCGCTTTAACATAATGACCTTTTGAGTCCATTCGGTGGGAAATAGAGAATTCTGTCTTTTCGGTGCAGAACGACCTTCAGGGGTAAAATATAAAAATGTGAGATTTCCTGGAAGCCTTCAAATATTTCCAGCAGCAGGGTAGCTTGACAATCTAGAGGGCAGTCTTTTTGAAAGATGACATTTACTCAGGGTTGTTTTTCTAGTTTCTTAAGACTTCTGCTGACGAGACAACGCCTTGAAGTTTGAAATGTGTTCAGACTTTCTGTCAGAATCACTGCACTAAAATAAAGTCAAAGTGAAAGCTGACAGTGAGGTGACAGTAAAAGCCTTTGGCTGTGTTTTTTTTTTCTTCTCTGTTTACATTTTCTGTCGCTTGACAAAGTCACACGTTTAACTGAATTAAGTCTCACTTGTTATGCCCAGTCATCTGACTTCAGTGGGGATGTGTGCTGTGTGATATGATAACATCCAACCAGGCGCTCGTGCTGCGTGGTGTGACGAGCAGTGTGTTCATCACATTGGATACACTGCTGTGGGTGTCATCCATAGCTGTCACTGGGCACTGACCGTGTGTGTGTGTGTGTGTGTGTGTGTGTGTGTGTGTGTGTGTGTGTGTGTGTGTTTTTCTGTGCATGTCACTGTTTGGTTTTCGCTGCCTACCACGCTGACAGGTGTCAGTTTCAGCTCGACTGTCAGACTGCGAGGCTTCTCATGTCTTTTTTAGGCAGCCGGGAGAGGGGGAGGGGTTATGTTAGTGTCTCCGAATAAGTGTGTGACGTCTGACAGAATTAGCAATGGAGCTCTGAGGGACCATCGCTGCTAATGCGGAAAGCAATCTGTCAGCATGGTGTATTAGGAGGGGACATTTCCCTCATAACTATGACGGCTGTATGATCTGTCTATATAGAGTGACTCATTGCAAAAAAAAGGAGGAGGGAGAGACACTGAGAGAGAGGGTTTGTTGTGTGTTTCACTAAAACAATGCCTGGATCAATACAATTAATTTCTATTTCTATTTTCCTCTTTCCCTGACATGAATTCTGACAGCCCAACATCTGTGTTTGTTCCCTTACCAGCCGTCTTTCACCCTCAGCTGAGGTAAAACCTCCGGTGCCCTGCGCCTCCCTGATAAGAGCCGCCGTTGTTTGCTGGATCGCCGCCATTTAGCCATTTAATTCTTCTCTTTATACCACAGAACAATTCAGTTTCTGTGTTGCTAAATGGTTGGACCTTGCCTTCAGATAAGACCCCCTTAGGTGTCATATCTGAGCGGCTGGAAGAAGGCTGTGTGCTTGTGAGCTGGATCAGAGCGTAATCAGAGCTGTGGCACCCGGCGGAGTCGAGGACATGAGCCACTGGCTGTCGGGCTAACTGAGGTAAATTGAGCCTGAATGTAAAATAGAGCAATCTTGACAATTCAAAGGCAGAAGCAACACAGACAGGAACAACAACATTCTTGTACAGCATGGTGAGTCAATATATCATTTTATTTTGTTATGACTCCTGAAAGCTTTCATTATATAATAAACCCTATGTTTAAGCGCGGAATACTAAATTATCCTGCTTAGGAACACGACTTCACAACAACCTGACTTAAATTATGTACAAAAATAGGTACATGGTACAACCAGCGACTGTGTGCTCACCTAGATTTATAATAGAAGGTTATAGGTCTCTTTTGTTTCATATGACTAAGCCTAAAATGAAAGAATATTGAATCCTATCTCAGACGGAGATCCTTTGTCTGCCTGCTCATCCCTGTGTCCAAGGCCATTCGCCAGATTTAGGCTATTTAATTGTTCGATTTGGCTGTTTGGGCATTTTGTTGAAAGTCACTAAAAAGTAGGGTAATAAGTAATTTATTGACTTCAAGACGAGGGAATCATAGGTGCAAAAATGATAACTGATTTCTGGGTTTTAGAACTCATTTCTTCAGCTCACTTAAGACACAGTAGTGTTTCCAGCACTACTTAAATCTTTCCTCTGGGAACATTTTACAAATAGAAAACCTCTATCAATCAAAATGTCTTATTAGGAAGAGTTGTGATTGTCTTGCTTTTAGTTTGAGATGTCCTGTCAACAGTTTTATAGTATCTTTAATTCTGGCGGTCAGTGCTTTCATGCTAAGAGTTAGACGAGATGTTTCTAAACCACTCACACGTCTGTACTGTAGCCGGAGACTGGAAATAAAGGGGAATCAGCGTGGCCAGCTCTGTCCACGGGTGAGTAAATCCACCTAGTAGCACCTCTTGAAAGCACTAAGTAATATATTCACACTTCATTTTACCTACTCACATTGTCAGATTCAGAGATGAAGAGCGGTGCCTCTGATCCTCTGTTGAAGTGGGATCATCTATGCAGAGAGAACAGCACTGGTGCCAGAGCTGCTTATGAAGCCCCGCTATCAAGACAGGTCAGGCACAACAGGAGCAGTCTTTGGTTTTTTTTTTTGCTGAAAAATTTCAGAAGATGTACTTTGTCCTGTTAGTAATCCCCTCCTCCCAATTCATGGAGGTGAAACTGGAAAAAGAGACACAAACTGACAGGCTGGTGCTGTACATCACCCTTACCTGTCACCCTGAATGACGCCATCTCCTCTGCGAGCTCATTGGTAAACATAAAGTGTGTGTCGGTAGCCAGATGGAGAGCACGGGAGGCTATCTGCTCCCTCTCTCACTCTCACTCACGTATCAGCTTGACTGGATAAGAGGATCCAGACAGTCAGCACAGGAACCCATTTTAGGATGGTGATGGCACCGAGGTAATGAGGGTGCTTGTAGGATCTGTCCTCACCTCACCCATCTTTCTAGCATCCAGCGTATCACCTCAGTCCTTGATGCCATTTCCCCCCCGCCCCACAGGTGTCACCGAAAATCCTCCAAACACCTGCATTGTTTACGTCTTACAGTTCCCCCGGTGCACACATTTTTGTTTTCAGGTTTTCCCTCCCTTTCCTACCTTGCAGGAGAAGTTTCACTCGCTCTCCGTCCTCCGCCGCGAGCAGAATCTTAATTTGGTTGACACTCAAGGCTCGAGCAAGACAAGGCAATAACTCATCCTGGCTGAATGCTGATGGCAGAGTTTAGCCTTGAATAAAAACATCGGGTTCGACTATCGGATTTTCAAATTGTCTGCTAAGCTTTAACAACCTTCCGTGTCGGGTCATATGCAAATTTAATGATACTTTTAATGGACTTTTGTAAAAGTCTGACATCTGTCTTACTTCATTTCCTGTCTGTGCCTTTTTTTAATAAACTCGTTTAACATATTGTAGATGTTTTACATACAGTGGTGGATAACTTTGACCTCTGGGAGGTTAACTTCAAAGTGAAAACAACCAAAGAAAGGTAATTCATTTAAGAAGTAAGGGTTTACTCTCTCCACATCTATGCCATCTGTAAAGATAAAAAATGCACGCAACAAACTGAAAGATGAACAGCTTGAGTTCTGGTGGGTTAACACTTTTACTTGCTCCCGACCAACACAAATGTGTAAGTGTGTGGGAAAAACATCAGAAACTCAATTAGCTTTGGTACCAAAGTCAGCATTTTGAAAAGCGACTTCTTAAACAAGTAAATATTCCCTTTCATTTCATTGTGTCCAACGCTTGTGAAACCAAATCTTAATGTTTTGTCTAAAATGTTGGAATTTCCGAACCCTGAACACAAAGACACAACTTTCACAAAAATGTATCACCACACAGCAGTTTATTTGAGGTTTTGAAATCATCCTCAGATGTGGATTTTTCTTTGTTTTATCTGTCTGCTCTAGCTGTCAGAAAATCTTTGGGGCTTTATTTCTAAATATATTGGCGGCAGCAGGAGTTAGTTAAGTTTGTCTTGAAAACTTCATCCCGTTCTCCACCTGCAGCCATATTTACCCACTATCCCCCGATGTGTGTTTAAACCAACATCCTTATCATTTAACAAATTCATCACTGAGCAAACACAGCAATGTATTCTTTTTTTTTTTTACCATTCGCAAATCTCTGTGAGCAGTCTGCCTGTGCTCTAGCAAAAGAAACCCTTTGATCGTGCCTTTCCTTGTAATAAATATTCATCAAGATGGTAATCTTGTCAACTCCTGTGTTTACGGTTGATAGATCTCTTAGTTATTTTAATTGCCTTTCATGAATATTTCCCTCTGACACATTGATTCATGTGACGTAGTGGTGGTAAAAAGCAGCAGCAGCAGGAGGAGGAGGGTATGAATGGTGGGTGATGTATACTTCTACTGGCAGCCTCCAGGCAGCTGCTCTGTTCTGAGTGAGTGACGGTTTGGGCTGAAGGTAAGAGGACTGCTAAATCTTCAGCGCTGCTGCAGAACCAGTGATTACTCTTCCCTGTAGCACTGAGGCATAAACCATGCTGTGAGCACTGCCAAGGCTGCAGCATGGACTTTGGTGGGACTCCAGAGGAACTGGCCCCTGTGGTATGGCATGGACAGCTGCCGCAACCCCCTCCCCTCACCTTCCACCAAAAACCAGCACGGTCCAAACCTTGAACGAAGATTACTCCTGTCACTCAGACAAATGGTCAAGGTGAGGATTAGAGCTGGATTACGTGTCAGGGACGAGCAGGTTTCTGGACACTCTGCATTCCTGACATACTCTGGAGGTGACCACACTGATATGCACTGTTAGAGACAGACAGGGATATGGAGGAGGTATTGTGCCAGCCAAAAGTGTTTAATTGCTAGTCTTTTAAACCTTTTACTAGTACAATTTTTAAGTTTGGAGTCATGAACACATCCAGACATGACTGGAACCAAAAAAGGTCAAGGACACATCAACATGTAGCTCAGTTCCGCCCCAGGGGATTCCAACCAGGGACCTTCCAATCTCTAGTCGACCAGCTCTACCCATTGAGCCACAGCCACCCCATTTTTTCATATTACACCATAAAAGCTCATTAATACTCTGTAGCCGGAGGAGGAAGAAGGACTTCTCCCCACCTGGCCTCCAACATCGGTAAACACTGATGTTTGGTTGAATGTGGGTTGTGACGAGGTTGTCTAATGCCAACATCGGCATGCGGCAAGTTGTGGTGTTAAGTGTCTAAATGAGTGAGTGAGTCCTTAATATTGCTGCCTCCATTGTAAACTCAAACCAGCCACTGTATTTCATCACTTCTGGCCAATCCCCTAAACGGTCAGATTTCTCTGTTTTGAAGTGTTTTTCTGAGGTTGTTGAATTTGATTTTGAACCTTGCCCCCTTACAGCTATTTTGGGGATTCTACCGGCAGATGAGTCATGTTGCCTGGTTGGAAACTTACCTTTCTGCCTCCTTACAAGCATTGGGTCAGAGATTTATTGGGCCGCCTTAACTAGAGAAGCTTTAATTCATCTCCCGCGGGAAAACCTGTATGTTTTTTTTATATGACCTGACCTATTTTCACACCCTATTTCTCCTCCTCCCATTCAACATTCTCCCATTTCTGTCACTTTATACCTCTGGATGTGACGTAAGACTCTGTGGGGGTTGTAAGCAATCTGAGTGTTGTTGTGTGTTTACCTGCTTTGCTGATTGCTTTGTGTTCTTCAATTGATTGCCGCCTTGTTAAATAATGAAAATGAATACAGCAGAAAATAATAAGAACAGTGACCAAACCCCAGTCTGCTAAATGTCATAATATCAAAGTCCACACCACATAAAATTCAAACATAAGATCATAATTATTGAGCATTATTTGGTTGGTTTTAAGTCCAGAGGTAAGGTAGCCAAAATTTAACATCTTTTGAATGTTAGAACCTGATTTTCGTTTCAAGCTACAGTCCATTGTCTTTCTGACATTTAACTTTCGTCCGGTGCTGGCTGGGTCAACTCAGGAAATGGGTCCATTCAAGTAGAACAAGAATGCACTGTAAATGTTCAACTTGCAGTTCCCAGCACCTCCAGCCCTGCAAACACTCGTTCTCTTCATGTATGGAGTTTTAATCAAAACATCCATTCATTTTCTTTTTCTCTTTCTGGTGGCACAGTTTGGACTCCGTAGCACAGGTTGCATATGAACAGTCTCTCACAGGGGAAGAAGATGCAGTTTGTGCTTAACAAACCTCTCTCAGCGTGGAGAAGTGGCCACTTTCGATTCCACACAAACCTCGTCCCTCTGAACTGAAGAGCCCTCTATTGTCTGCCCTGAGGGAAGAAAACCAGTCGGCACTCTACAGCAGGGGTCACTGTTGAACTGAAGCATTCGTTTAAGTCAGCATCCATCTGCCTCACCCTCTCTCTCGCTCTCTCTCTCTCCTTTCCCTTCACTGTCAGGGAAAATTTAGCATGACAGAGCTGGAACAATAACTTGATTTAATATCTAGGTCAGGCAAAATCTTCTAATCTTAGCAAAGAGAATATTTATTGACTGGGGGTGAGCGACTTGCAGTGTAGGCTGCTGTTAACGGATAGATTGGGGATGAATAATTAAGTTGTGGGCTGCATCTGCATGACAGAGGAGGTGCACATAGTGGAGTGCAGCGAGCGAGGTGCCGCCTTGTCAAAAATGCTTGGGGGGAGAATGGAAGCCGAGTGATGAATAAAAATAAGGCATTTGATTAACGCGGCAGGTTTGTAGAGGATGTGGTGTGGAGTTTTGTAGGTCACGGTAGTTAGTCAAAAGGGGATGTGAGGGCCTCGGTTTATATCAGAGGTGGAAGCTCATTTTTGTAGAGGGCACAACCTCCAGGTGAGCTCATGGAGCAGCAGAGGTGTTCAGATAGCGTAGCCATGCCTCTCGCTTTGGTGTTTCGTCCCGGAAAATTCAGCAGGAAATCACTCCACTAATTCAGCCTCCATAAGATTTACAAGGGTGTGAGAATACTGCCGCAAAGTCTATCTCAGTAATAAGACATTTTGACAGGTCACAGGGGAAGGAGCACAGGTGTAAATAACAAAATGGAGGTCCTCGTGCATGCTGATTAACTGTCACGCTGTCAGGGCTTTAATAAAACAAAGCCGATGTAATGTTATTAGTAACACCTGTGCTTTTTCAAGCATGTCCTGTCAAAATGTCTGCTGTGAAAAGGCCTGTTGTTAAGGCCAGCATTTTCTTGTTTAGTTAGAGAAAATAAAGAATTTACAATTACATACATTAGTAAGGTATATGTGTAAAAGATATATATTCATTTGCTGTTCAACGACTCAAAAAACAAGACGTCCCCAGAGAGTAATTCGGTCCTCTGAACACTGTATGAAACTAGACAGGTGGCTTCTTAGAACGTTTCTAAAAATACTGACATAGTGAAACAGTAGTAGGTCAAATAAACATGTCCACACTACATAAAACAAAGTTGATTTGTGATTTTTTTTAAGTTTTGATCTTACATAACCAAAATTGAACCTCCCTCCAGCATTGGAAGTTGAAGAAGCCAACTTCATTTTCATTTCCAGACGTTTTGACAGGTCACAGAGGAAGAGGCACAGGTGTAAATAACAAAATGAAGGCCCTTGTGCATTCTGATTTACTGTCACACTGTCATGGCTTTAATAAAATACAGCCAAAGTAATGTTATTAGTAACACCTGTGCTTTTTCAACCATATCTTGTCAAAATGTCTGCTGTGAAAGGCCCACGTTTAAGGCCAGCACTGTCTTGTTTTCTTTTATATATATATATATTTATTTGCTGTTCCACAACTGAATAATCAAGACGTCCCCAGAGAGAAATTCGGTCCCCAGAACGCTGCATGAAACAAGACAGGTGGCTACTTAAAAGGTTTCTGAAAATGTAAACGAAGTAAAACAGTGTGAAACTGTGTTGTCTTTCAAGTGCAGCTTGTTTATTATTTCCCTAAAACTACAAAGTGCATCTTTGAACACGTTACTGGGTTCAGATAAAATGCCAATGTACCTTTTTCACAGCAGCCATTTTCATATGAAACAGCAGCTAATCACAGGTGTTACTAATCACATTAAAGAGGGCTCTGTCTTCATTGATGTCAACCTACAACTCTGATTCCAAAGTAGCTGGGGAAGCTGTAGTTCTTTTTTACCATTTAAATTCAGAATGAGTTTATATACAGATAAGGTTTGCTGAAAGCAAGGTCGTCCACTCTTGGAGGAATTTGTCCCTCTTCCATTTGGTCGGAGATACGGGCTCCCCGGGGGAAAACTGCAATATAGGTTTAAATTCTCCCTTGTTCCAAGTGTAATAAATGAGCTTAATGTGCTCTTAATCCTTGACTGCACTGCTCAGCAGCACTTTATTCTTGCTACTTCTCTAATTTTTAAAGAGCAGTTCCATTTTCTTTTCCTTTTAGTTAAGTGCTGTTGTGATGTCCCCGTCTACTGTGTTTGTGTTTTTACCTCTTCTGTAGACCAAAAATCCCTCAAGGGGCGGAAAAATCTGAACTGTATATATATTCAAAGAATAATAAGTAACCAGTAGCTCAGTTGGTAGAGCAGGTGTCCCATCTACAGAGGCCCTTCAGAGTTTCTCTCTGGTTGGAATAATTATTAGGAGAATCTTGGAACTCCTTGGATCCCAAATTGATTTCAAAAGATGTTATTTACACATTTGAGGCTTAGTCAAGCTTGTGCATCCACTTCAGACTGGTTAAGGCTTTTAGCTTAGCGGCTACGTAAAAGATTTCAGCTTTAAAAAGAGTGAAAAATAGCTTTTGCCAGACGAGCTGTATGGAACCTTTTTTTGTTGTGTTTTTCCTGTTTTAGTGTATTGCTGTGAAGCTCCTGAAATGTTTTGTGCACTCCAAAAATTCACCCAACTAACCATCAGCATGGAGGTGAGTAGATGATGACTGAATTTTCATTTTTCATCCTCATCCTTTAACACTGGTTGCTATCCGCCATAAAACCGAAAGATTCATTAAGCAATTGTTCCTTCTGGACATTTTTTCACTACTATACTTACAGAGTATCTCTATCTCCACATCCCCACACTCATTAAGGGTTCGTTATTAAACATGAAAAATATGGGGAAAAAGCTTCCAGCCAAGAGTTTTGACCAAAGTCACATGGTAATAGGTTATAAAAGATGGTAGTCTGACCAAAATGTCATCCTTAAATCACATCATAAACAACTGAACCAACTGAAAACTGAGCAAACCCCACCCATGAATAAAAGCCAATTTGAGCTCTTTACCTGAATAGATTTAGACATTATATCCATCTTTGAAACACAAACAAATAAATCCATCCCCTTCTGTTGTCGCATCTGCAACTAAATATATGACACGTAAATATCAGTAAGGAAAAGGAACAGACTGTAGCTGTGACCCAGCCGTTGCCTCATAAATCAGCCGACTATTTATCTATTTCCTGCGACAGTGATGTAACAGTTACTCCTCACTGAATGAGAAGAGAGGATCTTAAGGAGCCGCTGATCAATGAGGGTCTTTAGACGGGGCTTTGTGAACAGAATACCGAAAAGGCCCCTGGGAAAAGCTTGCCCCGGGGTCGCCCAATCATTCTGCAGCAGACCGAGGCGAGTCAGATAGTCCCTTAGCTGGAGGGGAAGAGATCTGTCTTTAGACACCAACTCGTTCACTCGGGACAAACGGGGACTATAGGGAGGGCACGGGGGCATTTGCTCGTATAGTCACAGGGTCTGAATATTAATTAGAGGGATGCTGAAGGCTCGGCTAACCTCTCCAACCCCCTTATTTTATAACACTGCCATCAACTTTGCTCCGTTAATCCTCTCGCCTTCACAAAAAGGTGCCAGCCGGTATCATCGTTGCCTCTAGCTGCAGGTGATACCTGACCTCTCAGCCTGGCGCTCGAACTCTGGATGCCCCCTCTGTCTCAGCAGTTGTAAGGGTATTTTAAGTCCTGAATCATGGCGCTGTGGTGTTTTATGTGTGGTGGATTAAGGAACATTGCTAGACTTAAATTTTGGGATTATGAGAGGCTGCAAATGAAACACCCACAGTCAAGTGTGTCTGTCAAAGAAGATATGCCCAAGTGTTCAAGGTTAAAAATAGAGCTGGCAGAAAATCTGTAAAAATCTCACAGAACTCTGGCTTGATTTCTATTTCTATTGTCATTAAGTGATTTGTAATTATAGCCTTGTATGAATTAATCACATTTTTTATGCTCACAGGCTTGTACCTTTGAATTTGACAAAGAATACTGCAGTTTATACCCCAAATGATTGAATAATGTTCTGCTGGTCAACTTTCCTGATCTAACTGTGTGATTGTTGTGACTTTATCCAGAATTGAGATGTCGTACGTGGACTTTTCTGTTTACTACTTAAGCTCAGAGTAGTCGTGACATGTCTGCAGTGCGAAAATAAAAAGGGGCGCAGATAAAGAAGATTAAACAGGTAAGATTAAAAACCATATAGACTCCAGACAGCATCCTGTCCAAGGTGACTGAGATAATTAAAGAGTTTTTTTTATCTTTACAAACGATAAGCATGCCACAGACATATGAATTATATCTCTAATCGCTGTCATTCATCTCAGCTTTTTAGATGCCTGTAGGGCGTTAAATCAAATCAATCACTGCAAGGTTTCAAATAAAAAGAAGGTCTTAATATCACCTCGGAATCCAGAATGCAGATCAGGCAGTGGGTCGACCTCATGTCTTGTCTCGTCTTGTCTTGACAGTAATGAGTTTTTTCAGGGGGGACTGGCTATTAGTAATTATTTTCCTCGGGTTAATGTGCATTTATTTAGCAAGTGTCAGCAATGTTTTCCTGCACCCACACGGAGCAGCTACAGACCAAGACGTCCTGTAATCACGGACCCATACAAGATGAATCACCTCGCATCATATGGAAACACATAAACGCACACTTACAACAGATCACCGTGACGATCAATGAAAAAAGAATAACCACACTTGCAGTCGATCGATGCAGAGTGTCAGCATCCTGTATGGACATCTGTGAGTGTGTGTCAGGTGATTGTGCTGGTGATTCCTTCAGCTGTTTTTCATGAAAAATAAATCATGTCCACGTGTCCTTGCAGCGAGAATCTATGCTGTGCAGGGGAGGCATCGGGTCTTGTGCTCACATTTTTAAAGAAAGAGCGTCCCTGAGCATTAAACCACCGAACCAACAGCTGTTTTTTTAAGGGTCTGATACAATAACGTTGATGATAATCGTCCAATTACAGCAAATAGTAGATTGGGAGAATTAAGTGAAGCATCCAGGGCTGAGAGGCGGTGCAATTTCAAAAAGTACCCCTGTGGACACGTACCATTACTGTTCTGTGCCCAAGAACCTGTTTACAATCTGATTAGACAGATTTTTAGCTCTTCTTTATAAACACATGTCCATTTAATGCAGATAAATTGTGAGAAAGCGGATAAAAAAGTTAAATCACCATCAGACGATAGCCGATGGATTCCAATATTAAATTTAGGCCTCTTCTGCTCTGTTTTGTGCAAGTGAACCCAGCTGAAACGTCATTGGTAAGTACCGCAAAGACCGGAAATAGAAACCAGAACTTCTTCTGGACAAAATCTTGTCCCTTGCCTGCAGATTCTGCATCCATATGCACATATCTGTTTATTTAGAGGGTTAACGCTCAACTCATATTAAAGTCTGGCCCAGCAGGCTCTCCTGTGTGTATGCTACAGTTACAGTGACTTATGTTAATGCCACTGAGATGTTATTGTGCGTGTGAGCCAAGGTTTCTTAACGCTAATCACATGTCTGACGGTCTGGTTGTGATAAGGTTCCCTTTTGATTAAGGTATGCGAGTATGGATCAGGTGGAGAGCAGAATAACTAACGCTCTGCATACCTTAAACTTCAAAGATATGATGACTATGCTGCAGAAATAAATACGTTTTGATCTTTTTTGCAATATAAAAATGTGTAACTTTGATGTTTTGTGTTTTATTTGGTCAGATCCGTGATCCACCATTGATTAATTTATATGCTGATATCATCTAAGTTGCATAAAGACAGAGAATGCAAACCAATATGCACATTATATGACTATTATCTACGCAGCGACATCGATGCAAACAACCGTCTCTTTGTAAGTACACTGGAGGGAGTGTGTGTGTTTTACTGAGCGTTTAAAAAAAACTAAAAACCTTGAGCAATAAAAACTGAGATACAGCACATATCAGCTTTTCCAATAAACATCTCACAGCAGTGGTTTTATTCTCCCATCTATCCACCAACCCCAAAAAACACACAACACACAGACATATAAATCTGTTATTATTCAACAAATTTGCCAATTTCACGAGGGGATAAAGCAGCTAAAACAGTCTATTTGAGAAAATATTAGACCTTATCTGGAACGCACTGAGCGGCGCTATCTCCGAGTTTGATGACCCGCCTCTGCCGGGTTTTGTCAGATCTGCTTTGTGACAGGATATGAGAGGTGGCTTGTGAAAGTCTATCAAGCTGTCACGCTGTTGATTGCGTGGCAATAGTGTCGCCGCTCGCCCCTCTGATGGATGATGGAGCCCGGGAGGACGGACCGGTGGAGACAGATGACTGACTGTGATAGTGTGAATGTAACATTCCCCCGGTGAGTGGGAAGCATCGCCTTGTTCTGCAGGAGTGAGCGGTGGGACTGTTTTCAGGCTTCGAGGCAGTTAAAAGCCCTCAGCGTGGGAGAAGGTACTTATCTGTCTGAGCTGATAGGGCGGGAGGGATGAGGGAGGGGAGGTGTTGAATGTTTGTGGACTTTGGGAGTTGTTTCCTGCGAGCCCGACCGTGCTAGGATGCTGCCCGAATCATTGGAGGAGGCAGTCATGACAGTAAAACATCATTACAACCATGCAGAGGACAATCCAATCAAAGCCGGCAGACAGAAGCCCTGAGCTTCACCCTGAGGTTATGTGATTTACTGGTGGTGTTATTAGGTGCATGCAGACTAATTCATCAGCGGATGGATAGCAGGAGGGGGCCTCACAGCGGAGCTGCACATGAGGACACCGCTCTCATCATGACTCCACAGGGGCCCAGGGACATTTGAGTCACTGCGCTCTTATAGCTAGCGGGGATTCAACACTCATCTACGCTGTTAGCTTACAAGTCAGCCTGGTTTTCAGGCTAACAGGCCAGCACATGGCAATCTTCTGTTTTTCCTCAACATTTCTCAATAAAAAGATCACTGAAGTGTCCTTAATGATTCAACAAGACGGCAGGTTGATGTCATGGCCGTCAGTTTTCATTACCCGCCGAGCTACAGAATATCTGAAGGATGTCTATTCATCGCCTCTGCTGACGTTGAAAAGACGTCCTGTGGAGAGTCTATTTCAGACGTCTTTTCAACGTTGACTAATGATGTCCAATTGACAACTACAGTCTCATACGTCTAAAGAACGTGTTGTGGTTCAAGATCAAAGATTTTATGACATTTAAATCCATGCAGCAAAAGCTACGGGAGGGATTTGAACGTCAGGTCTCAATCAGTAATCTGATTGAGGGATGTACTTTACAGACTTATACAGACCATATTTTGGTCATCCAAGCTTCATTTAGTAGGCTTTTATTCCAACATTGGATGACTGAAACAGGTTGTGTAATAAAGCGGATGAATAGCTCCCCAGGTAAAGTACATGCCTCACTCAGACTACTGAGGAACTGAGTAACTTTTCATTTTTGGGTGAACTTCTCCTTTAATCTGCTGCCAAACGGTCTTTCAACAAGATTTTTGGAACCTGGCCTTTTTATTTATCTCGTTCATTCGGCCACTCAGACACTGATTCTGGTTATGGTTTACACTTGGTGCTCCGGTTCATCCCTGAAGGTGTTGCACACCAAAGTTCTCCAACACCAAACTCAGAAAATGTGACCTGGAACAAAACACAGAGAAATGGTTGAATGGGCTCATGAATGGATGGGTTCTTTGCCATGTCCTCTCTTCTGCCTCCAGACATTCTCACATTGTACAGCGTCCCCAACCTTTTCCTGCCAGCTACAACAAAACCAGAGATGCTGTTGGCAGTGTATCAGGTTGGGCTGCACATCTCTTGGCACCCCTTCGTCCTCCAGGGTAGAGGCAAAGGCAGATACAGAGTGACGGACCGGACCTTTCCTGGGCTACAAGGTCGAACAGATGGCAGCGAAATAAACAGGTCAGATGCCTCGGATTGAATGGCCCGAATAAGACAAACTGACTACGCTGTCGGCCTGGAAAAGAGCCGCCTCTGCCCAATCATTCATGCCCGTATCAAGAGTGACGTTGTCGAACAAGCAGCCAAATGGCCAACAATGACTCGGCTGGTGCTGGAATGGCAGCGTTAGCTCAAACAAAGTGGATAATAACTTCCTCTTTCATTGGCAGCGGAGGCCGTCATCAGGCAATTTCACTTTTATTCCTGACCAGCGTTAATTATCCTGCGACGAGGCCTGTCATAACCATTACATCATGTAGCGGAGCGGAGCAGCAATCCCAGGGGCTGAGTCAATGAACTTCCATCTGGTGGTGTGGATGTGACTGATGGCCGGACGGAGTGATTTTCCTTTTTCCTGCAGAAAGGAAATGATATAAACAGGAGTTGAGAAAATGTTGTCCTATGCACACAGTGTGTCAAATATTCTCACCAGCCCACAGGCTCGTTGTGCCAGGCCCCCCGAGCCCACCCGGCATATCTCGCACGGTTTAATCCCACGCTGTTTTTCCAGGCCTTTCATTCCCCTCGCCGCCGATGTCCTCGTCTCCTCCCCGCCACTTATTCTGCCACGCGCAGAGCATTCCTCTCCCTGTTCAAACGCTGCCTCCAGAGTGCCTGCCCTTGTTAAAACACTCCCCAGTTTTTTAATTTTCACTCCGAGTCCGCGTGCCATGCTCCCACCTCTGGAATGCAGAGGCGCTTTCTTCCGAGGAGAAAATAAAGCACTGTCTGTCGCCGCCGTTGTCATCTCGACTCAAGGACGGCAAAAATTGTTGTGGGGGAGAAATTGATTGCAGCTCAGTGCTGAAGTTGAGGTGATCATCTTACAAGTCTCTCTTTGTGATGTCTGCTTTGCGGTGCGCCGCTTCGAAGTCGTTAAATCTTTTAGAACTGTGTTGAAGCATCTGAGGACACAGAAGACCTCAAATGTTATATTCTACATTTGAAGACATACAGAGCACAGGAATAGACATTTTGAGAAATATGCTCATTCATCTTGTTTCATCAAGGATTGGTCCGGGAGATATGTGAAGTTGCATCCAGCAGCTGCTTAGCTTAGCTTAGCATGGAACAAGGGGAAGCAGCCAGGGGCGTTGCCAGACACTTTTTACCGGGGCACATGCCCCGGTAAACATGCGCTGTGCCCCCCTGTAAAATTCCAGATGAAATTTCACATTGAGTCTATTTTTCATCACAGACAGTTTATGATCACAGAATGGAGTAGTTGACAGCTCCTGTGACAGGTGAAAGCAGGAGAAGATGCAGGTGGACAGTCAAGTCAGAGTGAGGAAGTGGAGGAGAGAGACAGACGAGAGAGAGGGAAAAGACATGAGGGACCATCACTTCATCACACTGAGGGAACAGATTCCATAGAAACAGATATATCTGTTGAGGAGGACACTGGTCAGACGCAAGACTATTCAGATTCATAGTGCATTTGTCTGTTTGGCACTAATATAATGAGGATGTGTTTGTTTGTGTGGGTGTGTGTCAACGCCCCTGGAAGCAGCTAGCCTTGCTCTATGTGAAGCAAACAAGAAACTGTTTAAAGGGATAGTTTGGTTAATTTGATGATGGATGTATGCGGTGTTCAACCCTAGTCAGCGTGAACCTTGCAGTCGGGTCTCCCCGTGTGTGGAGAGGCAGGTTTTGAACATTGTTTGGCGCTGTACGTTGCCATCAGACAGCCTTTTCTTTGGCGCTACATTCCACTTGTGTGTAGGAATGAATGTGGACGTTGTATGGATGAGGGGGTGTATTTAAACAGTGCGCACACTCAAACTGATACTATATTTTCCCCTAAAAACTACATAGTGAACCTTTAAACAGGTGCTGTCCTTTTGACCTTTGCTCATGAAGACCATTGAGTCAAACTTGAGTCCACCATGTTTTCCTATCAGTATTATGTCACACTTTATAAGTTGTCGTTCAAATGGTAGGGGGCATTCACGCAAACTCATTTTCCTGATTATTCTCACACCACATGAATGCACCATGAGAGCACATTGAGCATTCAGACCTCCATCATATGAAAAATATTTGTATCTCGGTGTTCGTTTTGTGTCTGAACTCTCGAGAAACATTCACCGAACGAGGCACGATGAATGACAGAAGCCGAAGAAGTCCGTGTGGGAAACAAGTGCACTTTATCTGAACTCATTACTGGGATTTTTTTTTCATTTGTTATGAGGAAAACACGACTTTAAGGCTCAAAAAAAAAAAAGGGATTAACTTGCTGCGTCAGATAACTGTGCAGTGTAGCACGGCTATTATCATTGTATATCTATGCAATTATGCCAGTAAAGCAGCACACACTGTCATTACTGAAAATGAGCTCTGTAAGTGAGAGAGCGGGGATGTTAGAGGAGGCTTTACAAAAGCAGATTGGGGAGTTTTTAAAGATGTCAAGGAAAATACCCACAACACACATTTTGTCTGAAGATGGATTATACTCAGTCGTTTCTCCGTTTGCGCCACAGCCCTGTCCTCTAGTCGAGAGATAAACAAAAGTGGATTTCTCTTTGCCTTTAGAGCTATTGCTTCTGGCGAAAAACTATTACAGCGAGCAAACACTATTACAGGGGAACAAAATATGCCTCTGAAATCTGAATATCATTAACAAGAGGCTCGGCTGAGTAACACACTCGCCGCCCTTGAAGATGTTTCATGAAATACAAAAGGCTTCGTTCTACAAAGAAGTCGAGAGCGCTCAAAGACGTCAAATCTTTTGCTGTCAAGTTCACCTGAGGGAGGAAAAAAAAGATTTGAATTATAATGAAAAATGTGTTTTAAAGACAAAGTTTTTTGGATCAGGCGACCTTTGTGGGTCCTTGTCCGGCCAGAAATAGACTTTAATTGATGTATACCCACTTTCAAGGGGAGAGGAAAGACAATGCTGCTGTTTGAGTTGCGTCAGTGGATTTAACTCGCATGTAATAAAAGTTTGACGAAGTGCAGTGGTCTAATTCATCCCGAGTGATAAATAGTTCTTTAACAAACTGCTGCTTTTTGAAGTAAGTGTTAGCAAATGTCAAAAAAGAAGAGACATATTTGTGGTGTGATGAAAAAAAGATATTGCTGCTCTGCTGCCATGCCAGTGGAAATACCGCTGCTCTGCCTCTCTCTCTCTTCTTCTCTCCTTTTTTTTCTTTTCTTTTTTTCTTTCCATGGAAAGCTGGATTTGGGAAAAGCCTTCCCTCTCTCCTCCTCCTCCAGCCTTCACATCCGGGTCAGTTGGGTTGGTCGGAGCTGGGTGCTGCCTTCAGGTACTCCTCGGAGACTTGTAAACTTTTGAAGTTTGGAAGTTGTAAACACACCTCCTTCATGCCTTTGAATGAATATGACACTAGAGATTCTTCTTTTTTTGCAGTGTTTTGTTTTTTGAAGAAATTAACGTTCAATTTATAAAATTAATGATTTTAATTGATTTGTTTATTTTTTTTTAAATGTATTCAAATGATGCATTTATAGAAGCAGGGGTTTCCAAACCTTTTTATATAAAAGGACTCCAACATTAGATGTAAATTTGACTATCAACCATCAAATTTAGAGGATTCTGTCCTAAGGAATTCAACTGAAGTTTTTTTTTAAAGTTTGAAGATTGTCGATCAGTTATGACCAAAACTCCTTCTCTCTCTTGTTTAAAAAAATGTGATAAAAGTTAGAATATTCTGTCACTAATTTTATTTGGGACCCACTTAAGGACCCCTGTTTGAAAAAAAAGGCTTTTGCAGAAGCTGAACAACACAATAAAGTGATATAACTGCAAAACCATCTTGTCAATTGCCAATCGATTGGAAATATTTTGGTTTATTAATCATTTTAGCTTCCCAAATGTGTAATTTCCTCCTTTTTAAAAGTCTTACATGATAGTAAATTGAATATCTTTGTTTATTAATCATTTAATGTAATTTCTAGGGCAACCATGCTTAAGTATGTCACATTTCAGCCTCTCAAATGTTTAAATTCTTCTATGACCATTTTTGGAGCTTTTATTTAGCCATATAAAGAAGTCTGACTGCACCAACTTGGACACTTATTTGCTACTTTCTGACCAACTGGTTAATAGAGAAAATATTTAAAATTGCTAAAGTGGCATATGTGCAAAAACAAACTCATGAAAAGTCTCAAATGTTGTTGTTATATAATAATACATCAAGATATGATCATTTAAATATATTTGTGCGTGGCTCACATTCAAGTCCGCTTACTTAATTTGGGAGCTCTTGCATGCCGAGTTGTGTCGATTCCGATTGCGGAGCCAGCACGTGAAGGCAGCACAAGTTGAGCAGCTCTCAGTTAACAGGCAGACTGATGATCCAGCTGCTGTGTATGTGTGTGTATGTGTATGTGTGAGGGAGAGAGTGAGTGTGTGTGTGCGCCCTGACATGGACACAACTGGCGCTCACTGCTGAAACAGGACTCGTTGCGGTGTCACGGTGACAGCGGGGGGACTTCAGCCGAGCGACAAAACTTCTTCCACGGCCGCCCTCATGTGATATATCCCCCCCCCGCCCCTCCACCACCATCACCAGCCATGTCCAAGAGCCTGAAGAAGAGGAAGCACCACTGGACCAACAAAGTCCGTGAGAGCGTCCTTTGCAGGAATGAGGAGGGGGAGCTGGGGCTGGAGCTGAAGGGCGGCGCGGAGAATGGACAGTTCCCGGTCGTCGGGGAGCTTCTCCCGGGCGGAGCGCCGAGCAACAGCGGCCAACTCTTCCAGGATGAACTCCTGCTGGAAGTCAACGACACCCCGGTGGCCGGACTCACCACCAGGGACGTCCACGCTGTGGTCAAACACAGCAAAGACCCGGTCCGACTCAAGTGTGTCAAACAAGGTAACTTTTCTCTTTTCCCGCATTTCGTTCATTTTTGTCCTCAACCGTTAGCTAACTGACATGCTTTTGTGTTTTGACAGCAGTGCTATTGTCTCCCGAAACTGATACTCTCTCCCGTCTTTTCCTCGGTTCTTTACCCACACCACGTCAAGAAAATTAACTTTTAAAACTGTTTTTACGTAGTTTACAGCCTTTTATACCCAAATATTAACGTTATTTCCCGTGCAGTTGTTGTAAAAAAGGTGTTTGAGACGTGTTTCTAGCAGGGTCCTGTTGCTAAGGGTAGCTTTTTTTTTTTTTTCTTTTTTTTTTGAAGGGGGTGTGTTGCAGAAGATACACACTTCACAGCCCCACACACACAACTACACACACTTCAGCTACACACAGCTTTGTGCATAACTAATAATAACAAATACATAATACTTCGTTGAGGCTGCATTCACTGTAATACCTCTAAATGTCACGCAGCCACCACAGGTCAAGATTACAGGATATCCAATAAAGGTATAATACCACTCACATAAACACTGGATTAGATTAGAGATGTTGGCTAAGATTATTAATTTGCCCCCAAACCAAACCGGCCTCACACGCAACAAAAAACAAACCCAGCGCACTATTACAAGCAAACATCTACTTATTTCTACATTTCACATCACATTTTGTCATGTATGAACTGAAACAGTCGGGTGAATCTTGTATTAGTCAATCAATTGGCAATAATATGTCCAAACAGCAAGTTTTAAAGTATCAACATGGACATTTTTTGCTATTTTCCCACCAATGACGGTGCAAGTACATGCGTAAACACTGGATTAGATTAGATGTCGGATAAGATTATTCATTTGCCTCAGCACGCAACGAAACACAAGTCCTGCAAACTTTTACATGCAGTATGCTCCTGGAGTAGCACCAGGGACAAAATAAAGCATCACTCGTGCACAGTTTACACATTTTACATCCCACATTTTAGGATTCATGAGCTGAAAAGTAACTTGAAGAAATATCACAAGCAAATATACCCTGTGGCAGCATCACTGACACCTTATGTCAACTATTTATATCTCATTTTTTGAATCATGTATGAGCTGAAACATGGATTAGTCAACCAGTTGGCAATAGTTTTGTTTATTATCAGTCACATATCCAGGGTTCCAGGTTGCAGGCACACCCGAAAACCTGTCAAAACAAGAAGTTTGAATTCACTACATATTTTGACCAATGTAGGTGTTACACCACTCACGTAAACACTGGATAAGATTAGATGTTGGATATGATTATTAATCTGCTCCAAACCAAGTTGGTTTCACACTGAAGTTCAGCACAGTACTAAAAACATCTCACCTAAAAGTCTGTCAAGTGCGACGAAACACCTTTATCAGTCGCACCAGTGCGCCTGATATTCAGCAAGAACTTTTAAAGTTATTGTAACTTCTTGTTGCGTGTGCTGTAGAAAGACATTTATCTCCACCTTAATCCTGTTCACAGTCAGTTAGAGGATATTCGAAGAAGTTAAATTCAAATATATTGTTGGGTGTACCTGAATTATGTGCTTGTGCAACCACTGTAAGAAGTTGGTCTGGAGTCCTGCTTGCTTTTAACAGTTTCTTTCAGCCTTTATGGTAGTAAACTGCATATTTTTGACTTTGGGTCTATTGGTCTGCCATATGAAGAAGTGTGAATACACCAACTTGGACATTTCTTGCTAATTCCTGGTGGTTGAAGCATTTGTAATATGATCATTGGGCAATAATTCTGTGTATAAGTGCCATTGCTTAAATCTCAGCCTCTCAAATATCAATATTCATTTCTTTTTGTCTTCTATGATGGTAAACTCAATATTTGGGGATTTTGGACTCTGGCGATGCCATATAAAGAAGTCTAAAAACATCAGCTTGGACATTTTTAGACAGTTTATCACCAAATGACTATGACAGAAAGTCAGTTGTTATTGGCAGACCTGGATGTATAAACGTCTGTGATACTGTAGCCTTTGGGTTTCTTGTGGTTGTGAGTTTGCTCATTTTTTGGATTTGAGAGAAAATTGCTCTTCATTTACTGTTTAACCTTTGAATCGCATATGTAATTTTTTCCCCTGCAAAGCAGACATTTAAGTATGCAATATTTATTATCCAATTTATGCTACGTTGAGTGGGATTAAATTGGATTTGGAAAGGATATTGTATAAATATTAGAGCAAATCCCCAGGTCCCTATTTCAACATTATAGCGGTGTCACGAGAAATGAAAAATACCATGAAGTATGATAAGGTCACAGTCATTGAATGCCTCAGACCCATTTTTTTTTTTTTTCTGAGCAGTGGATTGCTTAAGTGAGTGTTTTTACATGAAGCCAAGGTTGTGCTGTTCAAAAGAATCCACAATTTGTTGGACACATGCAGCAGCCATGTTGACTCGTGCATGTAAAAAGGAGCACGAGTCATGAAAATGTCCCCCTAACTCCAAACTCCATCTAACGCTTGTCAACTTTTCTTGCTCTGGATGTGAAGCTCTGATGTCACGGACACGCTCCAATGGCCGTCTGCGTCTTGTGATCCTCGCCGCTAATGACGCCGGGTGTCTTGCGTTGTGAGCTCAGAGCAGCAGGATCTTTGGGGCTCTCATTTTGGGGTGAAAAATCAGAAAAGCCCTGTAAGAGGCTTTGGATCAAAGTGTGTTTGTGTGACGATGTGTGTGCGTTCAGCATCAGACCAGGAATTTATTCAAGAGGCAGCCGAGCCTGTATCAAACTAATGTGCAAGTTTTTGCCATGAAATATTTATATTCTCCAGTGATTGCTGAAGTGATTGATATTCTGGCTTTGCCTTCCTCATTTTTGCCTCCATCGGTTGTTTACAGTGAGTGTCAAGTTGTTTTTAATATGTACATTAAGTAAATATTATGGAGGGGGAAACACTCCTGCAGTGTCCTTGCAGCTGTGGGTTCAGTAACAGATAATATTCACTTGAACTCCTGTAATCTGTTTCAGTATTATCACGGTAAGCCAGGCCTCACGGATGATACACACCACTTCCCCTGCTGCTGTATAATTTTTATAACAAAGAGAGTGTGTAATTAGGATCTTCCTCCATGGTGAATCATTTGTTAATAGTGTACTTGGCAACACTTTATCTTAACCATCATTAATACATGGTACATTTATAGTTAAGCAAACTTCAGCTTACATTTAATTGACAAACAAAGAAAGGCTTTATGATCCATTTATTAAGGAATTGTAAAGGTATACAAACATCAGTTGAAATCAAGTTTAATTAACTATAAATGTTCAAGTTATTGGTGAAGTGTTGCCATGTCATTTATAGTATTTCAGAAACAGTTTCCCTGCATGCTCTATAGCCACGGGTGCTTCTAAAAACATCCATTACATGGATGCAGATACAGTAGAAGCATGCAACACTGCTTTTGGCAACCTGTCTTTGTGTAGTGGATCATAAACCACGTTTCAGGTGTTTTCAGTGTTTATGTGTAGACATGATACCCAGTTTTTTTTTGGCTTGTGCCCTTTGATTGATAGGCTTTTGACTGGCCAACATGGCCTTACGGGAGAGGTTATTTAGCCACCTGCTGCTTTGGCATGTGCTTGACTGCCTTTTTATACCGTTGGCATGGATGGGAACTTTCTTGACTCCTTGGCAAGGAATTATTATTTTTCTAATTACCTGTGTACGTGTGGACAAGTATTCATAATCATACTGGGCTGGACAATATTTCAATATTATATTGATATTGTGATATGTCGGGATGTGTTGTCTTAGATTTTGGATATTGTTATTAAGTAATATGGCATGTGTGTCTTTTTGTGTTGTCTTTTTCTGGTTTTAAAGGCTGCATTACAGTGAAGTGATGTAAGTAGACTGTTCTACTTATTCTGATACTACTTAATCTTTGCTTAGCTAAGGTTAGCAAATGCTACCTAACTAGCTAGCTAACATATAAGGGTTACATGGAGAGGAGTTAGCCTAATGTTGGATCACCCACATCAGCCATGTTTGCTGCTTTCTGCTTATTTCTGTGTTAATGATAGAGAAAGAGTTAAAAAGGGACAGATGGCTGACGTGTCTTTAAGATGCATAAATTACAGTTTCAATAGAGATAAAAATAGATATGAAGCTGAAAACAAAGACAGCCAATCTGATCAAAGGTGGATGAAAATAATGATCGTACTATTATATACATACTTGTGGCAGGAAAAATAGGTGCATCTATAAATATACAGTCTGTAGAAGAAAATAATGACCAGCATCTTCAACATATTCAAGTCAAGTGTTTCTCTTAATTGGAAAATAAGACTCCCGGAGACACAATAAAAGCTTTATACAATACTGGACAATATTAACTGTCAGACAATCCACAGAAAGTGTTTGAATTAGCAGCACTCTCTCTTTCACTAGAGCTTTCTCTCCATTGTGCTCGTGCTTAATGTGTTTTTCCCACGCTCTATTAGATGGTCGACAAATCACTTAGGCAGGCATGCTTAGATCTAGATAAATATTGGTTATTGTTAGAACTGCTAGTTTATATAGTAGTAAACAGAATAATGTAATCGCCTCACCCAGTGCTGGGGTTGCTTGGAAAAATTATTGTAGGTATAAACACAAATATGATGCAAGGATTAAATAACATCCAGCAATAATGATAGGGAAGTACTCTTGAAATATGAGAACTACTGCTTGAGTCTGGGTGAAGTTTTTGGTCAAAACCCAGAGAGCAGCTGCTTGGTTTGAATCGATCCATTAGTGGACTTTTAAGGAATCTGTGCTGTTGTTATTATTAACAGGAGCTACTTCAAATAGACAAACTGCCAGCAGTTAAACTTAACACCTTCTCCAATGCAAGGTTACAATGGACCAGCTACGACCCAATAAAACAGTCATAAATTGTACTTTGTTTTGCCTCCTTTTGCTTCTAGCCAAGGAAAAGGGTCACACTGACCACGTTACACGCATGGCTGATCTCCAAAGGTTGTTCGTGACCTTTTTGAATAATACATCAAGTTCACTTTTGTGGTGGTCCGCTGCTTCACTAATGTCACGACTGTATAAGTGCTGTCCCTTTCTCTTGGGAGACCTCATCTCAATTGCCAACTTTTCTTCTGATCTTCTTCCTAATTACATGAGCTAGATTATATTCACACTTTTTCCCCTCCATAGTGATCATGAATCATGTTTCTGCTCTCAAGCACTTAATTTCCTACGTGCTCTTACATTACTTTAATTTTTCACAACATCTGAAATCTTACGCCTGTATCCCCTCCAGGTCTTTTATTAGTCTCTAAGGTGAGCATTAAATTAGATTGCCACCAGCAATCAGGCCTGGCCTGTAGTGTTTAGGATGTAATTAGGATCTCAACAAAACACTGATGAGTATATAAGAGAGCATAGGGTTCAGTTACGCTCCCCGGGACACAGCGAATTCTCATTAGACCAAGACATTATGGATAATGTTAGGAATGGGCTGAGACTTCTTTCACGTTGCTAATGTAACCCCTTTAGATTTGATTCTAGTAAAGATGAACGTTGGAGTACTTCGCCCTATTGGAGCTTGATATACTTGATTTAAACTTGGAACTTGTATGTGCATGATAACTGTTTCTGTAGGATCAGGTATTGGATTAGATACATTTTATTTGTAATTGTCTTATAAAACTGTTCAGCTAACATTTCTGCAGTGATGGAGGGCCACTCTCTCAGGTCTTAGCACTGAGGTTGGCAGTGTTTGAACAGAAAATGTCAGATCGATGGATCTCTGGTAACCCAAGTTACGTCAAAGTGAAGATAACCAGAAGTTAATGCCATGCGATGCCGAAATTAAGTTAAGTCCATGAACAGTGGGGATAAAATGTCAAGTGCAGGCAGCAATAATGGCCGAAAGCTTTAGAAAACTAATAAACCCTTATCTGCTGCTTGGTGGATATATTTTTAATCCTCCAGGTACACACAAGCCTGCGGGCAAGTATGTGAACAGTACCACGTGTATCGCAGCCACCTGCCAAATGGGAGAAAGAAAGTGTATCTGGAGCTTCACAAATTCAAATCTCTATTAACTCAGTCTTACCTTGGATAATCTGCCTGAAGAGTAAAAATTCAAACTGTCGCTTTCTCTGTAAGTCATGAATATTGCTGCTGAAGCATCCAAATAAATTAGCTTTACTTCTTATTCCCTGCTCCTTTCCCGCCGTCCCTCTCTCACACACACTGAACTGCCCCAGTTCAGCTTCCCGTTTCAGCTCCAGTGAAGGATTAATGCAGCCAACTATGGAGGCTGTCACTGCATCTTTCACTGCCACTACGGTGAGAAGCTCTTACTGTAGCTGTACTTCACCCTGGCTGCAATCTGACTGCTGATTGAGCCTTGCTGAGTGGTGTTGGGTGCAGGTAAGAGCAGACATTTCCAGGTCAGCCGAAGGCAATCAGTGTGCTTGCCGGGTGCCCACTTAGTGTGTTGGCTGGTGTTGGGGAAAGTCATTACAGAAGCCTGAGCATGGGGAGTTTTTGCAAGGCAAAAATGGCAGCAGTTTTAAAAGGTTGTTTTTAGCCAACAGTGTGGCTCTAGGGAGCAGTGTCAGCTGGTCCACCACTTTGGTCCAGAGGTAGAATATCTTCACAAGTATCAGACAGATTACTCTTGACACTGTTAGAGACGGTTGTTTGTAGAGGATGGATCCCAATAACTTCAGTAACAACCTGACTTTTTATCTAGCTTGCGAGATGCTACAGGAAACAATACAATAAAGTTAATATCCAGTAGTTCTTAAAAACTGTTGTGTTAGTGTATCCCTGACCTTGGCAACAACGGTTAAGAGCTTGTTTAGTAGCTGTTCTAGAGCTTTCCGTCATTTCACATTATCTCCATCAGCAAATGGAGCTTGTCAGCTGTCATGAAGGTTTCGTTTTTAATTTTTCCTGGGCACTTGGAGTATGCCTAGGTACTCTTAGGGCTAGGGGGGATGTGTTGGGTCGGTTTCAGGTCAAAAAGAGAACTCTTATCAGTAACAAGTTGGTGCTAGGTGTGCAGTCTATTACAATGCTTAAATACGAAACCTTGTTTTGTTACTACTGTTACTACTTTTGTTACTTTGTTTTCCCTACATTACTTGTTAATACGAACTAGTGTTTCAGTGGACAAAGCAATATAAACCCTTCTTAACAATATAAAAATCCAGCACTTCAGTGAACCTGGTAAGTAAGTTCTGTAACCAAGCCACAAGGACGCCTTTCTTAATGTGATCAGTTGCTTGGGTCTCTTGCTCTCTGGCAAAAACTTTTTTGCTGTAAAATATTGCTAAGTGGGTGAGGATGACGTTTCTGCAAAAAGTTAGAGAAGTTCCGGCAGACAGGACTGAGAGCCAGGATTTAGACAGGCTTTACTGTTGACATTTCAACCACAACTGGTCCTCCTCAAGTGCTTGCCAGAGGATTTGGCCGAAATGTGGCCAATAAATCTTTATCTATCTCTAATAAGGTGCGATTCCACCTCCCAATTTTGTTCGTAGTATTCCTTGTCCTTGTCTCACCTCACGCACCTTGGGCACATTTGATTAAGATTTCTGTGCAGTAACTTGTCTCCCCTGTTGTTGTCCTGTTTCTGATCAAAATATTTATTAATAGATGATGTCTGCACTTGCAGACAAACCAGGAATACTGTGCGTAATGATGTCCCACGTCCGCTTTGAAGATTCTATACTAATGCTGCTCATTCAATGGATGAGTCACTGTCTTGTGAAGTGCATGCTGTATGGCTGTAAGCTCTGTTGGAGCAAATGTGTAGCAAAAAGTCATTTTATATGAAGGTCAGCGTCCAAAGATAAAATTGTTTTGCAGGCAGGAATCCTGAGCATAAAAATCCTTACAACAGAGAGACAATTCATAAAACTCCACCGCATGAGCTGTCCAGTACAGCTCAAGGGAAAACCAGTTTGTTATGACACTATCAAGTCAACGGCGTGTGCCAAAGTAATGGAATGATTGATGTGGGTGATGATGAGTTTGGACTGGTCACTGGTCTGTCGGTGGAGGGGGTTGAGAGATGGGACGGGGCAATCCCTGGGAAGTTGTGTTGAGTCAGACGTACACTGTTGCGTGGGAGTGCCTTAATGATTCTCACTAGAGTCAGACCCATCTGTCTTCTTGTCAGGGTCCCATAGAGAGTGTTAAGTTGCACCAGCAAGTGTTACACAGAAAGTGTGATACACAGAGAGACTCACTCACACACACACATTTAAAGAGATGCTGTGTGTATGTTTATATCAGTACGTCTCGGGGGGCCTTTGCACCACTTACCACATGCTGTCCAATCATGCCTGACAGAGGTTTGGTGGAGAGATCCTGTTGTCATTGCCTCTGTTACACCGTTTGACTGCCAGGCTCACCTCTGGGGACAGGTAATGATAAGGCATACACACAAGCTCACTCTCACACACATATAACTACCTTTCTCTCCTTGTCAACATCAGCCATCTGTTATGGCAGGTCTGAATATTCCAAGAACCGAGGAATGGGAAGGCTGTAGACTGTCACATGTACTAGTGTGTGTTTTTGCCCCGCAAAAAGTACAAAAATAATGAAATTCGGAATATTAACAGTTTCAATATGAATTTTAAACAGCATGGAAAAATAAGTATAACTCCAACACATACAGTACACAAGCCTTGTTATATTTATATTCTAGTAAAACTAGACCCATCAATCTTGTGTCTGATTTCTTCCTGTGGTATTGAGCATTGTATCAAATATCAGTATTTTTAAGGTATTCTGTCAAAAGGTGCTTTTACACCACCTCCATCGGTCCAGACTTCGGGACCTTTCAGTTAATCCGCACGAAAGAGGTGGTCATGGTCCGGATTAAACTGAAGCATGATAATATTTTAATAGATAATTCATAATAGTATGGGTCGATTATAGGAGTCAGTCGATATTCAGCATTTCTATGATAATCAGAATTAGATGAAAAAATAATTTTCTGTTTTAAAATCTGATCTTAGATAATTGATAAAAATGCAGTATGTCATCTGAAACTAAACTAATCCATGTTTTGAGTAAAACTTCTCCATTTGCCTCAAAACTTCACTTCAGTACAGAACTAGAGTAAATTTACTTAGTCTCAATCAGGAGATCACTGATGAACGCAATATTTTTGAAGGTTTAGACTGTCGGACCGATTATAATGGGATCAAATGTATATGGTACAAAAACATAAAACATGGTTCTGACCTTGATTCAGACTTTCAGATGTGAGGAACCACAAGTTAACAATGTCAACCTCCTTCATTATCCAAGTTCTATAGATAAATGATGTCTATAGCATGAAGAAGCTGAGAATAGAAAGGAGCCCTTTACCTTTTTATTATGATGAATTATAGATGAATGAGAGGCAGTGCAAGTGTGTATGTGAGTATGTGGTTTACATTTTCTCTCTGGCCCACAAAAGCCACTGATTCTAGTCCTGCCTTGTCTGTGTCCTTTAGTCTATGTCCTTTATGCTCAGGTTGTTCGGAGTGAATGTACAGTATGTCATTCAAGTTGATTCAGAATGTGAGCAAACTATGAAGCTGTCATTTAATCTGTAGCTGCATTGGTTCATTTAGCAGCGTTTCTGAATGGACCTGCAACAGCATGTAATCTACAAGCACAGCATGCGTAACCTTTATGCTGTCTGAGTGCACTTGATGTGTGTTATTGTAGCTAACTCATAACTGATTTCCTTCTTAGCATACAGGATTATAATTTAAAGCCACTTACAGCTCCATGTAGGACCTTTGCAACAGTTTTTTATATGATCTACTGAAACAGTTTTTCTTATTAAAGTATTATGTTGTATTACCTTATTTTAATGTCTAAAATATGAAATATATTTTCTTTCGATGTGTTCTTACGTTATCCCAAATGTTTCCAACAATGTTTAAATGGAGAGAAACCCTTAATTTTACTAATTTTTAACAAATCATATTGGTTGCCTCATGTATAACTCATATACATTCACAAAAAAAGCCTAGGTTGCATTTTTCACTTTAACAACGTCATCGACATCTTTTCAGACTGATCAGACTCCTAGTGGCAGAAAATATGTTGTGTGCATTTAATTAAATCACTAATGGCAATATCAAAGGTTTTCCAGGTATTTGGTAATAGACTTAAGTGTTGGACTTATAATGGCACAGGATGACAAGTCAGAAGATCACAAAATCATTAGGATTCAACCTCTGGGAAGCATGACATTGATTTAGAAGCATCGATTAGTCTAAAAGTCTAAAATGATATTCAACATAACAGTAAATCTTGGGGAAATCACAACACCATTTTTCATTTAGTTAACATAGCATATATGCTAATACCTCTCAGATGCAACAGTTGGTCACATTAGTAGTGGATGCTTGCTTTTTATAAAGCAACATTTGACAAGGAAGACACAACTTTACAGTGCAGGAGCAGCAATGATTAACCAACTAGTCAACTTATTGGACTAAAGTAGTGAAACAACTGTGACTAACAACGTCATCCAGAGCCACGGTGCGAGAGTGTCCAAGTATTTCTACTTACGAATGCCAATAAATCAGTCATCAAATTCATTGTCTGTCGTTCGACTCATCAGTTCATTGACTAATTGTTTCGGCACTTGGCAGATCCTGTGATTATAAACAGGTTTCATATTTTGTTTGTGAAAAGATCTCTCCAGATGGCCCAACATATTTCACTCTGAACTAATGATTCTGGCATTCTCAGTGCGCTAAATGAAAGAGGATTAAACTTGTAATTTATGTTTACAAGGACGTTTAAAAACCACCACATCAGAAAACACCTACATCTACTCAGCCACAGTTAAAGTGTGTTTACATGTGTGGATGTGGTGATTGATGGATGATTTTGGCAACAATTAAAGCTGATTTTGCAGGGTGAGGCTGTGAATTTTAACAAATAATAGCCAGTGTAAAGACCTTGTTTCCTAAAGAGCTCAAATCCACTCAGTGCTTTTGTCTGTGGCATTGACACCTTAGCTTTCAGTGTGTATTTTAGACGCTGTATAGTGAATAATTTACTGACAGCGTTCTGTATTCCTAGACAGTTACACTGAGTGACACCAGGGTTATGTCTTCTTTTTAAGAAACATTTCCCCTGCAATGTTTTTGTCAACTCTTGTCCCAAAGATAAGGTGCTTCTTCTCGTCTTCACCTCAAATCACTGTTGTCACCTTTAGTCAAGTTTCTTTTTTTTTCTTCTTGCATGTACAGTAGAAGAGTCTTGTTTTCACCCTCTTTCGGGCCTCTCCTTTTATCTCAAACCAATCAAAGTCACCAAGAGGAATATTGCAGACACCAGCAGCCCTGTAGGCAGATGATGAAGCCAGCGTAAACATCAGGGGCTGTGATGAATCACAAAGTGGCTCAAGGATTGTAGTTGTGCAGCTAGGTGCAGCCCCCCCCTGGATACTGTAAGATTTTGCAGCAGGAGATGTTGTAATATTTCATATTTCATGTTGGGAAAAGTTAATATTCCTGCTCCTGCAAACTGCCAGTGGTATGAATATAAATGAGAACTAAATGGGATATTTTGGAGCGAAGGCATTGGGGAGGGTGAAATTGGCTGACCTGCTCAGGGAGAGAAGGGAATATTAAGCAAACTCCTCAGCCCACACTAGTTGTTGCTGATTCACCATAAAAGGGGAGGAATCAATATGGAACGATTTAAGCCTTTCTGAGAGCCGCGGTGGTTGGTCTGTCCTTCCCTGCCGGTCTCTTGGCATGGATCAAACAGTCTTGTCTTTTTTATTCCACGTCGATGAGTGTTTGTGTGTGTGTCTGTGTGTGAGACAAAGTATTTGAATTTGTGTCCAGCTCGGGATGTGTGTTTCCGAGTGGATTAGGGTTGGGCCATGATGGATTTAAAACTTTCTTTTTTAAGACTAATCGCTTCTTCAAATGGTTTTTAATGAACAACAATAGATTGACCAAACGCCCAGCTTCCCTTGTTGGGGGAACACCTGTTACTACCCTACTACTGTTAAGCTCCCAGGAACAACCAATAAGACATTGTTGCAACCATATGTGACTTTTTTTTCCATTAAGCTTACACTGTAAATGACGTGGCTGGAAATTGGTTGCTACATTTTTTCCAGCATCACAAACCCCGTGAAATGACTTGTTTCACTATCAGAATTTTGTTCTATTTGGTCCGATAACATTTGGAAAGTCTAGAAGAGCTGTACAATTAAATCATTTATCCTCATTCAAGTTAAACAGCTCAGACAGTGCACGCTCTACTGGGTGCTCAATACAGTATCTATGTGGATATTTATTTTTGCATAGTTTTATCGGGGTGAAAGAAGCTCAACTTCTGATGCTGTATTCAGATTCTCTCACTTCTAACTTAACTTAATAGACGTCTTATAGACAACATAGCAATTGCTTAGCTTGTTGTTGGTTTACCAATAAATAGCTCCAATAACTTTGCCTTAAACCACACATTTTTGTTTTTATACTTATGCCTGATTACAGATTAACCAAACAAATACAACATGTTAAGTGGGACGTTAGCAAAGTTACAGATTCTGGTAGGCATGTTCTTTAAATTTAATGAGAGCCAGGCTAGCCGTCTCCCTCTGCTTTCAGTGATTATGCTAAGCTAAGCTAACTGCCTCATAGATCTTTCATGACATGGCATCAATCTTCATCATCCAACGCTCAGCAAGAAAGTGAATTAGCATCTTTTCCAATGATGATATTCTGGCTACTGTGCAGACCAATTCGATTCTGATCAGAATCCTGTTTAGGTTAAGGGCCTCTTGGAGAAAATGCAGCATTATTGATCGATTACAACCTGGAATTGCAAAGACAGTGCTGAACTGACGGAGCAGCAGTTTGTGACAAGAACAAGAGTCTGCAATAAGACTGTAAACAAGACATTGATTTACTGCCGGGGAGTATAGATCCTACAAGGAACGATGAGACACATTAGTAGCATGTCTATTCAATACAACCTGGCGCTGTCTCAGTGTTGTAACAGTCTATTCACTGATCACATCTGTCTTACTCTGCTGTCTCACACTAAGGATTCATTTGTCCTTGAGGCCAGTACTGTTTGTGGAGAGTTTACAGTTTTTTGGGATTCCAGTCAAGTCTTATACGAGACTTTAGCCTCCCTTTAGTAACCTCCCTCCGCCCTGTTAGATTTGCCTGCAGCGAGGTCACCTCCAGCTGCTTTAAGCCAGCTCACATCACCACTCCTGGGAATTTTTTTTTTTTTTACATATGCAGCACTGACTCTTGGCTCTTGCTTTTCTTTCCCCTTTTCTTTGTCTCCTTCCTTCCTATTCATACACTCATTTCATCCCGTGCTCCTCTGGGAACTGAGAAAGGCTCGTTTAAATAGGTTCGGGAGATGAAGAGATCGACTGCGCAGCTCGGCCTGTCTGTCCCCGTCCTCACAAACATTATTCATGCCTTCCCAACTGTCAGCCACAGAGCGAGGGACCTTCGGAAAGACAGCCTGGCCATGAGAGAGAGAGTGACACACCTGATGCTCAACAGATGCAGAGGAAAGCACAGAAAGGAGGGAGGGAATGAGAGTTGACAGACAGTGAGAGGAGAAGGGTTGGCACTCTGTTTTTCACACTATTCTGGTTTTAATTCGATTGACAACCACGGCAGCGCTGTTTTCTGTGTTCCTCCTTGGTCCATCAAACCAAGGACACATTTTGGGCATAAGCTTATGCTTTGTTTGCCGCTCGATCCTCCAACAGATTTGTGGTTTTAACTTCCTCTTTGTAACACCATTAGACTTCACTTCACACAATTTGGTCAATGTTTTATTCAAACAGAAAGCATCTTCTAAAGACGACAAAGGACACAGTAATAAGATTATCCGTTTGACAGATGAGGGATAGCTTAATGAGCTGAAAAAAAGTTCTGTTGTTAAAAAAAACCCACAGCTTTTCTGTCTCTTGAAATGAGATTAAGTTGTCACTCTGTTCTTATTGTCTTTGAGGCAAGTCGAGAGGAGCCAAACGTTATTTCAGTCAGGAGATATTTAATTGAAATAAGGACTTAACAGAGAATTATTCAATATTTTTTGACTTGGTGCACCATTAAAAAGTCAGGTCAAGGAGTCTTTGGCGATTAGACCCAATTATGGCGCCATCATCTAAGCAGAGCGGACAGGCCATCTCGGCCAACAATGCTCTGACAACCGGCCCGTTTGCTCTACTTACAAACCAAGAGACACTGCAGCTGCAATAGCCAGAGTGGTCGGCGTGACCACCAGTGCAACTACGGCTCAAAATCTGCTGCACCAACTCCATGGGTTTTGCTTGTGTTTTTCTCGCAGTTGGTTTTTAAAACACTCACGCTGGCTGAGTGTTTTAAAAACCAACTGCGAGAAAATCACAAGCACAACCCATTAACACAAGAGTGAGAAAATGAAATTCGATGGAGAGTGAAAAAAGGGCACGTCAGCTCACTGGTATTTCAATATTTCTATTTATTTGTGTGATTTTGTGTGTTTTTCACTGTTGTGTTACCACCTGTGTGCCTTGATGAAGTTGTGATATTCAACATGAGGATGTGGAATTCAGTCTTTCTTTAACAATGATAGAAATAGGACAGCTCATTGAAAATGATCAATAATTATTGATATTGGCTGATATCAAACTTTACTAACATGATAGACTTATTAGCCATATGTCCCAGGCCTAGTTTGATGAACTGGAAAACCAAGCGTCCCTATTTGGAATTGAGACTCAAAAATCAATTTTCTGACAGATTGGACCTTTTGAGGGAGTAGTGATGCCACCAGCTCTGTAGGAATGTCCCACCTGACAGAGTCTGGTTGTGATAAAGAGGTGAATATCAATGGCTCTGATCTGGATGAATGTGATGTGGAGCAGGACTTTTGATAGGCTCAGTGGAAGGACAAACGGGTGCTTGAAGTGAATTTGGTGGAGGAGAGTAGAATCGATTTGACACTGGACTGACAGCTGATGGCAGCAGAGAAAGGAGCAGTTTTAAAGTTTGACAGCGACAAAAGCATTCGCTCACAGAGGTCATTGCTAGTTTAACTGAAAGAGTGACACGCTCGAGTTGGTAGCAGTAAAATGTTGATGAAGATAGTCTACCTAATTTAACTTCAGCTCAGCTTCACTTTATGCACATTTTCCTTTGGTTTGTTTCTGTCATTATTGCAACTAAATGATTTGATGCACCACGAGTTGCAAGTCTACAACAGAAGAAAATGAAAATGATTCAAACTCTCACACAAACGTCAAACTGACTGATTCTCAAAGGAAGAAGAAATGGATGAACAGAGTTAATTATGGAGCTCAGAGAAGACAGAAAAAACATTTTAATTCGCTGTATGCTTCTTTGAGTTTCCTGTTAAATTGCTGTTCTTATTATCTGGATCTGAAAGTGTAGAACAAAATTGGCCAATAACATCATGTTGAGAACAGAACTGGGAGATGTAATAACGGTATGTGATATTGATGGGGGTTATTGAAACAAGTTCTTAAAATTGAGTGCTAGAAATAGCTGGTTTGAATTTTCTTCCATTTTTTTCCCCAGATAAAGAGTTTTTATATTTTTAGTTTTTCTCTCCCCAAATCAAGTGTCTAAGAATAGAGAGTCTTGTATGTTGTATAGATAGAATCTCTTTGAGGCATTTGATATTAAGATTTGTGATATTGGGCTGAATATAAATGTGTGAAGTAAAATATAATTAAAATTTTACTTAACTACTTTCCCTCCAGAAAAATATGCATAAACTTCTACAGCCAGGGCTTGACGCTTAGCATTTTCCCAAGTAGCACGTGTGCTCCTAAGTTGAAAAATCTAGTAGCACACAAATAATTTTAGGGGCACGATGAAAAGTGACCAAATAATGTGTTTTTCTTTAATGAAGTGATATGAGGTCAACGAGGAGTTATTTACAAGCAAAACAATTCAATTCATAGCTTTTTAAGTTTTAGTTATATTCTCTAAAGAGTGCAGAGAGAATAATACTCTAACAACTCATGTATTGTCAGTTATTTATTGGTGCAAATGTGCACAGTGCAACTGAGACAGTATCAAAACAGCAAGTAAAATTCTCCAAAAAGTGCAGAGAATAATACTGTAACAAGTACTGACTACAGACTTAAGCTTATTTGGCCTGTGTTATAACATAGAACATTCATACAACAGGCAGGGTTCACAGAATGTGCTTGAATTTTAAAGGGGAGGGGAGGGGGTCAATGTTTTTTGTGCCGCTATGAGTGCATCTCTGCACGCGGTATAACTATGTGATTTACTGTGTTTCATTAAATTATCTCGTTTGAAGTTTGTGTAAAAACGGCCTTTCAAGCTGCTTGCTTCTGCACTTTGCAGTACTTACAATACATTAATTCGTTTTCGTAAAAGAGCCACGGGAATGTTTTCTGCCAATCAGCATTAAACCTGTACTTTTTACGGCTGGGAATGGTAGCGTTATCACCTGCTCCTCCGGTTTCTTCAGTCACGTTAGCTTCTTCATCTAACTCTAATTCTTCCTCGTCCTCGTCCACCATTTCGGCCTCGGTGCCTGGGTCCACGGCTTCTGGCTCTGTCGCCCTTTTGAAATAATCGCTAATGCGCTTCATAGTTCATACGTTTTGTTTTCGTTTGTTTGACATCACCTCGTTACCATAGATACTCCCTCTGCCTTTAACCGCCTTCCGCAGCATGTCGGCAAGCCCGCTCACTACGTGTAAATCACGTTTTTTTTTTTTTTTTCAGCTGAGGCTGCATTCAAGTGCACAACCAGCCACAACCTCCAAATGATGGTATGGTATGATGGTAGATGATTGAATGGTAAAATTCAGTAGTAGCACACGTGCTACTAATTGCATTTCACAATTCGCACTGAACTATTTTTTACTAGCATTTGCGACGAGGTGCTTGCACTGTCGAGCCCTGTCTACAGCACAGAAATCATTTGACAGCACCCTCCAAAACATTTTCAAATCAATCAGTAAATGAGCGGTGACTCAAAGTGGAAAGTAGGTTGGAAACATGGACCATTTTGAAGCCTCATGGGGGTCGCTAATTTGGATTTCTGGAGCCAAAAATTATCATATATGGATGAGAGGATGTAGATGGTCAGGATATCCTCATTGGATGTGTCTGGGAACCTGAGGACACGTAGTTGTAGTGACTTGTCAATCACAAAGAAAGCCATGCCCTATTCTACTCTAAATGGGATCTTACTTTCCAAATTGAGCATGATGATGTAGTAAAGCAGACTTTAAACTAGAGATTGATAAACTCATCAGGAAACTGATCAACAAGGTAATAAATTATGTGAGAATTATGGTAATTTTCTCGTAAGCTTACACACAATCAGACTTCTTTTTGAAACCAGCGAAGTTTCCCCCTAATTAAAAAGAGGGCAGGTTTAAAGCACTTCTGCATTGGCTTCAGTGTCACATAAACTGTTTCTGGTGGGAAGTTGCTTTTATTTTCAATTTTTATCACCGTTAGAGGTCTTCAGTCAGCGGAATGTTTTGAGCGTCTGCCGAAAAAGCTGACGCTGACAGTCTGGCATCATTTTTTGTCATCGAAATTGAATTTTCTCCGGTCTTTTTTTTGCATCACAGTGTACCGAGTGAAATGAGAGAATAACTGTCTGTTCTTTTCCATCAGAGACACATTTGTCAAATTTTCTCTCGAAGACCGCTTCATTTTATGATCTTAACTGCTTTCAAATTCGTGAAATTTTAATATCGAGTCACATTTTTTGAATTTATAGACATTTCCCATGCTCTTTGCTGACACAGTCCTTTTAGTCTACAGCTGAGATACAGCTTGACTTTCTTCACATAGTCGACCTAAGGTGAAATGAAACCTCTACCTGATTTAGATGATGTTCTTTGAATATGCAAGTGAATCATAGGGTGTCAATCAGACAAAATGTATTCGTTCATTTGGTAGTTTTCCATGCGAGGTAGAGAGTGCTTTGAAACTTGGCACAGATTTAGCGAGTTTGTCTTTTATTTTTTGGCAGGCAGTTGGTCTACCAATCTTTCAAATGTGCCACTTAACAGCAGCCAGACCCTTTATTCTAAATCTTAATCTTTGCTCTGCTCTGTCTGGACTGAAGTGACACATTTACGACAATCAAGAGCATTGCAGGGCACAAGCATGAAGGAAATGGAGGAAGATGTGATATAAAATCACTGACTCACCTTTGATTGTAATGACAGCATCTGCGCCAAAGAGGCTACAGGATGAAAAAGGGTTAATTGTGTGACTAATTATCCTTTCTACTTAGTTTGTTGTCAAGGTATAAATAAAAAGATGGGGTGTAACATGGTTTCTTATATCGAGTGACGGCTTTTAAGAGTGTCAGTTGTGCAACCAAGACACTGAATCCCCCCTCAGCACTGAGTACACACTGTAAGATTTGAGCCCAGTATACAGTGACCCAATTTTTGGGTTGCGTCTGAGAGTCAAAAGTTGAAACAGGCTTTGTTAGGTGCTGCTTGCAATTCATTCCCATGAATTACCAATATGTAATACATTTTGCTTGGCTTTTGCCCAGCTCTTTCACTGTTGACGCAGAGCCATGACACAAAGGTCAATATCTTTATTTCTCACTGCGACTGCACAAAGTGGCAAAAAGAACATCTGATCGTGCCGCGGCGATGTAAAATAAGGAGACCAGTTTGGTCGAGCTGCAACAGCGAACATGTCTCTTTGTGGTTTCCTCCTCCTCTTCATATAGAACGATCTGTATGAATCGGAGAAGCGTTGGCAGGAAGGGTTACAGTGTGCATGCTCAGGTCGTGGCTTCACAATCAGAATGTACAATGTGAGCACATTAATTGTGAGCTTTGGCTTTACACCGTAGGCAATTGACCCGTGGTGCATGAGGTGGAATTATTAAAAACATTTCTAAAATTGTTGAATGTCTGTACAGTTTAAAGATGGAGTATTGTGAGCACTATGCCTTGTACTACACAATGGTTGAATAATAATTAATGAAATGAAAATAATATTTTGTTTCCTTAAAATTAGTGCAGTGTCAAAGGTTCAAATCAATCTTTGTTGGATGTTTGTCTTATTTGTTCTGATGCCAGAGAAAAAAACGAAGAACAATCTTCGGGCTGTCGGCCATACTGTGCTGCGTCCCTGCTCTGTTCTAAATAACCCGTGGCTCTTGGCTGTGATTTTTCTCCCCTGTGCTTGGTTTCTTTAAACATTGATTTTATTCTTCAGGAGCTTTGCGCATGCTGAAAATATGTTGTCCAAAATATGCCCTGTTTGACTTCATCCTCCCAGCATGGTTGAGTCAGACATTCTGCGCTCGGTGTTTGTAGTGGAAAGCAGAACTTGGACTCGACTGTTGATTGAAAACTCATTCCGCTTTGAGCTTCTGCGAGATCAGTGTGCGGCCTGGATTTATATTGTATTTTAAGAATCTGTACATTTTATGCCAGAGAAGAGGGCTTTAATGAAGAGAGTGGAGGCTGCAGAACGGCACACTTTTCTCCCACAAGTTCTCAATGCCCCCGGGCAGCAGAGCCATGCTGTGCTGCTTTTGAACCACAGGGAGGTACGAAATGGAAGAGGCCGCCGTCTGGCGTCACACCGTCCTCATCTTCTCCCTGAGTCTCTGCAGAATTGCTGTTATTCACCACAAGGTATGCAGTAATTAGACTGAGGTCAAGGGAGTGTGTGGCCTCTCTCCTTCCATCCCAATGCAACATCATTTGAGAAGTGGCACGGCAAGTGTTCTCTGCCTTCCTCCAACAATTAACAAAAACGCCCTGGTTCTTTTCTCCCCTCACTCCTGCCCTGCTGTTTGCACTCCACCTTCATTAATGTCCCCTTCTCTAACTCCCTCGCCATGTCCTCTCTTTCTGCTCTTCCTTTTCTTTTCTTTCAGTGTAAAGACAGCTGGGGAAAAACAGACTCATGAAATGAGGAGAATGAAAAGAAAATCGAAGACGTAATCATCCTCCTTCTGTTCTCCCTCGCTGTCAGAGTCGAAACTCACTTCTCAGGTTTAAATATGGAACTTGTGCCTTTTAGTCTCTCCAGTGAAATTACATTGAAAGGTCACCGTTTGCAGCTCTACTGTTGCTCATCTTAAATTGATCATACATAACACATACATTCAGGCACACAGTTGAAAAAAAATGACTTGGTGCACTGATCGCAGGAGTGTCTCCAGTTTATGCACTGAATAAGAAGCTTTTTCCATTATCTTCCCTTCATTTGAAGTGGTTATTGTTCAATTTCTTAATACTTTAAGTTACTTTTACATTCTTGTGTCACTTGAGTCAAACAAAAATTTTTTCCCCTGCTATAATTAGTATGCAGTCTTCTTGGGATAACCGAAGCTGTGCAACCACAGGGCTCCAAAAAATGTTTTTTCTCTTTTATAAAAACATATATATTGAATAATGTAGTTTTAAATAAAAAAATAAACATGGTCGTCTGTTCAATGTTATTTATTTACCATGGGCTGCAAACCTGTTGCCCCTGGACATGAAATTGTGTTGTTTAACTCAGATAGTAGACCTCATGCACCAGTTTTGTTGGGGTGGAGTGATTCGCTTCTGCAGGCATAGTGGCCAACTGCATACTGTATGATGTTTTATCCATCCTGATTGGTTTTGCATGCTATATTTTTAAAGAAAACAATGTGCTAAACCTAAAGCAGGTTAACTCTTTAAAAAGGCAGCAACAGTTACTTCTCTGGCTTGTACATCTCTGCTACTGAACATTGATGACCATTTCTGTCTCACATATACAGACACAAATATTACGGTTTCATGTAGCATTGAACGTAGTAAATGTGACTTTTTTCCAGTGTATAAAGCTGACAAAGTCTCTGATATACTGTGCCTTTTTTGTCAGAAATTCTGAGATTCTTTATGCCTCTGTGTGGGTTGTATATTTGTTTGTTCCTGGTTTCTTTACAGTCTGCCAGTTGGTCCTGACCTTGCATATGTAAATGTAACCAACAGTTACAGGGCTTAACATTAATGGCTGCCAGGTTTCCAATGGCAACCATTTCGAGAAATTGAATCGTCTGTTCTTGGCCTTTGATTTCCATCAGTGTCAACCACTGATTTTAAGATATACAGAAGAATAGTGATGAGCAAACAGCAATAACTTCTATAAAAATACATTATTAATGTCTGTTGCTGTAGTGATAGTCAACCATTGCTGTTACCAGTAGGTCAGTTTGAGGTGGGATGACATCACTAATAGACAGTCCAGATTCAGACGCCATCCTATCTGGACCTGGACCTATAAGTAATAAGTTATTTAGAGTTATTGCATTTTCACAGAGCATTTCTATTTTTAACTGACGCTGCTATTCCAGAACTTTACAGCAAAAGCAGCCCAGGGAATTCGCAGACCAGTTGCTGTTAATGACTCATTTGATGCAACTCAGCTAATCAAATCTGAGTATTGCGTTACACATTGTGATTCAAGTCAGACAAATACATAACCACAGGAGAAAGAAAAGACGAGAAACAATAGTTGGACAAAATAAACAGTGAAAACTCTTAAATGGTCACAAGTGGCCTACTGGGGGTTTGAATTAGGACCAGACGATACTGCTGCTACTGTTGCCAACATAGACTACAAAAATGTGTTTTTTATGTCAAATGTTCATAGTAAATAAGCCATAATTACTCAAAATGCAGTATAAGTTGACTGAAAATGTCATCCATTTAGTCAGTTTCAACAACCAAATACTGATGCCTGGTTGTCTGCCTGACTACCACTAAAAAAGTAGGTGTTGGGCCCTGAATAAACATGAAACATACAGGACAGTAACAGGAGACGGTGTGGTGTGTTGATTTAATGTTGATGGATGTGTCAATGCCCACACTGGCCTACACTGTACTGCTTTTATTTTCTCAAAAAGTGAAGTCTGACTGCTGTGGTGGAATTTAATGCAGCTCTCTTGTAACACTGGCTTCTCTAAGCTCGTTAAACTGTCCAGTAGCCTCTGGCTTTAGGCCAGCGGCCCAGGCCAATGCCTTTATTAGCCGCTCCTTCAGCCCATAGACTGACTACCAGATGAGCCCCCCCCCCTTGTTCCCGTGGTGTACCCTATGAGTGTTGGCCGACCAGGGGAAGATTCTAGCTATTATGATGAGTGATGGCTCTCTATTATTCTAACTTGAAAGCACCCATTGTTATTCTGATTAGGCGTGGCAAATGAGGGCTGCATTGCTAAGCTTCCTTTCTATCCCTCCACTCACTTTTCTGCTCTCTCTTTTGCTTTCCTACCTTCTCTCACATTGCTTCCCTCCTCTCTTCCTGTGCCAGTGTGCATTGTGGGTGTTGTCATCCGGCCCCTGCAACACCCGGACCTCATGCAGCGAAGCGCTGTATGCTGTTTTTCTGTATCTGTGACTGAATGCTCCAGGAACTGCCATGGTATCAAGTTGGTCCCCAACGGGAGTGCCTTGCCAGCCCCAGCCTTACATCCCTGAAAAGACACCCAGCTATATAAGAGCTATGCCACCCTCACTGTGTGGACATGAAGCGGTGTAGTTTTGCTTCTCTACTGCGAAGTGAAGAAGTGAAGAATGGGGTCACTGGCATCTAATGTTTGTAGGAAGGATGGGAAGGGGCATGATAGTCTTAAAAGGCTGTACATTGTAGTGCACGTGTACTTGTGCCACGTTGAACGATGTCCAAATTGTGCTTTTAACCCTTGATCCAAGTCCTTAAATACAGAGCATCTGCCAGTACTGGTATGTTAAACTGTGTCATGAAAATACAACATACATTGCAGTTTTCATTACAGTAGTTTATGGTATTATTTGCTCTGTGGAGTGTAGGGGTGTAATGATTATGAAACCAAGATCAAAGTGGCGATAAAGTTGTCCACGGTTTGGAGTCGCGTTCCCATCTTCCCGTCATTCCTTTATGTAATGTTAACTGAAATAGTTTATCTACCTTCATATTGCTCTTTCATGTTCTTCATGGCTCCCCCTCCCCAGTCCTGATCCCACCAATTGGTTCAGTGCAGCAGTAATTCTGCCCCTGATGAGGTTTGTAACAGTAGGGGGACAGTTTTTGTTGAAAGCCTGTAACTTCATTGGATACCAGTGTTTAATAGGACCCTTGTTTACTGTGAATTGCAGCTCAGACCTCCAAAGGAGTGAAGTAATATTAAACTATTTGGGATGACACTATCAGACAGCAACTCTGTAAATAGACCCACTCAGTGGTGGAGTGCCAGCTGATGCTGATTGAATTCACAATAACTGCCTGCTTGGAGCTCAGCGACACTTTACTATTAAACAACTCCCAGTTCAGCTTGGTGACAATATTGTAGTTGTGGCCTTTGATGTGGTTACAAGTCCTTAACAACCATTAACTTTTGCCCCTCCATGAATCGGTGACTCCGTGGCACAACAATCAGACTGCTTAATGGTCATAGACACTAAATCTGCTGTATCTAATCCATACATACTATGAGGTATGGCCGACAGTGTTGCTGGCCGACCGAGAATTCCACTTATTCAGGATTGTCAGTCCCAATTTGGCCTTTTCTGTTACACCTATCTGTATCTACCTGACTGGGACACACTGAATATGCCCTCTCCAGTTAAGTCATACAATGGCCGCCTGTTCGGAAAGGCATTGAGACATTTCTAAATGCTTCGAAACAGAGCGCTCTTTTCTCTCATCTGAATGCCTTTCATGAGCGCTGGAGGATGAATATGAGTCCTGGCCTCTTGTCATTGCCCATTACAGTCTTGCGCTGTGCACTTTTTACAGTTGCACACTGGTTTTGTGAGGGAGATACGGTGTGTGCAAGTCTGCATACCGAATGAGCAGTACATGGAAGAATTATTGTGCCTGCCGTGAAGTTTTTGTATTTAAGGAAATAAAGGAAAATAAACATACTACCTAACATAATTTGCTCACTGCATGCTTCGCCGGAGCAACTGACACAGTCTTTCGTACATTTTAATATGTTATTAGTATGCAGAGGGTGCTGCATGTAGTGTGTGTTTGTGTTAACACTGAAATCCTCTCATCTTACAACTGTGGTGCCCTTATCAACATGCCAACAGTGTGACTTAATCCCTGTGCAAATAAACACACTCTCTCGATCCCACTTTTGCGAATCCCTTCTAGCAAACAAGCTTCCTTCCAGTGATCTGCATAGAGTAGCAGGGAGAGTACAGCCTTGGCCCTGGCCCGCGGTACTAATGAGGTCAAACAGATACACACAGTTCCCTAAACAGCCCTGTCCAAGACATTCCAACGCAGCCACTGTGCAGCCTGGAGGTATTTCTCCTTGGCCAGGGAAGCCAGTTTTACTGTGGTTCGCCAAATAATCTCAGCAGCAGCGCCCAAAGCATGTTGGGATTCATGTCCTTACACCGTTAGGAAGAATGAGGATTTAGTGTAGTCCCGTAAGTTATCAGGGCCTCCTTCGAATACACCTACAGGGCGGAGAAATGGCCACTATATGCACATAAAACTCTTTATTCTGTGCTAAACTGTTTATAGTAGCTGACGTTGACTAACAAACTCTGCAGCTCCCAGTCATTCATAGAGTTTGGTATGAGCTTGAAAATATAAAGACAAGCTTACTGTTCAGCTCTTGCTTGTAGCTGCTAGATACACGAGTTAACAGGTTGTCACTTTAGCTAATAATTCTTCTTTTGTTTGGTTAACAATACGTTTTTTGGGAGTTGAGTACTATGCAAAAACACTATTATTTATTCAGAGTAGTTAAATCCTTTCTTCTTTTTGCAACTTAATGAGATGATTTTCACAGGAATTAAGATGCTAGCAGGCTTTATTCCCCAAAGAAAGTGTCTGTTTACTGCTGGAGTGAAACGCATACAGATAATACTCACTCATCCACTCTATAATCAGCCTTTGCTTTGCAAGGTTGAAGAGGGCTGGAGCATATCCCAACTTTCTTTGGACAAAAGGTACAGGTCATCAGCCTCTCTAAGGGTCATTTGAAACCTTTGTCATTGTACCAGCAAGGGAACTCATGCAGACAGAGGGAGGACATCAGTTTCCTGTGCTGAAATTATTTATAGAGAATGCAATTTAGCCTCAATCAAACCATAGATGAATAATGGCGATGTTTATGCAAAGTGTTTTGATGGCTGTTGACTCAAAGAAATTCAAACCTAGAGGTCCACTTTTGGAGACCTAATTTGCTTATTCATTCAGCCGAGGTGGTATCAAGTTATATGTTTATCGGGGGGAAATCTGAGTCTGTTGTGAGTCAAGGGTTGCTTTAGATGTGTATAGCCTTTTTGATATTCCTCTAACTGCCAACTGAATCCTGATTGAGGACTTTAACACTGGTGTCCACTTCTGAATTTGATTCAGTCTTTTGCTCAGGTAGTCCCTTTTTTGATATAGTTTTTCCTTGTACACAAAGTCCCACTCGGACCAAAAAAGTATGATGTGGACTAGTAGTTGGAGAAGGCTAGTTCACATCCTGGGCATTGCCAAGGTGCCTTTGAGCAATGCCCCGACCCCTAACACTGCTCGTTGGGCGCTCCTGTGTGTGTAATGTGAGTGAAAATACCTTGTGGGAGTTTAATAGCATAACATTTTTTTAATAAATTTGTCTCAAAAAATAACTATCATGCTAAAAGAATTTCAAGTTCCCTTTAGCCTGATACACCTATTTCTTCACCTAGATATTCAGCAAGCCACCGTGAGGTCACCCATTGGTTTTTGGACTACCATTTTGTCCAACTGTGGGTTATTGCCCTCAACTTTGCTTCAACTTCTAACCACAAAACTTTCCGTAACAGAAGACTATGATGCTCCTCAGATGAAGGTCAGCAATCCTTAACTGACAGTCTTTGACCCAATACAAAGGACAGTTTCAGATGTCTAATGACACCTTAGCATGAGCTGTAAACCATGTTTGGAGAGTGAGTCCAGAGGAGTGTCTTGTCCCCTCCTCCCTCCTCTCTGGAGTCAAAGGGAGTCACAGCCACTGGAATGTAAAGAATGCAGCTTTAGCAAAAACAATGGAAAGTAAGTGCTTATGACAGATGTGCAACCTCATCGAAGCATTAGAGAAAACCGTTCAGGCAGTATATTGTTTCCCCTCTCTTTCCAAAGCGTAGAACTGAGGAGAATTTACATGACAGCAGCAGAGCCACAAGTGCCTGCAGGAAAGATACCTCGAGGTTAAACGACAGTTGCTTTGTAACATCTTTGAACTGAACCTCTGTTCTCGGAAAAATAAGCAGAATTCCTCATTTTGCTGCGAAAGCAGTTCACATATTTTTAGGGTTTTTTGCTGCCGTGTGACGTAAAGTCTTCCAGTAATGAATCTCTAAAATCAGGTCTCTGAGCGAGGAGTTAATGATGAGTCATTTTTAAACAGACTGTTGAGATTAAATGAGGGGTAACAGATTGCACAGCTTTTTTTTGTTGTTGTGCCTTTCATATTAATATCCAGAACATTGCAGCATCATCTGTGCTGGTCAGGGCTGATGTTTAAATGGCACCCAAACGTCTTGTGAGTGACTTGTGTGTGCTCAGACATGCTGTGGAGCAGTGTTTGGAAGTAGTTATATTAATTTAACTACATTTTGCAGTTCAGCTAATGACTTCATTCCATTTTTGTGTAGTAAGCTACTAAAACTAAAGCTATACTAAAACTTTGACCGTTTTTCTTTCATCCTGACTTTGTGAAGGCATTCCTGGGCAATTCATTCGTCAGGCAGACACCACCACTCTGTTGACCTTTGTGTAGTGCATGTGCGAAAGGCGGGGCGTAGCTCAGTGCTTACTCAGAAACAGGACCATCAAAGACAAACCTGCAAAATTGCCACCTGAGGATGAACCATCATTCCCATGCTTTCCATACAAAATATAACACCTTCTGGCTCCACTGACAGCTACAAAACCAACCAACAAGTGAAAACTTTTTGCGATAAAGTTGGTTGAGTGGCATTTTTTTGCTGGCATATGACTTTTTGATGTAAAATATGTGGTATTAATTTCATATTTGGACAGACTATAATCCTACTCAGGGTAGCTTTGTTTTAGTTTGTCTTGTAGTTTCCCAGATGGTGTCAGTCCTCTGATGCAGTTTGTAAAATTTGGACACGTTACATAATTATTTCTGAATGAACAAGTGGTAAGTTGTTGTTTTTTTTGTTGTGTATTAAATGAGACTCAAGACAAACAGTATTGTTCAACAAGCTGGCACTATAAGACATCGACTCCCTGTTGTCACGCTGCTTGTAGCCACTTTGCATCTTTGCTCCTCCTGTGACAGTTCTTCAGTGAAAAGTAAGTGTAATCCTCCTGTTTCTTGGCTCTTTGTATAGAGTCACAAAGAAACTCACAAAGTAGCCCAGCAGAGAGTAGCTGAGGCAGACGGGGCCCCTCACAGTGCTTTAATGCTGTCGCTCCTGTCCGTTTTGGTTGGGTTCCTCTGAAAACAAAGCAACGTCTCCTCTCAACAGGTTGGATTTGTTTACCAGTTGTGACCAGTTAATCCTAGTTTTATATGGATAATTGTTCATGGTATAATTATCCTGTAAGTCACAAGGAAAAAAGCAAACATTAGAACAGTGTTTCTCAGACTTTTATTAGATAGAGGACCACTGAACAAATTTGAAAAAACAACTCACCGACCAACATCCCCCAAAACAATCGTCCTTCTTCAATTGTGTATAAGCCTAATTAGATGACTCACCTACTCACTCGTTGTTGTCTCTGTTGCCATCTTAAGAACTTTCGTCACACATACAGGCATGTGATTTTTCCGGATTTACAGATTTTTCGACGTGAAAATGCGACCCTTGTGAATCATGCAAATCCGTTTTTTTTTGGGGGGGGCTAGGACCGGCGGACCGCCAGGCCGCCATTAACCACCAATAGGTTTTAACAGACCAGGTGTTTATTTGGGAAGGGCATTTAATTCCCTCCTCACATAAATCCAGGATGAAAATGTCACAAACTTCGCCAGCTTCTCTGAATTATCCGGCATCCTTCTAGTTGTCTTCTGCTGTTGCAGCGGAGGAAATGATTCAGCCAACCAGCACTCGTAGCAAACTCCTCATCTCTACATTTGTTTCTCTGTCGCCCTGATCATTTTGCGGGACACTCTCTCGTGGCGTGCCCGTTTGCTGATAACTACTTCCCGCATGTTTATCTCCAGCTCCTCGCTCGCCTTCTTCCTCCCTCCAGCAGGCAACCTGGTCCTGTTGCTGTCCTCCTCGGACAGACGCTGAAGCTCTGTTTTATTTTTTCGCCAATCTCTCACTCTCTTGGGGTCGACAGAGAAACGTCTAGCGGCTAATTCTCCCGAGTTTTCCTCTGCATATTTTAAGACAGAAAGTTTGCTGCACCGTAGCCACGGCGATCATCAGTGTGATGACTGACAGAAAGCAAGCATGATACGTGAAAAACGCGAAGAAAAAAATCGTGCAGTGTCAGCGGTCGCGTCTTCTTCCTTGATGTTTTTTTAAAAAAAAAAATTAGACACGGCATTAATTTGGAACCGGCGGTTATTTACCAAAATATACACCTGCACCTGGCGTTTAAAGGGGACCACATGATGTGTTTTATAGTGTGTTTAAGTGTTTACAGCTGCTAGTGTATGTAATGCTGTTACTGTGATGACACATGACAGTTAAATATTGAATCTGTCTATAATAACCACATCCTGACATGTAACTGTGATTTTTGATAATCTAAGTACTAATAATAACAATCATGACAAAAAATTAACAAAGACTACAGATCACGACAAGAAGCTGCAACTGGCAGTGAGCTGCTTTCTTTTCTGTTAGCAGTGAAGTGATGTACTCCATGACAGAACATTATAAAATATGATAATGTATAAAATAACATTTAATGGTAAAAAAAATAGTACAGTTGCAGTAGGCTTCTATTATAAATATGCAGCATATATATATAGTTTATTATTATTATTATTATTAATTAATTTCCTGCTTTTTTATCTTTGTCCAATCACATCCCTGCACATAGTGGTCAACAGCTGATCATTTTTTACATAAATCTTAAATTTATATGTTCAGTTACACTGCTAAAGTCTGGCAACGTAGCAGAACAGCCGATTCAAACAGGAATGTTTGAATTCACATACGATTGTATTTATTATAAAACAATACATCTATCCAACTCACTATGTCACTCAGTATTTTTATATAGTTTGAGAAACACCTCATTTAAAACACAATATTTTTTACCAAATCTATTGAGAAATGGTGTAGCAATTTGAGAGAATCATGTAGCGATGTCTCAGATTTGTCTTGCAATGCACTGTGGGGATCTCACCCCCTAGGGTTCAGAACGACTGCGTCAAAGGAATACTTAGACAACTCATCATCGTTTTAATAAAGGATCTGAGACGTTTTATGCCTGGTGCTTGGAGGCATAGAACCCCAAGGCGGTAAATCATGTTTTATTTCCCCAGTTCTTCTTACTTGTCAAAACCTGACGTCTACATTACCCATTATGCAGCCTGACCACTGAGCGTGGCTATAGAGGTTTAAGGTGTGTTATGCTATCAGCGGCTAATGTAGCCTCAGGTGGCTCATGTCAAGCAGAGAGTAGGAGTGGGCCACAGAGATCTGGTAAGCTCAACTTTTTCTTGCGCAACAACCCCAGATTTTTTACATTTTCAAATATTAAGCTCTCAGAACCAACAGATGCTTTTATCAGACTTCACACAACTCCCTCTGGAGCCACAAAAGGCTTTACACAACTTTATTCACATATGCAATACTTCTCCCAAGGACCTGTAAACAGACTTGCCCTGGACAGATTTCTAGAATATTATGCTGAATGGAAACTGTAATGCAGGCATATTCTGGTGATGTAGGTAAGAAAAAGAGCATTATCTTTTTATATACAGTGCAAATTCTCAATTACTTTTCTTTCACTGTAATTAGTATTGATTAATATTGATTCTGGATGCATTGTGTTTTTGAATTGTCTCTCCAATACTCAGATTTGGTAAAAATGTTCATTATGACTCACAGATGAACTGATTAGAATTTTGTGGCAAAGAGGTCAAGGTCACTGTGACCTCACACAACCAATTTTTCTTTCGATAATCACTGTAGAATTTGACATACAATTGTCTAATAGAATCAAATGATGAAGTTAAGATATTTGATATTACATCATAGTAATCCACAGTAAATGTTCTCTCCGTTGTTCAATGCCACAGCTCAGGAACAGCAACTTGACTGGTGCGCTGAGGCAATTCACCGCAATGCAATCCTAAAACCTTGTAATTCTCGTTACGTCCCTGTCATTATAAAATTCAGTGTTTCTGCTATCACTTTTCATTTGATCCCAACGAGCCACTGACTCAGTTTTCCCTGAATCCCTGCACGTTCTTCATAAGTCCTTGCAAACTAACAGGAGGACAAGCGCTGGCGTTTATCTCACATGGTGACAAAAGTTGCTCCGATTCACGTTTTGATGTGATCAGTTGGCCACATGGGATCAAGCTTGCGGCCTGCCTATGACTGATTAGCTACATTCTAGACCAAATGGCTTCGCCAGGGGGACAAATGATAGAAAGCCCTGAGACCCTCCAATGATCCATTCTATCTCTAGCCCCCCCATATGGGCAGATCAGTCATCAGTCAGACAAAAGACAACTAAAGGCTGTAAATTCATTTGTAAGTGCTCGGCAGCTGGGATAAACTGTGAGCCACAAAACAGTAACCCTCATTACTGTCACCCCTCCTTTGTTGACTTATTTGTATATTTCTTTCAAATTCTTGCATTGTTGGCTTTATTCCCAGAGTCTCAAAGCCGTGAGACATTCAAGAGCGTTCTCATTGATTCCGGTAGAGCGATTGGTGGTTTGGGAGCGACCGTGTCAAAATAAAAATGTGCTCACTCCACTTATCTCCCTTCTCGTTCTCCGTGCCGTGACCTCCACTATCTCCCGCTCTCACCCAGGAGAGAAACAATGAGACGGTCCCTGGGATTTAGCTACAAGGAAATCTGTGTGAGCAGGAGGTTTTGTTGTGCTGTTTTGCCCGGGAAACAGCACATAAGCCATTCATTCCCCGTCTTGCTTTTTCTTATTGGCTTAAAGCAATTAAAATCTCTTCGTGGCAGGAACAGCTCCCTCCAATTGAAGTTGGAAAGAATAGAAACAAAGGACTGTGTCTCTCTGCCTGGTGGTAAATAAGCAGACATACCTATGGAGCGAGGCAAACATTTTTAAGGCAGTGCACTGCATGTAGAATGGTGCTGCTGCCAAGAGGAAGCGAAAAAATGCTCTTCATATCCCTCCGGAGCTGCTTAGTATTCAGCTATTTTATCAGTATACAGCTGTAAATGACTACATGAGCGACTAGTTCAGTTCAGTTGCACTTAAAAGGATCTTATACACTTCTGAAAGTTTTGAGGAATGCAGCACAATTTTTCTTCCTTAAATTTAGACCTTGGTTTTGTTTCGTTAATGATGATTGAACGTCCTGGCACTGGTGAACAAGGTAGCCTTGGGTATGTTTTCCATCACGGCACATCATTGTTTTGTTGCTTATTAAATCAGCTGGTGACACAAAGCATAATGCCCTTCAAATTGGATATTTTAATCTCTGAACAGGAGAGACTGTCCCTGTAAAAATGGATACACTTCACTGTGGGATGAGAGCAATCTGTCACGATATGTTTATATTAATGGGTGCTCGCCATTCCTGTGGAGGGTTGTAATGGACAAGTAGGCAATGTTGATTTTGGCGGTGTTTGGTTGGGCTTTGTTCATTGATTCCAAATAATCTTCCATTGCCTAGAAATCCAAAATCTTGTCAGAAAACTGTAGATATCACACGTGTGCTTATACATTTTACCAGCTTAGTCAGTTTTGTTGCCCAAAATTGGCAACAATAATGACAGAGATAAGAGATGTAATACTGGCAAGTCCAGCTTTCCCTTGACAAAGCAGTCCAGTAGATGGTTTGTTTTATTTCCGAAGATTCCCAAATCGTCATATATTTTGTGTCCACACCAGTCACCAGGCAGAGCCTGTCATCATTTTTGTGTGTGAGACTGTGTGGTAGCTGAGGCTTGAGAATAAAACATGTTCACTGGATGTCGCATGATCAAAGGAAATTTAAAAAGCATGTTGTAATCCTAGTTTAGTGATAAAATGGTGATTCACAGCAGAGTGCCTCCTGTTGCTGTTCACCTGACAGCAATGTGAGGAGATGTAATTATCACGCTGCCAGGAAGTGGAGGATATAGTGCTGCATTGTCTGCTCTCGTGCACGATTGTGATGACTTGACCACCAGAGTGTTCTGCATGGGACTTGGGCGCTTAAGTTCTAATCTTTATGCTTGAAATGGCTTCAAAGTGTTGATTATCATTTTTTCAAAAGAAGGCAGCCCTTTCTTTATTCAACCTTTAAGTTTGGCGAGAGGATTCTCAAGTTATGCTGATTTCTGCAGGTTTTTCCTCTGGAAATAGCCGTTCTACTTACTTTCTATTCTAGTTAATATGACAGGTATGCAAACAGAGCAAATCTTTGGGGTCACAATTAGAGAGGATGAGATGTTTTTTTCTGTTGCAGCCACTTCTTGTGATTAAGGCTAATGAGGCAGGTCTTTTGTAGCTTTAAATGCACAAAGATGTGTTTTAGTCGTAGGAGCAGCCTAGCTCATCGAATTCTAATGTCTGCCTGTCGTCATAGATTTTGCTAAACTTTTTCTTGGACAGCCATTAACGCCATAACTTTAAAGAATTCTGGCTATATAGAACAATTACTGGATAAACGTTAGCCATATATAGCAACCCAACACTATGATCTACTATGAAATATCCTTCATGTCCCAATGGTGTGCAAGCAGTGCCACTAAAAAGTTGAGAATTTTTTAACATTTATGCGCATCCAAAAACCGCTTCAAAAACATGGTGCAAGCCAGGCCGTCGTCACACCTTCCTATTCTTGAGCAGCTTGAGCTTGTGCTGTGAGAGAAACAAAAAGCTGAACTTGACTTATTACTCAATGAATCTGTCCCTGAACAGTGGAGGCGAAACATAACTTTTGCATGATATTTAAGTTAAGTTTCTATTCAAGTTGACTTGGCAGCTTATAGGACAAACAGTTTGGTTATTTAATACACATTTATTTATTTATTTATTTGGCATATTTCCCACAGGCTAAATGTAAACCCTGCCTCGTTTAGTCCCTCCACCTAAGCTCATATGGAAATATCGCTACAATTATCAAATTAATTGGCATCCAATTTTGTACTGACTTTAGTGATCCCCTGACTTCCTGTAGTAAGTTGACATTTTTTCACATTTTGTTAATTTTCTTGATACAAATTTGATGGATTGCTATGAATTTCATTAAAGACATTCATGGTTTTCAGATGACGTTTTGGTTTTTCTGTCTCACTATCATAAGCCATTTAGCGCACACACTTTCATGTCCTCCTCAGGATGAATTGGGAACATTATACCTACTAATCATCAGCATGTTAACAAAGCACCTCTGTGCCAGGGTACAGCCTCACTGAGCAGATAGTATGGCAGCGGACTCTTGGTTTTACATTGATTTATCCAGGGAATGTCAGATGAGCTCGCTGCCTTTTTTTTCATTTCACTCTCACACCTGGGAGGCAGCCAGTACGGCCGGGCACTCTAGCCACTGGCCTCTTTCCATCTGTGACACTGTTGTGTCCTTTGGAACTGAAATTTGGGTTGGGATTCAATCAAGTCGAGGTGCTGTTCTCAGCAGATCTGATTTGGAGAAAGTAGTGCATTCCAAATTTCATCTGACACACACAGAGAGGCAGGCAGGCAGGCCTTGGCTCCAAAGAAAGTGAAAATGGAGGAAGACATTTCTCAGAAGCTAGCAGAGGAGAATATAGTTTTTTGAATAATGTCAAATTGCTGCAGGCTGTTATCTTTCCATGAATACTGCTTTTTTCTAACCTTTGCTGTGGACACTTTTTTGCCCGGTTTAAGGAAGGTCGAATTCCAAAAAGCTACCTTTTTGTGTGGTTTATCAGCTCCCACACACACATGGAGTTGTAACTCTTCCATCTCTTGATTTTTGTTTTAGTGGACACTCCTGAGGCCATTGAGGTGTACTTACATCTCTCTGCTTGCCTTTCTTACTGTGCCTCACTTCCTGCTTTTGAAAGGCAACTTTTTTTTAAAACTGTCACTATTCCAAGAAATGAAAGAAAGAACAACAACAAAATGAATAGTCTTGAACTGAAGTGAATATTTGGATGAGTCCTGAGTTAGGAAATCTCCATACATGTCTCTGAATTGAAGTAACATTTTATCTTAATTTGCTGACTTGACTTATGTAAGTCAAGGTTAAGATGAACATGAAAATACACTAAGCTGTTTGGAGAGCCAAATGTTCTGGAGGAATAAACACCCGGTGCCACACAGATTATACTCTGCTTCAGAGCTGTTTACCGACTGGAGGAGAGCTCAAAGATTACTTTGGAAATTTTGGGATTAAAAAGCAGATTTATCTCTCCTTCTGTTTATCAGCCTGACTTTAGCAGCAATCTGTGGACCTCAATGTTGGTTCACTGTAGTGACTGACTGCCAACTGCAGTTAAAGAGTAAATGTACTTTACTAGACAAGAAAAGAGAAAGGAAGAGAGAGAACCAGGGTCTCTGGTGAGTGCTGAATTCAGTGAGAGTTGACCTAATTTTTAAACATAGTGAGACACATCATTGGTGTGTGCTGTTGCTTGCTAACGTTAGCTCCATGAGTATGGAAGATTATTATGGATAGAAATGTATCTGACCCGACTTGAGCACAAATATTCACAGATGAGGTAATGTTTAAAGTTAAATTTGTGATAAATTAACCCAAACCCAAAGTCGTTTTTACAGAATTTTAATGCAGAATTCCTATGTATTTTATCTTTAAAGGTTTTTGCTTGTCACTCTTAAGTGCATGGAGTCACAGCTTCTTTCAAAGGTCAGCACAACGTTACGCAGAGCAGTAATGGATACATTTTCTTATGATTTGTTTTGTATGCTTTCTCACATGACGTGCGTCATTGCAGCTTCCTCTTCGAGAGAGCTTGTATTGTGGTAAATCCAAAATGTGTTATTTTGAGGGAATTGAGGTTGTAACGTGTGGAAGCTCTCGGGGTCTGCAGCATCTGTAGAAGTTTCCCTGACTCACCAAGCAGCTGGCACTATTACTCAACTGCTTCTGGGCCTTTTCATAGCATGGAAAATCGCTTTGACTCGCCGCTCGACATGCATTTTTCATGCTGAGGAAACAGATTGGTGTAAGAAACATGTACACAATTATATATAAGGCATGCAGCTCTTGCAAGCACCCACACGCCCACTTACATTCTCTCTGGGGAGTCACATGCCTGACCTACGTACCACAACATCACCTTTGACCTCCTCTTGACTTTACTGGACACCAGCTTATCTCAGGCCGGGGCAGAAGTTAAAAGACCGCCAGAGCTTCACATATTAATGAGGAATTACAGATCATAACCTCTGTTGCTTTCTCTAAGACTAAAATGCTCCTTCTTGCCATTTTTTGTTTGTCTTTCCCTTTGCTGAAAAGAATACATATGCTGGAACTGGAAGTTACATTTCTATGAGCCTTTCATTCATTCATTTCCTCCATCTGCTCTGAAAGCATTAGCTCTGCTTCATGAAAAGCAAACCTTTTTTCTGGTATGAGCTGTTAAAGAAATCTTTCTCTGCGTTGTAAACCAATTAAAAATCTACACGCATCACTTTTATAAATCCGAATGAAATTTATTGTTTTAAAAATGCGTTTTTTTTTCGCTCTTTGTCTTGGACATACAAGATGGTAAATAATGTAAAAATCTGCCTTTACAAATACTCTATATTCAAATTTGGCACGAAGCTGTTCAAAATTCATTCGACATCCAAAACCCCCCAAAGCTCTGTCATCTGCTGTATTGCAAAGCTGTGACGTGCGCACACACACAAACACACAAATCTGTTAAATAACTACACTTTCAGTGGTAATGTTTTGTTGCTAACCAAACACTTCAATATTTGCTTTGCGCCGCAACCATAACAGCTCCCTTGAGACCCCCCGAGGCATCTGAATCTAAATGTATAACATCTCACTCTCTGCTGCTGCCACTGCCTCTTGCACACAGCGCGGTCAGCCATCTCCATTTATTTCCATAATCTCCCAGCCCGTGTCAGCATGTTTGTACATATATCACCCCATCATCTGTTGGAGCTGTAGGGGTTAGGAGTGATAGGAGGCTCTCATCGCATCTCGACTCCATAAGTAGTTTCCTGCAGAGTCGGGATGAGATGCCACTGAACTACCTCCAACTGTTACTCGCGTGCGTACAGTATGTGTGTTTATTGCCGTGTGTGTGTGTGCGTCTGATGGATGCCGACATGCTCCAGATGTTGCCATTTGCATAGCTGCTAATGGGCTGTTATAGCTTGGGCGTTTGGCGACAACAAGAGGCTTTTAGCCCGCAATGTTTTATGAAGTGACGCAGACATTTTACATTCATTTTTAGATAGTTCCCAAGCCCTGAAATAACCCCCCAAAGTAAATTCTGTGTGAATGTGGTGTAAATGTTTGCTGTTCTAAATGCTGGTTAGTTCGGGTTGAAGGCAATAATACAGGCAAAGATTGATTTTATTCGCAAAGTTGTGAGCCTATTAAGTATTGATGAAATTCCCGATTTAGACAGATGTTACCCTGAACCTCGAATGTTCCTGGAACTGAAATATGCAACAAGCTGTTGGCAGCATTTGAATAAAAAATGCATCCTTGGAAACTGTCCAATAGTTGTCCTGTGTTTCTAGGCATTTTTACTATTTTTGGTGTAGCAGTATAGACTTTTTTTTGGGGGGGGGGGGGGGTTTTGGCTTTGTAGGCTTTTTACTTTAGAACTGAAGAAGCCTCTTGGATGAGACGGGAGACGTCTTAAAAAAACTGATACACGTCCAGTTGCCTACGATACAGCACTTATTATGACTTGGGTGAATGAGAACCTTCATCAACATAATCTTCCGGTTATTTTCATGATTAGTTGTTTGGTTTATAAAATGCCATAAACTGAAGATAATTACAAACATTTTTAGAATCATCCTCAAATTGTTGAGGAAACAGTCCCGAAGGTGTGCGAGAGATGATTAACATTGTTATTAAAAATGAGTAATCTGTTATCATATTAAATTCTCATTGAATGTCTGCTTTACTAAGCATTTCATCTAAAAGTTTTCTCAGTTTGCAGTGTCACATATGAAATAACATGGTCGTGATCAATTATTGCTGAGACTGAGGTGCACCGATTTATCATCAAGTATCTCAAATGGGGTCCGATTCCATGTTCTGAATCGCAGCCTCACCGGATCCTTGATATGAGTGCCGCTACCTTGATTTTCTTTTTCAACAGCGTGCAAAAGCAGCACTTGACCATTCTGTAGAGAGCAGGAGGGCATCACAGAAACTTGGTTTCTTTTATATTTCATTGCTTTTACATTCATTTTATTTTCATTTATTTCACACACAAAAAAAGAAAGGCAGACTAAAAGAGCTTTTGAAGCAGTTAATTTTCAGAAGAAGGAAGGTTATATTAAAGATTGTCTTGTATAGTTGTATGATTGAATTTATGCTCATTCTCAGAAAGTTTAATAAAGTGCTGAACGACTTTAAAACAGAGGATCAATTTGTGTCATTGACACAAAAGGGAGAGTAAATAATGACAAAATCAATCCTTGAATTAGTAGATCTGATACACGCCCCTCGTGTTTGGTTTTGTTTGGTCGTGCCTGTCCAACATCTCCTCCTTGCACCCCCTTCATCGCCATGGTTACTACCCCTGCGCGGAGATGCGGGTCTCATCATCTGTGTGAGCAATTAATCACCCAGGAAGATGAATCCTGGTCATCTAATTACAGACAAATTAGATGGAAGTAATGCCTGAGAGGGATATGATGGCAGTGACGCGCTAATATGATTTCCTGCGATCTCTGTTTTCAATCTCTGTTGCCTGTGTTTCAACTCTGCGAGCAAAGCCCAGTGTGCTGCGAGCTGTGTGAGGCGAGCCTCGCACAAATGTTATTCTACATGATTTAATGTACCAGATTGGAGAAAATTAAGGAGGCAAGAAGCCTGTTTTGAGGCAGAAACCCACAGCTTTTGATAGAGAAATGAGCTGATGAATAGAAACTGACACATATTTAAGGACTGGTGATGGTGTGATTGTTCCAACAAACGGTTCAATCTTGTGTCAGAACAGTTGAGAAGTGGCTTTGGGCGGTCTTAAATGTCTCCAGTGAAATATCTTCGCAGTGCTGCATCTCATAAAGGTCACAGCCGCTGGCACTCTTACGTATAGGGTGCTCGTTTTGGGCCATTACTGGAGAATTTTGTTGCTTTTATCTTTGTGAAAGCATAAAATATGGTAAAAAAAAAATTACCTGAGAGAAGAGAGTAATGATAACCTTCTCCATACCAATCAATTCTTATACAACTTCTTCCATTTTTCTTATGAATGCATTTTCTTCTATTTTGCCTGTTCAAGGGATGCATTTATTCACACTTACCCTTCTGTTTGAAATGAGGAGTGACTCACATTTTCTTTTTGTGTGACATTTCAAAAGTTGGCCCCAATATATATTCGTGACGTGGAAACACTTGCAGAAATAAGTGAATTAAGTTTCTCCGCCTGCAGGTGCTTCTCTGCTTTTCTCTTCCCTGGCTCACACACTTTCTCTCTCATAATCTATTCTCGAGTGTTTCTTTCCCCATTGGTTTGTTTACTGCTCATCTGGAGTCTTGTTTTTATCCCTCTTTCTGATAATTTCTTTGGCCCTGTCTCATGTATGCGCGTCATGCCGTTACCCTCTGCTAGCGTGGAAGCTTTAATGGGGAGCAAAGGAGGTAGGCTTTTCTTGCCGCCGTTTAATAAGCAAGTTAGTGCGTCAAGGACATTGTCAAAGGCTCTGCTGGTGAAGCAAAGGCACTGGCAATTACAGCAGATCCAGGGCTGTGACTTCATCGGCTGGAGAAAGAGAATGTGTGTGTGCTTCGGATTGTGTGTGAATTGTTGCAGTTTTCTTTGCTTTTGTTTGTAGTGTGTGTGTGTGTTAGTGTGTGCATTCAACATGCCAGACACTCAGCTATGCTCAATTCCACTATGAAAGCCCTGCAGAAACAGGGCAAGACGCCCACTCTCTCACTAAGAATAGTTTGCAGCTTCAATAATGTGCCATGCATTCAATGTACATTTGTTCCTCGCTGCAGGGGAGGAAAGAAAAACTTGTCGGTTTTATATCTGCGTCCATTATAGAGGACATAGAGGATAAGTATCGTATTGGCTGTTCTTTTGTGTGCTTCTCTATGTTAGTATGATGGTGAGAAAGGCAACATACTTGACTGCTGCTGACATACTGCTACTACCAACAACTGTAATGTTGTTTTTAACACTGCTTAATGTCACATTGTTAAATGAATCAGTCAACATGGTGGGGTGGAAGGATTCAAAGGTCATGGCCAGATTTTCTCCTCACCAGAACAGGAGCTTTTAGTTGCCTAAACGAACACAACCTAAACCATAGAGGCATACTTTGGATGTCCTCCTGCTGGCTGGCAGATTAATATACAATTATTTAAGTCATTTTAGAAGGCAGTGCTAAAAAAAAAAAAACGTGTTTATTTGTTTCCCCTCTAGCTATTAATTAAGTTCTCTATCTTTTTTTCTACCTTTGTGTCCTGCTGCCAAAAGATGCTGATCACCAGTAAACAAGTTCTTTTTTTGCAACAGGCGTAGCTCAGAAAGTGTTATTAATTGAAATATGAAGAGAAAACATGGTGAGAACATTCAAACTGCATCTTTCACATTGAAATTTCAACCAGGTTTTGATACAGTTTCCACCCCTTTTGTAATGGAGAAGAATTTATTGTTCTCTCTGTTTCTGTTCTCCAGCTGCATCCTCTCCCCCTCTAAAACTCATAAAGGTGAATGTAATCAGATGCTGCTCACTGTCATGAACAGAGTAATAAAAGTCTGCAACACCCTTTCAGATTTTGTAGCGTTGAACGTCCTTGATACCTGAAATGAAAATTCGTTAAGTCACTTTCAGTTGGATAAAGTAACCAGAAATATCAACTTGTATTTTGGAGAGTTTATTATGAATGAAAAACGTAGGAGAAATTTGAAAAGCTCAACTTTTAATACTCGCTCCTCTCCGTCACGCACGTTTGATTAATTTAAAACGAAGGAACACAAGGTAATTGAGTATTTCTGAGCTCTTGTCTGCCATTCCCCTGGTGTGGTGTATTGAGCGGCGCTTCTTTTATCCAAATAGATAATTATTCTCGCGCTATAATGTTTGACTCTTCTGTCCTCGGCAAATCTAAATGAAAAATAGATGTCATTATGCCTCTCATGCGTAAATTGAAAAGTGAGAATATGAAAAATTGCCTTGCTATGAACACCGAAGCAGACGTATCAGTGTGTCCCAACAGTCAGGTGAATACATTATTATATATATTTTTTTAAAACGGTGATTGCCTCCGGCTTGTATTTTAGTGGAAACGTGTGCTCATTTCTGAAGGAGCTCACTTTGTGGTTTTACGAGGGGTTCGGGATATGAAACGCTGTCAAAGAGAATGCCAAGTGTCATTTGTCTTGAATACACTCGCTGCCTTACTGTAGCAGTGATAAAGAACGCAGTCACAACTCCTCTCAGATGATCAAAGGGGATCCACTTTGCCGCAAGTCTCTCAGGTGGAGGATTAAAAGCCTTCTGGGCTCTGTGTCGTACACTGCTGGCCTGTGAGTGAAGAAAGACTCAAGACGCTTCAGTGCTGAAGGTGACCTGTGGAGCAGATTTCGGGAAAACTACTGCTCTGTGTGACGGGACAAAGTATCTGGGTATCTAGTAGTAGGTTTATGTTGCAGCAGATTTTAGTCGTGCTTATAGAAACATTTTTATGGTTCCAGGCTTGTTGTAAGTTTGAGTTTGTATGAATACATGTGTTCATAAATACTGTATAAGGTTTACTTTACAAAAACGAACAAACTAAAGTGCTCAGATTTGGTTTAAACTTTAAACTCAGATCCTTTACTGAACTAAATGCATGACAGCAGGTCTCCAGGGTGCCGTTGTCTTGGTCGCAACATGCGCTCAAAAGTCTGTCAAATGAAACTTAACATTTTCAGTGGCTGCGCCAGCTCGCCTGAAATATATTACATTTCTTGTGAAGTGCATTGATTTAAATGAAGAAAACATTTAGCATCTATTACACAATGTGTTAAGAACATTCAATTAAAATGTGTAATTGGGTGCAACTAAATTTAACTTAAAAAAGTTTGGTGCACCAGCAGAGCAAGTGTATGAAGTTAGTCTGGAGCCCTGGAAACAGGAAAAGTGTTCAGAGTAAAAGAACTAAAAGCAAGCAAAATATGTCTCTATACTTTATAAGCTATAGGTACTATTCTCTTCCTATTTCTTTTCCTTTTCTTAATTTTAGGTTTTTTTTAATAAAAAAAGGCAAACATTTGTTCTTCAAAACTAAGAAGAATTAACACAAGAATACTTTCCGGGATAATCGGCAACTAATTTTCTTTCCATTTTCCTCGTCACTAATTATTATAAGTCATCTTCTGAGCTTTGCTTTTTTAAAGAGGATCTCAACTTCTGTTAAATTTAGTGAAAAGTGTCTTCCTGCAGCAGGAAACTTCAGACCAAATGCTCCATTAAAAAATGTAAAATAGGGAGAAAAATAAAGTCAGTGCTCACAGATGAGCTGGGATGAGTATTTACAGTTACTTAACTTTGACTGAACTGTTAACGATGGCGTATACTCCCTGGTGTGAGTTTGTTGTAAGGTTTCTGAATCCATATGTCATGGGCCATATGTGCACATACGTGAAATAGAGTATGTAGTCGGGTAATGGCCGTGTGATTTCACTGTGTTCTAAGAATATGCCGCTGATGAGGTGAGAGCTCGGCAAGCATCTCGTGGCTTCCCCTGAAGCCAACGGGATGAATAATCTCAGCGGTGTGAGGCTACGAATGTACGCTGCTCATTTGTGAGCTAATTGCGCCGTTACCGCCGAAGCCGAGCCCGGGAGCGCCGGGAACGGACTGTTTATGAGCAATTAGGATACAGATGTTGCACGAGCGGTGGGAAGCAAATGCTGCGGGGAATTGAACCTGACAAGTTTGACACACAAGGAGATGAAGACCGGGATGAAAGAGTCAGATTGAGATGTTGTGCCTGAAAAGTAGCTCACCGTTTTATAGGTGTCTGTCTTTTACCAGTGGAGGGGCTTTATATTGGATCTACTCTGCAGCCCATTGACTTTGAAAGAAGGACATCTGATATTTTGCCTCAAGCGACAAGTGAGTTGCTGAGGTTTTCCTCATGCACATGTATGTGTAACCTGGGCTGAGAAAATAATGATAAAGAAGTCAGAGGGAGGTCAGTGAAAAGATGGAGTCTGGAGTGATTATTCCCCTATTAGAAATTCATTTTTTTCCACACAGACATCCGTTGAAACAGCTTTTTTTTTTTTTTTTTAAACATTCTTAGGATGAGATAAAAGACATCAAAGTCTTCTCGGAGATGGAGAAGAGAGCTCTGCATTATCACGTCCGCTCTGTTTTACTCTATAAAGACCCCACTTTCAGAGCTCCTGAATAATTAAGGATATCTAAGAGTAGCTCTCTGATAAAAGGTATAAGTCCTCTCCATCCCTTTGAGTGGAAACTGCTGCACTACCCCAACTTTCACAACACTTTCCTCCACATCTATCTTCACGCTATCCTAATGGACTTGTTCAGCTTTTTGTTGAGTTATACAATCTAGCTGTCATTGCCTATTTCCAGTGCAGGTGGTGTGGTAAAAATTGTTGCGCGGCGTGCATTGAAGAAAATGTATGTGTTTATGCTGCCGAATATGAGCCATTGTTCCCCCTCGCTGAATTTGACCGACTGTGATTACGGTCTTCAGCGCTGGCCTTATTATAAAGGACTCAAGAGATAATCCACAAGTAATGAGAAATGGACACAGGGTGGCTGAATAAAATCAGCCATCTCAATCTCTCATCTGAAATGAAGTTGCATCGACAACCCTGATTCCCAAAAGCAGGGATGCAGTGGAAAATATAAAAACAAACAGAATGTAGTAATTTGCAAACTATTTGTGTGTGAACAGGTTTTATGAAGTGTCCCCATGTAGTAATATATTTGATACAATCATGTTTTTAACAGAATGGTGAACCTCGGCCCATCCTTGCTTGTGAACAACTGAGCCTTTCGAGGATATTCCTTTTTCATACCCAGTCATGACGCCATCTTACCTTGCGAGGTAGATCAAACGAGCACTGGTTTAATTACCATCCTTTGAGGAACTTCTAGTTAGTTTAACTGCGATGACCAGAAAAATGACTATTTGTTTTGCAGCTACTCAAGAGGTTAATGTAGCTGCTGTAACATCAGTTATATCAGAACTGGAGAGTTCATTTCATTGGAAGAAGAGAAGAGAATGGCATTGATGGCTAGTCTTGATAGACCAGCTGGCTCCAGCTCTGCCTCTTCCCCAGTGCCATTTGCAACTTTTTATCAGACATTAACGTGGCTGTATTAGCGAGAGCAGTGTTCAAAAGTGTGGACAGATGTTTCGTCTATTCGCCTGCAAAGTAGTTCTAGTGGCGCCTTCCTAGATGGTTTGTTTAACAACTCATGTCGAATGCGAGGTCAGATACCATCACCTGTTATCAATGAACCTGTTTACCTGTGACATATTCCAGTCTCTCGTTTGTTTGCCCCTGTCCCAACTTGTTTGAAACCTGTTCCAAAAACTAAGCTGATGATGTCTTTTTGTTGTTTTCAGTTGAATATATGTCAAAAGGGATTAGCAAATGACTACATTCTGTTCCATTTATGTTTTATAAAGCATCTCCTCTTTTTTGGGGAATCAGGGTCCTCACTATGATTTGCTTGCTTATGGAATTAGGTTACAACAAGCTCTTAGCTTCTCTATGTGGTTGAGATTTCGACAAGTTTGTTTCCCTCTAAACAGGCTTGTGCTGTAAGACCTGTGACTTTTGTTAGTCTAGACTTTCATGTTTCCCTTTGAAGAAAAAGCTGTTCATCCCTTTCTGTGAAAACCCATAATTCATATCTCCAAAAAATGTATTTTAGATCGCGAGGGGTCCTGGTGGACTCAGCGCTAAAAGCCAACTGACTGCCTTTCGGCTGTGGTATTTTTTTTAATTTCCAGTCAAGTAGTAGTTCCTTTGAATCACAGTGTGCAAGTGTATTTAAGGTTGTGAAGATGCTATCTGCTAAATCTTTCACGTTTGAAGAACTTTAAAATGTTAAAGCCAATACCTGCTCAAAGCAGCTGCAGTTTTCATTTTATTTTATTTTTTAACATCAATGTGAAAAGAATCATCAGCTGCACTCGAAAAAAGGATTCAGCAAGAAGCCTTTTCTACATTATTTCTGTCATTAATAAACTGAAAGCATTGACGGCGTTCCATTATTCTAAGCCATGAATAAAACTTCTCTTATACAACATTTTGACAGGAAGTGACCCTCAGAAGATTGTGTTTTTATCTGCCTGCTGGATCTCCATCATCTGTCATTCAGTCCCCATAGATGGCAGTCTCGAGCTGCAGTCAGTTGCAGCCCCCCCTCCTTCTGCAACAGCAAGACACAGACATGATGTAGACTTTGAACACACACACACACACACACACACACACACACACACACACACACACACACACACACACATTCTGTCTCTCATGCTTACACAGCCGTCTTTGACACAAGCGCGCACCTGCATGCAAAAATAGCGTTCACCTAAAAAAGAAAGACGCCAGCGGCCAGAGAACAAATCAGAGACGCGGAGTGGTTCGGGGTCTTAAACAGATTCTCACATAAATGTTTAATACTGTGTGCTAACAACTTGTGCTCTGATCTGATTGGTCACCATAAAGAGAAGCAATGCTGACAGGATAATCAGTCCTTGTGAAAGTCTGACTGTGGAACATAGTTTTGTGTTTTACAGCAAATAAATGACTCCTCTGGCCTCTACTGTGCACCTTTACGAGTAGAGGTTACATTAAAGATCATGGCACGCCTCTAATGACCCAGCAAACATCTGCGCCCTGTTGATGTGTCCTTGAATATGACACTGAAGCTCTGTGTTGCTGTTCTTTTTACTTTAACTTGAGCCAAGAAGCTCGGCAGGCAAAATAGAAAAGACAAGTCTCACCTCCAAAGAATCAATAGAGGGTTACTGAGGAAAAGTATTTCACAGTCTTTTGAATTATTTGAAACAATGGGGCGGAATGGTAGGAGTTCTGGATAAAACGGCCGAATCACATAAAGCGTGAATGTGTAGTGAAGGAGAGCATTTCAAATGTACATCTACGAAAAGCCTGTATTATATGCTGACCTTTCCCTGAGCTTTAGGAGTGTGCAGCAGTGCCGTGATTTAGTTCTGAAAGCGAACAAAAGCCTTTTAGCTGCACCGAACAATCCTATACTTGTGTATTAGAGGAAGGTGAGGTTGCTGCTGTTTGTTGTTGAAGAACCTCAATGCTATGCTGCCCTGAAACCCGTGAGAGGCAATACATGTGATTAAAAGTGCCTGGAATAGCGGTCGATCGATCTTGATTTTGGGCCGATAACGATATCAGGAAGTCAAACAAATCTGATATTGATACATCAGCTGATATACATGCTTTTTTTGCATTGACCCCTCAAATATGACAAGGATATTTAACAGAGGCAGATATTTCACAGTTTAGAAGTAACCTTTATCATGTAAAAAGACTTCAGTGCACTGAAACAGGTAACTTCAGTAATAATCTTTTCAAGCATCTGATTTACACATTAATAATGGTTTTACGAGCTAAAACGTTTGGTTTAGCTCTTGCAACATGATTTAGTGAATCATTGATTTAAAACTTGCAAGTAATTAATAAGAACAGTCTTGTTGCTTAGTGTTTTTTTTTTATGTAAGCTAGCTAGCCACACAATTCAACTATTGCTCCAAACCTTGGTGTGGTAATAAATCTAATTTTCCTATCCGCATGCGGAAAGTTGATGAATAATCACACGATTAATGATTTAAGTATTAAGCAGCTGTGTTATTCTTTGATGTATCATTTCATATTTTTGACTCCTCTGATAACCTTTTTCCTGCCTTTTGTCAGCCTGCAGGCTCAGTAAGACAAACTCCCGCTAATGAAATATTGTTTTCAGCTGTATAAATGTCAAGCAGTGTTTTTGTCCCTCTTAACTTTGAGTTGTTGACACTGCAGCCACCCGGAGGGCGCTTGTATTCCCACTGCGGTGCTGTTGCAAGCATGTGTCAATGGCATTGACTCTAATGTAATGTGATTGGTTCCGTCTAATGAGGGGAAATGAGCTGACATTTCACTTGACTATCAATCATGAGCCAAATACCCATTTGTAAGACTGCCCGGGAGTCCGTGTGCCGATGGTCAACAACAGACGGCTAGTTAATGACTCAGTAGAAAGAGGAGTCAATGACACACTTAATGCTTTCCTATAGGACTTAACACTGTAGTACAAATTGCAGATTACATTTACACGCATTTTACACATAAAATATGCAAATAATCCCTGGTGTTCCCTCAAAAACAACCCATATGACACTGCTTTTGGCCTGCACCAACACCTATCGTAAAGATTGATTGATTGTCCGTTTAATGAGGCAGTTAAGGGGTTTCAGTTTAATCCAGGAGAAATAAACTGAAAAGAACTGCAGTTTCACACCAGAGACCTTCCTCCATCGTGTGTGTTCCCCTTATTTTTCTCTCACTGCTACCCAATTTCTTACTAATCTCTTTTATCTACGTAGACCGAACCCCCTCCAAACTGTTGTCCCTTCTGATTAGATTGAACAAGATCAGCTTTAGCTATATTCGACTTGTCATCAAGCAAATGAAACATGGTGAAGAACATTTTTTCTCTGCACCAAAACAACTTAACGAAGCAGTGCACGGATATCAAGAAACAGCCGCCTTCATGTCTGATCTATGTTGCGTAATTGACTGTTTCAGACTTGTAATTAGCATTTATGTCATCATTCATGGCGTAATTACCTCTGCTGAGGAGGTTATGTTTTCACCCGTGACCACTGGTTGGTTTCTTTGTCAGCCGAATACACAAAAACTACTGAAAAGATTTTTTATGAAACTTGGAGGATGGGTCTCAGCCCAGAATGGACTCCATCGGATCTGGATAGAGATATTTTTTCACTTTCTTTGACATTGCAAGATATGGATATTTTGGTTAATTTTTCAGGGATTAATGCTTGGTAGACTAGATCTGGTGAGGTTAAATTATGGTTAAAGTTCCAGTTTGTAAGAAAGTTCCCATTCCCAACTTTGGGATTGTAGGCTGGGTTTGCTGCCATCCCAAACAATCATTATTTGACAAGTAGGGAAACCCAAAGTGTCGGTATTTGACAATCTGGGAATGAGACTCAAAAATCAACCTTAGGCAGTAATGGTTGATTTAAAATGTTGAATGTCATACAGGGCTATTGGACTTTGGTTCCGAATTCGGCTCGAGGAATTAAAGGGGACTGTATGCGCTCTACTGAGTACCATTCTACTTACAACAAGACATTCAGGTCTTTCTTAAAACTCAGAACAATCCCACTTGGTGCTGCGTGAAGTGCCTGAAAACCGAACAATCATGGACTCCCATCTTTCAAGGTGATTAAACCCAAATTGAACGGTCTTGTCACGTGATGACTCTGCAATCATACAACCATCTAGAGTTGTCTCAAGCCCTGTCATCCATCCCACTGACGATGTGATGATGGTGGTCTTCTTGATGAGCTGTGTAATAAGATAAGACAACCGCAGCCTAAAAGACATTTTCAGTGTTGACCTTTACAGTAAACAAAATATGACGGGGTATAAAAAATATATATTTTTTAATAAAGCAGTTTTTATCTGGCCTTACAAATCAGGTTGTGTGTGAATATGATATCATTGAGTGTCTTATCAGCTCACTTGACTCTTCTCAGAAACACTATATACTGTGTTCCTCCTCCGTCTTGTCCGCTGCCATATATCTATGCCCTGTCACCCCCATTACCATAATGCATTTCACCTTGTGTATGAGCTGTGGTGGTTTGAACGAGCCACTTTATGTGCGTACGTGTTTCGAAGTGGAGTGTGTAGGGTTAAACGGGGCTCGGGTTGATCCTGTCTGCCCTGAGTTGGCCTCGCTCTCTACTCTTCTCTGTCCACTGAAGCTGAAAATAGGACTAGGGCTGCAGGCTCTCTCCCTCCACACAGCTCACTGCTACTGGACAACTTTGGATTCTCAACATAACAGCACACTTTCTGCTGGATGCCCATTATACCCAGTTATCAACATTTTAGATCTGTGTTTTATTTATCTGATCAGTAGATAGAGCTAATCCAGGTGTCACTCATTTTATACTGGTTTATTTAGGGCACTGAATAATTGCAAGAATCACTGCAAAAAAAGTGCATATTTTTACAGATTTAACAGTAAATTATAAACAGTTGAGTTATAACCCTCACCTGAAAAGAGTAGGCAACGTAACCTAGGAAAGAGAATATTCACAGCTGAGGCAGCAACCAACAGTTAAATTTATAAGTCTAAAATGCCAGAAGAAAACACAAAAGTGTGTCTGCCATGTGAGCTAAAAAAGCTATTCAGTTAATTGCCAGTCTTGTTATGGACAGAAAAAAGTGAAGGAGACTTGTAGCTGAAGTAAACTATGTAGGTTTTGAAATATTTTATAAGCAATCAGCTTTGCAAATGCTTTATGAGAAAGAAAATAGTTTCAGCACATTTGTTAAGCCTGTAACTAAACATAAGCACAAGTGTATTGGCCTGCGAGACAACTCTGCAGGCAACCGTTTTTTTTAATGATTCATTATTGAATGTATTTGCTGATTAATTTTCTGGCAGTTGACTAAATCGTACTAAGCGTATACACAGCTCCCTGATGGATTTTCACAAATGTCTCGCTCGGAACAGGTTATGAGATAAAAGGCATTGTAATAGGTTACAGCTTATTAGAACAGAATGATGCTCAGCCTGCACGGCTCATCCTTATTATGCAAGCGACTTTCACAAATGGCAGCATTTTGAGCATTTTCACATGTCAGGAGACATTTTTTGCTCCTGCTGAAAAAGATTTGTACTGCAGCGGAGTGTGTGGCACTGAGGCAACAATATTGTGACAGCTCAGCGGACTGATCCCAATACAATGGCTGTGCTCTCTCTCCCCATTTGGCTCGGGTTTTCTATAGCTTTTTTCCCCCTCTGGCACTTGAGTGTACGTTAAACCTCTTAATACAAGTCCAAACAAGAGCATACGTTCCCCCCCACTTATCGTCCTGCACTCGAAATGTATTTACTCTAGTTTATGCTCAAGACCGCAGCCAGCTAGTGTCAAGCTAATTAACGCTTTTCCTTAATTGTTGTGTGCTTGACAACATTCCTTCAGGTCCTTAAGCTAATGACAATCACCTGCAGATCGGTAGAGATTTGATCACATGCCTGATTGGAAGACACATTAAAACGAGGCAGCCACGGTCCACTGAATAATGAGATGGTTAACTCAATTTGACGAAGACAGTAATCAAAGTGATGAAATAAAGAATAATAGGAAATCTGCAAGTTATTGTTCATTGCAATCAGTAATTTGCAGTATGAAAATGTTGCAATTAGTGCATTTTCTACCGAAACTATTAGCTGATTAATTGTTTGTCAACTAAAAGAAGATGAACTGTAAAAAGTTTAATCAGTTGATTCATTTTCAGTAATTTATGGAACAAGACCTTAGAGTTAAGAGTCATACTAATGGCTCTGTGAGGCTGCACACTGGTGTTGAGCTTAATGCCAATAACAGCAGGCCATTGCTAGTGTAATGTTTTCAAACTGAGTTGCACTTATTCATTTAGGGGAACCAGCACATAACTAAGGTGCTATATTACATTAATTTAAAATGAGCATTTTTGGGATTTAAAGTAGTGGAAAGCCGAACAAGGCAAGCAATGTAATGTCTCTATGTGTTCATGGAACTTACCAGTAGCATTTTTTTACAATATGATCAACAAATTTATTGTACACTGATGAAAGAAATGTTAGGTGTTGCCTTTCATGCATTTGAAGCTATTATTTGCAAACATGCTTCATACCTATAGGATGACAGGACTTTTTGATCAGTTACTATCTGTATTCCCCACACACCAACAAATAAATGAATAATCTCAGCGTGTCCCTCTCACTCTCATCCATATGGCCCTTCACTTCATTTGTTTGCTTTGTTACAGCCGGCCGCGTATCACCGTCTGTCTGCTCACTTTTTAGCGCCTGCTATGGCTCTGTTTTGTCTGCGACAAGTCATTTTGCCGAGCAAGCCTCTTGCCAATAGACATACCTAGCGCGAGTGATACAAGAATGCTGGCATCAATTAGGCAAAACACGACAAGAGTGTGGCAGCACATCAATATTTATTTCATCTGCATATAAATGAGATTGGGTTTTAGGGAGCCATTTGCTGATGAACCTCTCCCTCTCCAGAGTTCTGTGCCGACACCACTCTTGTTATGACATGGAGGGGTTGGGGTGAGACGGGGAGAGGAGATAGGGGAGGAGGAAGGCAGAGCAAAGATATAATCAGATTCAAAGAAGAAGAGATTTCAAGGCTGAAGGTGTTCTCAATGAGGCGGCTCAGTTTGTTATCTTGCAGTTTGGGCTTCGTTTCATTTCTAACTGAAACTGACGCCTCGCTCCAGCTGTAAACATTTCCGAAGAAGACACTAATTCAAAGAGGTCGGGGGTCAATTTCTGGCAGCTCACTCGCTCAGACACTGGAAGTAATATCACATGGGCTCGACATTGATGCTGATGAACTGTGGAGCAAGAAGTCATGTCTGTGGAGGGCTCTGAGCTGAGACTCAATCGCATGTCATGCTGTGTGTTTCCACTTGGCCCTCGGGGTGATCGGGGCCAGAGCTGCAGCCATAGCCAGCATGGGGTATCTCAGCAAAGACTGCATGAATTTGTGTCCCTGCCTGAGACCGCAAGAGGAGGATAAAGAAGTTGTTTTTTTTCAGAGGGAAATGTCGGCAAACCAGTTGATGGAGCTGTCTGTGGAAGTTTGAGTCCTCTGCAGCCTTCAGCTACTTGAACTACGTGAACCAGCAGGCAACAGTGATGGGACATGACAGGTGGAATATCCCCTAGTAATGCCTGGAAAAGAAAAGAAAAACTCAACCTTAAACACGCAAACAGGCATTTTTCTGGCTTACTTCTCAAGTGCTGCAACTAAGTATTATTTTTATCATATGTTAAACTGTTTATTACAAGTTTCCAGAGTCCAAAGTGATTCACATGGCTTGACCAACAGCCCAAATCCCGAAGATAGTCAATTTACAATTACGTAAGATGGAGAAAATCAGCAGATCCCTGAAAAGGCTGACTGGAAAAACACAAAATTGAGAGGTTAAATTAAAAGATTAAAAGGATCAAATAATAATTATAAGGCAGCAATCTGAGCGGCATGCCGACAAAGAACTTAACCCAATGCTGCTTAAGACCACTAAAATCCTGCAGATGTCTTGCTATCTGGGGCAAAATGCCTTTTTAGTGTTCTCTACATTTTGATCCTGATTGATCGAACAAGCCACTATATGACGCAAAGGCCACATATTTAACAAGGCCACTGTTTTGAGGTAATCTACCCACTATATTAATGGTACGGAGAGATGCTTCATGGTCTGTCTGACTCAGCTCAGTGGGTGACTCTTTGTTTCTGAGTCTGCAACATTTGGTGCAGATGTAGTTGCTTCATTGTAAGCCTGATGGAAAAATATGCTCTTTTTCAGGTTCACACTTTCATTTTGGGATCACTGCTAGAAAAGCTTACATGCACTGCTGTTCAATAACACCTGTTTTCTCTCCGTGTTGGAAACCCTCTATTTTAGCTCCTGTCTCTCTTAGGCTGCTCTGATTGGTCAGCTCACACAGGCCTGAGCCAACATCTCTACAAATTTAAAGGAAAGAATATGATTTGTATTAGCCTCAGCCTCCCTGTTGTTGCACAAAGTTGCCAAGCTTATTCATTCCTGCATTTGACTGTTTTTCACATGTACCTAAACAGCAGGGTGTGTCTATCAATTGAATTTAGCAGCAACATACACACACATACCAACAAGGATCTTGGAGCAAAACGGCCTTTGTATGACAACAAAGCTAACTTTAACACATAGTTAATCCACTTGGGACATTCCCAGATGCGATAATTCAGATTCAATCATTCCTTTTGCCAGAAACCAAGCAGTTTCCTTTTTTACCTCTTAGGTTTGTATTGGTCTTCCAAAGTAAAATGGATGCCACTCATAGGAATTTTCCAGTTGTTATGGGGACGTTTCCGTCAGAAATAAACTTAATCCAATCAGTTGTGATGTCCTCTCAGGCTGGAGCCTGATGTAGTGATTTGTGCTGGGCTGTGCATCCAACAACAGAAGACCTGTGCTGAACTCTTACCTTCGACATACTGCTAAAATGTCAAGTGCTTAGGGAAAAAGAGCGGGCAGACCATGGCAGTGGTAGCTCTCAAGCCATGGGTGAAGATTCGGTGGGTTATTCAAAGGAACTTCAACTTTATATAATGAAACAAATAGGCCAGAAACAGAACAGCTTGTTAAATCTCAGGTTTTCTGACCCAGGCAGCCCATAAACAAACTGACTTTGCAACTTATTTAACAGTTTCTGGGTCATTAGGCACTCTAATGTATGTCCTCAATCACTGGAAAAGTGAGTTCCATAATATGCCCCCTTTAACACTTATTTTTACCATCATCTCCATGTTTTGCTGCCAAAACCAAAGCATTTACTTCACCTTCACCATGCGCCTTCACCATGCCTCCGCTGTTCAGCATCAAAGCAGATTGTGGACATGAAAAGAAGATCTAAAATCAAAGATGAGCTTTGAAAGTAGCCCTGTAGAGAGGTCCTGTCTCCTCATCTCATGAAAGCCTTTATGTCGAGTGCTGTTTGCCCTAAATGTCCTCTCTGGCTAGAGCAAAAACAAGCACTTTAGGGAGCCATAGATGGCTAATGGGGGGTATAGATCAGTGACGGAACAACTCTGTTTTTATCTTTTTATCAGCTGCTCTGCAGCCTTTTAGTCTTGGGTCAGTTTCTTGTGCTGATTCTTTAGTAGAACTGAAATTTGCCTCAAGATCACTTTTATTGTTACCTCCAGATGAATGCACAAGGCTAACCGCTGCTGAGATTGTAATTAACCTCACACACAGAAAAATCAATGAGGTGCTTTGCAAAGCCATAATCAGGGGAAAAAGAGCACAAGACACTGGCCGGTTTAGATTAAGATTCTCTTTGGTCACTCTTGCTCTATTTGAGGGCTTTACAGGTAATCATATCCTCCCAGAACATAAATCATGAGCTGACCAAGTGGATGGTGTTTGCTTGCTCAGTGTAGTTCTATTTTTTTGTCTCTTATGGATCCACAGCAATGATCTGTATATTTAGACCCTGGAATCTTTACAAGAAATGTTGATTCATTCCCAATGAATCATCTGTGAAAGACACTGTTTGGAAATGGCAAGCACCTTTCATGAAATACTTGCCAGATGTTTAGATAAATCATCTATCACCATCTACTAAAAGCTACTTTCAACCAATGGCCCATGATAATGGACTTCTTTTTCCCAGGAAACACTGTGACTTTAAAGGTCTGATTTTTAAGGAAGTTGAATTTTGAGTCTCATTTCCCAACTGTACTCGACGAGTTGGCTATTCTCACAAATTGGCCCGTTAAAAAAAACCTCCTTCCATTTCCTCTTTTTCTATCTACTTTCAAATGTGTGGATGTGGCATCAGGATATTACTGCTTCCATTTGCATCCCTCTGCTCCTACTGTGTAGTAAAGGGCAGGTGACAAAATTGCCAAATGGCATTAATGAAAATAACATAAATGTCAGGTTGGAGGCAGCAATAAAAGTCCAATATGTACTGAGATGATAGACCAATAGTCCATCTGCTGGGTCAGAAATAAAAGAAGCTGTAAGAAAGACCCTGAGGGAATGTAATTGTTTGGTGGAAGAAAACTTTGTAATTCCCAGCATCAGAGAGAAGATGCTCAGAGCAGTGTGTCTTTATTGGGCTGAGGGCATGATTGGACCATGGCTTTGAGATATGGACTGCAGCTTTTTTAGCAGCCTTTTATGTGTGCCAGCACCAGTGCTTTGAATCCAGTGCAGACAGCCATGGGCAGCCTGTGATGAGGGTGGTTCCAGGGGGTTGACATGGGAGAATTTGAAATGGTTGACCGCTTGCACCCTTGTGACTGAGCTGAGAAGGGTTGACCTGGATGAGCAAGTAGTAGCTTTGCTTACATGGGTACATGCTTCAAAAGCTATCCAGTCACAAATGTGTGAGTCTGATCGGATTCTCACAAGGAGCAAGTATTCCTGAATAGGTAGACACTCAATTTACAGCCATACAGGTTACATACAGGTCTTAAAGGGTGCAAAATGTTGGGTTTTGTCATTTAAATGGGAAATGTACTGCATTTATATAGTGTTTTTCTAGCCTACTGACAACTCAAAAAGCTTTACAACACATGCTAAATGTACCCATTCATACATGTTCATTTTTAGGCCATGCAAGGTGCTAACCTGTTCAACATGAGATACAGCTGTTACTAAGGAAGTCCTCCTTGCAGTATTTATATGCTCGCCCATTCAGACATGCTCACATACAAATTGAGGACCAGTATTGAAGTCAAGGTATCGATATCAGCACCAGTATCAATTTATTTATGATCCCCAGCCCTAGCGGTAGGTTAACTTTTTGTGAACATATCACTGGTGATACAGAGGTTGGAAGGTTTGGAGCATTTGCAACAAATGGTCGCATTACACTAAAAGTCTATTGTAGCTTGAGTCTAAAAAATTATTTTGGGGATGTTTAAAAAGTAGTTTCCCATGGCCTTTTAAATGAATATAGTCCTGAAAAAATTCCGACATTGTTCTAAAGTCTTCATCCTCTTCCTTAAAATAGCACTGAAAACCACTGTAAAAACAAAACAATTATCTAAAAAGCTCCTTGGAGTAGTGAGGAACTGAAAAACTGAGTGATAACTCTTTGTCCATCATTTGTAGTGAACTCCTTCACATAATACATAGAAATTGACCCATTATTCTTTTTTTATATATTATTAGTATCAATGCACCTTTAAGTTTTTGTTGCCACTGAAGTCACAAAAACTGTTTGGAAGTATGTCCGACACATCCCTCACCAGGTTAAGACCAAAAACTGAACATGGTTTCATGTATGCAAATGTGAAGCAGTTGATTTGCATGATGCATCTTCAGACTATGCAGATGACCTTTTACTTAGGACTATGTCCCAGATACTGAGTGCTTAATAATGCACTGTAGGCATTCAGTCTTCTGAACACATTTCCCTCGCAAAACTTGCTCTGCACACCAAAATGACTGCTTGTCGAGTGGTCCCCATACAACAGTGGAGAGCTTTAGACGGATTCATGTTGAAATCCTGTTGAGATCTGACCTGACAAGGGTCCCTCTTGGAGTTTGATTACCTCAGATGATCTATGCACATGGCACCTTCAACTTCGTGCTTCACTCTTAATGTTCTTATCCAGAGGGCGCACGCTTGCATTGGCTGTTTGTGTGCGTACAGCTTATGTTTGTATGTTTGTCTGGGAACTCTCTGGGGCATCTACATTTTTCTTGCAATGTGTTGGTTTATCCACAAAAGGCGTTCTGCTGAGGGACGTTAACTCAAGTGCAGTTCTCCGCTTTGCTCTCTCAGCTGTGATCTCGAGCCGGGCTGCCAAATGCAATTGGGCGAAAAGGCCTTTGAAGTGCGCCGTGATTGGTCGTGCGCAGCGGCTATTTTGACAGCGCAGGTTGTGACGAGGTGTGTATGCGTGTGTTTGAGTGTGAGTCAATGAGAAAGAACTAGTAAATCACTAGACCTGAGTCAGTGTGTGAGGAGAAGAAGCCTTGATGGATTAATTCAAGTTCTTGTGATACAAGTGTGTGAGCGTTTGTTTGTTTGTGTGTGTGTGTGTGTGTGAAGACAGTCAACATCTCCCTGTGCAGCCTTGCTGCAGTTTCTCCACTTTAAAATTAAATTTCAAGCAAATATTTCATCGACATTTCCCCTCTGAGCCCCACATTGTCACAGTTCATTAAAACATAATTGAAAAGGAATATTCAACAGCTCACTCTGCACATGCACCACTTTACCCCATTAAACTTGCTAAGGAAACATTTACATAGAATATCCTCAGCTCTGTTTGCTCTCAGAGAGCTACATGAGCGGCTTACACTGCCTCTGTATGATTTCCCATAATTCATCTTTGCCAGCGCAAATAAATATAGCAGGGAATGTGGGATATGCAAAGCATGATTCAGCAGCAACATTTTAATCTTTCTTCCATCAGCTTCTATTACCACCGCTGTGGAGCTCAGCAGACCGGAACGCTCCTGGGCTCTGATTGGGTTAGTTCAATTAAATTGGCCCCAGCAAGGTGTAATGAGAACTGTGCTGTGACGGTGACAATGTGTAGGAGTAAGCCCGGTGGCAGCCATTATGGCTCGGCTATTAGCTACGGACCCATTGATATAAATATGCCCTGGTTTAATGCAATTGTGTCAGGTCTCCGTGACTCAGCCATCACTCAGTTCAACTAGACACGTCACATCAATGGTCAGCCTCAGTGAGATGGTAATGTGAAACACCATAAACAAGGCCGTGTATTTGGGTCTTGCAGGGAAATAAAGTCTGGAAGGATTAAGTGATTCACAATCATTTGTGGTGATATTGTGTGCGAGATTTCTCTTCCTCTTTCCGATTGTGTAGGTTTGAATGTAACTGTTTTCAAATCAATACTGCACTGTTTGAAAAAGTACGATTATCAAGTCACAAGAACCACATTTGAAATAGCTTTATCTCAAGGATAATTCCAGTTTATTACAATTTTGGTATATCAATGCTTTGATCTCTGAAAGAACCTAGAGATCAGATGATCAAATAACAGACTGTAAGTATGGTGAGTTCAGCTAAAATATCGAAACTACTTTCGTTGGAGGTAAATGTAAAAGTGGGCAGACCCAAAATGTTGCTAATAACCAAACCTTCAGAACATTTCTTACCGTATCTGATAGAAATGATCACCAAAGCACGAAGACCCAAGTTGTAATGGAACAGAATAAACTCTTAACAATTACATGGCGTAAGAGTTCAAAGTTTGAGTCAGCGACTGTCAGTTTTGCTTATTATAATAAGACAACCAATGGACCATTCAGTACGTATAAAGTCAGAAGAAGAAGTTAATGTTGATTTCGTGAGACTCAAACTCTTGATTGGCTGTTGTCCAGCTAATAAACGCTCTGGATGTCAGTGCGTCAGTATTTTTATGCTGTTGTGTTACCTTCTAGATAACAAGTCAAGTTGACTGAGAAGTTGATTTTTCTTTAACTGGCTGATTTGATAAAACCCTCAGAGGATGTAAATCATAATTACAAGAAACAAATGCCGTGTAAATCGCAATTGCAATGTTGTTGAGTAAAATTACGATGTTCTGACCTGATGCGCCAGATGGCTTGTTGCATAGAACCATCTGGTAAATTGTCCTTGGTAGATTATTGGGTGAAACATCTGTCATCAACATCTATCACGGGATTACTTCAACCAATCAGATCAACAAACCATATGACATAGATGGAGCAATACCATTGGAACCGGTTTGTAATTTAACTTGTATGGAGGTTTCCATTTCTGTATCTCTGCGTGTAGTCTATGTTCTAAGGAAATGGACATGCTCAACCCAGATGAACAAAATGGGAGGACATGACATTAATTATAACATTGTGTGAGAGTTGCTTCACTGGGAATCTTAGTGCTGTCTTTGCTATGATAGGACTAATATTGTAGTCATGGCAAGCAGATTGTTAAGCACCGACTCTGCGCTTGGCCTTTTTACCACTCCGTCCACTGCACACGCCTGAAAGTCTCTCAGCAGAGATGAATCCTTTTGTGTTGCAGCGTTGCAGGCAAATGACATGCTTTTGAGGCGACAGTTTGACAGGCGATGACAGGAGATGGATCCTCGTCATGTTAAGCGAGGGGAGTTTTCCTCCTGGCTGAGCTACTGGCACGGTGACATTAGCATGTTGAGTCTGGGTGCACTGCTCCACCAGTCGACCAAAGTGAGGCTATTTCACACTCTCTTGGACATCAAAGCCGTCGAATGGGAGCAGCTTCGATGTGTTCGCTCAGCTGACAATGTCTCCCTGCTTTTGAATCCTCACTGGAAGGGCACACCCCTGGCAGCCTGTATCCCCCTTTTGAAATCACCTTATCTTTATCGACTCTCTCATTCCTCGTTAACGCTCAATGCATTCGTCTGTGGCATCCTTTCCTCTATTCTTCTCCTTAGTGCCCAGTAGCACCAGAAATTAATTTAAGCATCTTTGCGAAATAATGACTAGATGGTTGGTGACATTGTGACTACATGTGGGTTGTGCAGTGGCTAGGAAATGAGTACAAAGAGGAAAGTTCTAATGCAATTGCTTCTAATTTGTCATAGTAGTTAATTAAAACTTGATGGTGCTGTATAGCTAATATGCTTACTTCTTGCATTTTGCACACACCCGCTCTCTCAATTCTCTCAAAGTACTCTTGGATTGTCAAGATGGTGTACAACCCCCACACCGATGAAGTTTTTTTGAGAAATTGGTTCTCCAGCACATATAACAACCCTGCCAGCTTGGACCCTCACCAGTATGCTTTAAGAACCAACAGATCCACAAAGGATGCCATATCCACTGCCCTCCATTCAGTCTTCACACCTTAATCTGCACGTCAAAGTTCACCAAACTAAACTGTTAAACTTAACTGTGAAAGCGGCGCATACAAGCCCACCCAACAGCAGAATGAGGATAAGAGTAAATGGTGCAACACATCTAATAAACTATAATAGCTTCCTCCATTACTATCAAGAGGGTTTCCTGTTGGTTAACGGTTGGCTCTTATGCCAAAGTTCACCAAATTCGTACTTGACTCACAAATTTACTTTGTTCCTGCAAAATGAGTTCCCTTCACCTTGCTTTTGCTTAAGTGCTGCTGTGACCGCACTTTCTCTCCTCACAGCTAAATCCCAGCCTACTATGTCGTGCGGTGACAAGTGGCCTACTTGTTCATGTCATACATGCATTGTATGCGATTGAAGGACTCAAATACCAATTCTGTGTTGTCAATCTAAACCCATTCACACCAGCTGTATCAGGTAAACAAAGCCCTTTTAGCTCCTTGAAACTGCTGACACTACAAATGAATAAATAAATAACCTCATTTGAGGATTATTTGTTTCTTCAAATATAGAAAAAAGGAAAATGAGAGTAGGGAGAAAATAGCCTGAAATAGGAGAATGTTACAGAAGGTGAGGGAAATGAATCGACAAAGAGTGAGACAAGTTAGATGACTGTCATTACACGGCCAAAATCAAACAGTGACTGGCGTTGGATTTTAATTATTTTTGATGTGTTATTGGCTGGCCATGCAGCAGTAATATTTGGGACTGCTGTAAAGCAGTTATAGTAAAAGCTTAGGTAGGTGGCATTATGCAGTACTTCGGGCAGATTAGGGGTAGATCCTTCCACTGAAACAACAGTGTGTTAATTCAGGCCTCCCAGGCAAACTGAGAGGCTCTAAAAACTCAGCATAGTGCATGTGTAACTAAAGAGGTGTTAATTGCCCCATGCTATTTTTCACTCACATTTTATGATCTTCATGTCCTGTTTGAGGTGTTGGCTTTCAAACAGCTGTGAATGTGTTTGATCACAGAATGAGATTGTCCAAGTATGTGAAGTGGATCATTCCAGGGCACACTGTGATTGACAGGCCATTCAGATACTTTGATATTTAGAGTCGAGAGAACTCGCCCACATCTTCCTGTCATTGAATAATGCAGGAGAAACCCTTAATTTAGCTGAAGCTGTCCCCAAAATAACTTTCAAGAAATGTTATTATTCTTTGCAACAGGGCCACAAACAAAACTTAACATTTGTGACAAAACAGCATCATTATGAAGTACTAGTGCTGCAGCAATGTTTTTGCCAGCAAGGCTTGTTCTCTAGATGTAAGAAAACATGTATGTTTGATACAGATCCAAACAAATGTCACATCATCTTGAACTTCATTGTTTTTTTTGGTTGAAATAAAGATGATGATGCCAAAATGACCATTCCCACCAGTCGTGAATCATATCACAAATGCAATCTTTCAGAAATAGCTGCAAAATGACTCTTTGACCAAATCATGCAGCATCATCAATCACATGTATGAATGCACATGCATGTCTACTGATCAGAAATATGGCGATTTGATCCCCGCCCCCTCCTGTTCACTTATTGAAATTGAGGACACTGGACCCTAAGCCACTGGTTTGCTCAACAGCCACTGGAATGCACAAGCAGGTGCAAATTGGTCCCAAGGAATGACATCAGGCATAAAAAAAGCCTATGCCAAATCAGAATTATTTTTTTTTTACCTGGCTATTGTAGGTAAGGTGCAATACGGGCGTTGGGGGAGATTGGAATGGGTAAAGGAGATTCAGAGGCAATAACAGGCAACTAAATGTGACAGCAACAGTCTTCCAACCTAACCAGGGTCATTGATGATTGATTTGACTAACTATGTGAAACCAGCTGGAGTACCGTTAGGGATATCAGGGCAGACAGGACTCTTGTTGCATGGTGCAACCTTTGATTCACTTCCACATTGCCCAAATCATACCCCATATGCTCTTCCTGCTCTTTCTTTGAGGAGTAAAACAAGCCTTTTTTTCCTTGTGGGTGACACACCTGGAGACAGAGCCGAGCGCTGGAGTACTTAGCAGCAGCCAGTGGCTTCTAAGTAAAACTGACAGTCAAGCCAGTGTGGGCAGCCAAATTTAGCTCCCCTCACTTGGGCAAGAGCTGGAGTCAGAGGTTTAGAAGCTTAAATGTAGCTTAGCACAGAGACACAGAAAAATGGTGTTACCTGTTTGATGGTTCTTTTGATTTATGACTGCACAGACTGATGCCAGCTGTGGGGGCCAATGTCGGGTCAGTACATCATTTAGCATTTGTATACAGCTTCACCCAACCTATGGCGCATATCCCAGCTTATATTGATAAATACCATGCTGTGTGGATTTATGTTCTTCAGGCATCCACCCTTGGGCACTGATATATTGAGCATTTTATATACCACAGGTTTAGATTATCACAGGAAGGAGCAGCAGATTCTTTTTACAGTTTTGGCTTTAACGGATATAAATATTACAAGACGTGCTGTTTGAACCAAACTAATGTGTATACTATAAATATTTTTTTAAAGAAATCATGAAATATTGATTTGAGACACTCACTGTACCTTTGGCGATCTGGTATTAAAAAGTGATCTGCAAGTGAATATCTCACCAGGGTAAAAAAAACAACAACTGAAGTTTGAGATATGATCACTTGCATAATAAATCGACATTGTCATTCTTACTACACGCAGACTCCATCTGTGGGCATTCTCTCATTAGTGCTGCAGTAGGTGGTCAGTGTTCGTTCAGTTCCGTGCTCGGAATCGCAGCTGGTGCTCGCCAAATAGTGTACATGCATGCAAATGAGCTTGCTCACTGGAGGTAGAGCACCTTGTGAAATGACATGCTTTTATGCAAAACCGGGTTTAAAGGGAGTTCAGCCAACTTCTTGTGTCACCGGCAAAACACCACATACAGATGTGAAGACATGCAGAGGCTGATTATAAACCTCATCAGCAAACATATTCACCTGTACAAAAATGAGATTACGCAAGACAGGAAACAATATTTCATGCAGGCATAACCTCAAAAAGTGTGATTGGATTGGCCTTTTTCCAACAAAGCAAATCTGGTCACAGATCACATTTTGATATGTATAAATGGAGCCATATGTGTTTGAAAGTGATGCAGGTTCTGAAATGTGACCAGTCTGCTCTCCCATGCTGTTTCCCATCAATTCACTGCTTAGCGTGATCCGCCGGAAGGCGACACGCAAAGGATATATTGCATGTCCTGCTCGAGCAGCACCATCGGGGCCCCATTCCCAGGATAAAATGGACGAGATCTCCCTGTCAGGAGACACTCTCACGTACATGCAGGCAGCTGGTGGGCTGAGTGAATTTCCATGGCAATGGGAGAGCTGGGGATGGTCAGCATAAAGCGACAGAAGGTACACTACACATAATCACCTGTGGGATACGGAGAGCCTGGAGGTACTGTGATGGTGTTTTTATCAGGCTGGTTTGTACTTTAATTTTGACAAATTTCTGAAAAGGAAAATAAATAACTTGTTTTTATTCTGTGTTGAGATTTTAAAGAGACAGATTTAGTAAAGATTTTCAGTTACTAGAGAGAGCTTCACAAGTTTGCTATTTGATTTTGGATTTAACAGAAATCAATGGTTGCCTGGTGCAGTTTGTAAAATAAATTCAACATTTTAAGGCTTTCATTCAAAGTGAAGTATGATTTGTAGTTAAAGGTCCAATTTGTAAGAAAGGGTTGTTTTTTCATCTCATTCACATCTTGTCAAAAACTGATGCTTTTGGATTGTAGGTGGGCTTTGCTGACATCCCAAAGAGTCAATATTTGATAAGTTAGGAGTTTCTTATAAATTGGACCTAAAGTTGGACCTAAAACATCCAAAAACAATGTTTTTTTTTAAGAAACCCTAATTTGAGTTAGCAAACAATGTGTCAATAAATGCTTCTGTCACATCAACCAAACTGTGTACAATCAAAATACTTGTTCCAACAACACTAAGCGTTAGTCTTCGTGTGTGTTTCTGTGTGTGTAAACCCATCTGAAAGCCAGTTAGTGTTTACAGATTCCAGCACTTTTACCACTGAGTTGGCATCATACATGTTCATTGAAGACTAATCAACAGAGCGCAGTGTGTGTCTGGTTTAACTGGCAAGGTTTTAAGCCCATCCTGATCTTTTAATTAGTCTGATTATCCAAACAGCTGTCTACTGGAGCTCCCTCTGACTTTCATGCTCACACACACACACGCATACACACAGCATGATAATGCTACATATGTGACTGCCGACGGGCGCCCTCAGAGCGGGGTGTGATAAATATTGTCAGCGCGGCTCCGATGACGCCGCTCCGAGCTCTGACTGACTGTCAGCAGCACACCCTCCATGCCGGATTTTTCTAGAAAAAGGGAGAACATTTTCAGACTTCTGCAGGAGACTTGGCTGCTATAAAATCTTTGTTTGAGACTGTGAGTTTGTTTCGTATGTGTTTGGATTCTGCATTTATGTCCATCGTGGTGAAGTTTGCAGTTTGTTTTTTTTGGACAGTTTTCAATACTGAGCTCCTTCTGAGCTCTCTGCATGCACACAAGTCTGCTCTCGCTGTAATAAATCATATGCTCATTTTAAATCTTTTTAAAAGAACAGTTTCTGATGCAGCAGATGAATTACATTCACCAAGGTGGTTATGTGTCTGTTTGTTCTTTGGTTGGTTGTTTTGTCAGCAGGATTACACAAGTACTCATGAACGGATTTCTTCTCCACAGATTTTCATACTTTATTTAACATAGCGATTAAGGGCCTTTTTTGAACATTTTCAGTAATGTGTCAGGGAAACTTAATGAAAACAATGAGGTGTATTAACGTGATTGTATCTATGAGTGAGTTCAATTTGATTTGATGCTGTTTTTGATAGGAAGCTGCCATGTTCATCATGTTAACATTATGTCAGTGGAGTGTTTGCTAAGAATGTGACATATTTCTAGTTTAGAAGTGTGCACAGCTGAGATGTTGAGGCTTCAGCTATAGGCACAACCATATTTTGACATAATTCTGGTAGTTTTAGAAATAAATCCAGACATGTGGAGGTCTGCCCGCCCTCTCCAAGCAATTCATTCTGTTTAATTTACGATAACAAGAATCTGCAGCCATGCAAATGAGCCTGTAATATCAAGAAGGTCTTTAAGATATATGTTTCCAGCATAAGCTAAAAGTTTAACCTGCTGCTAAATGTCGGGTAAATGAAAAATTCATGACAGTCCATCCAGTACTATCTGAGATATTTCAGTCTTGAGCCAAGTGATGGACTGACATCCATCCCTAGAGACGTACCACCACCAAGAACTCAGCTGATATTGTAAATGAATTTGTAGCCGCTGCAACGTGTAGTTTTCAACTGCAGCCTCCAGTCAATAAACCATGAATAATTCATCACACATACAAACATAATTCTGCAGTGATTAGAGCAAGTGAATGCGAGGAACATGTGTTTCGAGCTGCCATCTCTAAAAAGGTTGAGTGTTCACCAGTTGCAGTGGCAGTCAGCGCTTCTCTGTGAGCTCCTCTAGTTTGTGCCGTGGTACGAGGCAGTTAGCTGTTACAGCACCTCTATCCCCCGGAGGAACCAGCTGCTCTCTTGTTTTTTGACTCTCCACAGGCTGTTCTTTCCCTTTTCAGGCCTCCCAGGGGATTTACATGACACCTGCTGAGCTTAAATGGTGGATTCTCTTCCTCTGCACGGCGAAAACAATTTTCATTCACCCATCTGTTAAGGAAACTGTTATCATGGCTACACGTGTCTCTAAACATGTTAGAAACGGCTCCTCCTGCAGGGATGAGTTGTTTAATAATAACGGGCTTCTTATTTAAAAGTGGGTTACCTTTTTCTCAGAGTCTAAAAGGAAAGAATGACTGAATAATTGGACTTATTGACCGTATATTTGGTGCTGTATAATCCATCAACCAGGTAGTTGATGTTCCGGCGCTGCTGTCAATCCACAGCCTCCACCAGTCTCCTTTTGCTTCTCTATCTCCATCCTACACCCCCCCCCCCCATGCTGTCTCTGTCATACCCATTTCCCTGCCGGCATCGTCACATATCATGTCGTGTCATGACAGAGCTGCAAAAAACCTGATGGGGAAAAAACCTCAAGAGAAAAACGAGAGAGAACATCACATCTGTTTAAACGACCTCCTTCACCCTCGCACACCTCACTGACTCCAGACCTGCGCAGCCGCTGCAACAATTGGACTCTTGCACTGCTGTATGTGCACACACACACACACACACACACGCGCCGCACTCACACTACGAATCTATTTTTGGAAGCATGGCCAGATATTGGACCATATTGAGGGGAGCTGCTCTCTCCAGTTTGAGTTCTAACCGCTGCTCTGTGCCAATGAAAGAAACCTCATTCTGACTTATTTATTGAGCTCCGATGTCAAAATATATTCTGAAAAGATTCATTCATTGGTTGTTCATTCGAATTACGTAAAATCACCATTAAAACAAAAGTTGAATGAATTTGATCGATCTGTGAACGAGAGTGCTGTGCGTATTTTTGTAGGCTAACCTGGAAGTTAGCATCACAAACATGAAAAAACAAGTTTATGATACTTAATATGATGATACATTTTTTGGGAATACTTGGTTATTAGTCAATTATAAAGCTTTATGCCAGCCAATTGCTTGTTTCAGCTTCTTTAGCAGGAGAACTTCAAGCTTTCTTTTCATATTCCAGTATATCTTGAACATTTGGGTTTTGGACAAATCGAGCAAGTGAAAAATGTCACATGGGGCTCTGGGAAAATTATAATAATATTAACATAGAAGTATGGAGATAATGATTTGCTTCAGCTCTTGTATTCTACCTTTACGTTTGATAAATGGATATATATGGCTGTCATATTACCTCTTTTCCTGCCCTGAAACCTGATGTAACACCCACAAAATTTGACATTGGATGGTTCTATTTCACATTACATGTCTTTAAAGTCAAGCCTTGTTTGAGAATGTGCATACAAGCACACAAATATATGTTATTAACAAAAGCTAAATGAGTAAGAGAGAAAGAGATTAACTGTAAGTTTTGTCACCAGTCACCACTAATATCAGTTTCCAAACATAGTAAACAAACAGAAACGTAATTGCACAGCCGACACTGAAACATAATGTTTCGCTTCACAACGTGGTTGTTTGGAAGGTCACATCCAGGCCATGTGGATGCTATAAGCCATGAGTAAAGTGGGGGGGTGGGGGGGTGGTGATGTGGCAGGGGATGTCTTTTAATCAGAGGGAGGCAGATGTAGTGCCCCGTGCTGCAGATGGGGGGCATTGTAGGACCTGAGAATCTGGAGGGATCCAATAGAAAGAGGGATCTCAGTGCGAAAGGTCCCCACAGCCTGAGCCGCGCTTCAACCGTCTCTCTCCCTCACTCAGTTGCAGCAACACACACACACACTCTCTCTCTCTCTCTGTCTCTCTCTCACTCTCACTCACACACACACACACACACACACACACACACACACTTCGTCCCCAATCGCCTTCTCTTTCCCGCTCTCTCTCACACACTCTCTCCTTGCCTCGGTCTCTCTCAGTCACTCATCCTTCAGCGCTTTTTTCCCTGTTTCATCTCTCCGCCGTGGAGTGCAGAGAGAGGTGATTCGGATCCCCGGCTGGCTGGCTGGATAGACTGGTTTAAACAGAGACAGAGTTGGGGACCTGAGGGACAGGACGGCACGGGGGCGGGGGATTCCGCCAGGAAAGATCCAGCGCAAGATTTTTCCTCTGGCGGAGATTATTTGCATCACAAAACCTGTGGAAAGAGGGACTCTGACTCTATACTGGCTGTACAACCGCTGTCCACACAAGAGGTGCCATTTAGTGTGTTTGATATGTGTGTGCGCGTGCGTGTGATTTTCGAGTCCGCTCACCTTTTCAGTATGCAGATTCGTCGGCTCGGCTCCTTTTCTCATGCAAATGTAAATTGGCTGGTCGTGCTGCTCCAGGTCTTGATGGAGCCGGTGTCTGTAATTCAGGTTTGCACGATTACAATGCAGCTCTCTGTGAATTAGTTCAGCTCTAATGGATTTGTGTGTGTGTGTGTGTTTGTGTGTGTGTGTGTGTGTGTGCATGGAGAACACACGACTGAAGAACCAGAGCGTGCTAAATAATGCATCCCTCCAATATGACAGAAAAACTTCTAAACTAGGTTATTCTTGAATTAATGTGCCGCTCATTATATTCCCTGCGATTACATCCACCTACTCCAATGCTTTTCCAGTCGCTTTGCTTGTTCACATGGATCTGTCGGCACATGTGTGCCCTGCTGTCATGTGCGATCTCCGGCGTATCATGCTTGGATGTCACAGCCTCGGGATCACATTGGAGGGGAGAAGAGAAAAAGAAGGAGAAGAGGAGGGGGAGGAGGAGGAAGAGCGGAGGGGGGGCTAAATGCTATGTGGCATTGCGCCAAGTTGCTGCTTCACAGAGGGTGTTGAAGGTTAGACGAATGTCTTCTCAGCCTCTACGTCTGCCTCTGTGCTGCTTTACTTCCACGGAGAAGAGCAACAAGAACGACAAGTGTGTTGGTTAAAGCAGCACCATGAGGAATCCCTTAAGTAACGTCAGTCAGCTCCCCCCCTCCTCTTCTTCGTCCTCCTCCTCCTCCCACTCTCATCCGTCCTGTCCTGCCTCCATTTGAGATGTGATTGTGAGAGCACATAGATGGAGTATTTGTTGGGGGTGGATCTGATGCTTGTTTTAGCTCGCTCCCCCTTTCTACTCCCCCGTGGGATTTGCCCTTGCATTCCATCTCTCTTCTGTTGCTCCCACCATCTCCATCACTTCTTTCTTTTTTTTTTTTTAATCTGCTGAGCCAGCATGATTTACTGGTTTAAAGTGGAAGTCCATTCACACACAACTGGGATAGCTAGAGAGGCAGAGAGGAGGCGGAGAGGGGGAGGGAGGGTGTGGAGGGGGTTTTTCTCAGGTGAGAGGAGGATGGAAGTAGAAACAGCCCCCGGGGGAGTCGGCAGGGTGATTTATATGTAGACATTTCTCCACATGTGTTCCTATCAGCACCTCCACCAATCGGCGGCTGCACTTGACAGATGCTGAATCCTGGAGAGGGCAGAGTGTGTTCATTAGCGCTCGGCTCTGTTTGTTTGTAGGGATTTAGCAAATTCAAATTGTTTGCTTTTCAGTGATTTCTGGGTCATTTGTCGCTGCAGTGTTTTCAGCTTCTTCCAAGTTTGGAAATTGCACAGAAAACAGAGCGAGAGAAGCAGTGTGTTGTTTTTCTGAAAATGCATCAAGCTGTCCCCATTTCTTCAGGTTTCTGTTTGCCTCGAGTCATTTCTTTAGTTCACCAGGAAAACATGTTTACAGCCCCTCGCGTCAGAGTGATTGATTTGATGGAATAGGTCTCATTCTGATTACTCACTCCTGGCCCTTTGTGTTCCTCCAGGGGGCGTGATAGACAAGGAGCTGCGCCACTACCTCAACCTGCGCTTCCAGAAAGGCTCGGTGGACCACGAGCTGCAGCAGATCATCCGGGACAACCTCTACCTCCGCACTGTCCCCTGTGAGTTACCTCATCCTCATCCTACCTCCCTTCACACCTGTGTCACCTCGACTCACTTTGTTGAGTGAAATGCTCTTTGTATTGTCTGCTCTTGGGTAATTTGATTGATTAAATATTGTGTTACGGGTTATTTCAGATATTTTTGTGGGTGACGTGCAGCCATGTAAGCGCTGTCCCTATTATGGCTGTAGAGGCTAAGCCAATGCTTTAAGCCCCTGAGGTGCTGCACCTGGATTGACCTAATTGACGTGCTGATAAACTTTACCGTGTCTGAGACGAACTTTCTGCGAGAACACTCAGTCCATTTATTGTCCTTCAACTTCAGAGTCTATCTGTCTAGACAAAGATTGGTTCCTATTTAAAGAACCTTGTCCTAATTGGCTCCTACAATGGGTCAAGCTCGAAAACCAATAGATCCGAATTTCCTACAATACAACTCAAAAGCATCTGTCTTCACACCCTCCCTGCCTCTCGAATGTCTGCTGATGGACAGCTGTGAGTAGATGGCTGTTTCGACAGACTGTATTTGGCTGTGGTTCTTTGCTGGAAATGACACCCTTTTTAGACCAAGGTTCAGATGCTGGTTCAAATCAATGTTTGTGTCTCGACAGCCAAAGAGTGGTGCCAACTCTTTGCTGTTTTTGAACAAAAAAACACTTGTGTCAGGGGCTGGGGGCAAGGTTATTGTGACCAACTAAAACCACTTATGACCACCGTTTTTGAAGAGCCAGAGCTGGTGTGGCGTGTTGTGGCGTGTCCAGGGGAGAATAAAGAAAGGACTTTCAATATGGATGCCACATTGAAGCAACAGTGGGCCGAGAACCAGCGATGTTTGGATGCCAACATTGGCATCCAGACATCACTGGTTCACTTGGGGTCACATCTGCCGTCGCGAGACAGAGGAGTTCCCGCAATAATCACATAATCACTCACGGCTGCAGTTATAGGTATTTGTTATAAAAACAACAACAAAAAGTGTTCCCTGACCGAAAGATTAGTAGAAGAGCTTGTATTTGTGTCTTATTTGAGATTTGTGTGCTGGCATCGGAGGGGCTTCAGACTGCCGGAGCAGAGACGCAGCACAGCGGACCTGGTGGAAGTTAACACATAGACTAGAGTGAAACCTATCAGCTCTGCTGGCGTGGCAGAGCCGTAACGCCGTGGACACGTATCTGGTGGTATCTCAGGGTTAGACACTGACTGAATAATGTGACATCACGGTGTCTCTGATGTCTGTGGAAAAGCAAACCAGTTCTTAAAAGGTTTGCCAACCCTTGAACCAACCCATAACTAGCACTTGGCTCGCTTTGGTTGAAAGTGGGTAACACAGTTCCTCCAAAGGAAAACCTTGGGTCAGGTCTTACTTGCTGGTTTTTTGAGCCCTAGGAAAAATACTTGGCTGTAAACCTGCCATGTATCGCATCGACTTTTTGCTTCTCATCAGCATGATTCTAAATATCTTGAACCGATCCGTATGTTTTGACTATCCAGAATATTCCAGCTGAAGTGTCTGTGATGAGATTCTTGTCCCTTGCTGCTGTTGGCTGCTGTCCCAAAACTCCCTTGTCTTGTCTGTGGTGGTAATCACTGAGCTGCTGGAGTGTTGGTTAAGCTGGAATCAGGTCTGTCGGCAAGTTCAACCCTTTAAATCAGCCCTCTGTCTCTAATTAGCTGCATTGAAGACTATCAAAGATAAGATTTGGGGGGCTTTAAGATATTGATACTAGGTCAGAACATTTAAAAATCTGTAGTTATCTGGGCTTTGTTCTTCTGTTTCCTATTTTGCTGAGAATATGCTCATTGCCATCAGCCAGTAGCCTGTGATATTAAAGGTTTTTTGTGTGTGTGTAAAAGCTCTAATCTGTGTATAGTGGGTGTGCTAGCTCTGCATTAGCCTTGCCATGCCATTAGGCCCAGCTGTCCGTTGGCTAACTCTCCCCTGAATCCTTAATGGAGGTGCATTCTTCAAGGCCAGGAGCAGGCAGATTTCACTGGAGCTGCTTTTCCGTCGCCCTTTCTGCACAGAATACAACACGAGAAGCTCCTGAAAAACGGAGCTATTTGTTTGCAACAGAAGCGTAATTTTCTCTGATAACCACTCACAGAGCTGCTGCCGGTGAGCCATTGGAGATAGAGAAAGAGGTGAACAGTAAAGAGGGAGAACAAATGGGAGGACAAATAGAGGGGGAGAGACACAAAAGGGAATGGGGAGGGCGGGGGGAGGACGAGGCATGAATATGATGGGACGCAGACTATGATAAACACATAACCACACTGCAGATAAACTGTTGCAGAGAGAGAGAGAGAGAAAGTAAAGGGAGGTTAATTTTTGCATTAATGAAGCTTCAACAATGGCCCTCAGTGCTACTGAGAGGAAGAGGCCTAGTCATGACTGAGCTGGGCTTTTTATTTCTGAACTGACGGACGAATGGATGGACGGATGGATGGATGGACAGTTTTCACTTGGTTACGTTGCTTTTTTTTTCTGCCCCTTTCAAGCCCTTTTTACACCTTCAGTCACTTTTCTTCCTGGTGTCATGGTCAGAGTTATTGTTGTCAGGGTGTCCATGTCTGTGTATATGACTTAAGGGTGGAGAACTGGACAATTTAAGATCATGAGTGATCCGGAAGAAGTCCACAATTTACTTTACCAGCGAGGAATGGAGATTGAAGTATACTTTACATTAGGGTTCGACCAATTATCGGTCTGTCCGATGGATAGATCTGTTTTGGCTATACACATTTGTGGAAATGTTGCAATTTTTCCTTCATTTTGGTTTTCAGGGTTAGGGGCTCCTTCCTGGTGACATGGTCAGAATTAGTTTAACAGTTGGGGTTATCATGGTATCCTTGTTGATGTATGTGACACAGAGGTCAGCAATGTGATGAGATCGTGATCAATCTTGAAGATGCCAAAAATCCACTCTTCAGGCAAAGAGTAGTATACCTCACATAAGTCATGGAGCAATTATCGGCCTGGCCAATTATCAGGGCCGATATTCTGCATTTGTGTCCGATAATTAGCCTTCACTCTCCCACAGGAGAGATTTAAATCCCAACAGACAATCCTGGTCAAATGAGGTCAAAGAAAAGAAATGCAGTACAGTAGATGCAGCAAAGCAACCTTTAGTACGATGACAAACTGAAGGTTTGATGGATAGATGGAAAGATAAGGTAAAAGTGCTGACTATACAGTGATGTGTAGATGCACTGACAGACCCTGACTAACAGATAAACTGACAAACAGATGAGAGAGTGAGATTATGGCAATTGAATCGTCACAGCTCTTTTCTAGAAGCTTGGTTGTAGATCACTAAAATGTTGCCAACTTCCAAGGTCTGATGTTTGGCACAGGGATGAAATCAACCACATTTTGAATTGGCTTTGGCTCAAAGTGATCACTCAAGATAGTTTGGGCAAAAATAACCAAGTGAAAACATTGAAACCTTTTAAGGAGCTCGAGAACCTTTCATGTGTTTCAACCACAAGATCCAGGATCTGAATTTATTTCTGGCTCCCCCCCCAAAAAAAACTTCTTGCTGAGGCAACAGCAAGCTTTATCGATCACCTCGGATTGGACACAAACCTTGAGGCAAGTCATGCAATGAGTTTCATAACAGGTTTACAAAGAGGTATTGTGAAGTGTTCAGACTCTGTTCTTGGTCATCAGACTAATTTACCTCATTGTCAAAATACTTCAAACGCCACGGAAACACAACAAGAAATGTACAAAATTGACTTTTCCTTCCAGATTTAGTGTCTGGGCTTTGTTCCAGGAAGTTCTTGAGACACCTGTTGGCCTCATATTGGACAGACAAACATTAAGAGGTGATCGATCTCGAGTTTTGATTGGATATCTGTCGGGTGTGATTGTTGTCTGTACAGCTAAAAACAATCTGCCTTACAACTTGAACTATGATAATTATCCACGTTAATTGGAAAGTTGGGCCAAATTTGGGCAAACGATGTGGAGATTCTTTTTTACTAGAAAACAAGTTGAGAGACAGAGGTGTACATGGATGTGGTGAGATATTTGATGTATGATAAAACTAAGTGTGACCAAAGAGCAAGAGAGAAAAGAGGATGGTAAGTGATAGATCTGAAGTAGTTCATCACAGCAATTTAAACATAACCCTTGAGTGGTAAGAAGAGACATTTTCCGAGGGGGGATGGAGGCTGATGGGTAGACAGTAAGAGCGTTGCTGCCACCCATACCAATCGTGAATCTTTTGATGGAGTCAGCCAGGGCAGCGAAGGCTGTGCCAGCTCTTAGACAAATTGCCTGGTTGAAATCCAAGGTCAGGACGTTAATAGCCTGAGCCCATGTGAAATCAGGCCTATCGTCTGGTAATCCACATAGATTTGATGGGGGAGATAGAGAGTGGAGAGGAATAAGTGTGTGTAGACTAGTTGTGACTCCAAAGTGGGCTACACCGATCGACAATGGTTGAATTATTTAGTTAAAATTGAAATGGAAAGCAAAGCAATTAAATGTATAGATTTTTATAATCCGACTTTTACACAATTTCAGACACGCTCATTTATAGACTGTGTGTATGTGCGTGTGTGTGTTTACATATTGAAGCCTCCACAGCCGAGTGGGAAAATATTTGAAAACGGCTTTAAATATTTAAGCTAATTTACGTCATTTTGATGTCGCTCGCATGTATTTCTTTACATTTAGAGAAGATAACTTGATGGTTGGGTACTGCTGATAGATAACAATTAGTGTGTCTCAAGGATTCCCCCTCAAAAAAGTAAGGAGGTCATCAGGATGATATGAGTCATCACTACATTTGAGTCGTTGATGTATCCATCATATTTATTTATTTCTTGGTTGCCTTCCCCTTCCATCCTTTCCTTTCCTCCTCCACAGAAGCACACTCACTTCTTCATATTGTTCTGAGCGTAGCCTTTTAGCCCTTGGGACACAGTAAAGCACTTAGTGAAGAGCAAGCATTGGTGTCTGTCTTTGGACTGTCTGTGAATTATAAAGCTGATGATGAGGAGGTCGACTGCGGGTAAAAAGGTGAAGAGATGCACTTGTCACTTTCTCACTTCTTCCCCCTTCACTCAACCCTCCATGGATGAAATGATAACACACACACTGACTACAGCTGTGTCTGCAACCAATCCTTATTTGACACCTAGTGCACTTACTTTTTAAATTTGACAGATGAAGTAGTGCCCTATAAAATCCTGTAATGTTACAAAGAAAAGTCTGATCACATACTTTACACTACTTTTTATTAATCTAATGTACGCAGATTTATGTGCATGATCCCCCTCCTAACCCCAGAAACAACAGCTAGAAACTAATCAGAAAACGTTGTCAATCCAGTAAGAACCGGAACAACAAGACACTTATTTATGGGGAAAGTCTGATATGAAATGTCAGCAAGAGTAAGTAGGTTTAAACCAATATAGCAGCCCGTCCTCAACAATATCACTGCACTGAGAGGATGCACATGCTGACACATATCTCTTTTCTTTTTTTCCCCTCACATGTGTAATGAGGTGCAGGAGAAAGCAGGCATTGTTCTTGTTTGCTACCCACTTCAATGTTCTGTTTCAATTTCTGTCAGAAATGTCAGAAGTAAAATGTTTTGTTTTTTTAAAAAGAAGAAAGAGAGCAATGTCTTGTTCTATCCATCATTGGTTGGCTAAACCACAGACAGATTTTTCTTTTAATGATTTCAGTAAGCCTTAAAATAGGAAAATCTTGTCTTTTCAGAAAATCTCTCGACACTTTCTGGTCTAACTTAAAGGTGAACTGCACAGTCGAGCGCGTATTATGTAGGAAGAGTGAATGAGTCAGTGAGGAGGCGATTCCAGACACAACCTATGACTGTGACTAATGGCACTGACTTTAGAATATGCATAAAAAAACATTGACAGGAGTCATGTGGTTAAAATGTTCTATAATGGTACATGCACTGTAGTTTTAAAGTCAGGAAAAGGTCTCTTCAGAAACTGTTAAATTAAAGCTTTATAGATGGGATTGTTAAATAAACTTGTGCAAAATTGTCCATGATGGTCAAATGGAGCTTGAGGGATAGAGGAAGAGATCTTTTAGTGGTGGCATAGTATGTTTCGCCCAGTCATGATGGCCACCATTAACCCCAAACCATGAAACCTGTGGTAATGTAGGCACCATGTAGAGAGAGAACAAAGTTGTTTAACAGCAGAGGAGGGGACCCTTAAACCAAACCTCCCAATGAACATCAGCTAATGGGGACCTAAAGTTTATGAAGGGTGTGATTGGATGTTCCCACATCTGTCTTTAAAGTGTGCGAGTGCGTGTCTGTTTTACCGCTTTGTTGCCTGGCAGTGCTTCTGAGGCATTACATTTATGTATGTGTGTGTGCTTTAGCCCTTTACATGCGTGCACAAACAACATATGCCCTAATCGCAGGAAGTGGTGGCTGGAACTGAGTTAATGGGGAGTTTGATGCCCACAGGGGCGTTGAGTTTCTCCTAATGGCTGGGGCAACTGTGCACAATACTGATGGTGTTTACTAATGAGAGAGAAACACGGCAAGTCCATCTGTCTACACACAGTTGTTTGTTTGATCATCTTGGAGTCTTGCAGCATAGCAGGAAATATGAATTTGTGCCCATCTCCCACTTTTTATCCTGCTGTGCTGCCGCACTGTCCTTATCTGTGCTTCCTCCTTTCATTATCAGTTTTTTTCCTCCTGTGACCTTTTTCTTCCTTTGTTTTGCTATGCATCAGTGTTTGTGTATCATGTTACAAACTAGATATCTGCCCATGTAAGCAAGCATTTATTTTTGTTCTAAAAAAAGGCTAAAATGCAAGAGCCAAACTCCAAGCCTGAATTCTTCACAATTTAGATTTTTGAGTAATTGTTACAGTCAATTTGAAATGAAATCTCATTGGCTACACAAAGCATCAATCATCATGAGGCTGGTGTGTAAGTGGATCAGGAGAGAGAGGGTGGAACAAGGAGTGGGTGGCCTGTCTATGATAGTACTCCTTGGCCGTTGCAGGCCACAGGGCGGACATAGATGCTAAAGATAAACAAGGAGCATTTGTGATCACAGTTTCTAGTCACTATTTAGTTGACATTTATGTTTGGAATACTGTGTTTTGGACTGAATGTACCTCTGAAATGGATCTAGTAGACATTGGGGAATACAAGAAGACCACTATTGTCTGAGTTTGACACCCAGACACTCCACTTGTCAAAGATTTGGAGACACTGTGTGAAGGCTAGTTGGTTTGTTTGTTTGGTTGTTTGTTGATTGAGCCTTGCTGATTTAGTTTTATCTTAAAATGGTTTGCATGAATTGAATCACAAGAATTTAAGCTTCCTAACGATGTATGTCATGGCTGTACACTTTTATTGACTGTGTTTGTATTGTTTGACAAACGAGCCAATGGCCTACTAGCTGTTAACAGGTTAAACGTGAGTGTTTTGTTTTTCTTAGTTATGTATGACTGGAGTAAAAGATTAATCTTAAAAACAATCTGTCATAAAAATAATCATTAGTTACATCCATAATGAATTCTGCATAAAGTTACCTACCAGGTAGCTGGGACTGGACCGTCTCTCTTTCCTTATTTTGTCACCTGTCTACGTGTTTCTTTTTAATAGCCTGACGTCTGATGGATGATAGTAATAATCAGGATAATAAGAAAGACTAACAGCTCCCCAGTGCCCCGTCATTCATTATTTAGCATCTTTGTAAAGAAGTGTGAGCCTCACAGAGGAGCCCAGACCGGCTCCTTGCTGAGCTCTGAGCTGGTCCCCAGCGCTGAGATGAATGAGGAAGCAGATTGAGGCTTTTAAGATAGAGGAGGACTTGAGGTGACGATGCAAGGCTGATTTTTTTATTTGTTTGTTTGTTGAATGAGAAACAGAAGCAGCTGGTGTTTGCCTGTGAATTAATTTGTCACGTTGTATTTTTCCTTTAGGTTTGACAGATCAGACAAAATACCTTTAGTCAAAAGCTCACTTTCTCTTGTCCCCCCCATTTATTTCCTCCTCTGTTTTCTCTCCCTTCTCTCTCTCTCTCCTCACTTACTCATTGACTCATTGGAGGCAGGGAGGGGTTTCCATGGCAACTGCCTCCACTCCCCGCGTGCGTCAAAGGCTCGACTCCTCTTAAAACTCTCATCCCGCTTTCTTTTTCTTCCCTCCCGTAACCCCCTCCACTTTGATTCCCCTTCTCCATCCCGTCTGTCTGCTTCTTCAGTACACTGCTGGCTGGTAATGGAGATTCGGACCCATGACTGATTGAGGTATTCCTCAAACTCATCGTAAATATTGATCCGTGTGATCCCTGACTTTTTGGGAAATGTGTCACTTTGACAAGCAATATCCTGTCTGCCATCGCTCATCCTGACTTTAGTGTGAAGGAGGGGGTGAGTGAGTTTGTGTGTGTGTGGGCTCGAGGTAAGGGAAGGGGTGACTGACAAGGCGGGACACAGATGCGGATGTGCCGGGTGGAGAGCGTGACACGACGCTGGATGCTCGTCGGCAGATGCAGCCTACAGACGTGACAGGAGAGAGGTGTGAAATTTGATCCCTAATTGGTCTTCATCACACAAAGACCCCCCCCTCCGACTGAAACTCCAGCTGTCCTCCAGCCTCGTCAGTCCAGTAGCGGTGTGGGGTACACAAATCTATCAGGTGGCCCGCCTGCGGTCAGCTCACCGTGATGCTGTCGTGGGAGCTTCCTGCGTCATCCTCGCTGTAATGATCTGATGTCTTTAGGGGAATGAGAGAGACACGGAGGAGGAAATGTGAAACCTTTGACAGAAATCTTTAGTGATATTTTATTTACAGTCTTTTTTTATTTAAATGCATTTGCGACATCTGAACCCACACACTTTCCACACTCTGCCGAATCATTAATTTTGTAACTTTGACTGAGAGCTTGAAGGCAGCATTGACAGCTCAGCTCAGATCTCGGCGGAGCTCCACTGCACCTCCTCGCTCGCATGATATGTTGCAGCCTGCTAGCTTTTCTGGGAATACATCTGTGAGGTGGTAGTGATAGAAAATGACAGCGCCTTTAAATTGGAAACTGGAGGTAATCAAAACTGGCGGGGAAGAGGGTAAAAAAGACTTGTTTAATTGTGTCCACAAGGAGTAGTCTAAGTATGTCTTATTCACACGCTGCTGTCACCATACAGCCGCAGGGGGCAAAATTGAGCCCGGGTCAGTCAGAGGTGGGATGTTTCTTTGGGACTTGTCTGTTAGTGTGCAGTGTGTCCTACAAATCATATATTTAGCAGTGTGAGATTGATAAAATAAGCTGCTATTAAGTAGTTTTTACTGTGAAAATTCAACTCGGACTGTGTATCCTCACAGTTTAGCTGCAAATTCAGACTCATATTTAGAAAAGAACAATACATCGTCACAACAAATGCACTGTGGGACTGTGCAGAATTGGTGCATATCTGGGACACCTGAACCTTCCTCTCTCTCCTGTGAGGCAAGTGCAGTTATTGCCTCCATCCTTTTAATCCACTGTCGGAAAAACCCATTGAACGAGCAGGTAGAGAAATCCTTTTCATTAACTGTTCCTGAAGAGTTTTTCCAAACTGTACTCGTAGCACTATCTTTCCTCTAAATGCTCGTTGGTATCCGTTTTGATAGGAGGTGCCCTGCATAAACCGTAGTTCAGCAGCGAGCGGAGAATGTGCCAGCCTTATCTCCAAAAAGGTAAATGGGACCGCAAACTTTGAGCTATTATTTTAAAACCTTGACTTCACAAAATAGTTTTCCCCTTCCTCTTTGAACAATGACACAGCAGAGATTAGAATTTAGGTTGTTTATCAGAAGCAGCCCATGAGTCCTGGGTACGTTGTGACCGATGATTCGAGAAAAATAAGAAATGCAGTGCAGCCTTTGAGTCTCACTTATCCTGTCTTGAAGCAGAGATGCGAAATGTTTTTTGGATCGAACAGGAAATACAGTGTGTGTACGACAATAAGATAAAATACTGCAGGGGCCACTGAGCAGCATGCGCTTCTGTTTTGTCTGTGTGCTCGCAGGTGTGTCGAGTATGAGGATGTCAGTTACGTAGGATTGACAGCTAAGCCCCGACCTCCCTCAGTAACCGATGCTCTGACGGTGAAGCTTGCCATTCTTGGTACATTTGCAGTTTACTCAAAAGTCTCATTCCCTTTTCGCACTGGAAACCAAAACCCCAGAAACAGTGATTTACATCTGGCTGGTGTCTTCAGTAGGAAAGGGTACAGTCGTCATTCATCCCTGAGTGAAATTACTCAAAAGAGATGGACAAACTCATTTTTACCGTGATGATGGAGTACTTTTCCATTCGTCTTCATTCAAGCGTCTCTCGAACATCATTCGGTTAGAGTTCGATTTGAAAGAGAGACTGAAAAAGTAAAAACTGCTGACAATGGGGAGGAAGTCAGTCGCAAGTTTTCAAAAAATCCTGCATATAGGTGCTAAATTTGGTGTAAAATGGTGAACAATGTGTCCTTGATTTCAGACACCGTAGACAAAAGCAGCCTCTTATTTTTTAGCTGGCAATCAGCTAAAATGGCAGCAGTCACTGGCAAAATTTACAGGCTGTAGCATGCTAGCTAATTAACCTGATCTTAGCTCAGGATCATCATGACTGTTGTACATTCTTATATCATGCCATTGATATTAAATATTCTTCTATTGACTGCCAATGCCATAAACCTGCTTTCCCTCTTATGGCCAGGAGAGGGCAACTGAACTGGTTTAAAAAAGAAGTCTGATTGTATGTAAGCTTATGAGAAAATTACCTTACTTGCCACTTGATTTTTTACCTCGGCGAACAGTTTCCTAACAACTTTATGGACTCAGTCTCTAGTTTAAAGTCTTCATTAATGCAGTATGAGGCTCAGTTTGTAAATTAAGGTCCCATTTATAGTGAAATAGATGAGGAAACGGGGTCTGCTTTGGGGTGTGGATAAATTTTGATTGACAAGTTTCTACCACAGCTTGTGTTGAGGTTCTCAGTCGGATCCAATTCATATCATCCATGGTTCCACCATTTTTTTCCAAACACAGTCACTTGATTTGAGCTAAAAGATGGAGGCTAAAGCTGAATGTGTGAGGCAAAAAGCTAACATCCTCTCCATTTGATGATCTATGTAGATGAAGTGATGCTAAATCAATAAAACAGCATCACTCTCTGTGCTAGTTGGACCCAGTATTCATAAGTATTAAACTTTTCTAGGCTCTGAGGAAGTTTTTCACATATTATGTTTCAAAGCTCACACACAAGAGTTGGAACTGACCTCATGTGACATTTCAGCCACTGCTTGCAGACTGAGGACAGAGAGGTGTGTTTGATTTGGTCCACAGAGCAGCTTGGGGACACTCTGACCCAGAGCCTTAATATTCATGGCCAGAGCCTTTGTGGCCAAAGGGGCGTTTCTTTGGCAAGACATGCACCAAATCTCTTCCTCCTCAGACCCAAACAAACAAACAGCATAACAATTATTCTCTATTAAAATGCTCTTCAATAATTTGATTACCTGACATGTAAACATCTTGATCATGTTATCTGACCTGAACTAAGGTCATTAGCCGTGGAAGGATAACTCGATTAACAGATCTCAGTCATTTATCAGTCTATAGAATTGCTTTTGTGAGGTAAACAGCTCAGTCTGTGGTCTTACAGTATTTCCTTTTTTGAAAAAAAGATAACTGTGACCTGGTGCCAACAAAAACAGGGGAACCATTAATCCATGTTAAGACACGACAGCTAAATTAGCAGTCGATGGTGATAATGATCATTAAAAAACCAAACTGACAATTACCCTATTTTTACACATATTTCCTCTTCCAGGCAGTTTGTCGACCATCACACATCCCACGGTGTAGTACAGCTTTCAAATACATTTTAGACACTATAAGCCATGAAATTTAAGTGTCTTAAAACTGCACTAATTAATGTTTTCTTACCACCAATGGATCATTGCTTTGCAGTTCCCCTTCAGCTCAATAGGATCTCTGACTGTTGACATGACCTATATCGCCCAATCACTGATGGCCACCATTCATCCCAAACCATGACACTTAAGGGAATGTAGGCACCATCTAAATAAGGGACAAAGTTGTTTGATAGCGGAGGAAGGAGCCTTAAACAGAACAACCCAGTGAACATCAGCTAATGGGGACTTGAAGTTTATGAAGGGTGTGGTTGGATGTTCCCACATCTGGCTTTAAAGTGAGTAACGCGAACCATCACTAGACCCAACAATCATCTTTTGTATTCATAGATACCAGCCATTTTAACACACCTTATGTTTTCATCATAATCCATGTGTTATTTCCTCAGAAACTAATGAAAAATTTCCTAACATTTGACACATTTGTACTGCTATCAGTGCTGGTTATATTTGTGGACCTTAAAAAATTTGAAAAGCTGGGATCGTTTTGAAATATTTTCAGTCCTCTTTTGTTAAACCCCCTTCACAAAATTGCATACTTTCTTTCGCTGCCTCCCACCTGCCTCACCACGGTTGTACAACGATTTTGAAAATGACACAGTTTTCAGTTGTAGCGATTAGCTCCATCCATCGCCGAGACCAGAGCAGTCAGCGAGGCCAGAGCTGAGAGAAGAGAATCCCCAGGGTCTGTCTCATTAGAGACGGTTTCACTGTCACAATTCTCTAGTCTTAGCAGCATTAGGCTTCGCCATCTCTCATGCTAATTACCGGGGCTGTATGAGTAATTGGCTCCTCGTGGATGCTAAAACCAAGGAGGAGGAAGGGACTGAGAAAGAGAGGAACAGGGCAAAGCAAAGTCCAGAGTAAAAGAGAAGGAAGGTTTTCTCCAAAGCAAATTTAATGCTTACTTTTGTGCTCACGAATCAGGTTTTGGTGTTTGATCATTCTCTCTCATATCCCATTTCTCACAGAAACCTTCCTCCTCTGTCCACCAGCCATTTCTAATTCTCTTTGAAGAAAATATTTGTTCTCCTTCTTCATCCTTCCTCCCCTGTGTTTTTCCATCAAGTCCGGTCAAATGAGCTGGGACGCCGCAGCCTGCAGAGGTGTGCAATCACCCGGGCTGACCGAGAACGATGCCCAGAGGGCTGTTGGAAAATTTTGGCTGCGGACTTGAAAACTGTCCTGCAGCTTGGGCTGATTTTGACCATCATGTCGCTGTAATATTCAGGCAATAATTCAGTCTGTGAGGTCTCTGCAATCAGAGATCCAATCTGTGTCGCTGCTGCTCTCTGTGGCTTTAGGTAATGGCAAGACAACTGCTTAGTCTGCTTCGGCGGCGCTCACACAGACACATCAGAGCTCTCATTGTGTTTACCCAAGCCCCTAATGAAATGTTCCATCTTTGCCACATCAGTGGGGTGGGGAATTGAATGTGCAGAGGCTGCTGCGGTATCTCAAAGTGTGACCTGCTGAATGAGGCAAAGCTATCATAATGTCAGTTTGTCTGGATCATCATTTGCTGCGAGCAGCGTAAATAAGCTTGACACTACAAGTATTCAATTTGAAAGATAATGATGTTACGGCAGAAAGTGTATGCACTTATCTGAAATGGTAATACTATACAATAAAGTGGACGGATTTACACTTGCTGCAGCCTATTTGATCTCGAAACTCAAGTCTCGACTGTTTTCATGAGAAACCCACAGGATGTGAAAAATTAAATGTAGCAGGTCTCGTATGTGACGCAAGAGTGTGTGGTGCAATGCAGCTAATGTTTTGGTCAAGCAACCCTCTCAGTTTGTACAAAAGAACAGCGGCCTCTGCACACCAAGTCTATTTTCCTTTGTCCGAAATTGCTACACATTTAAAAATAGATATGACATCGTGTTGTGTCAATCATGTTTACACACTTTTTCAGAACAGGTTTGGTTTTCTGTCTTTTTTAGCATCCTTTTTGGCTGTGTGTGTGTGTGTGTGTGTGTGTGTGTGTGTGTGTGTGTGTGTGTGTGTGTGTGTGTGTGTTTGTGTGGTATTCCTGTGTGTCCTTACTCCCTAGGACTTCTTTTCATGTTTCATGGACCTCTTTCTTTTTAATGTGTGGTTCTAGTAAAGTTCTGCAGCTCTTTTATCAGCAGGTGAAACTCTCCCTGATCTTGTCATGTTCTCAGGATTGGATGGACCAGGCAGGCTATTGTCTTTTCTTTTCCTCAGGAAGTGAGGATGACAAAAACAAACACAACACCTTCACTGCTTGATGATTCCATCTCATTTCGTATTGTGAATTTTTGCAACAAATAGAATAATTAAGGCACCACGCTCAGTTTGCAAGGTTTTTGTGCTTGACATTTTTTATCGGATGACAAATAAAAAAAAAAATAGTAGATATACCCGATTCACATCTACGCACATAGGTCTGACCCCCCAGTTGCAGGTTATTACAGACAGACTCCTTACCTTTTTTGCCTTTCACAATAAAAGCATGCACAATATACACCAGTATACTGCATTAATGCTTAACAGGGGGGAGCTAAGAATCTGTCATTAAACTGGATGACAACATGGACTACATGAGCTTTTAATAGAAAGCTTTGTCTGATAACCTGGAGCACTTTATTTTGAGTTTAGCTTGAGTGAGAGAGAGAGAGAGAGAGAGAGAGAGAGAGAGAAGGTCCTGTGAATTATTCAGTAGTGGATGTTTGACTATGAGTATGCAATTTAATTTTCCATTAAAGTATGGAAGGTGACAAAAGTGTTTGTGTATGCTGTCAATTACAGTTCTTGGAGAAAAAAAAATTGTTGTTGGCCAAAATCAGTATTGGCTTTTTGTCTTTGCTCTACAAGAAAACTGCAGTTGGTGCATTTCTAGATTTTTGCTCCACCAGTAATTTTAGTTTCCTAACTTTAAACAAGACGACAACATGCAGAAGCCTGGTTGAAAAACTAATTTAGGCCATGTCAACTGTAACAAAAGGACAGTGTAAGCAATGATCCTGCTGTGCTTCTTCACGAACTTTCCCTCGAGGAGTAACAATGAACAATAGCTAAAATAATCTCGGAGCCATTTCATCGATTTTGCACGTAAGAATCAGAGACGTCTAATCAGGGTTCCCATGGGTCTGTGAAATCCTTGAAAATTGGCTGTAAATAGAATTGATTGACACAAATAGACATGGGTCATTTAAAGCACTTGATATATTTTGTGCAAGAATAGAAATTGAAGTTCTTTTTGATCTTTTTTTTAACCTCGTGTCAGTAAAAAGGCTACTTTCAGCTGTCTGTCAGCGTTTCTTGGGTTGTTCTGCCATCGCTGTAACGCCGTAGCACAGTTGAGAAGTGTTCACACGTTCAAGCCTTGCTCTTTCTATTTAATTGTGATCTGTGAGCTTCTGTAAAGCTGCTAGTTCTCATTATAACAAGTCTCAGAGTTGTAACAGTAATGACCTTCAGCCGCGTCTCAAACTTTGTTGCGCTAGGTCGTTGAACATGAGGGAATTGTGCCTGTAAAACCCTTTTATTAAATTTTATGTGTAAGAAGGTGTGTGAACCTTGTACAATGTCTTCTGGAGCTTTTTAAAAATCTTATCAAATTGACCTCATGTGAGTGAACTCCAGGCTTTTCATTGATTTTCAAGGTTCCTTGCCGTTTCACCCACAATAGTGACTAACTTTCAGGATCTCTTATATCCTACCTGCTTCATCAATTCTGATCTGCCTTTTTATAATCGGTGTCTCATCTTAAAATTTTCTAAAAAATGTAATTAAATCACTCAACAATAAGGAAACATTCAGCTATCAGACAATTTCATGTCACAGAATGGATCCTGCCCTCTAATTGATTTATAGAATATAATATAAAATAAGTATTTTTGTGAATTTTTACTGTAAATAAAAGTGTGTAAAAGCCACGGGAAGTTTCAAGCAAGCACTCAGATTGAGGGAGAAGTATCTCCTAGAAATGTATTTTCAGTCATCTACAGTAATATTTGGGTTTTTTCTTTATGAATGAATTTAACTTATACTACATAGTAGGGGTGTCAACGTCTACACGTGTAAACGGGTACACGGATAACAAATCATAACCGTTTAGAAAAATCAATAACCGTTTACACGTCTTTTTTTTCCCTCCTCCTCCTCCTCGTTCATTTCTCATCAATATATATACTATTCAGGGTTTCCTCTACATGTAATTTACTGTGGCGCACCGCCACGGCAAAATAAAAGCCGCCACACCTTAAAAATTCAGGCATAAATAAATCTAGTGGAAATATTTTACCGTCGTCTTCCACCGCAGTCTTTGACGTTAACTAGCATGTTGGATATTTAGCTTGATAATTGGCTAGAGGATTAAAATGGTCACTTAGACTAGAGTCCTGCACGGGTCACGCATCCGACCCGTTTTCCGACAGTAGCACAGATTACATTCCGTACCAGAGCCGACCCGCTATAAATTGATACCGACGGCCAAAGGAAAATTGGACGGACGCAATTTTTTAAAAGTGAAAGTAAGATAATGTTGCCTGAAAGCTTCAGATAATAACATTAACTAACTATACAATTAAATGTTCCCACTAGCGCAGTTATCCGCATACATAATAGATGAATGGGGCACAATGTTACGTTGATATAAAATTTAAAAAAAACGCAGCCACAGCCAGTGTCGAGTCACGTCACTTCAAGTTGACTGTGGGACACGATGGCGGCGGTCAACAAGCGGAGCACTGTGTGTTTTTTGAACAAACTGCCAGTGGAAATCAAGTTGGCTTACAACAACAGCACGGGATCCATGTTAAACCACCTGTGATGGAAACACCCGAACAAGTTGGAGGGAGAGACTGCTGCTGGCATCGGTGCTACCGCAACTGCGATAGAAAGAAATCATAAATCTCCGACGTGTAACCGGTTACACGTCGGGTAGAAGCCCCGTTTACACGTGTAGAAAAAATTGTAAACGTTGACACCCCTACTACATAGTTTTTCATAGGGTGGATATGTGCATATACCAATTTTGGTGAATTTCTTCCAGCCTGGCAACCCTGCTGTCTCGGCTGTGCTAACTGGAGTTACAAATCCAAAATGCTTGGATTCAGGGTCATGCAGTCAAATACATCATAGTCATTTCACAGTTTCCAATCCACCGTGCCAGTGGCGAATTTGAGCATTGAACACCAACGAGAAGCAGGAGCTGATGGATCAGCTTTTCTCACTGCGTACGACAAATGATCTCCCCAAAGTTCTTTTGTTCCCCTTGTTTTTCTGGGCTTTGCTGTGTTTCACTTTAATCCCGCCATGCCCCAGAATCTCCCCTACTGTACAATATTAAACAGAAAAAAACAGACTGTAGTTGAATTTTCCTGTTATCACCACGATTCCCCCCAAAATGCATGCCAACACTTGTTTGATTCCTCGACACACACAAGAATTTTTTTGCAGTGTCATTTTCCCCCCCTGGTTGATTTGATAAACAGTGCCACAGAAAAACTTCATATTTTCCACCTCTACCTATCAGGAAAAAAACAGTCAGTTTATTTGCCTCAGCTCTCCCTCCCTCAGCTTCTCCCCCCTCTCTCCTCTCCTCAGTTGTGTTTGCTTTGTTTTTGCAATGCGCTCCAGTGCACAGGAAGATGCTTTGGTTGCTCAAGGTTAGATTGTTATACTGATCAACAGAGAGCAAGTGCATGTTTCCTTTTGTTTGACATGAGCAGCACACCTCCCCAGACAAACATACTGTACACTCAAACACAATGTGCATCAAAGGCAGACAGTTTTTTGCACTGCAGGGCTGGGAGGTGAAGGACTGGAAGGACACATAAATATAAAATATAGATACTCGGATTCATTGATTCAACAACTTTGTCATGGTTTAAAATCTCTCCTTGTTCGTTTGTATTAGCGATGAACAGTTCAAAAGATCAGTGAGGTTATTTTTAGCCCTCACTAATCATCACTTGACAGTGATAGATAACATCACTTGCTGAAGATTATACAACACTGATTACAACAATGTAAAAAGAAATAAATACAACACTATCCTCACTCGACGATCGTGAGTTATCTGTATTTTTAGAGACTCAGACAATCAAACTCATCATAACATCGGTTCAATGTCCACGTAAAACACTGTCAACATTTTAAAGCTGCACTAATTGGTTGATTGTTGTCATCACCTTGTGGAAAAACAAGTTAGCATGGCTCTTAAAGGAACAGTTCACCCAAAAATAAGAATTCAGTCATTAACTCATGACCCACTCCAGACAATGTCAGCGCTAACATTTTTTAGCTCAGCAGCTACAGTGAGGTTCTCAGGTTATAAAAGGGACTTTGATTACACCCGACAAACTGTGTTGAGACATTTAATGTTTATTTGGTTGCTTTTTTTATGTTTCGAGGAGAATGGTGCAAAGATGCTTTGCTGTGAAACTCTGAAATGTTTTGTGGACTACGAAACATCGCTGGACTGCCCCATCGGCATGAGGGTGATTAGATGTCAACTAGATTAAATGTTTTTGGTGAAGTGTTCCTTTAAGCTGCAAAATGCTCACCTCCCAGTAAACACTGAAAAAAAACACTTGAGTGGGTTCACATCTACGTTACGTGAAAAACATTGATCGGTGCAGCTTTAATCTTTTCAGTGTAATAGCCTGAATCAGTCATCGATGAATGTAAAAGTGAGTGGACTGCTATGCCTATTATTTTAACATGATGACAGATGCATATTAAATCATATGACAAACCTTTAAATAGGTGGTGAACACTCAAAACTGTCGTGTTTTCTTCTCTCTCAGCCCAAAACGATAATTATAAATCTCATCCATCAATCTCTGATGTCAAGTTGTTTTGACACAAATGTGAAGAGACTAACCTAGCCATATTTGATAAGGAATTTAAAATAATTGGCGCTGATCGTGGATTTATATGATAACCGTAGAATCCCAGCGTTCGTCTTAAGTGGCCAACATGTCTTGTCTTTGGCGGCAGTGTTGGCGCTCAGGAGCGAAAAGGCTGATTCCCTGAGGCGACACACATCTGTCAGGGTAGCTTGGTGTACATGTCTGGTTTCATGGCAGTCTTTTGTCTGCCAGGCCTACCTGCTCACACACTTTGAAACACACACATGCTGCAAGAAAGACACTGAATTCTGTCTGCTCTTTTGTTTCCGGAGTCTTTATTTTTGGGTACGTGGGCATGGTGTTTGTGTCTTGAGTTTGCAGCGGGCGCTCGCCTCAGCAGGATATTTACTCACGGCATGTTTACTGGATAACAGCATGACTTTGAGCGAGACATAGCGTGTTGAACTGTTTCATGTGTGTGTCGGCGGCCGCACTGCAGCGCATTCGCTACCCACTGCAGACAGACCGACCTGTTTCCCCGCTGGAACAGCAGGGATCAGACCGAACCTGTATCATCTCTGCAGGGAGAAGTGAGCCAGTGTTCGAGACGCTTGGCAATGATGTCGAGGTTTGAGTGATGGCAACTGTAGGGACTTGATGAGGGCCAATTATGGTCCAATTATGCTGATTAATGGGATTATAGCTAGCACCTCTCCTGGTAGATCCCCACACATTTAAATAGATCCTTTCCTTGTCAAACAGCAGCAGATTAATGCAATTTCACTCATATTTCCCTCACTGCTCAACAACACATGCTCTGCTAATTGAGAACAGATGCTTTGTGAATGTTTTCTGTTGATTTTGAAGCAGAGTTGCTACCTTTTTTTCCCCGTTCCTTGGAACAGGAATGTTTAAATGATCAATAAGAGACTTCTGGCTGTTTTCCACGGAGCGGTTTGACTTTGCTTCTCCTCAGAGCGTCGCAGAAACCTTAAAAGCAGGATCGGTCTGGCGGGCATTAGTCGCTCAGCTCACGTTTGGCAGCGGAGCTCTCTGACAGAGGAACAAGGACAGCGGAGAAGTGGCCCTGTCCTCGCTTCTTCTCAATCCACTCCCTCTCCCTGGGGTCTGCTTGAGAGAAATGAGCTCTTGATAGAGCAAAGCCTCCAGTTTTCATACAGAGAGATGTCTGGCAGGGTCTTACCTGTCTGCCTGTGTGAGTTTGTGTGCAGACGTGTTGGTCAAGTGTGTGCTTCATTCCTAATGTCTGTGTTTGCCAGTGAGAGCAGCATATCCTGATACAGACCAGTGATATGTGGCCTGTTCTGCTGCCAAGCCACTGAAGCTCTGCCAGCAGTCATGCGTCTGTCAACCAGCATCCAAATCTCCTCCGCTGGCACTGCCCACTCCAATATTTACGACTCAAAAAATACAGGAAAAGATATAAAAATGGGAAGGGGACAGCAACTTGATCAAAGTGTGTGAGCATTTATGTGAGGCTGGGTTTATCCACACGCCCTCATTTCCGATCCAACGCCAGAGCTCCCTATTCTCTCTCAGTTTAGCATCGGTGTATTTCACTATGTTGAACTGATCAAGATTATTCCTCACATGACAATACCTACACTTTCTAAGTTCTTTTTGACTATAAATGGAGATACACTACACATACACTAATTAATCCAACGTTCCAGATTAATATAAAGATTTAATCATCCAATGTCATCAAAGCGAAACATTGATGCATATCATCATCATGGAGACACACCTTTATTTTGAAGTTTCCATGTGTCACCTTTTCTGTTTAATAGCCAAAAAACAAAGATATTAACTCCCTTCTTGAGAATAAATCAACAGTGTGAAAATGTTTTGTGGTTTGGGGAAAAGGCAGTTCAACTCACATCTCACCCTGCAGTCCACAAACTCGTTGCTCTCGCTTCGGCAATATTAGCTGCTCTTTTTCAACGATGTTAGGCTAAAACTAACGTGCATGCAGGCTGAAATTCAACATGTTGGGTTCTGTTAGGAGTTGCCCGGATTTAAACCAATGGCAACTAAAACAAACTGTGTATGTATATGCATATGTAATTATGCAATGTACAAAGCCATAAGCTTAAGCTAATAATGGTGACTAACAAAATATAAATGTTTTGCTTGAAACCAAATTTTGTGCTGAATTGTATATTTTAAGTTTTCTTGTTGCCGTGCCCCTGTTTTAAGTGTTTTAGTTGAGTCAGGTGAAATAAGTCTTCATAGCTGTTAAACAGTTACTATTATTTGTGGTTTTGTGTTTCTTTTATGGCCTAAAGCAGAAAAGAAAGTGGTGGCAGCTTCTTCTAAAACTGTTAAAAATGGCTGTATGATATTGTCTCGTATTGATCACAGGCGCCTGAATTGAATTGAGTCAATATTACAGACTTCATGACACCAGCAAATATCATGCTGTTGTCTTAAGAATCAGTATAACATCATATCGTTATGAAACTAGCGATGTACGCCGCTACTCAAAGACCTGATCCAGAACTGTCATTATCACAGTCTCGCTTCTTATCAGAGGCAACCCAAACATTTCAACTTCTTATGCAGGTACAACATTTCATCTGTAAAGTATTTAGGTATTGCAAACTTACTTTGTGTGGAAAGTCCTGTCAGGTTTACGTGTATTTATCCGGCGGGCCTTTTTTACCCAAAGCAACATGCAAATGAGGCACAATCCAAGCCACGGCAGATCAAGGAGAAGCCGAGTCGCGAATAAGTGCCTCGACGATCAGTTCCGCTATCCACCTCACACGAGTGCCACAATATTGCAGGTGTGTGAAGTAAGACATAAACGCAGAGCAAATGAGACAGCCTGTAATAGTAAGAGTAAAAGGAGAGAGAGAGAATGTTAGATACGCTCAGAGGAGGCGTTTGGATGATTTCTAAAGACAGAGGGGTTTAAATATCCTGCCTCACACTGACAGCAGGAGCAGGTGTCAGAAGGCAGAAAGTAGAAGTATGTACGCGCTCGTGGCTGCTTTATAGGCGAGCGATTTTTAGGGCCTCAACTAAAGATGATCATTCTTATCAGTTTCAATTTACTTTAAGTCCTTTTATTAAGCAGTATACAACATTGATTAAATGTTATATAACACACTAAGCAATTATGTATTATAAAGTTGCACCTTATTTGTCTAATACTTCATGAATTGTTAATAAATACTTAAAGCTGCAACTGATGAGACTTATGAAAATCCTTGACAACTGCCTATAGAGAGTTTTATTGTTTGTTATTGGTAAAATAACTTTTAACTAAAGTTTAATTGAATATAAATGTACCATGCATTAATGGTGGTTTATCATTAAGTTTTGATAAAAATACAGATAAAAGTGCTGATCAATGCATTACTTACTATGCAGTAGCTCCTCCTGTTGGCAACAGTAACTGGATGCTGGTGTATAAACACACAATGAATGACAATATAATAAAACACAGTTGTAATATAAATGTTACAAATGTTGACGAATACTGTACATTAGTTAACACTTTTTTTTACTCACAAGGACAGTTTATTAATTGTTGTATACTGCTAATGAATGCTTAATAAGGGAACCCGTTCTCATTCCCAATACAGCAGCCCTGCAGTTGCTCTAAGCTACAAACTTGACACTGTGATTATCCCTCTAGTGCCATTTCTGAAACGTTCACAAACAAGAATTTCCCCCTGGAGACCAGAGGTTTGTGTGCCAAGTGTAATCAAGAGTCAACATATGTAAACCAATGGTAGGTGGTAGATGGAGCGTCATAGTAGTAGTAAATAGTTTGAGGCTGAAGGCCACTGACCAAGATGAAATATGACGAGATGGCCGAGAATGTGTTAAAAGTTAAGTAAGTAAAGTTAATTTCCCACAGCACAAGGTGACATCTTCACATCGCTTGTTTTGTCATTTGTCAAGTAACATTCAGAAACCCAAAGATACTCAGCAGCAAATCAAGACATGTGAGATATGCCAATATTATTCAGGTTTTAGGAGCATTTTGTTTTTCTTTGGAATAAGTGTGTAATTTGGGTGGTTACCACTGTTTGCGACACACTGTGTACCATCAGCTCTGTGCATTGCCTAGCCAACAGTTTGTAAGGCTGAAAAAGGAAAAGCCTGGATTTCAACAGTCGGATATCAACAAGTTTCTGCATAAGCACAAATATCACAACGCTGACCTTCTCAAAAAGATGGTTAAACGAATGAAAGAGGGAGGCTGTGTTCGTTTATCAGGGCATGCAAACTAGAATATGAAATTTTCATTAGCCACGCAAACAGCTTAGGATTATTGCAGTCAGGGCAAAAAAACTGAATATTTTGTGCATGTAAAAGTAGTCATTTGGGAAGGTGAAGGCAGCAACCGTTTGGCATTTTTTAGTCTTAAATAATGACCCAATGAATTAATCGACTATCAATAGTAATGGTCTTGGCGTACACAAGCTCTATTTTTATTTTATGGTAACTTGAGTCACAGCATTTTACAAAGACATTTGGCTGATACCTAATTTGTTTATTAAGGTCAGAATCATCACTGGTGCATCACTAATAGCACCATGATGCTACAGTGCATTTTTAGTCTCTTGATTATCAGATCAGTCATTGTGTAATAGATCAAATTAAAGCTAAAAATACACTTTTTTTAATCCTCCAGTTGAAACCGTAGCAGGAGTGACTGATTTAATTCATATCTTTAATAGTTCATTATGAGCCTACAGCATCTGGGCATAGTACAGTAGTGTGTGGAGAAGCGTGCCGGGGCCGTGAGCATTGTGAACAGCGTAACAGGGTGTTTAGCTGCAGGCAACATTCATTATTGATGCTTACATGAGGGCAGGACACCGCTCTGCAGAAATCAGGTAATCTCAGGTGAGCGAGTGTAACTCTGGCCTCAGCCGCTCAGATATGTTTCGGCGTATGACATCAGACGGACGGGGAAACATCAGAATCTACACCTGCGCTTGTCGATCAGGCGCAGACGTCTCGTCAGTCTGGAGAAACACTTGATTTTGTGTGTGTGTGTGTGTGTGTGGGCGTGCTCCATCTATTCCCCCTGAGAGATGTTGTACCCACAGCGTGACTCATTTAGGCGCCGGGCAGCTCAGAGCACACACTCCCCTTAATCTCCACGCTCCCCGGAGCAGAGAAAATGGCTGCAGTTAGCCAATTAGAGCGCTGGGACTGGATTAGGTGGACAAGCATTGTTGTCTGGGAAGGAACAACACTGATAGAAGATGCATGCAAAAAAAAAGTCTCACTGCAGAAAATATGTACAAGCAGCATAACATATTTATGTGCCCACACATAAAAATTCACACCTACAAAAAAAAATAAAAAGCAATGCATAAACCTGCCTGAAGTGCAACGACTCTGAAGCCAAGGAGGTGTTGTTTTTTATAAAGAAAGGCTAACAAAGCAGCAGAATCAATGCACCTTGAAGTGAACGAGAAGAGACAGCCTTTGGAGGACACTTTGATGGACCGACTAAAGTGGATGGTGCAGTAAACACGTTACAATACAGCCTCCATCTGCTGAATTCAACATCCCCTCCCAGAATTGTAAACATAATGCTCCTGTACTTCAGAGACTGTTAGCAACCTGCTGATATCTGGAGCAAAAAAGAGGAGAGAGCAGGTAGAAAGAGCTGGAAGCGGCGGGGGGGGGGGAGCTGCAGTCAAATAGAACGTGACGCCGCCGTTTTCCGTTTGCTTTGCTTCCTCGGCTTGATCGGTGTCTCAGCTAATTATGTTCCTTTATGCCTTTGTCTTGCTTTTCTCCTTGTCTCCTTCCTTCTCCGCCCCTTTCCTTTTTTTTTCCTGGATTTAATTCAAACTGAGTCCAACCAGAAATTGCTTTGATAATTCTGCCTCTTCCTCTTCTCTCCTCCCCGTGTCTGTCTATATTTAGATGGGTGACTTTACTAAACAATTAGGTCAAATCTGTTGAGAAGTACACAAAAGGATCACATTGTACGGGATTCCTCACGACTCCTCCGGAAGCTTAAGCTAAGCCTGAATGGTTGGCCTCTTTTTTTTTTCTTTCTGTGCAGCATGTGTCACGGCTCTTGTGTGGAGAGATTCAGGTTGTATCCAGGGTTCAAACATAAATCTCTGTTGATTCTTACTGTATCGTCAGTCCAATCTGTCATTAAATCCTCATTGCTTAACAGCTGCCAAGATGCACACGCAAATCCAGCCGGAAACGACTGACAAAAGGAAAATCAGTATCCTGGAACGGCCCCGGACCTTAATCCTGTAGGAAAATCCGTCACTTTGCCGCAGTGCCTCTCATATGTACCCTCTGTAATTCTGGGAAACATTTACCTCTGTGCTGTTTCTTGAATGTTGTCAACTTATGTTTATCTTCTGGTGTGGTTAGATTCGCTGTGTGAAGCTCTCTCTGTTTCAGCCCCCTGCATTTTGCATGCCAAGGGTCAGGGTGTCCCGATTTTTGTGGGGAAAGGTGGGTAGTGCAAAGTGACGAAGCTACATGACCCTCCGAAGGAAGGTGTTCTCTAAATGTATTATGGTCCCTTTCTTTAAAACAAACATAAAACAATCTCTACCTGTTTGCTCATAGTAGTAGGCGGTAGCTTAGTAGCCATCTAGCTTACAAAACGTTATATTGTTATAGTGATTTGTGCGTGACAGTCCCACATTTTGATGTATTTCAATGCCGCATTTCCCCCTTTGATGGCTTATGATGCCTGAAATTGAATTAAGTCCAGCAGTGAAGTTGCTGCACTTGGTACCGCTCCTCTGATATCAGTGCAGGCTGGCAGGGCAGGAGCACATGTTGTTAATGTTAGCCTGTAAAACACTGCTAGTGGCCAGGTAATGAAGCAATGTAGTGTGAAGTTGTGAATCAACTGGGAGCCTCCAGGTTTTCTTTTTTTTTTTATCTCCATCAAATAAATGGCTAATGGTTTTGTGGTGATACCAGGATTACAGTAATGCAAGAGAAATCACCTCAGCTGGAGACGGCATGTCGGAAATAACCGATCACATCTGTTTACATAATCACCACCAACGGTGATTGATGACGTATGAGGGTCGAGAAGGGTTGTCCGATTTCATAGTGAGAGATTCCAACCATTGTTCATTGTAACTCTGTTTTGAGGGGCAAGAGGGCACTAAATAAACAGGGACAAGGACAAAAATTGGAATGGGAATTTAGTCTTGGAGAGCTTTAAAGAGGAGAAACACTGATGTCGGTTTACACCTTTTGCAGACCCCCTCGTCACCACTGAGACAAAGAAAGGCTGAAATGGAAGTGGGGAGAGTTTGGATACAAGGAGGAAAACAAAAGTCATATGTAGAAATATGAAATAATCAACAGATATCCATAAAACATTCCTGACAACCATGGTTATTACAGGAGCAAAGTTACCGTGCAGCCCAGTCGCCAGGATTAAATGGTGGTAGTTAATGTTTCTGCAAACCTCTCATATGTCATATGGACATTTTTACAAAACGTGTAACAGCACGTTCACATTGCATGATAATGACCTTAGTTTCATATCGGGCTGTGGAGTAGATGGTGACGGAGTTACATACCTGGAGACAAGCCAATTTCCAAACCTGTTTTTGTGGCGACAAAAAAACGTCGCCAAAACTTAAGCCAAAACATGATGTTTTTCTAAACCCTAACCAAGCCAGTGAGCACATGAACAGCGTAGTCACAACATGAAAATTAAAAACAGAAACTAAAGAAACATACATTGCTGATTCCATTTATTCTGGCAATTGGGTTTTGCTGTGTAGTTGGGAAGGAGCTGAATTACCTGGATTTGGACGAAGCACCTCTGACAAGGAAAATGTTGATGCACATAGATGTTACCATAGCTACTAAATGACCTTGTTAAAGAAAAAAAGCTACGTATGACTCATAAAGATCAGGAGATACAGTTCACAGATAGAAGTAGCTTAATATCACACAGTCCTGTCCTCGGTCTGCTGATTTTTAGTTTTCATTTTTTTGCCCTTATCGAATAGTTGATAGAGAGGAAGCTGACAGGATACGAGGCAAATTAATCATCCGGCACCCCAGTTACTGTGCACTGATCTGTTGGCTCACTGTATCATCTGTCAGTGTCCCATATAACATATCTAATCTAGACATTTATGGCTCTGTGCTTTATGTAATATGACTGTGCTTGCGTTCATATTGTATGTTTTCTATTGGATTTGAGTAGACAGATTTATCCGAGGTGAACTGCTCTGTAATCATATGGTAACGCTGCTGTGAATTGACCACAACACCGCTGTTGTCACTCCAGTATGCCTCTTGAGGGTGGCCTGTAAAAAGAAAACAAAGAGGAGTAGATGTGTCTTCATATCAGCTGTTTATTTGTGTTTGTGTTTTCTCGATGTCCACCCACCTGTCAACCTGACTCTCTGAGGCAGCCAGTCATCAGGCTGAGATAAAGTTCCTCAATAATATATGAGCGTCGCACCGACCGGATACTGTTGACATTAATAACTGGAAGCAAGAAAATTAGTTTTTTTGTTTACTTTATGTCACGGATGCTGATGTCTACAGCATATGCAAAGGTTGTTTTAGGTAATATTGTGAGAGCGACCATTGCTCACCATGAATCAGCTACTTTAACGTCTCCTTTGCTTCATTCAACTCCAACCCACACACACAACACATCATCATGACGAGGGGGCGTGTTTTCTAAAAAATGACTGCATTGGTCTTTAAGAAGAGGCCTTTTGAAAGTAGAATGAGTGCGATCTTTTCTGCGAAGATGAATCAGCTTTTTATCAAAGACATAAAAAAACCTCTGCAGAGCACCGACTGAATAGTGCGCCCACTTACATAAACAGAAACTTGTGGCCTTTTCTTTTCAATGGGAAAATAAGTTTTTCTCATTAATTAATATGATGCCTGAGGCCAGTAAAAATGAGTGTTTTGAAGAGTTTTGAAGCTCAAATAAGTGACCATAGGGTGTCAGTGCACCTTTTTTTCCAAATGTAAAAATGACACACAGTGACATACACTATATATTATAAGTATTCACTCACCCAATTGAAACCAGGTGTTCCAATCACTTCCATGGCCACAGGTGTATAAAAGCAAGCACCTAGGCATGCAGACTGTTTCTACAAACATTTGTGAAAGAATGGGTCGCTCTCAGGAGCTCAGTGAATTCTAACATGGTACTGCGATAGGATACCACCTGTGCAACACGCCCAGTCGTGAAATTTCCTCGCTCCTAAATATTCCACAGTCAGCTGTCAGTGGTATTATAACAAAGTGGGAGCGTTTGGGAATGACAGCAACTCAGCCACAAAGTGGTGGGCCGCGTAAAATGACAGAGCGGGGTCAGTGGATGCTGAGGTGCATGGTGCGCAGAGGTCGCCAGCTTTCTGCAGAGTCAATCGCTGCAGACCTCCAAACTTAATGTGGCCTTCAGATCAGCTCAAGAACAGTGTGTAGAGAGCTTCATGGAATGAGTTTCCATGGCTGAGCAGCTGCACCCAAGCCATACATCAGCAAGTGCAATGCAAAGAGTCGGATGCAGTGGTGTAAAGCACGTGGCCACTGGACTCTAGAGCAGTGGAGACGTGTTCTCTGGAGTGACAAATCACACTTCTCCATCTGCCAATCTGATGGACCAGTCTGGGTTTGGCAGTTGCCAGGCGAACGGTACTTGTCTGACTGCATTGTTTGGGGTTGTTTTTCAGGAGCTGGGCTTGGCCCCTTAGTTCCAGTGAAGGGAATTCTGAATGCTTCAGCATACCAAGAGATGTTAGACAATTCCATGCTCTCAACTTTGTGGGAACAGTTTTGGGATGGCCCCTTCCTGTTCCAACATGACTGTGTACCAGTGCACAAAGCAAGGCCCATAAAGACATAGATGAGAGAGTTTGGTGTGGATGAACTTGACTGGCCCGCACAGAGTCCTGACCTCAGACCCCATGCTGAGAGCCAGGCCATCCCGTCCAACATCAGTGTGTGACCTCACAAATGCGCTTCTGGAAGAATGGTCAAAAATTCCCATAAACACACTCCTAAAACTTGTGGAAAGCCTTCCCAGAAGAGTTTAAGATGTTATAACTGCAAAGGGTGGACCGACGCCATATTAAACCCCATGGATTAAGAATGGGATGTCACTTAAGTTCATATGCGAGTCAAGGCAGGTGAGTATGTCAGACCTGAGCAGAGGTTATTGTATTCATCTGGGTTTTTTTTTTTTTTTCGGTTTTTTTTTGTAACTTTTTCTGGCCCTCCATCCTTCCATTCCCTCTCTCCTCTCTGTGCATGCTTCAGTCCAACAGGCTTTAATGTCACCGTTGCCTCCTGACATTTGTGCTCAAAGGCTATTTTTCACTTGATACCGACTGACTGTTGACAAAACAGAAAGAGACACACAGTGGTAGCAAGCACGCCACTGACTGGTGTGTGCGTTTGTGTGTGTGTGTGTGTGCACGTGCTCACCCGTCCATCTCCAGCCTCTGATATTAGTATTCAGAGCCAGTAGCTTCCTGACACTATGTTCCTTCACGCCTCTCCTAGAGGATTTCCGACACTCTCTTTCTCTGTCTGTCTCTCTCTATCCCTTCCTCTCCTCACACGGCCTGCATCCAGACACCAGCAGCCTACGTTTTCTCCCACATCGCCATGGAGACAGACGTGATGTCAGCACCGGTGTGTGGAGGGTTTTTTGTCAGGCTATAAACTCATTCGCTCAGCTTCATCACCCTAAACATTATTAAAGTGCACGTTACCTGCCTGGACCACCTGGCGCAAAAATCAAATGTTTTCTTGAGGACCAGCGATCGATAAATCCCCAGATGGAACGAGACGTCTTATTTGGCTACCTTTTAGCGGCGAGTGGAGCCAGGCGTCGGTCGCTTGTTATTTAGAGATGTACTGGAAAAGGATGATTTACAACGAGCCCAGGTGGCAGAGCGCAATTATGTTCGATTCTGAGGAACAGAAGGCGAGAGAGGCACACAACAACTGAACATGCTCCTTTTATTCTTTCATTCTTCTGTTGTAAAGCTACACACACCTGATGAGAAGCTGCGTTTGGAGATTACAAGCCTGATAATGAGTGAATACCACCATGGTTACCACTGGATTCACATGGAAGGAGATCGGCATGATTTCTTTCTGCTACTGCTCTGCAAAGAACGCTACAAGAAAAGAACCACGTCATGTTTCTCTCAATGATATATGAGATTTGTTGGGAAAACTTGGGAAACATCTTAAAAGTATAATTTTAAAGCCAAATGTCAATTGCTTTGCTTGGTTTAAGAATCAAATGAGTGTCAAAACTACACAATACAGAAACAACACAGCATTGTTTGTCCTTCTGTTAAGTCAGTCAAGGAAAAGTCTGCAAACATGAAGAATTCTGTACTATTTCTAAACGTGAATAGCACTGAATGTGATGATTTGCTTATCCTTACGAGCGGTTTATTTGTTCTCTGCAAGATTGTTGATCTCATCCCCATATGAACTCTCATATTTGGAATTTGATGCCAGCTGTACGTTTCAAAGAAATTGTGACGGAGGCACCAAAAGACTGGGAAAGTTGGGGAATGCTCGTAAAGCACCTGTGTGAAACACTTCACAAGTAAACAGTTTAAATGGTAACAGGTGATAGTGTCATGATTGGGTATGAAAGTGACTTCCTAGAAAGGCTCAGTTGTCAGAAGCTGACCTGTACAGAGGGGCAAATGATGAGGGAAACGGATCCTCATACCAAAACGACTGAATAGATCTATTGCCATTGACAGGTGTAGCGCACTTTTGTCGTACTCACACAGTTTGGTTGGGTTTAGACAAGAACTCACCATTTCTGACTTTTAGACTTTTTGCTCTTTATACCATTTCCTCACACACTCTTTTAAATGTGTAATAATTACTACAGCCACTAAGACATGAAAATGCATCTTAAAAAGGTGCTTTCTCAATTGACCAATGTGCTTTTTCTGATGAGAACGGGCTGTTTGAGTGTGGCTCGAAGCTTATCTGGAGAACTCTTTGCCACCAAGTGAAGAGAAAGAAAAGAGTCTTATCTTAAATTGTCCTTAATTAAAAGACAAATTCTCAAGTTTTTAAAGAACTTTCATCCTAGATTTGTGTATTTCCTTTTTTTGCTTTCCGTATCCCACTGGCTTACATTTTTTTTTATATGAGCAGATGTATCTAGAACCATAACAGCAAAGCATTTTCCTTGACATGCTGACTCTTCATTCTTCCATTACAATTGACTGAGCCATTGACTAGCCTCTAGAAGAGCAGCACATGTTGTGAGTCATACAACCCATCACGTGTAATGCATATTGTCACGGTCGCATCTGGCGTAGAGAGCAAGTGAATTTGGCCTTCGGTTTAATCCTTGTGCCTGCCCCTTGACCGCCAACACCTCGGTCTGATCTTGAAAATTAGTCATGATGGCCACATAGTGGATATAATCAGCCTAAATGTCATTTAATGTTTCCCCAGCCTTAGAGATGGTAATTGCAGACTGTCGCTGGGTTTCTGGTGTCGACGAGGTAAAGATGTTATCCGCTGCACTCAAGACTAAATTAGGAGCCTGCCATCTTAGGAAAAGAAGGACTTCTTAAGCTGATACTTGAATAAAAAAATAAATGGAGATGCAGTTAATGTATTTTGGATGCTAATGTTACACCCAGTGCTTTCTGTTCATCTATGTCTTGTCAGACGCATCCGTTAAGGTTGCATCCAACACATTAACCCCGGTTGAATGAAGCAATTTCTCAATAACTCGTTCTGAACTCCGCGTAGCTCTCTGAGATAATATTTATCCTACACATGCCTCTGTGCAGTATGAAATTGTCCTCAGTCTGCTTTGTGTCAGAGTACTTTAAGATCAAGCTCCACGTAACCTTTCAGAGCAGCCTGTAAACATTTCTGGGGCAAATTAATTAAACAACAAGTGGCATTTCCACTGCTGAGGAATGCATATTGGAATTGTAAATACCCCTCCAAGACACACTTAAAATGTGCATAATTTTCTACGTGCATCGCAGTTTAAATCAATATTAACGCCGCTAACGTGCGCAGATACCTCAGCCATGAAGTGTGAAAGAGGCTGTTGTTAGTTGTGCTTGTTTAATGGGATCACAGGATCAAAGCAGCGGCAGCGCCAGCATTGTTAACTCATCGAGACCATACACTCTGATGCTACAGAACAGTGTATGCATTTGTACTACACACAAATAATGGACTTTCTGTAGAAACTACATCGGTAGCTTGTTTAAAGGCTTATAATGACCTGTGTTTACGCGCAGTGGCAGGGCCCCAGTTTGTGCCTCTCATCTGATACTATTATACATTTGAATCACAGAGCAGACCCACAAGGCCACTTACTGTCGGTGTGTTCAGAATCTTCAAAGACTCCTCTAATCACTTGAATTGGAAAAAACAGTAGTTTGCCGCACAATGAAAACAATTTTTAACCCATTTCTCCCAAGTTGTGACTCTCTGATGAGTTTGTGGCTGGAAATTACATCCTGCATATGTTGATCAAGATGTTCAATGTGAACCAAAGCCAGTTTTATTTGTCTTAGTTGCATTTAGCTTCTATTAGTTTATTTATTTTTTCACATAAGTAAAGCATTCACAGCAAGGGATTTTTTCATGTGACTCAAGTTTGTTTTGTCCAAGTCTCAAGAAAGTCCCAAGAAGTCGAATCGAGACCCAAGTCGATGAAAATGAAATATGAAAATAAAAAAAACAAAAGTAAAAACTGAAAATGAAGACATTCAAGTCATCATGCATCAAATCAAGTCACAAATTAAGCCTCAACCCATTTATTTTTTGTCATGTTAAGTTGTAAGTCATCAAAACAGGCACTCGAGTCCACATCTTTGAAGATTACTCTTGATCTGTTTTAGTCAAGCTGGCTGTAGCCTGAGAGCTAGCTGTGGAAACTGTCTGTCTGTCATCATCTAAACTAAATGTTATGAGAGATTTTTCAAGACGGTTTTCTTAGCTTTTCTTCCTTTTCTGCCACAACTCCTTCTGGTTGCAAGTCTCCAGCAGAGTTTGAAGATCATTGCATTACAGTGCACAACAAGCTCAATTTGAAACCAGTTCTTAGTCGTACAGACAGAATATATCCTTTTTCAATGCGATATGATGCAGAGGATTCTAGAAATGTGTCCAAAAAAAGAGGTAAATATTTGGGAACGACCTTTTGAGCTTTTCTAAGATTGCCAACAGCCAAGTTTGGTCTCTTTTTTATCAAGAAGATGATCTAACCTTAAGCTTAACCTTTGCTCAACATGACCGCAATCTTTTCTGACACATCTTTCTCTGACCAGCTTGGGCACCGGATTACCCAGACACCGATATGATTCATTGGAAAGTACGCCAACCCACACTGCATGGGAGACATATTGAAAAAAAGGCAACTATACACAGACATACGCCTACTTTTGTACACGAGTCATATGCACTGATTATATCCTCAAAGCGGCACACACAGCATACATACGTACATACACACACACTGAGGAGGAATTTAGGCCATTGCCATAGTGATGTAGACTGCTGACTGACTGAAGATGAGGGTCCGTGAGGATTACAGCTCAGAGAAGGTTTCACTGATGACAGTGTGGAAAGAAGGGTGGGGGGGTGAAGCTTGTAGTGTGTGTGTGTTTGCGTTTGTGTGTGTGTGCATGTGTGCTCCAGCTTAGAAGGTAATGATGAATATATGCTGTTCTTCACGGCTCCTGTGAGTTGATTCAACCCGCTGCTGTCCTTTGATGAGCCCACACACACTCGCACACTCTCATTGTTTGTCTCTCTCTGTTATTTTCGACACCTTGCAGCACACTCGGGCATTACACTTTGGCGTATTTTCAAACACAAAGTAAAGGTGAATGCAGACAGGTGGATATGACAGGTGTTTAAACCCTTACACGCTACATAAATAGATTACATATGAACACTGCGTTGTCGCCTTTATGTGACTGAACTTTGAATTAATTTAAATTAATTTCTACTTGCTGTCTTATAAAGAGTAAGATGGGAAGATTAATTCCATATAATAACCCTTACCCTCTCACACCTGTACAAAATAAAAAAGAGTTGGAGCTAGGGGATGATTAGCTTAGCTTAGCACAAAGACCAGAAACGGGGGAAAGAGCTAGCTAATGAAACAATGAATCACGTTATATCACCAAAGCTATCGCCAATGTGCTGGAAGGTAGCTAATGTTACTTTCTGAAAGAACCCAGCTAGTTGTTTTCCCCCGTTTCCAGTTTTTAAGGTAAGGTAGGCTAACTGACTATAGCTTTATAATGTTTAACAGACAAATATGACAGTGGTATCAATCTTGAGTGCACATTTCCCTAAACTGTTCCTTTAATTAAAATTGGACAAAGTGACAGGAAGGTGAAGATTAGAGGAAATAAATGCATTTATATTTAGAGCAATTTGTAAAATATGACCATAATTTCAGTTTAAAATATTTAAGATATGAACTGACATTGTTGAAGTTATGGCAAAGACATCTGTGCACCACTGTGTTGCAGAGATGTCTACTGAAGTTGGCATGCTCACCAGCTAGCCCATCCCATTCTGTCATATAATAACACTCGAACTGGCAAAAGGTGATAGTCGGACAGCCCCTTGTAGTTTCATCTGGGAGATGTATTCTCGCTATTAACGTTATAAATGAATACATTTGTCACAGAATTCATAGTCCTGTCAGGGCCACTGTAAATCACCTCCTTATTTTATGCTATATCTTCAAACTACATTCTAGTTGAGCTACCTTACTGGCTCCATGGCTTACCAAGCCACGGGCTAATAAGCTATCATTAGCTAGCGAGAGCAAAGGATAGCTGATAAAAGAGCAGCAGTAGTCAGTTACTCGGGTGATATGGCCATATTTTACAAATTGCACCATTGAATCTGATGATACATGATGATCCAAATTTAAACTCATAATGTGACATATAGAAGATCAAGTAATAGTGATAGGGAACCAGCAGAACATGTCAGGGGACTTTAAAATAGTAGAAATCTTAAGCAGGAGTTGCAAATAAACACATGATGTGTTCTTTGTTACTCACATCAGTTTATTTTTCACTCCCGCTCCTCAAAGTTGGCACTGCGTCTTCTCTCACCATCAGAAATTCTCTGTTTTCTTGTCGAATCCAGAAAAACAAGCATGACCTTGATGTGCAGTGTTCTCGCCCGTCGTTTGCTTGATAACATCAAAGTAGTGCGAACACATCCACTCAGAGGAAACAAGGTTTTTCTACCTCGTCTTAACCATCGTGAGAGGAGAAAGAAAACTCAGCGATCAGAGTGGACGATGGAATAATATCTGGACAATTAGGCTCCATTCAGAAGTTTTGAGGGGATGATTGATAGCTGTAATTTCACTCCTTAAAACAGTAATTTGTCAGTTGTCATATCCATTACGGTCATGTAAAATGATTGCCTCAGGACTGAAACTAAACCCCCCCACAGGCAACATATTCTACATAATTCATGCTGTAGAGTTTCCTTCCTATTTGATTAAAACTTATTCAATTCCCGTTGCTTTCCTTCGCAGAGTCGAGTCTTATGCCCTGGATGGTCCTTAAATCAGTCTCCAATTAAAAACCAGGCTAGCCCCACAGTAACAGAGATTGCATAACGGCCTGGCCCGGTCATTATGTAACACAATGCAGATGAAACGGAGAGCTGCACTGTTTGACGGGATTGCTGGCACAGATGTCTCGCTGTGTCATGAGCGGTCGTGAAACCCGAGACTCCGTCAGTGTTCCTGTGTTTTCATCAACGCTTGTTATACAGAGTATCAACAGTACCTGTATTTGTAATGTGGAACACTAACGAAGTTCAAGACTCCTTTCATTAAATCATAAACTCAGCTGTCCCATTTTTCTTTTCCTGTATTTGTATGCATTTCACATTATTTGGAAGCAGTTTTTAAGGAAAAAAGCAGGACTGGATAATGGCTTAAGTCTGGATCCTCATCTGAAAACAGCACATCTCCCCCACATTTTGACATTTACATTCAGTAGCTATCATTCACACACAGGAAACACTAATTTCGAGGGTTTTGAAACCGACCTAGCCACCTCTTTGGTGGTGGAAAAGTCCTCTTTGAACAGGAAACGAGATTGAAATAATCAGTAAACCCCATTCCAGCTGCACTTCACAGAGCCGTTTGACTTCGCCGCACCTCGCAGCGTTAGAGAAAACCTTAAAGGAAGTCTTGGTCTGGTGGGCATTAGAGGCTCAGATCACGTTTGCTGTCCTTGTTTCTCTGTCAGAGAGCTCCACTTCCAGAGAGTGGCCCTGTCCTCACATCTCCTCTATCCACTCCCTCTCCCCGGGGTCGGCTTGAGAGAAATGAGCTCTCGACAGAGCAAAGCCGCCTTCACACAGAGAGACCTCTAGCGGTGTCTTACCTGTCTGTGTGAGCATATGTGGGTTGTGCAGACGTGTTGGTCAAGTGTGTGCTTCATTTCTAATGTCCGTGTTTGCCAGTGAGAGCAACATATCCTGATGCAGACCAGTGATATGTGGCCTGTTCTCCTGCCAAGCCACTGAAGCTCTGCCAACAGTCATGCGTCTGTCAACCAGCATCCAAATCTCTTCTGTTTACACTGCCTACTCCAATATTTATAAGAAAAGGAAACCTTGTTTAAACTGTTTATATTAGCTGTGGCTTGTGTGTGCTACAAACAAAGCCCTGGATTGGATATATGAGTAGTGAAATGTTATCATTTCCTATTTTTCTCTTCTGCACATGTAACCATCAGTGGAGATATTGTTTGCTGTGCTGGGGTTGAGGCCAGCAAAAATGAAATGTGTATAAATGGAGATTTTCCTGTGATTTAATTGAAACTGTTAGCACTACACAATTTATTATAGAGATTAGTTGATAGTAAATATTTATACGTAGTAACTGCAGGGTAGTGTTAGGGTTGTAAAGTGTAGGTCTAACTTTTGCGTAGAAAACTGAACCAGTCCAACTTAGTGGCAAAACTGACATTAGGTTACTTTTATTGTTAGCTTACTAGTGCTACTATCTGGTTGTTATTGTTAGCTTATTGGTGTCGTTATCTTGCTATTCTTGCTTGCCTAGGCTACCGTTAGTTGTTATCTTACTGGTGCTATTATCTTGCTGTTATTAGCATACTGGTGCTGTTATCTTGCTGTTGCTGGCTTTCTGTTACTATTAGCATGCTGTTTCATGTAGCATACTAGTGCTGTTGCTTGCTAACTTACACTTAATTATAATGCTGTTTAATGTTGATTTTCTAGGATTATATTAATATGAAACAAAATGTTATGCTAACAGAAGCCTAATTTGCTTGCTTAACAGCAATGGTAATGTAATTGGGATAATCAAATATTTCCTTTACTTTGTCACTTCTTGTTCGACTGCGTGTGAACTAGACATAAGGGACCAGGGAGTAAACACAAACGACACATGCCTTGATAGATTTCCAATCAAAAAGACAGCAATTTCAGCTACTAACATTCACTCTGTGAGTGTTTTTTCCTATTCCTGAAGTTGAACGCCATTAGCGTTTTCAAGGTTGAGTTCAAATGGCAGGTTTGCAAGAATATTGAGTAAATGAGAAGCATCTGCTCACCCTCACCTGCCAAAACCCCAAAACCCCACAGTCCTGAAGTCTTAATCAGGAAAAAGGAATGAAATGACTGACACAGCAACATGGAAAACCCTCGAAATGTGAAACACGATCTTTTGAAATGATCCACATATATCTGATGAGTTGAGGTCTTTATCTGGAAAAATGACTCCAGGTGATGATGGTGTTTATCATTTTCTCACAGAGACGTTCAGGTCACAAGGCATTAAAGCTGCAACTAATGACTGCTTTATTATCAGTAAATCACTTCATTAATCACTTTATTAATAGCTTTATTAATCCCTTTATTATCAGTTACCAATTTTTTGATTATTTGTTCCTATTCATTAAGAAAATGAACTTATCTTAGACTAAATGGATGCTAATTTTGCTCTGTCTTGTTACTAAGGAAATCACAAAAAAAAATGGAAATATGTCGTGTTTGGAGTTTGTTTCTGTGTTGCTAAACTTTCCTGTTTACTGTTTTGGTTTTTAAGAGGGTAGACATATTACTTGCGTTCATGTTTTTGGCAGTTTTAAATGGGACTGCATGCTTTGAAGCGGAGTCCTTGCTGCATTTTGTTTCTCACGTCATTTTTGTGGTTGAGAGCCACTCGTAGGGAAAAGCGGCGACGGTGGGCTGCTGGAGCAGGTAATAGCGGTGATGGAAGATTGAGCTTTGCTGTTGTTTTGCTTCCTCTCATCATTAGATATTCTGCTCAGAGGCATTCAGACTTTGCTCAATGACTCTCAAGGTTGGAGCGGCGATGTAAATGGACACCACTGTGAGGACTATAAATACCTCAATCTGGATGACTGTCATAGGAGTTCTTTGAAACCCTTTTTTCTCTGCTTCCTCCTCCTCATCTCCTCATCTCTCACTGTCAGATTCAAATGAAAAGAGCTCGGCAGCCATCAGGGACTTTTTTAAAATGCAACATGAACATGTGTTCCTGTCCTGCAAAGACAGACACGTATGCGGTCTCTCTACCTCAGCACCTGGTAAACAGATCTATTTAATAGCAGCTCCCAATAGGAACTCGGTGCTGTGACTCATTTGTCTGTTGCCCGGGTCGGTTCCCTCAAGGTCGGCTGTTGTGAGTAAACCGATGCCGTCTGTGAAAAGGGACGAACAGAACGGAGACTGGAACGCCGTCCTGATTCCCTGCTGAGGCTCAGAGCCAATAAGCTGCTGCTCAAGATGTATGGGAGCATTACAGCTGCATTCGGGTGAAGCAAACGAGTTCAGTTTGTTTGTTTTTGAGCGAGTGTGTCTGTGTGTTTTTGTATCTAATTCTGTTATTAAATGTATTGTTTGTGTGTTAGATTCTTTGATTAATCTCCTTTATTTTGGCAAGGATATTCCCAGGCTAACAATAGTTTGTATTCATGAGAAGGGAATAATGCTACATAATGCAAAGTGGCTGTCAGCGAGGAGGAGAAAGAGACGGAAAAACAAGCAAAAAATTGACTTGTCATATCAATCTAAAGGAGTCGAGAGAGGAGGTGACACATTTACCATAAATGGGAGCATTTATGTGGCACTCCTCCAGCTACTGCCGCTGCGAACTGTGAAAATTAAACAAACGCTTTATTTGATAGTTTAGTGTAGCTCATTCAGCTTGTTTGGTGCATAAATATGAAAATGGCGTTTTATCTTTGTTATACTGCTGACAGTTTCTGATGGCAAACAATATTTCCGAATGTGATTGAAAGGAGAGGTGTATTAGTATGCTAATCTCTGCAGCAATGCTTAATAATTGACAGGAGGGATCTTTATCCACATTGCAGAAACGGATTATGGCAAACAATGGTCTAAATGATGACTTTTGTTCACCTTAAATCACCTTAAAACATTCAGAAGAGGCTCCTTAATGAGAAAAAGCAGCTTACAAATAGTGTCTTGGGTAGAAAATACCGTCTCTGCCTCTGTCATGAGGAAGAGTTTGGGGTGGAAATGTGAACATACTTAAGACTTTGACAACAGGAATCAGTCTGTTCAAACTGCTCAGGATTACCAACATGCAAAAAACACACCAGACCTTTTGGAAATTTGTAATTTTATTCAATAACAAATCAGAATCGAAACAACAATACTGTAGGATAGCAGAATTCCTTTAATTTACGTTACATGTCTCTGAGGGCCCATCATTTCAGTGTTGTTGCAGCTGTTTCACTATTAAAGCTCTAAAAAACTCACTGTACACTACCTGCTCACTCAGTAACGGACAAAGTTAGTGACAAGCTGTTGAACATACTGGAGCATTTAGCAGCGACACAGCCATTTCCTCTGGGAGTTAAAGGGGACAAGAAACAAGAGTGAAAGTTGGACTAAAAAACACAACTCTAAGTCCCTGACTGCTAGATGTTTAAGTAGACAGTGGTCCCGACCAAGCCCCCAGGAAGAGCACCAGCCTTTGAAGCCAACTTTCATTGTGGCTAAACCCTGTATTTATATTTCCACATGATGTACTGCGGTCCATATAGACTTTCCTTCACACAAGCTAACGTTGTGAAAGAAGCATCCGTAAAAAAGCTGGACACAGTTTGGTCAATAACAAAAGTTCATCTCAGTACTTTGTTATATACCCTTTGTTGGCAATGACAGAGGTCAAACGTTTTCTGTAAGTCTTCACAAGGTTTTCACACACTGTTGCTGGTATTTTGGCCCATTCCTCCATGCAGATCTCTTCTAGAGCAATGATGTTTTGGGGCTGTCGCTGGGCAACACAGACTTTCAACTCCCTCCAAAGATTTTCTATGGGGTTGAGATCTGGAGACTGGCTAGGCCACTCCAGAACCTTGAAATGCTTCTTACGAAGCCACTCCTTCGTTGCCCGGGCGGTGTGTTTGGGATCACTGTCATGCTGAAAGACCCAGCCACGTTTCATCTTTAATGCCCTTGCTGATGGAAGGAGGTTTTCACTCAAAATCTTATGATACATGGCCCCATTCATTCTTTCCTTTACACAAATCAGTCGTCCTGGTCCCTTTGCAGAAAACCAGCCCCAAAGCATGATGTTTCCACCCCCATGCTTCACAGTAGGTATGGTGTTCTTTGGATGCAACTCAGCATTCTTTCTCCTCCAAACAAGACAAGTGGAGTTTTTACCGAAAAAGTTCTATTTTGGTTTCATCTGACCATATGACATTCTCCCAATCCTCTTCTGGATCATCCAAATGCTCTCTAGCAAACTTCAGATGGGCTCTCTGGGTCCCCCCGTGTGGTTCTGGGATTTTTGCTCACCGTTCTTGTGATCATTTTGACCCCACGGGGTGAGATCTTGTGTGGAGCCCCAGATCGAGGGAGATTATCAGTGGTCTTGTATGTCTTCCATTTTCTAATAATTGCTCCCACAGTTGATTTCTTCACACCAAGCTGCTTACCTATTGCAGATTCAGTCTTCCCAGCCTGGTGCAGGTCTACAATTTTGTTTCTGGTGTCCTTTGACAGCTCTTTGGTCTTGGCCAAAGTGGAGTTTGGAGTGTGACTGGTTGAGGTTGTGGACAGGTGTCTTTTATACTGATAACGAGTTCAAACAGGTGCCATTAATACAGTTAACGAGTGGAGGACAGAGGAGCCTCTTAAAGAAGTTACAGGTCTGTGAGATCCAGAAATCTTGCTTGTTTGTAGGTGACCAAATACTTATTTTACAGAGGAATTTACCAATTAATTCATTAAAAATCCTACAATGTGATTTCCTGGATTCTTTCCCCCCATTCTGTCTCTCATAGTTGAAGTGTACCGATGATGAAAATTACAGGCCTCTGTCATCTTTTTAAGTGGGAGAACTTGCACAATTGGTGGCTGACTAAATACTTTTTTGCCCCACTGTACGTCCATGGAGCTCCGAGCGATGGGCAAGATTTGGTGTTGTTCACCCTGCTAGCAAAGGAGCTGTGGACAGATGGGAGATGGGGGTTTTCAGGCCCACAATGGAATGCTGTCTAGTGTCAAAACTCTACATTCTCTGAATAGTTATATATTTATTGTGTTTTTCCCCTTAAATTGTGCTTTAGTCGCTTGTAGTTTGACATTTTGCACATTCAGTATGAAAATGTTGTGTTGATGTGAGCAGATACATTCAACACAGACATTACCTCGAGGGAGAGGAGGTTGTAAAATGTTTGGAGGTGTTTATCTGTATGCTGACTTGTCTCCGCCAAAGATGCTTATTTATTCTGTGTACTTTATGTGTGCTACTTGTTATTCATGTTTGCAACTGTTTTTTTATTAACCAAAAACAGCTCATTTGTTTTTGAAAGGTTATAAATGAGATTGTGTTTTTTTATGTATTCTCGGCACCTGTACATGCTTGTTTCCTCTAATGTCAACATCACATTGAACAGTGAGATCACCACTTGAATAGTGTGACTGACTGGGCGGCTGAGAAGGGTGTATGTGTGTGTGATTGTGTGTGTGTGTGCGTCTTCATGGCAAATTAAGCCATCAAAAAGTGGTAGTAAGAGTGGCTATGCAGTCTAAGCGTTAGTTACAGGGGAACTACAGCGGGAGGCTCATCCTTGAAGGTTCATGTTCGTTCGTAGTGTATCTTTCTTCTGCGAATCATAGTGGATCAAACAGAATCAGAACTTTCCAGTTTTCCCGTTGTTATTCCCAAAGTAAAAAGGGCATTATATATGTCACACTTGCAATTACAGCCACCTAAAGGCACACAACTGTGTCCATTTAGCAGTCTAGATGCAAGTACATTGGTAGTATGTGCTTTATGAAGAGAAATAAAAAGCCTAAAAAAGAATAGGACAGCAGTTCTTGCATTATTTATTGTGCTAGCTACGGGAAGAGCGAACAGTGTGTGTGAAACGATGTCTAGACCTTCCATACTATAAATGAGTCCAACCTAGTGATTGTCCCAGATGAAGATGGAAGATTAGCATATGGTGACAGCTCAGATCAACTGCAGAAGGAAAAGTAGGATGCTAATTCTCTCCAAATGTACCAAGTGAAGGAAGAGGAGGATATGCTTCAAAACATGTCCTCCCTTTACTTTTTCTTTTCATCTTCATTCATTGCAGAGTGCTTTCATTATGTATTGCTAATTGATACCTCCACTAGGGAGATTATGGCCATGTCCGTCGGTTGGATGGTTGGATGGTTAGTCAGTTGTTTGGTTGGTCGGTTTGTTGGTTGGTTGGTTGGTTGGTTGGTTGGTTGGTTGGTTGGTTAGTCAGTTGTTTGGTTGGTTGGTTGGTCCATTTCCATGTTGATTGGTTTGTTGGTTCTTTGGTAATTCTTTTGTCAGCAGGATTCAGACATTTGACACGTTATATGGCTCAAGTCTCAATCAAGTCCCAAGTCATTTTTTTCTTGGGCAATTCAAGTCAAATCACAGACTGTGTCAAGTTGAGTCCTAAGTAATGTCATTCTTTTTCCACCAGAGATAGTGCAGCCTTAAATGCAGATCTAATCTATATAAAGAGAAAAGACATGGCTTTCTGGGCACGACCAACTTAGGGGATCCCCAGGGTAAGACACAGAACTCGCTGGAGGGATTGTTTACCCTGTCTGGCCTGGATTGCCTTAGGACTCCCCTGGAGGAGCTGGAAAGTGGTGCAAACCACCACACAATACCACAGCAACTGTTTTTCAGACGGGTAAACTTGTTTAGATTATCTTTAATCATCAACTGTGTTCTGGCTGTGAACAAACCCTTTGCGAGTTTGAGAGAAGGCAAGCTGAGACCCCCTGCTCTAGGTGATATCAGCCCACTTGTTTTACCCAGCATCTGAAAGTGACTGCTGTGTTCACATATTTCCCGATGAACTGACTCTGGGTGTGAAATGCTTGAGGTTTTTAAACAACTGATCCAAACAAGCGAGGTATGAAAACACCGTTATACATCTTTTTGGACTTGCTCCCTACAGACTTGGTGAGTTTAAGAGTTTCAGAGTTCTCACTGGAAACATTTAGGCAACTGTGAGCCTCTTTTCCCCCCCAGTCTAGTCCCTCTCCACATTGTACGCAATGATCCCTGCCTGTTTAATGACTGCTTTGTTGGTTACCTGCAGGTTATTCTCACATTTGGTGCAGTGAAGCAGGTTTTCTCAAGTTGGTGCTTTGCTGAGCAGATCTATTGTGATGAAAAGGTCTGTGAAGTCCTTACAAGCACTGCATGACCCAGTATCTGAATATTTCCATCAGCAGGGAGAGAGGCGGGTTGCTGAAGTGAGAATCAGAGAATTGAAAGGGACATAAAATAGGGAAAAGAGATGAAAAAGTGAGTGAAAGAGAGAAAAAGAGAGAGGAAGGTTTATTTCACAAGGCTGCTTGGCCCATCTGAATCCATTAAAAGATAGTCAGTCAGATAGATGATTGATGATAGCGGGAGCGAGAGGAAAGAGTAACTGGCGGCTGAACTCTCGGTATCACTACATCTAAACAACATGTTTTTGGCTGAAGTCGGTGCAGACGTCTGAGGTAAAATTAGCCTTTTCATTAGAAGTAGTGATAAACAGAGAGGGAGCCTTCATTATCATGCCGCCTGAGCCTCCACCTCCTGATGCTATGCTCTGATTGCACCCAGGATGGGATCATTTAGGCTGGGCTGCACACGTCCTCGCCCCTGCTTCCACGCAACAGCCCTCCATTTCTCTCTGCCACCGCAATCCCGACTTGCTTCCTCGCTCCCAAACGCTTTCCTTTTCAGCCCACATCGGAGGGGGGGAGCAAGGAGGAAAGGTCCATCCAAATGTCAAGTAGTTTGTGCTTCTGTGAAAAATGCATGTAGAGCCTCGTCTCTGCTGAATGTAGCCTTAGCATTGGTCTCGGTTATGTCTCTTGACAACTGAATCCGCTACCCCCTAACACTCTTTGACTCACACTCTTTTTCGCTTTGCCTGTGACAGCAGAAGCCCAGGCCGGGTAAACTTTCTGTACTAAATGCGCTGAAACAGTGTTGGAGTAGAAGTCACACAGAAAAAAAGATGTAAAAACTGGTAACTAGAAATACTAGTAAGGACAGTGAGGTCTTGAGGACGATAGCACTGAATTTTTTTTTTTTTTTTTTGAGCATTTAGTTTAGATACATTGAATACTTTTTTCAAAGAAAGGCAGAAGAGTTTGAAATGGACAGATCAGTGAGAGAAGAATAGCAGCCATTGCAAGGATTTGCTCACGGCATCTTGAAGATGGCTGCTTATAGAGAGGTCAGGCTTAGATAGTGGGATGCACCACAAAGCTAATTTTCTACATTATAACCTACAAACCGTACATTTTGCAAACTCGAGTCTAAAAGATGTAATGAATAATGAAATTACCTTTTGAGACATCGAACAAACGCCAGGATCTTAGCCAACAAGCTAGTAAAGAAGCTAACAATGGAGCTTACATTAAGACGCTTGAAAAAGCACCTTGGGAGGTGGTCTGTGAGATCACGGCGAACATTTCCAAAGTCATCTATAAAAAAGCTTGGGCCACTGTCACAATTGTCACAAGTGCAACTTAAAGAGCTTGATCTGCGAAAAGAGACCAGAATTCAATGCTGGAAGGTTCTGCTGTTCTAGTCGAGGGGCAAACTGAGAGCGCCTGAAAATCAGGTGCTTGACATGAATGAACACATTGATGATTCGGAAACTCATGGGAGGAGAATTATCCTCGCAGCAGCTCACATTGTATTTTTGGATCTGCGAGGTGTTCTTCAGTCAGCTGTGATCTGTTGTTGATGAAGCGATGAGTTGATCGACTGATAATTCACTGTTTACGTCACTTTTCAGGCCAAAATGCCCTGATTCTTTTATTCTGTAAGGGTTGTAAATATAAGCAGTTTGCACACCTCTTGTTTGATCAGAGGGAAATGATAAAGGGCACTTTTCACTTCTTACAACTTTTCATTCCAAATTAGGATTAAAGGGGACGTATTATGCTTATTTTAGCTCCTGTCTCTATAAGACTCCCACTTCCGAATATCCAGTCTGCTGTAATTGGTCAGGTTGCACATGCCTGAGCCAACACTGCTATCAACAACAGAGCAGCTGTGCTAAATGTAATTCTAGCATGCTAAACTCAGTGGTGGGTATTAAGTAATGCAAATGTGTGACATGGTGACAAAGTGTGATGTCACACAGCACGGGATTAAAGGCTGGACTACTGATGAGGTGTTTAAGGAACTGTGTTTTCTGAGGGAGAAAGCAGCTTCTGTTGGTGACGAGACTTTGACCTTTTTAATTTTCAAGGTCTCTCAAGAACAATTATTAAACACTGAAGGAAAGGAGAAACCAAAAGACCATAATAGGCCCCTTTAATTAATCTAATCATCAGTGGCAGCCCAAGTAAAGAGTAATACTGCTTATGATCCTTTAAATAAAAAGTCCCATATTTATGTCTGATGAATGACATGATGATGAATATTCCTGTAAGTGTGTATGCTCTTACATTTTAAGCCATCTGAGTCACTTCATGCTTTTCATAACTGCGTTTGTAAGGATATTTGGGATTTGAATAAATGCCAAAGAATAAAGTGCAGCCTTGCACTTCAATTCCAACCCTGAAGTGGAATTTAAGTAAATTTATTAATAAGCAAAATTATAATGATTTAATAAATGTGGTCGTGCTCTTCAGTCAAGTGAAGTAATGACGGGTTAGAATGGACAATGATGTGTTCATCTGTTATGAATGGGTTCCAGTGCTCTGTTATGGAGCCTCCTCTTGTGGTGTATTGTTTTGCCTTCAAACCATTATGTTGTTTTCGTGTCTAAGGCCAAACCAATTTTTCCTATTTTCTGATGCTATTTTCCTTTTGTGAATTCTGCTCTGATTTATTTGATATTAGTCGGGAACGGTTATGTAAATGCATGATGTGGAATATTGCAATAACTGAGCCTTATTAACATTCATAAATAGATACAACTGACCTCATGTCTGTTTTATTTTTGTTTCAACACGTGATAAATGCTGCCATGTACTGTTTGTTCTTTTTTAAAGTCCTTTAATCAGAAGTGCTATAGCCTTCCTGTGACTCTGTCCTTCTGAAGAGATTTCGGAGCTCTTTCATCTGAAGCCGTGATGATGTACATGGCAGCCATGTTCATCGGAGCGTCACATAACAGTTCTGGAAACATGGCTTGTTTGATCAACACTGTAGCCAGCGAGTGAAGCGATACACACAAGCTCACCGCTTCAGCTCGTGCAGCTTTTAACGTTCGCTCGCACGGAAACAAAACTGTCTACAGAAGAGTAATTGTGACATTAGTTTAACAAGCACTTTTGGCTTTCATCCATTTTAACCCCAGTTTCTGAAGGATAGAAAAGTGAAGGGCTAATGGAGAGGGAAATAGTCTACGGAGACTGCATCAAAAGAAACACTTCTTTGTTTAGGTTTTTTTTTTTCAGGCCTGATAAACTGATTGTTTTGTTTGTCTTTGAACTGAATATAATGTCTTCGCCCACTGTTTTCTTTTCAACGAAACGTGCTGCCCCTTCGGCTCTGCAGCTGTTTGCTCATCACAGGAATACTGAGCGTGACCACCTTATTAGGTGTAGCTCTACATTTTAATACAATCTGATACAACAATTTACAATTCGTTGAGATTTTATTAAGTGTCTTGTGACAAATGTGCTTATTGCAAGTCACTTTGGACAAAAGCATCTGCTAAATGCCCTAAATGGAAATGGAAATGGAAATGTAATGAAGTTTGTGTGGTAGTTTTGGCAGCCTAGTGTGGCGCTTTCATTATCATACCGTTGTACGAGCCAGAGCTATCTGACTTAGACTCTTCTTTTTGACAGCTTTAAACTTAGAAGCGTAAGGCCACTGACCAGGCTGCTGTATTCGAGGCACTGGGAGTGAAAACAGTTTGTTTATACTGAATAGCGAGGCGGAAAAAAGGTCCTGCATTGACCAGGCTGTGTAAAAGTGCCTGCTGACATGGAAAACTAAAATAGACCCAAAATAAACAGTTTTATAATCAACATGTTAACATCAAACCTGAATTGAAGATATTTCAATCGACTTAATTTAAAATCTAGCCATAGACAGCAAGTGTATTAGAGATCAGATCCATACTAAGAGACTACACTGCATCATAGTGCAGGGGGCCAGTGACAGGTTCATACTGGATTTGTAATAACAGCTCAATATTGACCTAAACACTCATCGATCAGTAGGCTCTCCAGCCACTGGACATTATTCATGTTGTGATGTTTATCATGTAATCTATCCTCCATTAATGATTAATACTATTGGATGTATCTCATAAATCAGGACTGGTCATTAATCGGACTCAACCCCTCTGAAGTTGAAATGTATTCTCAGCAGCCAGAAATCCCAGTGTATGTCAGGATGTCAGCACTGTTTGAGCTTTGAAAAGTCATACTTCTTCTCAGGGGGACTTTTATTTTTCTGACCAACAACCCCAATTCTAACGATGATGAGACTGTCGCAGAGGCGACAACAGAGTCGGGTTATATCATGCTGAGGCTGAGGGGTGGATCAGTCGCCCCAGCAGGTGAATTATTCAGGTGATGAGATGTAGACCTTCAGCTCTGAGACCTGGCCAAGGCTAACATTCATTTAGACCTGTCAGGGTCTATTCAGCTGTGCAGCGCTCTCACAAGCTGCTCCCTGCCTCTTTTTGCTGCATTTTTTCAGGTGTGTGAGCTTATTAAATTGTTATTTTTCGCCTTCTTTCCCTCTGATCCTCCATCGTGTCTCTCACACTCTCCTCAAGAATTGTATTGTAGAAACCGCCAGTCTTTCCCCTATGTTTTACTGTAAATTGGGCGTGGACTGCAATTTGATGGATGATCAAGATGCACAAAGGAGTCAGCTTATATTCTTCCCTTTACCCTCAGGTTATATCTATTACCATGTTCATAGAGTTTAAAATAAACACCTTTAACGCACAGTGTTGCTGGTTGTCAGTTAACCACATTAGCATATTGCGTTCTACTTGCCAAGTTCTTTTTGACTCAAGTTTTAACCATTTGAACTGCGTAACTGTTCATGTCAGGTGCTTCTAATGCTTGAATATAGCTAAAAGTCTTTCAATTTAATTCTCACTGCAACTGAAGGAAAAGCTCAGCAGGTAGTTTGAATGATATTTGCTGTACAGTATGTCCACTTTTGTCCTATTTCTGCCGATAAAATGGAAATGGAATGAAAAGAAGAAAGCCTGTAGAGTTTTACCATTTCTTTGATGGAAAAAGAGACAAGAACAGGTGCACGGCTTGATATTTCAAAGCATCTGGTTCAATGCTGCAGGAGGTCAAAAGTTTGGAAAATTAATCACCAAGATCTGCAGGTGCAGCAGGTAACCGAATCTGCCTAATGTAATCAGTGACTCTTTGGTTTGGAAATCCCTTCAGAGTAAATGTGTATTGAACAGTAGTATATCAGTATGTTAGCTGATATGTTTTCATAATTACAGGCTGGTGACATTTCAGAAAAAGCCATTCAAAACTTACAGTTAATGTAAGCCGATGTATCATAAATAGTAAGTTGACAATGTGTGGTTAAATGTCATGTTTAACTAACAAATATGTTTTTCAAGGTCTTAAAACAACTATAGCTGTTTGATTATTTACAAAACATGTTGGCTTTAACAAAACATGAATTAATGCAGAAAATAAAAAAGGGGAGCAGTTTGTGGACTAAACATGCTCACTGTGATGTTCTTTGCTCTTCTGACAGGACATAGATGTCATGTTTTTTAATCTGACATTTAAAGAAGATAAAAACATTGATAAATAAATCAAAACATATCACAGAGCCATATTCACTTTCAAGGATAATGTTGTCTCCCCATTTTTGGTTTTTGTAGAGCCTGACATATATTTGGGGCCAATGCTCATACCAATATAGAGAGCCAAAAAAATTCACTGTCAAGCTGAATTCACAGGAATTGCAAATCCCAACACCACAATTTACTAGAGGGACTGATTGAAGAACTGAAGCTGAATGAAAGGTGCTTTTGTAGCTTACTTGGTAAAGCATCTGTCCCATATTCTGAGGTGGAAGGTTCAATTCAACCTTGTTGAAGTCAGAGAATGATGTCATCAAAAGTTTAATTTTGAACCAAAAGAAGACGTCTGTTAGACATCTTTAGAGGCTGAAAAGATGTTGTAAAACGTTCATTTTGAACCCTGTAAGAATGTCACTTCGACAACAGTGGTGAACATTAAAAAGACGTCTGAAAGAGACATCACAAAACTTTCAATCAGGCTCCTCAATAGAAGTCTTTTGAACCACAAAAGACACTGAATCGATGTCTTTTGGATATGTTTTGAACTTGAACTTGCCTGAGAATCATCATATCTTAAGGTTTTTCTCAGAATCAGAGTAATTCAGTGCCAAAAGACACACAGGTCAAAGTAGGGGGTAAAGTTGTAGGCTACAGCTTTAGCAACATCACACTTCTTGTTTATTTACCCCCAATCAGAGGAAACACAGTTCAATAACTTAAAGTTTGATTATCCCCCAAATGTAAGAGAAGAATATGAAGAGGTGGTACAAAAACCATAAATCCCGTTTTTTTCATGTTTTTTTTTGTTTTTTTACATGTCCAGACTGTTATAGACCAAATGAAAACAAAATCAGTTGATTACATTGAAACTGTTCCAAGGAATAACACTCAAGAATCACAGTATATCAAAAGGTAAGTTGACCAAAGTGATTAGTCTTGCTTAATTTCTTCTCTTCTTCTTTTAGCTGTTTTCAAAGTACTTTTCAATACACATGAATCACCCTTGTTCACGAGAAACTCTTTCAGAAGTGACTAAAACAAATCCTCTATACATCTACTGCTGCACTGTGTGAAAAGCAAGCCATCCTTCAGATTCTCATATGCAGTCGTCTCCCGCTGAATCTCAACTTTACAAGTCTACTTCTTTGTGTTTTTCATCCTCTGCATCTCCCCCTGTCTTCTCGCTGACATATATTCCTGCAGGGATTGTGAAGAAGCTCAGATTGATCTACGGCTCTCGCTGTGTGGTCAGCCCCATAGGAGATGTTTGTGTAATAGTTTCTTTACGAGCGCTGTCAAAGCAGATGAGGATCTGGCGCTCTCGGCAGCCAGTGCGAACACTGTGTCGACAAGACCCAGCAGGAAGCGCTAAGCCCCCTTTTAACCCCTGCCGCTTTGTCACTTCCATTGGGTCCTCTCATTAATTCAACATGACTTTGTGTTTTTCTTCTGGTGAATCACGAGCCTCAAGTGGGCTTCAAATGGTGTAGTCCTTGATTTGTGCATGGATGTAACCCATGAAATATTCACACGATGTTATTTAGGCCATGGCTTATGTATGAGTGCTATGTTTGCAACCACACCTATGAATGATTTAAATTTAAAGCTAATAGTTTCCGCAGCCATTCACAAGCCTCTCGTAGGAGTTATCGTCAAAGTCTTTCCTATAGACATCGTCAACATCCAACAGTTGTGTTACTTTCACAAACAGTTTGGTTGGTTGGTGGTTGGTTGGTTGTTGGTTGGTTGGTTGGTTGGTCACCAGGATTAGATAAAAACTACTCAACGGATTTCCATTAAACTTGGATGGAGGTCTTGGTCCAGAATGGACCCCACTTACTTTCTTTAACATTGTAAGAGGGTGGTGTTCCCCTTTCTCTGGGAATAATGCATAGATCTTGAAAAGAATTACATGTATATACATGGCTGGTATCTAGTTAGTACAATTTGATGTGGATCCTAGATCTAGTGATCTTAAATTATGTTAAGCAGTTATGGGTGGTGTAAAAGAGTGACTATCGAGTTTGATAATGGATTAGGCGTGTTTTAAATAAAAAGGGACTGTTGGGCCTTGGTGGAGGTCTGCATTCTACTGAGTGCCATTCTAGTTATCCTTCTGATTATTGTAAAGATACACCTATAGTAACCCCCTCCCCCGAAAATAGAAATAAGACAGATGAGTAAAGGAAAGAAGCCTTAAAATGTGTCTCCGTTCAAAGAGATGTAATTCACATCCATATGCTCACCGTGCTGAATCATTTTGAGGGTGAAAGCAAGACATAAAAGCACTGAAAGCGACCAGCGTTCCCCCATCATCCTCTTAACTTTGTTGTGCCTCGTCATTCCCCTTTTGGCAATTAACTCTGCAATATTTATTTTCTTGATCTCACTTCCTTCCTCCTGTTTTCTTTCCTTTTCCTGTCAATTCGAAGTCGATGGTAATATGCCGTCTCGCCTTGGCCCCCGTCCATCACTCCACATCAAAGCCTTGCTTGTTCTCCAGCTCTCTCTTCTTCATGGTCCATTACTCGACCCTCTCTTGTTGACAGAGAGATGCTGTTTAATGTGTGTGTGTGCTTGCATAGTTAAAGGGACTTCTCTGTCTTCATTTGCATCCTCAGTAGGACCGTTCCCCAGACTCTCAAAGTGCTTCACTTCCATAGCTGACAGTGAACTCGCCCCATCGTAGGCTGGCAAAATAGCAACCAGTCAACATTGCTTTTCATGGAGATGCTGCCCTCAGAGGCCTCAAGTTTGCTCATTTGGTTGAGAGAGTGGAAAAATTGTGTGTTTATGTAGAAAGGAAGCTTTGAGGCTTTCACAAGCTTTCCCTGAACTCATTCACAACAAACGAAATGAAAGAAAAAGGAGCGTTGGGTTTAGAAGAAACAGGCCGAGTAAAAGCAGGCTGAGCAGCAGTTTGTGCTTTGTTGATTCCGTCCTCCAAGCGTTATTCATTCTTTGTGTAATCTAGGACATAATCTCCTACTCTATTCAGCCTCAGCTGTCCAGATAACGGCGTATTTACAGCGTTACAAAGCAGGTATTACAATGACATGCTACTTCTCTTGTTTCCATCCAAATTGGGAGAACATCAAAAGTAAACCTAAAAGTAAATCCTCCAAAAATTTTTTTCACAAGATGGACGAAGTTAGATGTGAAGTTATACACACATTGCACTGCAATGTATGTTCATATTGTCCTGTTTTGTCAAGGCAAGCCTGTAGAAATGTTGACCCAAGTGAGATTGGTGCAGAGAATTATAAAATGAAGCTGTACAAAATGATCTCATGTTTTTGTATTGCTTTTTTTCCTTCCCGACATCAACTTGATAATTTCCTGACCTTGAAACACACTTTAAGAGCCACAGTGAGCTGGATTTTCAATAGAGCAACGCATTTAAATTCAACTTGAGAGTGCACATTGTTTCCCTTAAGTATATTTATTCATATTTACATCGATCCCTTTGCATATTCCCTCGAGGAGAAGCCAGACTGGACTCTTAGCTTCATTTGGCAAGGCATTTTCATCATGTGCTATTGTCATTGGCTTAGATGTATAAAAGATATGACATGAATAATATGACTTGCTGAGAAGATGAGGATTGAGATTAGACAAATTCATCACCACACTCTCCATTATTGTACCCACTACGGCTGTGTGCTCTGCTTCTATGAATGAGAATGAAGAGAATACACTTGGACATGTCACGAACACACCATGTGTACACACTGATTGAGCTGGTCGGAGCGACCGTACAGCTTGAAAAGGACTCATCATTTACTCACTTAGTTTTGATTTCAACTGTACCTCACTGTCTTCTTGACTTGAAGAGAGACGTGCTATGATATCCCTACGTACATATACGACCAAGTTATCACATGGGAACTAAAGCAAGTTGTACTCACTGGAAAAAATTGTATGATAAAAGGCTAACTCTAGTTGAAGATTAAGTTTGGCATGTTTGAGAACACATTCGTGTTTTCTAAGTCAAAGGGTAGCTCCACCAATTTTACACATTAAAGTGTGTTTACAGGTCTTAGGGAGTACTAAAAGTAGTACAAGGCCTTCTGTTGATTACATGCAGCTTCCTCTGGAGCCACAAAAGGCTTTATACATCTTTTATCACATTTGCAGTAGTACTCCTCAAGACCTGTAAACACACTTTAAGATGAGGAGTTGCTGGAGTTACCTTTTCAGTTCAGTAATATTGTATTTGCACCTATGAAATTATATATATTATTAACTATATTTGCACTCCCTAAGTTTATACACAGGTCCAAAGTGCTGCATGTGCACAAGAAAGTCCAAAAATAGAGAATATGCTATGCCAACTTTCACAATCAAATTTTCAGAGGATTATTGTCAATAACAACATTCATAAATCACTGACAGAAACATTTACAATATGGCACTGGAGGCAACAGAATAGATAAATAATCCATCCTGCCTTCTTTTCCAGGCTTCTGAGACAAATTTGGCAACTCAAAACGAAATAAAAACAGCCGTTCCCATGTTTTTGTTGGTCTGCACACCAATATTTCAAGGTTTTGTTGAACCATTTCAGGGAAAATTAACTCTCCTAAACCATTATTATTATAATTTGTGTAGTACAAACTCAATTCACTCGGCGCACACCGCTCACACAGTTGGTTTTTCCTCCTCACAAGTTGTATTGTCTGTTGTTAACCGTAATTAAAATCTAAATTAGGTGTCGCTCTGTGGTCTCAGCCGCAGTGTCCTCAGGTCGAGTTCAGCCAGGAACCTTTGCTGCATGGCGTTCCACAGCTCTCATTCCACTCTTTATCCCACACCTGGCTGCAGTCAGATAGAGCCAATAAAGACCAAAACAAAATAAAATTCAGGTGTTTTTTTACTTCATTCATTCTGTTTTTCTCACATGTCTGTTTTTATGTGTTGCCCCCATCTGTATAAAATCTATTTTTTCACACCAGTGGTAGGTCGGGGGGTTTATGATGCACCTGCAACTGCATGAAATTACCCCTCACAGATGAAGCCAAATAACAGATAATGGTGATCCATCTGTCAGCTCGCACTAAGGCAATGACCAGTCTGTATTACAACCTAGAGGGCTGTAATAAGGTTAAACACCACGCCTTAGAAAATAACCTCAGACGTCATTGTCCCCTGTAGTCAAGAGACGGAAGCTAATTGGCTGATATGGATCCATTTGCCTCCAGGGCCCATTTTTCTCTTTTAGCATCTAATGTCACACATCTCTCTCCCCCCCTCCTTCCTTTAGTCTGAATAGTTTGACCCATGTGGGCTGAATGGGGAGGGTGCGTCATAATCGCTACTCAACGGAGCATCAAAGATGGCCCATCAGGACATTTAAGGTGTTACGTCGTTTGGGACCAATCACAAATAGCGGACACTTCACCAGTCCTCTCTCTGCTCGACTTTGACCAAACTATTCACCACCCCCTCTTTCGCTGGTGTTTGGGGTCACGCATCTCAAAACTCAGGCCCTCCACAAAATGTCTCCCGGAGTGCTTGTGCATAATTTGCTGTGTGACTCTTACTTTGCTATTTTCTTTGAAGGCAGATACCCTTCAAAGTAAGTGAAGCAGATAACGAATGATGGCCTTGTCAACCGAAGAGCCCAAGCCCCACACTTCACTTTGATTCTTATTTCTTATTAAACACAGCACAGCAGGGTGGAGGTGCTGCAAGGAAGGAACAATGTCTCTATCTCCTTCTCCCCACCTGGCTCTCTTCGCTACATACTGTATATTTTAAGACACTGTGTGTTTCCATATGTCGACTCCGGTGCAGTGCATGCTGGGCTGTGGTTACCTTTGAGGATGCCGAGGTTTTGTCTTCGGTAATTTTTATGGGACTTTGGGAGTTTTAACAACCTGAGGAGGTGTTTACATTTTACAGTTACACAAAAATTACTATAGCTGAAAGGATGAGACAACTGAGGCAACGATTTTAATAATTGTGAATCATTAAAATCATTTCTTGAGGAAAAAAATCCCACCAAAATTGAAGATATCCTGCTTTTCTTTGTCTTACATGATTAACTTGAATTTTGACTCGTGACCTAAAGTCCTGACTACAGCAGAGAGTACATTCATGTGGGCTTGTGAAGAGAGGTAGTTAACCTTCGCTCGTACATTCCCCTCGACCTGTGGATGATTTATTTCACACAATGGCTGCCTGTGAAATGCCACCATATTTCAACGTCCTCACTGAGAAGAGCAAAGCGGACAGTCACCGCCCAGACAAGTGAAGGACTTGGTGACACAAAGGCTGTGAAGAGACGGATTAGAAAGAGGCATTTAAGATTCTGTTGATTCATTTAATTGCATAATCGTGACCAGACTAGAATATCTCAGCTTGCTGTTATTTTTTCTACATGTTCTCCAGAGAAAGAATCATGACGACTATGGTGATCCATAGTCTTATCCTTGAGGTTTACAGTATGGGATTAGTTTCCTTTAATTTTGGTAAATATGTTCCTGTTTAAAGATAAGTTGGGATGATTTAAGTAATCCCTTATTTTCCCTAGATAAATGACCAAATTCCTGCAAAACTAGCCCCCTATATTGAGCTAAACTTACTATACAGCGAATGAGCAAATAAAGGGCAACCGATGGATTGGTCGGGCTCTACTATTACCAACACAGCCCTGTTGTGCCTAAGTACAGCCTGCTAGCATGGCTTCAGACTCTAAGTCATGTTTTGAAATCAACTGACCTTTTTTTGATAATAATTTGATATAAACTTTGTGTATAGCATCTTTAAGACCATAGGAAGACAGTATTATAGAGTACATACTTTACAGTCAAGCCAAACACAAGGAAGCCTCGTCTAAAGTGAGTTCAAACAAGAGGGCAGAGCCGAAAGTTTAACAAACTAAAAAAGTCATTATGAGTTATTAAAAGTAAAAGGATTTAAAATGAAAATCACAGTCCGTAAAATGCTAGGAAACGGTGTAAATTATGCATCAGAACCACATTTGACACATTCATACTGTTTGCTTCGTCTCCCCAATGGTCTGTAAATCACAGATAATCAATTTAAAATGATATCATCGGAGAAAAACTGCACTTTTCTTTTTGAAAGAAGGAAGCAGCAGATACTTTTCATTTCTGATCAATAAATTATTCTCGGTAAATATTTATCTACCATATTTAATGAAAGTGAAATGAAAACAGTCCTGCTTCTTCAGACTGGATGCACTTTGTTTAATTTTTTCTGTCAGCACTGCCAAATGTGAAGCTTTCCGTTTTGAAGAATCAACTGTTGTTCACAGATGCCAAGACGTTCCCAATGGCATCCTCTGCATTCTGTTGTTTTCTGTCTCACCAGCTCTTTAACACTCATATGAAAGCACACAAAAACACACACACTTAACCGTATTCTTCCAAAGCCGGAGCCTCGCCCGACCGCGCTGGCATACTCGATAGCGGACTTGTTTGACTTTGCTCATGAAGCCTCGAAGCATGTCAGAACAGTCGTCGTATCATGCCAAAACAGGAAACGCACGCACTCCACGCATATGCTTTCACACATGCACACAATTATCACGCCAGAAGCAGGCCCGCGCTGTCACAAAATGTTAAAATAGTGGTGACAGACGATCTCCCAGGAGCACACAGTACGCTACAGTGCAAATGAAGACCAGCGTAGTGTAAAAAGCTCAGCGATGGTCCTGCATGTGGAGGATGCTGGGGGAGAAAGAGAGCTTTATCATGGTTGTAGGACGGATTAGACTGTAATGAAATTGGGTCGGAGTGGGATGTGTGATAGGTTTGGGACAGATATGTCTTACTCCCTTTCTATTCCTGTCTTTTTATATTCTTCTACCCATTTTTCTGCACTCAGAATTCACATCTTCTGCTCAATAAGACATCAAAAGGAGGCGAAGCGATGATAAAACCAGTCTCCTCCCCTCTTTGTCTCCCCCTCGCTCTCCCCCATCTCCAAGGTTGTTTGCGTGTCTCTTTTCCTGGCAGTGTTCGCGAGCAGCCTCTCCCATGACACACGATGTCTGTTACAAAGCCTTTAGCCCCATGTAGATTCATGGAAAATAATGAGAAAATGGGGCATAAATATGCATTGCCATCATGTTGGGATAAACATAATGGCTTCTCGCTTCATTTAGACACACATACAGTAATGACATGCACACTCAACGCTTATGCTGAGACAATAAGATGATTGATTTCAGTAGAGTAATTGGTGACAGTGTTCAATTAACTGTTGAGGTCTCCTCAGATGTGAGGACTGTTTCATGGAATACTTTAGGGGTTTGGTCTGTTGGTTGGGGGGAAAAAAACAGCGTCTTTTTAGAAATATTTTCTGCTCAACACACACTTTTTAGTCTGTGCGGTCAATACTTGTGAGTGTTGACAGCTGAATTAAGGAGCTCTATTTTGACATGGTCAACACTGTCCAGTTCCGAAAAATGTAGTCAGTATCCTAATCCGAGTATCACTATGTTTAAAGTAATGAAACTGGATTATTACTCTCTACTTTTGGATTAGTTCCACCGAATAGCAAATTTGCAAATATAGACAAGAGAAGATCACTTGTATCACAATTACTCGCGCTGTAATGTGATATTTTTGATGTTTCGGTGAAACCCCCATAGAGTGAAAACGCTTCATTCACCATGAGGCCATGGTAATGAGTTGGCAGCTGTAAGATTAGCTATAGTTTAATTGGCTGTGAGACTTCGGAAGTGTTGTTATGTGTGCATATGCAAGGCAGTGTGTTGTTCCTTATTTCTAAATGTATTTTAATTTACTTCGGAGTCAGATTCAGTATCGCTGAAGGCCCTCTGTGACATTATCCGCTGTGAGGTCAGAGTCATAATAATGTTTGACGATGGATACGTTTTGTTGATCAGCGTACTCCAAATGTCATCGCCTAAATCAGTTGACCAAACCTAGACTTTTTCGTGGATTGCAAGAAAGAAAGTGTCGGAGCAACAGGGACTCTCTCTGTAACGGTCAGTGCGTTTATAGAGACAGATTACATCTTTTTTCTGTTACACAGTTACCTTTTTTTGTAGCCTAATTAAGTAACCCTGTTAGGTGCATTCTCCTGAGGACATAAAGAGCAAGACTTTAACACAGGAGACTGTGCCGCACATCCTGAGTCCTGCATGTAATTAAGTCAAGGCATCAAAGCTCTTTAGATAAGATTGAGGAGAAATCTTGATTTCATTTCATTTTACAAAAGTAAGCTCTTCTTGTCTTTAAGTCAGTGGTGACATTTTCAGTATTTAAGCAAGACCACAGCCTTTCGCTAGAGTCTGAACTGTGTGTTGTAAAAGTATATTGACATTCAGAGACGATTGTACAGATTCTGAAAATGAAAATCATTTCAAGAAGAAATTTGTATTTGAAACAAAATGTGGTTGTGTTTTTTAAAAGATGGTGCAACTGTTATCAATAACAAGCAATTTGAAGATGTCACCCTGGAGGTCTGGGAAGTGTTTTTGGACATATAAATACAAAATGACAAATCAGCCAGTTGGCTGCAGCCCTAAAAATTTGGACGTGCAAAGATCACTTTCAGCTTGTCAATTATACTAATCATTACTCAAAGACTTCAAGTCTGCTGCACAAAACTCTAGATGGTAATCAGAATCGGCTGCGGGTGTTTTGCTGTTCTGTTTTGACTTTAAGTTGTTGATTCACTGGGCACTTGTATAAGTCACCCTTCCGATTTATTTTGAATTGAATAGGATCAGACTAAATGTCCCCTTCAGCCTCTCTGCAGCTCTCACGTCTTTCCTCCTGCCTTTCATCCCCCTCATGTATATCCCAGAATTTGTCCTAATTAGGCTTCACTGTTATTCTGGCCTTTTGTCTGACTTTTTGTGTTGGAAAGAGATCAGTGCAGCACAGAGAGACTAGGAGTCGCCAAAGGGACAAAAAAACATTAAAAAAAACATCAAGGCCAAGATTTAAAGACATCAAGGGCACAACATGCTATCAGCGTGAGTACAAAATAGGCCCCACGTGCATGTTTTCATTAATTTGAGGGCTCATCATGCATAGTGTTGCCTTGTTTTAGTTTATTCACCCCCTCATTTACTTTGTTTCGTACAAATCCACTGCATACACTTAAATAACATGCACATGCTATGTATTTTTTATAGCATGCTTGGCTTCACTTATAATTAAATAATTATATGATAAGGCCTTTAATAGGTTCTAGAGATTTAATAGACAAGTTCTGCTTCAGGTTATAATGAGGAGAAAGTACCAGCTCCCAACATCATAAATTATTAACATAGACATTTGTATCTAACAGGTCCAACACTCGTCAGGACACACCGACACTTCAGGGATATCATACTTGTCAGTCGGTGGCAATTATTTCTAGAAGTTCACACTTAAGTGTTCTCCAACCAGCGTCTCAAAGAAATGTTAATGCATGCATGCCATTAACTTATATTTAACTGTAACTTATGTTTTCACTTCATCTCCAAGCTTTCAGTTTAACCAGTAGTGTCTCTGTGCCCGTCAGCCTGCACGCTCTCCGGGGATGACAGTTCAGATATTTTATCCCACCCATCCATCACTTTTTTCAGGGCCATACCCATCTGTCACCGTAGCAGACAACCACCCATCATGACGTGCTGTCAAACGCTTCAGACCTGGTTTATATTTCTTGGATAATCAGGCCAGGTGTGCAGGATGTTGTATATTCATGCCGAGCCCCCGCCGCTCCATCACTTCCCTTCAGTCGTTATGAAACATTAGTCAGGCAGGAAGAGCATCTATATGAGTGATGTCATCGTAGTTTGGTTAATTCTCACCCCGACATCATTTAGTAGATTTTTGATTTATATGCCCACTAGTGAGTGGATAATATTAGAAAAAGTGTTATATTTGTTTGGTGGATTCAATTCCTTCTCAATTAGTTTCTTTTCTTCTTTTTCTTCAATTCTTTTTATTGTTGTTGTTGTTGTTGTGAAGACGTAAAATATAATTACTAAATATCCAATACAAAAATGAAAAAGAAGAAAATAGATTGGAAAAACAGACCTGCATACTGAGATACAAAATACATGTGATTTTTAATTAAGAATACATTAATTTATTAAAAATCTCAGATAAAATTTCAAAATGTATTGAAAAAAATAAAAGATGAAAAAAAGAGAAAAACAAGATGATGAAAAGAAAAAACGATAAAGCCAAGAATTACAAATAGTATATCGCTATTGTTGTTTTAAAACAACTAGAACAGAAGTAGCGAGTAAAACAAAGATTTTGCTCACTTTGAGGCGCTGGAACATCAAATGTTTGACATCTTTGCTTTTTTGGGGGGAAATAAAGTTATTTTCTTTCTTTCTTAGGTGAGCTTAGCGTAAAAGCTTGAAACATTAGGTGGAGCCAGCCTGTCTCTGTCCAATGGTAAAAAAATAAATAAAAAAGAAGCCGCCTTTCAGAACCACCACAGACGTTCAAAGTGAAAAAATTATGCGTTGTTTGTGTCAACTGAGGCGTTTCCCTGTGCTTCCAGTCTTCATGCTAAACTGAGCTGCTCCCTTCTAGCGTCATATCTAGCCTACAGACATAAAAGTGAAATCGATCCTCTTTCTTTTCTTCTCTCCTTCTTTCTTCTTCAAGTCTTATCAGCTCTGAGGGGGAATGAGCCGTTTGGTCTCTGGGGACTCGGGGAGAACATGTCCCATGATGCTCAGCTCTATACTCCGTACCCTCATGGGATTATGAGTGATAAATAAAATGCCCAGCTGACCCACAGTTACACATTGCAGCGATTATGCTCAGATACCATTCTTATATAAAACCGTGCCACGACTTATGATCCTTCTTTCTCCATTTCCTCTACTTTCGTAAGAAATGTGTTAGTCTGTGCATTTTCAAGTTTCTCTCTTCCTTGGCTTCCCCTTCCATCACCAGCTGATGATAACTTCATTCTGTATCAAAAAACCAAGAAAGATAATTTCACCTCCCTCCTTCATCCTCTTAAGTCCTGACCATCATTCATTCGAACCCATTCAGGACATTAAGGTCTCTGCAGACACAGACCCCACATCTCCTGGGAAGAAATATCATATTTCTTCTTCCATTCCCGCATATTTTATTCTTCTGGCTTACTTTTCTTCAGGCAGGTTGAGTTAAGGGTTGCAGGGCTCTGACGGTCAGTGATAAGGGGCCTCCACTGGCTTCATGCAGGGACAGGCTAGATAAGTAAACACTAAGCTGCTCGCTGTATGGTTATCTGCCAGCAGCACACACACATAGACACACACGCAGACCTAGTTTTCATGCACACATTTACTATTGAAACGCACAACATTCAATATTTTAGATACAGTATGGCCGTTTCAGGAAATTAAGAAATTCAGAAACGTATTTGTCTAGAATTTCAGTAAAATCAGCCACGAAGAGTTCCCCTCACAGCTTAAATTTCTTATAATCTTTTGTGAAGGAACTTGTGCAAAATTTAGAACATTTGTCCCAATAGTGTAGAGGTTTAAATAATCATATGACGAACAATAATACATGAAGTGAACATGACAAAAGTCTGCGATCTGCAGGAAGAGTCGCTCTGCTCATCGCAGCAAACCCATCCTCTCAACCTGATCAACAAGTGTGTGATTTAGGATCCATTCAATACATTTTTTAATGATTCCTGGATAGGTTTAATGATCCTCTCACACAACCAAGCAAAGACAATGCCACGATCACAAAGCTAAAATAACTGAGGAGACTTTCACATACTGTGATGTTTCGTGTATCTGTTTACAAGTTACGCATTTCAAGATAAAACCACATCAGTAAGTTACAATCTACAAACAAGCGTCTATGAAGTTTTTGCAACTCACTGATGGATCATTTTGGTGTTTCAGTCGTGTATCTAACAAAACAAACGCTGTCTTCTTTTATTCCCAAATGTCCAGTATTTTGCATTTTGATAAAAATATTTAGTCTAAAACACAGTATTGCATGCATAAATGGCAACTAAATAGCAGCAAATGACACTATTTCAAAACCAAGTTCCATTAAAATGCATTACGGAGTTTGGTATTATATCTGCCGACCTCTGAACTGGAACTTCAATGCCTGCTCTGTGGCCAGCAACAGCCACAGTGATTTCATAGACAAGAGACCCAGTCCTTGTTCCATCCACTCTCCTGAGACACTTACACTCCAAACTCCAGATGATTGCGCAGCATGGACCCAATGAGATTTCAAATCCATGCATGTATAATTTTAAGTTGGTCATTTTATGCAATTTTCTCCTTGTATTGGCTTTTTTTTCACTGAAGCACTTATTTCTGCCCCCCTGCATGCACTTATTCATACATAAGCATACACTTTTTAAGAATTTCCTCCCACTAGCATACAGACACGATCCTATGCGAAACTTCCATCAACTGTGCATACACTCTTCCCACCTGCCTGTTACTCACAAGTGTGTGTGATTCACGGCCTTGACACGTTCGCAGCCCGTACTCTCCATTCAGTCGTCATTAGTGTCAACTGAAGAAGGCAGATAAATGCTTGAGGTTTGCATCAGGTGGGAGCAGGAGAAAGGTTAACACAACAGGAGAGATAAATGAATCACTTGGAGCGGCGGCGTTTCGTAACAACCCGTGTGCGACGACGTTTTGTGCCACTCAGAGATTGTCCATTGGTTGTAATCAAAATGGATTTTTATTTTCATCTCGCCCTGCCTGATTCACTGCTGTGGCGTATGAATGTGTTGCATATGTTCCAATGTGATTAAGTGTATTTAATTAAGCTGCAGCCAGATGGTCCTGCTGGTGATTTTATGCCGCCGTATGTTTTATAGTTTACATTATAACCTTACAATGCTCTTCAGTGTCGTGGCTGTGAGGCGAATGTGAATGCTGTATGTCGAGTCCATTTTCCGGCTGCCATTTTTCCTTTTGATTGACTTCATCCGTCCTCTTCCTCTTCTTCTTCCGTCCTGTTCTTCCTGATTTCTTGCCTCCTCTCTTCTACAGCTGCAATTTGGCATCCCTGAGGGAGTAGAAATACACATGTGACGGAGAATTCTCCAGTCTAACTCCCAGAGAGACACATATGTTCTCATGGAGCCGCCACACAGACTGCCTTCCCCTCAGTTATATAAAACATGCTGCAACTGCTGCTTTGAAGTGTTTTCTGATGCTTGGAGGGGAACATGACTGTGACTACCAATTCTCTTTCTCGATTATTTTCCTGATTAATCAGTTATTCTTGGTAAATCGAAGACATCAAAATTGGTGTTTTGTCGGACGATGGCAGTCTCCGACATCCATGTTGGACTGTATGTTACCAGCAGCCTTGCGCAAAAAGGTATAAAAGACCTGCCGATCAACTAGACATCAGTGTGTGAGGGTGCCGGTTTGGATTCCCTGTGTGCAAAAACTTGTGTATAATGTCCAAAAACCTCCACTGGGTAAAAAATAATGGGAATATCGGATGGGAGAAATTCAAAGAGCCAGAAAGTCTGTGTCAGTAGGAATTCGTGAATGGTTTGGTGGTTGATTCATAGGACTGTCACCATGGCAACAAGGGTTCAAGTCCCATCTGAGGCAAACAATCAGTGATGGCTGTATAGAGCAGGTAGTAATTTGAAGCGAACCCATAATCAAGTAGTTTAAAACATAATCAAGTAGTTTCGGTGCCTTTTATTTTGAAAATGTAACCAGATGTTTGTGACTGGTACAGAATGGACTGTGTTGTTGGTGGATAGGCAGGTCTGGTATATTTCAGCTACATGGGGCTGACTGATGCGTTTAAACTGAATCAAATTAGGATGTATGTAGGAACAAATGCCTTAAATGCGGCATATTTAATGTGGCATACTGAAGAAATTGATTGAGAGAATGATATTCATGTAACGTTAGGTTTGCCTTCTGTTGTTGGGGTCATCTCAAAAGCTCTGGACAGCTTCCTGTGATGCATTATGATGTCAAACTGTCCTGTGCCAAAATCCCAAATGAATGAAAGTCCACAACAATGCAGAGTTTCAACTAGTCCGTTATTCTGTGAAATCCTCAGTGTATCAAAAGGAGAATGTGGCACTTTGAGTGGTTGGTCGACTAGATGAATGCATCAGACATCTTTCAGAAAATGATGTCTAATCTCTCAGCCTTGTGGTCCTGCTGGTTTTTTTTTTAGCACAGGCCATTTTTAAGGGCAAGATGATCAGTCTTCATGATGAGCACAGTTTGAAATCGACTTTCCAGTGTAAACAAATACACTTTTTTTCTGCTGCTGAGTTATGAACTGTCAAAACAGCCACCTCAAATTACTGAACGTCCTCTCTCACCTGGACAGGTGAGCGACCCATCCATCTGCTGAAGGCCTATAATGTCACAGCGCCTCTTTTCTCATCTCCGTCGGTCCTGTCTTCGTCTCTTTGGGGGTGTGTCTCTATGTAATTGTTGTTATTAAGCTGCTTACCGTTCCCCCACCATCCATTGATCCATTCATCCCTGCAACTGTGCCACTGCCTTCTGATAGAGCGCTTTTACATATATTATTCATTTGATTGACTCGCCCTAATCTGCTCACAAGTGGCAGAAATTAATCATTCCAGAAATCCCGTAATTTGCATCGTGTTCGGGGGGTTTCTGTGGCAGCGTTCAGAGAATTTTTTTCCCACGGTGGAGTTTCGGGGAACCAGTTGGAAAAGGTGTAAGCCAAAGAGAGAGAGACTGAGTAAAGCAGGAAGAGACACTTTGCTCACAGCCAAAAAATCAATGAGGCTGGATATTTGACACTAGTCTATGGTTTTTATGGTGGCCCATAAAAACCCCATTGAAAAAGTATATACGGCATGAGATGATTTCTCTGTGGGTGAAATTGGATTAAGCCTAGTGTAAAACGGAAGCTTTTTTTTTTTTTAACCTTTTCCCTCCCGTTGTCTCTCTGTCATTCGACTCATCCAGCCCACCACCATTAAATCTATAGGAAGAGAAACCTAATTACATGGCTGAAAGTGGCCACAGTGAACACTATTAAAAGGATCCAATTATACTTTTTGCTACGTTAGCAGCAGCGTCCTGGTGAGGGATTATTTGTGGAGGTGGAAATTTGATCTGTCGCACCGAGAGTCGTCTATTGGCTGAGCTGTCGGAGATGGATGGAGGGTGGGAGGGGCCTCAGAGCGATCAGAAGTAATTGGATCTTGAATTAATGGACGCTGGAGATAATGGATAATGGAGATAACTCGCACGAACTCGTATTAGCTCATATACTTTAGAAATCCTTCTAACCACTTCAGAGGGAATTTTAGTTGAGGCATGAAAAAATACCTTGAATGCAACACTGAACACAGAACCAACGCTTGTCCTGTCAACTTTCCCACCGTTCTCCGTAAACTATATAATAAGTTTTAATTCATTCATTCATCATCTTCATCATCATCATCATCATCCTTAGAGCACTTTTCAGTCAAAACTAGAACTTAAGCTGGATAAAATCAGCAATATGTCTTTGTTTTTTATCATTTTAGTCCAGTTTTAGTCGACTAAAAGTCATTACATGTTGGTTAAAATGATTTCTCTCTTTCTCTAATTTCTATCTTATTCAATTTTATAAGTTTCCACATTATCAGCAGCTCCATGTTAGCAGATTTCTTTTCGGTTTGATCAGGCTTTTGTGTAGTTTTACTTAGAAATACTACCATTAAAATTACACTAGTGTTGAAACAGTTAGTGGGTTAATATGCCTACATGGCCTTGGAGCTAATGATACTACACAAATATCTTCCAAATAAATTGTTCTGCAATCTTAGAAAAAACAGTTTGTATAGATAGTAATTGCAATGGATGCCATCTTCTTGGCTACCATAAAGCTTTTTCTGTCAAGTAATTGAAAACAGATGTGTATGTTTTTGTGTACAGACTAGAGGCACAATTGTGGGATAATATTATTCATCTTTTAAAATGTCCCAAGGCCCCACCACTAAGATTTTAGCCCTGTTTTGTCAGTTAAAACAAAGCATATGTTTTGTCACAGATTTTATTAGCAAAGATCTATTTTGAGCTTGTCAGCTTCTCATCTTAGTCATAAAGAAAGGTTGTTTCTTTATTGTTGACAACATTAACTCTGCTACATGACACATATGTTGTTTGCTAAAGCTTTTCTTAACATCATAAATCCCCTCCCTGACAAATTCCCTTATAATATTTAACAAAAACAATAACTAAACATTTTTAAACAATAAAAAGCGACACTGAAACAATCAACCCACCCAAATTAACTGAACTGAATTGAAAACTAAAATAAGAAAATAAAAATAAAACTGGGAAATACTGAACTGTAATTAACTCTGTACACAAACAACACTTTTCAAAAGAAAGGAAAGTCTTTCTCGCCGGTTGAGGTCACACTCCTTCAATGTCAGTTTAATTGCAATGCAGGGGAAGCTTCTTTCAACACAACAGGGCTTGAGGGAGAAATCCAGGCTCTTTGTACTTTTACTCATGACTCCCACTCTGATTTATGTGCCCTTGATTAGAGTCACCGTTTAGTTTACTATCTGATTGGTGCTATTTGCGTCAACACATCGCACCCTCTCTTCTTTGAGTTATACTTCATACGCAGTGAAACGCATTCTGTTGTACACAAAGCTTTTATTGTCATAACACTGGCACTGGAATTACCGTCTCCAATTTGTCCAGCGATTCAAACAAATCTAGTTATAGGGAAACAGCCAATTAGCAGGCTGGATAAAGAACAGGAACATCTTCCTACATAGCTACATTCATGAATAATGCCCACAAAAAATGGTCACAAGCAGGGGTTAGATACTGTACATGTTGTTTGTTAACAACTCTTAAATCTACATACTTCTTAATGATCAACTGGAATTCATTAATGCAGGATGGAAATCACTTGCTGTGGGATGGTTTGAGCAAAACAAACAAAACAAAAAACTCCAAAACCAGATCAGCTAATATGAACACAGTGTCAGGTTTAACCAGACGGATCCAGGACCTTCTTTAACATTGTGAGATAAAGAGTTTTGCAACATTTAATGGAATAATGTGTGGATCTTGATGAAAAATATCAGGTGTATTTAGGTGGCTGGTATCCATGAGTGAGTATTGGATTAGGCTTGATTGATTAAAGAGAGCTGTCGGGCCCTGTCGGAGGTATGCACTCTACTGAGTGCTGAGTACTATATTTGTAATGGGGTCGAGCAAACAGAGGAACAGTAAACAACCCAAGAGAAATGGCATATTGCTGCGCTCATAATCACGTCTACTGTCTGTAAGAGGTAAAGCTTTTAAAAGAGCTTCATTTCACACACACACACACGCGCGCACACACTGCAGGTCCAATAACAGAAAAGGGGCAGAGGTGATGACCGTATGAGATAGCTTAGCTTCTGGTATTAAAGGGTCAAGAGGTTTCAGCATGAGATGATTACCACCATGCAGGGTGTGATGATTATTCCAGCCTCTCTTGACCCAGCGGGCTGTTGGTTCAAATCCCTCGCTTGATCCGAAGCGGTCACTGGAAACACACAAATTGGCCCTCCTGACACTGCAGCTGTTGACACTGGATGTTGGATAGAGAGCAGCGATGAAACGGGGGCTGATGGGGATACGTGTAAGGTTGTTGCACTGTTGGAACGGGCCAGTCGTGACGGGGCGTTATAAATGTATAATAGGTGTGCTGGGTGTCCTGACAAACAGATTGTGTCATTGGGTGGTAATGTGCTCGAGCCAGCGTGGCCCTGGCTGGGGGGGATTAGGCTGACAAAGCAGCACGTTCACATCCCCGATCACTGAACACACACACCCTGAAAAGCACCCAACCCGGGGCATACATATCCAAACGGATGACATCAGCTTTCCCTTAATCTCTCTATATCTCTGCCCTCTCTTTCTCCTCCCTCTTCTTCGTCTCCTCTTTTTGTACCTGCCGGTTGTCGGCCGCGTGCGTGCGTGAATGTGTAGTACAATGCTCCGTGGATTCACAGAAAGATTGGACTAGCTGCTGAGAAAATGACACTTCCTTCTTGTGTTTTTTTCGAATATATTTTTTCGCGGATCTCTCCAGATTAAAGTTGGTTGGCGTTAACGCTCCAGGCTCCTCCCCAGCTCTGAATAATTAGTGTGTTCGCCTTTTTTCTTCTTCCTCCTCTTTTTTTTTTTGCAAACATGACGGCTTTGATTCCCGTGGAAGTTGAGACGCGGAGCAAGACCAACGGCGATCTTTTTTAGTGGCATGCTGGAGGAGCAAGAAGAGATAGAGGGGAGGTTGAGATGCGATGAAAGGAGCCATTCACATCTTCCCACGAGAGACACAGAAACGAGGATAGAGGAGCTCTGATTCAATTTTCAATGATAACAGATATCATGATGACATCCCTGTGTAGGGGTAGGTTGTTTTTACACAGTCTATATTTGTCTTCTGGATCTCATGTGTGGGATAGGCCTACAGATACTTGAGCTACATCCTGAATGTCAAGCTTACTTGTTGCTGACTGTTTTTGGGATTCACCAACACGTCTCTCCCGAATATGGCACTTTATCAATACTAGAGAGCTCTTGGCACTGACAGGCTGATCTGTCACTGTCACAGACTTCTGCACCGAGCTGGGGACTTTGTTTTGGCATTGCATGAACTAATCATTTTTTAAATGTTGCATTTAATTTCTCAATTAATTAAAATGAGTTGGTTCTATAAAAACTGAAGGTGATGACATCAGATTGCTCGGTCCATGTGGAACAGTCCAAAAGCTTGAAAATATTCAGTTCACCATCACATAAAAGTAAAAAGAAGAAAAAGTTATCAGAATAAATGATTGACAGTTTTCCTTGAAAGCCAATTTCGAGGCTTAACCAATTATTTTCTGATTAATTTTCTGTCGATTGACAAATCATTTTGGCTCCAATCTGGAGTCAACTCATCAGCCTTAATGATTAAAGTAATTCGGTTTTGCAGTGGCTTTAAACTTTCTGCTTATTTTTTGCCACAAGCTCACTTTCTGGTGTGAACTGAATGATGGATCACTCAGCCTGAGGTGAGGGGTAAAATTCTCACTGGTCATTCTTTGCATGATTATACACTTCAGCTGTCCGTGTCTTCTGATTATGTAGTGACTTGCTAATTACAGGCACTCTGTGAGTTTCTCACCATTAGTAGTGCTATTGATTAAGATCACAAAACCCACGGTTTGGATCTTATCACAGGTCTGAGTCATAGATTGGATGATCATTTAGTGGTTGGGGTTACAGACTGACAAAGTTGCTACTTTGGCTCTGATGTAGTCGTCTCTCTCTCTTTCTGAAGTTACAAACATAGATGTGTTACAAGTGTTATACTTGTTACAACAAACCTTGCAATCTTACAATCTATTTCCATCTATTTCTATGATGACTACTAAAAATGATAAAGCCGTGGATCTAGTGAGGGGACTCTGGATACAGTATCAGAAGAGCCCCGTTCATTCCAATGAGAGGTGCTCAGTGGCGCTTGATGCCAAAAAAGTTGCCCATTGAGCGCACACACTAGAGACCACCAGCAGAGTGACTAACTTCCGGTTTAATTCTCTGCTAGCTCATAAAGACTTTCCGAATGTTACCAGTCCACATGGATCAAATCTGCTGGGGCTGTGATGCTCAAAGAAATTTCAAACCACAATGATTACATTTTGCTATTAATACGTGTTTCTCTGTGTCCCAAACTGTCAGGAATGGTCTGTATCGATCATGGATCAACTAGGTTCCATTACACCTCCTCTATAGATGTATGTGTGTTGGTATGTTATCGTTTAGTTGAATCATCAGCATACAGCACTTTGATACACATTTCTGCTATGGTTTCTTGCTTCTTGAATGACTGACAGTCAGTAGCGCTAATGTGCTAACAAAGGCAGGGAAGAAGAAGACTGCAAGACTGGATGTAAAGATTTTTAAGAAATATCAACTGTTAAATATTTTATGAAGAAGTAAATGAATTCAACACTGAATGTAAATAAAAGTAGCTCCAGTATCATATTACAATATTTTAACATGTTAACTTGCAGTAATATAGATCATTTCCAACTTAAAGAGGGACCGAGAATTACTTAAATTAGTATTTTTAATTATTCATACAAGTTATTAAACTGAAAATATATGAATGTCTACAAGTGCATTAGTGTATCACATGATATAACAGCGTTTTGTTCAGCCCATTTACAGCGAAGGCTTATCATTTTGACAGCGTATCACATTATCAGATGCTACAACCTGTCCTTACTTGATTTAGTTTGGCAGGATCTGAGGCTCCGGCTTTAAACTGACACGTGTGTTTGAATAAATTAAACTTCAAGCAGCCCTCTTTAATCTTCTTACACGAGCTCGCAGTAACCGTGTCGCTGTGATTTTTCAAACTATTAGCTATCTGTATGTGAACGTTCTGTACTTACAATAAAGTTCATGTAGGGTATTTTTGAGGAATAACAAGAATCATTTACCGAGAGAAATGATTTCTTTAATCTTATGAAAGATGGAAGAAGTTCTCTTATTTCTTCTGCTTGTTTGTCTCTTTAATACACATTAAAATGAGTTACTTAGATGCTGTAGAATGAAAATTGCGGTTTTAACACTGTGATATATCTCCTCCAAGAGCGGGTGCAATACATTGTAGGAAATGTGAACCAGCCAGGAGATTAATACCCTTCACTTTTAAAATACTGGCCTCGGTGATGAACCACCCTTTACATTCCCCCTTTTACCACCTTTTTATCACGTTATCAGCCCTCCGCACTCAGCACTCCCTTCCTCTCTTCTCTCCTTGGGGGAGGATGCAGTCATCAATATCTCTGGCTGAGTTACAGGCGGTCCACCCAACACCTCCTGGAGGGCAGAGCTATTAATGGAATTCAGGGGAGGGCGGCAGAGGTCCAGCAGGCAGGGGAACATGGTTCACTGGCTGGCTTTCTCCAATCTATCCCACATTACTAGCTGTCAATAAGCTGGGGGAGCAACACAGAGTCATTCTCACTGAACTTGACTGAACTCGAACGAGCCTAAAATCTCATTAAGTGGTGCAGAAGAGAAAAAATGACTGTTGTTTGGTCAAGAACCAAGAGTGAAGTTCTGCATCTGTGCTTTGCCAGGGAACCAAAAACACTCCCAGCCAATATGAATAGACTGCAAAGCATTGGCTTTCATCATCAGCCCAGCGAAAACAGCAGCCTCCTCCGCACTGACTGCTCAATAGACTTTATTACCGCTTAAATGATATGTAATCACGGTTGATTAAGAACCTGCACTGCATCATCGGTGAAAACAGAGAATAAGCACATCGCCACGCTCGCCGTCTACAGAGGCAAAGTGCAGTGAAAGCAGCTTTTCGGTGGCGCGCTGCAGCGGTCCACTGTCCTCCATCAGTCCATTTGCCCACAGGCAGCAGCCAGGCGCTGAATGGAAAACTAATCCATCCCTCTAATGCAAGGGCATTACAGCTGCCCGTCACTTCCTAATTGGCTAATGGCAAGATTAGGGTGGTTACAATGGGCAGTGCTGACACTGTCCTGGCCAGTCATAACAGAGGATTTAGGGCGTAAAAAGGGCAGGACCCGTCTTTAGCGTCAGGCCTGAGGCATTTGTCTACAACACTGGGCTGTTAGGAAAGCACAGAAAGGGGGGCTGAACACCGCCAGAGGCTAGATACCTCTGTCTCACCCCTGACCCCTGTTTCCCTTTGTTACAGTACACAGTACATAAATATATATTTTGCTACAGTATATTTGGCTTAAATCCCTGTTCAAGTGTATTTTGGCATTTTTATTCATATTTTTGTGAGTTAAATGTACAGTACAAGTTACAGTTTGCCCATGACTAACTAACTGCCATCCATGCTAATATCCATACTATTGCTATCCATATTAACATCCATGCTATTCTATTGCTATCCTTGTTCATATCCATGCTGATGCCATCAATAATAATGTCCATGCTAAGGCTATCTATGCTAACATCTTTGCTGTTGCTGACCATACTAATATCCATGCTATTGCTATTCTTGGTAATATCCATGCTAATCTCCATGCTATTGCTATTCTTGCTAATATCCATGTTAATGTCCATGCTATTGTTATCCATGACGTCCATGCTATGGCTATCCTTGCCAATACCCATGTTATATCTATCCATGTTAATATCTTACTATCTATCTATATCCATGCTAATCATGCTGAACTTGCTAGAATGGTGATCTGGTTGCATTCATCTGTTAACCATTCCCCTATTTTCTGTTTGAAATAGAACAATAACCGTTAAAAAGTAAGTAACAGTCGCCGGAGTGGGGCTTTAAAGCTGTATGACACACAAAACACGACCTGGTCTGATGCACCTGAACTTTAGTGGCAGAATAATAAAGCTGGACCTCTCCCTCTGGTCATATGGCAGCTGCTGTAATAACACCCAATGCAGGAAAATGTGAAGGGCACGTACTTTTTTTTCTTTTTCTTAAAAGTCAAACATGAATCCAACCAGATGAGTCAGAGAATGATTTTCGAGCTTTGTCACGACTGAGACTCTGCGGAGGGCGACTTCCACTCAGTCGCTGGATGAAATATCTTCTAATGTGTACGTTTGAAATGCGTGTAGAGTACAAGATGAAAGAGGCAAGGTATAAAGAACAAGACTGCATCATCTTTTGAGAGGATGATGCAGTAGATGGATGAAAACGGACTTCTGTATCATCATCCATAATACAGATTTTCCTGCAGAAACAAACTCAACATTCAGATATCCATCTCTTTATGGATTAAGACAAGGACTCAGTGAATGGCTACCAAGGCCTGTATTTAGCTGTCTTTGTATTCAAAGATGAGGAAGGAAGTGATTTAATTAACACATTCATTTGGTGATGCTAACAGGGTGCTTAAAGTTAATGTTCACTCAAAGCTAAAGCAATAACAGTAAAATATGCGCAGTGCTGTAGTTGTAGTTAACTCATTTAAGTGTACAGTCACTGCCACCAATTGTCACTACATTAGGGAAAACATTCATCTGTTGCTGAGCTCCACTATGCGCTAACAGCCTAACCAAGATGTCCTGCTAACACGTGTTTTTATCAGGTGTGTATTTCATGATGAAAACACCATCCAAATAACAGACTTCCTCCCATATATGCACTGCCAGAGTTGAATCCTAACAGGAGTTCAACAAGTCACCATTTTCTCAAGTTTAGCTAATTGATTCCCCTATCACACACATCAAAGACGACAGCCAGGAAAGACCAGTTTTCCATATTTAAAGTGTGTGACGAAACACTTCTCAACTTTCCAGAAGTGTTTGAACTTGGAAACTGTGACGATAGAACGGAAAATCTACAACTCGGTGAGGTTGATTTTCTTTTCCCCCCCCATATTTTTGCCAGAGCATTTCATTTAGCGATTGTTTTTTGGAGTTAAACAAATGAAACAGAAAATACTTCTACAATATAATTCCTACCCTAACTTAAGACATCCCCAGAGTTTTTACAATTCATCCTGAGGGTGACATGAATGGTTTTAGTAAATTTAAAGGCAATTCATTCATTAGTTTAATTGAAACTACAAATGTCAACCTCGTGAAGATGAGAAAAACATTCAAGGGTTGGTATTCCAAATCAGTTTTTTTCTCTCTTTGCTGAAATAATTAACAAAAGAGGCTGTTTTGGTCGGATTCAGCTGCTGAAGGTTCTCACAAGGAATGAGGTGCCATGTTTTCGCAGACAAGCTGACAGGACAAGCTGTCCTGCAGTCCGTCTCACTTTCTTTGGGTGTTTTCACACCAAACCTGTTTTGTTTGGTTAAAATAACTGAGGTCCATTGCCCAGTTCGTATGGTTTATTTGGACTGGTGTAAAGTTTGATCTGCACATGTGGGTCCTGAATTACCTTTCAGTCTGATTAACTGAGTTTAATCAGTTGAGTTTATTCCTCTTGGATTGTTCGTAAAACCAAATATACTGAACTTCAGTTGTGAAAGGACGTTTCACAACACTGTCCATTGCCATCACGTCTCTCGTCATCTGACATGCATTGTGTTCCTTTTTTTAAGCCCTGTGTATATTTAGTAAAAGCACATTACACCACATGAGCTATGGTTCACTTTCAGCTTCAGACAAATACATTCCTGACAACAGTATATGTCACTTCCGATAATTTTTCTTTTGTTTTCATTGTTTTTAACTGTATGGAAATGCTTAGTTTAAATGGTCATGGTATAATCATTTCCTCGGGGTCTTCACACGCGCTTTGACTCCCCGTCATGAATACACAGCACGAACTGACTCTGTGACGCCTCAGGATATTCTCTGGATATAAATCCTTTGTTTCAAATGGAGGCCAATGTTTCCGCTTTCCAGAGACTGTCTGGGTCCCCACTGAGCCTTTTTATATTGCCTACAGTTATCTCAGGTTCAAACTGTGATCAGCTTATACAGTTTTTACTGTGCAGTGTGCAAATGTGAAGCCGAATATAGCCGAGGTCGTGCGTTTAATACAGTGTGTTTTATTAACGCAGGGATAGCTTCGAGCGATGTTAATGTGTTCTGTATTAGCAAAAAGTTCCGGTATGAAACCACTTCAAGTGCTGGCTGTGACCGGGGCGTCTGGTAATGGTGCTCAGCTGCACGAGTGAGAGTTGGACTTGTGGCCTGAGGTTGTGGAGTTGATCGTGGCTCCAGAACAGCAGGGTAGCTGTCGGTTTTGAGAGCCTTATCCCACACTACAGCATCCATTCTGCCTCTCTTCATAAACCCCTGCTTCTGCCTATACTTGAATCTTACTCCTACTACCACAATCTCAATAGCCATTGCTTCCTCTCTCTCTTTATGTGCCCTGCTTCTGTCGGGTTTGTTGGCTTACATCCCAGTAGAAAAAGCAATTCCTTTTACTATTTCCTGCAAGAGACAGACAGATGAGCTGCTATTCACTAATCCGCTATTTATAGTCTCGATTTGTTTATTGTCTTTTGAGAGGCAGCAAAGTTTAAAGAAGGATTTATACTTCTGTTAAATGCTGCACGGCTGATGATGCCTCCAGGGTATAAATTGTGTTGTCATGCATTACCATACCCATCGTGCTTTAATTGTGAAGTTAGTCCTAATACGCCACCTCATTCTGATTGGCTGCAGGGTGTCAATTAACTTCTGATTAAGGACACCTATGGACCTACTCTAGTAGGTCTCTAGTCTTAATGCGTTGTAGCCTTTGTCTAAAATGACGGCACTGTCAGGACTTGCCGGTCTTGTTGTTAAACGTAACGTCAAAATACATTTATTGTTTATCAATCGCACACAATGTTACTGACTTTAAATCTTGCTAGCATGATGTTAGCTTTCTTGCTTTTAGCTGAGTGAAAGGGTTCTATGAGCTGAGCAGACTTGTTGATCTGAATTTTACTGGAATAGTCAACAATATTTCCATTGGATTAAAACCTTATGGGATGGTTGCAGCTATTAGCCAAACTCCAAAGAGCCAAAGAGTTATTCCTTGTATATTTTGATTGCATGAATATTTCTTTAGCAAGTGACACAGGAATAAGCGCCCTTCAAGGTGTCTAAAATTAGGAATAAATACGGGTGATGATGGACACCTTGTCTGACATTTTCCCTAACGTAATTGTGTTGACATTCTTTTATTCACTTGGTGCTGTAGAACACCAGCAGGACTGCTTGCTTTCCAGAAATATACTAAAAACTAAACTATTGCTATTAAATCACGAATAGACCGAGGGGCATATTTGCTCACTTTATCAGGAGCAGAGAGAGGTTGCTGCAAAATGAAAGAAAGCACACTTCTTTAAGAAATCTGATAAATTTTTGTTTGCTGTATTAAATTATCTCTATCTTTCAGTACAGTTCCGTTTGATTCGGTGAAACCTGCATGTGTCCCGGTGGTCGCAGTTTAAAGGCAGCCACTTGCTTCCCCCTCGTTGTTCAGCCATGCAGTTTTACTTGTTCCGACACAAATATGTTTCGCCTTCTAAATGCCTGAGACCAACTGTTATGCCCAGCTGGGTTACGTCATTGAGTAACATATGTGCATGTGCACAAATTACATGCAATGTGCAGATGAGATGTTTCTTGTCTTCCAAATGTTGCTCAATATGCGAATATCTTATTGCCGGTGCATCCCTCTTGCATAGGCATGGAATAGCTATAGCACGATGAGTAGTATAAAATAAATGGGTTTGATTTGTTGAAAATCTGAAGGTTTATACCTTAAAACATTTCAAAGTACTGAACTTCAATATATCGTCCATATACATATATATATGTGTGTGTGTGTGTGTGTGTTCAAGTTTGTCTTACAAAGAGCTCAGGCAGGTGACACCTTGGATTCATGAGCTGTCATGTCCATAAAACCAAAAGTTTAAAACTGCTGACCCATTTTGGAGTAACTCTGTTTTAAACATCAGTGAATCTCCTGTTTTTTCATTCAGTCAGGTTTTCATGCTTTGATGTTTACATCAAAGTCCTGTATGTCTGGTGTTACTGAGCAGATTTTTAAGTAATACTCCATCTTGCTTGATATTTTTCTTCCCTATCATCAGTCTCCACTGACATCAGAAATAAGTATGTTCTGGTTTATCTTTTGGGATTTAAATCTCCGTCTTTATTTCTCTGTCTCATTTGGTTTCCTAATAATACAGGAACCTGACAGATTAGAAGGATGCCTGTGCAGAAAAAAAACAATACTTATTTTTAGACAGAGCTTTCCACACTCCTGAAATGGCCCAAATCCAGAACACACCTGAGGGGATTTGAGAATCCAAGCTCCTGCAGGCCGACAAAATGATGGGTGCTGTATTTAACCTTAATGAGTGTCCCAATTTTCTGTAATCAAAGCATTGTAAATAATCTCTATATACTGTGCCTTCATAAAAATAGTTAATATCATTATCACAGAGTATGTGAATCGCCGATTTGCACTCCAGGACCATGACCCACATAGAAAGGACTGAAAACCGAGAGGCATTGTGGTTGCCTCCTTTTAGAAATTGTCACCCGAGAGAAGTCCCCACCAGAAGATGCTGCTAAATATAGTTCTAAAACATCAAAGGTCCTCTTTGAAATGTGTGTGTGTGTGTGTGTGTGTGTGTGTGTGTTGCTCAGTCAGTAGCTCTGCCTGTGAGGGAGGCTAATCTGACGGGTATACACAAGCCCCCATGCAGACAAACACAATCAAGAAGCTCTCTATGCACACACTCACATGCGTACATTTCACACGACAGTTTTTCCGACACATAACGGCATTCCCTGCTGCTCATTTGCTCTTATAAGCTCTTACAAATTACTCAGTCAGCAGGTTCCAGTTTGATGTTTAAGCTTCAAAGGTCGTCGACAGTACACTTCCACTCGAAGGCTTGAAAAAGTGCGTACGAGGTGCCACTTAATTCCATGTGACAGTCATGTTTGACAGCTTGATTGCAAGTATTCGAGCGGAAATTTCTGTAAACAAAAATCAGACCGCTGCGGTCCCCATCAGATGAGCTGATTGTAAAGCCTTTTGTGGCTTTAGTTTCTCTGTTTAAGGAGTAATTATTCAGCATATTAACGAGACAACTTGGGAAAGACTTGTCGAGCAGCTTAATGGCCTCATTTAGATTAATTTTCTGTTCATTACATTGTTTGATGCCGCCAGGAGAAAGTTGAATCCATATCTCCGGACAAGGGTTCTGGCTGAAGAAGTGCTGTTCGCATGAAAAGAGTCTTCGGTGGAAAAGATCTGTCTTCAAACCAAAAACACCTTTTCAACTCTGTTTAGACGTCGTACCGCCCAGATGTTTGGACATGAGTCTCCTGAGAGATACTGCTAGAAAAACTGGGCTGGTCAGAAGTAGTGGCGACGGCAACTTTGTTGGGAAAGTTGGCGCAGCAAACAAAGGGATTCCCATTTTATGAAGTATGATGACATGATGGGTGATGAGGGTAGTGAACAACGAGATGACGAGTGATCACATCCCTTTTTATGACCAGGAAAAACTAAAAGGTGTCATCTGTTGACTCTTAAAATGGTTCCGCCGAAATGCTTGTTGAAGGAAGTCTGAAACCTCCTCCGAGTCTCACCATTTTTGTAAATTTCTGGCTGACAGTGTGTTAAACTTAATTACAAATGAGAAACTTGAGTAAAACTTAAATACATGACCTCATCCCAACATCCCACTCTGCTTCAGGATGACACCATCATCACCAGCTTTGTTTTCAGTGTTAGACTGAGGGACCCCTAGCATCAGAAATGACATAAATTGTGTCTAAGAGTACCCATTTTCTCTCACAGCGTTGTCTCAAGAACAGTAAATTGTTCTGATTAGTCCTCTTTGTGTAAAAGTAACGTTTGGCATTCAGTGTTTGGAAGAAATTAAACCCGGGCATCGGTCCAGCCTTGTTTAGCGATGCAGGAGCGATGTCAGGTGGACTTTTTAAAGTCAAATCACCACGAAACCACCTACCAGAGGTGATCAGTAACACAGTTGCTCCCCTGCTAACCTTAAAACACACAGATGGATACTTTATATGCCGCAGTTAGGGTCTAACAAATGTGTTTTACAGGCTCCTCTTGTGGTGTGAAGAACCCTTGCTCAGATAAAAAAACCCATTCAGCACCTCAGGGGTAGAGTGCCTGCGGGTCCTCACAGCCGGGATCAGGTTTAACATGTCTAATTAGCACACGGCGATGAGGTATTTAGCAAGTCGTTTGTACCTTAGTTTAACATCATAAATACTTTGACACACATTGTTTTTTTTGTCAGTTAAGTTGACTTAAATTGCTGCTATTAAAAACCTTTTCATCACTCCGGTGTTGTAGTCAGCAGGCAGGAGTGCAGCTCCCTGTCAGGGAGTCCTGTGCTGTCAGCTCCATGCAAATTGACTTGATTTCCCCTCCTGGTGTCCAAATTGCATCACTTAGCTCCTGAAATGGTACCTTGCCACTCCCACCCCCCCACTCTGAAAGCATGCTGATCAAATATTCAGCCTTGGCTGAGCAATAGGACAAAAAGGAATAAAGAGGGCACTTAATGAATAGAGCTGGGTCAGGGTCAGCGTGTTTCAGCTCCGGTCTGTTCTGATCTCTTCTAAAACACTTGACAAAGACACACTCTTACTTAAAGTCTCCTTCATTCAGCAGTGATGAGGCGTTCAAAGCTCCGGCAGCTCTAACTCTTCCTCGCTTATCTCCTGCAGGCACAACCAGGCAGCCCAAGGAAGGAGAAGTCCCCGGGGTGGATTATAATTTCGTGACCGTTGACCGGTTTATGGAATTGGAGAAAAGTGGAGCCCTTCTAGAGAGCGGAACATATGAAGGTAAGGATTTAGTTAAGTCACGCTTGTGAATGCAGTCAGTCCTCTTTCTGATATCCCTAATTTCTTACTGAGTTTATGCTGCAATGTGGCAACTCAGGCATTTTTCCTCTTGGGCTAGTGACAGCGGATTGAGTGGATGCTGAAACTGGCTCATCACTCCGCGTCCACGCACTGCACCCACAATCCATCCATCTTTTGGCTACAGTGTCATCATTCATGTATGACACTGAAAGGAATCCTCTGAATGAAGAGAAACCTATGCACACACACATGCATGCATGCAGTACCTTCTCGTGACTCTCTCTTTGCTCAGTCCTTCAGCCAGAGCTACATCGGCTCTTCAGTTGTCTAATCAAAACAAGCAGACACCATCTATCCCCTCTCCTGTGTACAGACAGGCCCGAGGCTTGGATTATTAAGCACTCGAAAAATGCAGCTCCTGGTCTGCCTGGGCTCGTCCAACTCTCAGGAGACCCCTGCCATTATATAGATAACACATAGCAGCTAACTTTCTTCTTCTCCCACCTGACCCCCGTCTCTCTCAGCCTGCTACCACTGCAGGAGAGAGGGGGAAAAAAATTGCAGATGGACAATTTAACGGTCGGTTGCCAGAAGCCGTGTTAGATCCTGACGGAGATGTGAGCTGCCTTCCACAGGGAGGGGGGGAGATGGAATTTCTTCTGCCTGGTCACTCGGCCATGATTCAGCGTTTTATATATTTTAATAATTTAATGGCCAATTAGATGCTGAAGAAAGGGAGAAGGGGTGACATTTAAAAGGAGGGCTGGAGCAGAAGAAAGGCTTGTGTTGTTATTACAAAGAACAGGAAGCTCTCAGGTTCAGTTCCTGCCACAAGTGTCCTTAAGAAAGACAATTAAATCACTGTTAGTCACCCTGTGTTAAAGAAAGTACTTCAGTGAAGTATAAAATATACATTGAGTCACAAAGTAGGCTGAACTCCAAGTGCAGGAAGTTGCTTTCTTCCCATTTTAAAGTGTTTTTTCGATTGTCTTTGATGTTTTTTAACATATAAACCCAGGACCCAGGACACTTTTTAACAGTAATTTTCCACTAAATGCACTGAGAAACATGTAATTCCCTCTTGCTCTCTAACATGTCAAACACTGCTCTGATCCTTGAAAGAAGAAAAATACAAATCAATTGTCCTCCTCTCTTGCTTCTGTCTGCCTCAGCTCGACTGACGTGCTTCTGTTGACAAGTTGCACAAATTTAATCATCCAGCTTGAAAATGAATTGATTAATCTTAAATGTAAACACATGTGAAGGGCCTTATGGTGTTGTCTTTTGGGCCGAATTTACCTTACAGAATTCAGCTGCACATACTACGGCACCCATGAGCCTCAGCTACGAGTGCTGTAGAACCAATCACAATGTCTGTTTATAATAAACTCTGAGCAGGAAACCCCTGCATCATGAATGAGTTGTTTTTCATTATGTTATTTTAAAGTGTTAACATCTAAAATGCAACCCCAACAGTTAGTCCAAAGTGTCGCTGTTAAAACAAGCAAAGCAGAAACATCAGATCGTTCAGACCATTGTGTTTTACTATATATCCTCGTAAACATTACAGAAATACAGTTCAGTACAACTCTGCAATGCAAATCAGCCAGTTGTCTCCCCAGAAGTGACTGTTGTTGTTAGTCTGATGTCACAGTGACTTGGTCTATAGAAAGCCAGTTAGAACATCATTCCAAGCTTTTATATCACACCATTCAGACACAATGCAACACAAAGGCTTTACAATTGTAGAAAATTAAGAGCATGTGATCGTTGCAGGTGGGAACAACACACAGCACCAAAGCTGCTGAATATGTTTGACATTAACCCACAAATCCAAAAGTGGATCCTCAGTGTAATCTCTGTGTTTGCTGAACAAACAACAGAATTTACAGCTTTTCGATTGGATATTTTGGAGATTTTAGAGCCAAGCTAAACACTCAACTCGTTTATTAAAAGATATTCTTTCATGACCAGTGGATCAATATCTGTGCATATGTTGGACAATTAGTCACAAGACATCTGTCAAAGATATGTTTGAGGTATCTGATATACACGTTCCCCACTTCAAGGTTTGTATAAGTATTGTATACAAGTATTCTTATCAAAAATTATGTTTTCTGTCATGTATTTTTGAGGAAAAACTAATATTGGTCATAACTGTCCACCATTTTTGTGCAAAATCTTGTTTGCCCAATTCTCAGTAACGCAGGTGGCGAAAGTTAGCAAGAACCACCGAGCCACAATGGCCACATTAATGGGATATGTGCCAGGTTTTGCTGGAATATACTGATATTTTATTTCCAAGATCATTGAGACTCTTCTGGTCTATGCAGAAAAAAAAGGTCCAAATGAAGCCTTTGATTTCTTAACTATCGTGAAATATAAAAAAACATCAAACAAACTCGATGAGGTAGGCTTTAAATGCCTTAGAGTTGTGATTTTAATCGTGCTTTGGCATTTTACTCGAATGTTTCGTATTTCCAAGAATCAGTTTGGGGATTTTGTTAATAGTGGCTTTCATTTCTTTTCCTCAGTTTCATCAGCGCGTAGGTGAGATCAGTGCCGCTGTCAGATGTGACAGCAATTCCACCACTTACTCGAACATCAAAGTCCAGGTCTCTGTAATGCTGCGGGGTTACTTAAGTTTACACAGGGAGCACTTGGACCACTTCTTTCTTCTCAGAGGCAAATCTTCAGCTCGTTAACGCTGCAGGATTTGTGTCTGTGGTTCAGGGCTTCTCATCCAGACTGTCCCTGTAATCTTTTTACAGCTGCTTCCCTCCATTTTTCATCGTTTCCTTCATGTTTTCCAGAACGTGAACATGATGTTTCAATAGATCCTTCCAACACAGAGGGAGACACCGAGTGAGAATTTTTAAAAATCTCTGGCAATTCTTCCTGTTCCCAAAACTGTCAGCAGTCGCTGTCTAAAGCTCGATGCCCAATGCATGAGAATAATCTCTACAGATTTTCAAACACATCGTCGTCTCGTGTCTGATATTTCTTCCAGGGACACTTGAGTGGAGCTGAAGCCACTGTAGGCTGATCTTAACACCAAACCTAGCGAGAACTATGGCAGACCGAGACTGTGGCTGATGTCCTCTGAACTGATCCGGTGAAGACAATCTCTTCAACTTTCTTTCATGCTCTCAGATTTAAAATAGCCTCAGAGGCAAGTCTGAACTTCTTGAAGCAAGAACATCTTTCAGGCTTTGGACCAATATGATCTGACATCTCACTCCAGCATCTGTTTCTCAAGCACAAAACCTTACTTTTGTTGTGTGAAGATCTCAAAAATGTCACATTTGAAGAAGTTGAAATGACAGTTTAGTGTTCAGCTTGACAATGATGTGTTTTGCAGTTATTTCACTGGGTATTGAGATGTTTTACAAGTCTGCGAGTTTCGGAATGTCCTGAAGCCACAGGGGATTCGATATCAGAAAATTACTTTAGAAAAGTTTGAAAGTGCGAAGTAACATGTGTATTGAGCTCAGAAAATTAGACTAATACTTTGTTCAGACGCAAGGAACAAGCTGACATCTACTATGCAGCAAACCATGCCATTACAAGCTTTGTGAATCTCCTGACACCAATGAAAAACAGGCTAAACTGGTATCACACAAAAACCCAGTGTCATGCCCAAACTATTTGCGTTGGGCATCACCTACCCCTGAAAACAATATGATCTCACACTGTGGTTAAGTTGGCAGTAACGAACATGCAACATCCAGTTTCGCCTTCAATAAAAAAGCACAAAAACTACTTGTTGAGGTTTAGGGAAAGATTCCTACTTCCGTTGACTTTTGGCTTCACATGGGACTTGATCCCTGGTCATCTGGGTAAAAGTCTTATGAATTAACGAGCTGTAACTTGTGAATCTCCTGAACCAGTGAAAAACAATCCCAGTATCACACCAAAACCATGTCATAGACCTGCCAGGTCACATTTGGCAGTGCCTACCCCTGACAACAACAAGGTCTTATTAGGTGCTCAAGTTAATAATAACGAACATGCAACGTCTGGTTACTCTTTCAAAATAAATGCACCCAGAACTAGTAGGTTAGGTTAAGAAATTGATGATAGTTATGCTTAAACAACCACCACTCCTTGGTTAAGTTTTGGAAAAGGTTATGCTTTATTGAAATATCTACTTTCTTAAAACTGTCAATTGGCTCTGCATGGGACTTGGACCTCCTGATGTGGAGGGAAGTGAGCTCGGAGGGGGTCGGGGTCGGTCCAGTGGCTCATTAAACTTCATACCTCCTCTGTGAGACTTCTGCTGCGACCATATTACAAAAGATATGAATGCAATTTGGTTTGTCCTTCTTAAAGCAATAAAAATGACATTTAAAAGACTCAACACTCAAATGTCCCTCCAGTACTATTCAGCATTTTTCTACCTTCAGACGAAAAAAGTTCACAAAAAGAAAATCTTTACAATGACCCTCAAAGTAAACATGAAGTTATGAGGCTTTAACAATGACTGATGGAGAACTGCCGGAGGGACTGGGCTGCTGTCAGCAGAAAAACTGAAGGACAGTAAAATATAAAATCAACACAGAAGAGTCGAAGGAGCTGTTGAGTCAGAGCCAAGTAAAAAACTGCAGTTTTCAGAGTCGGGTAGTTGACTCTGACCAAGGACCGAAACTTGGAAATATGCTGATTATTCTGTCTAAGCCATAGAGAGGCACGGTCATGCTTTGGTGAGGGGGAGTCCCTGCATGGTCTGATAGCTGACTGATGTGGAGAGGGATTATGGAAAAATAACTATCCCCAAAAATGGGTGAAATTACCTCATGCATGACAGATTGTCTGTGTCTGTGATGCTTTTTTGCTCAGAACTGTTTTATTATAGACATGATGTGATTTGAGTCCCTGAAGCTTGTATGTTCATGGATCAGTTGGCTTCAACAACACTTCATCCTCCCTGTAGCCGGAGCGGTGGTGTCACAAACACCCTTCAACGTACTACTCCCATTTTTCTCATCCTTACTCTTTCACTCTCTTGGCCTTTTTGCTGAATTGTTGCTTTTTGTTTCTTAACACTTTGACTCATTCTTATGTGCATTAAATGTATCTTTCATTGCTATGTTTTTCTTGGTTAAGATTTAAAAGAAACTCAGATTTCAGTGCTTGTCAACTTTTGGGGATTATTTGCTTTATACACTTTTTTATGTCTTTAGTTTTGCAAGTACTCAGAGGACAATTTGTTGAACACTATGAGCCTATGATCACCAAAGTTACAGTTAATCATCTGGGACTTTGAGTATCGGTAGCAAATGTTATGGCAATCAACCCAGTAGTTGTACAAGATGTACGCTTTTAGCAAACCTTTAGTCTAAATATCTCACAGCTCTTCCTCATCCTTCTTGCAGATAACTTTTACGGTACCCCGAAGCCTCCGGCCGAGCCCAGCGCTCTGCTGCTAAATGTAACGGACCAACTGCTGCCGGGCGCCAGACCCACCTCTGAGGGCAAGAGGAAGCGTAACAAGTCGGTCAGCAACATGGAAAAAGCCAGCATCGAGCCCCCCGAGGAGGAGGAGGAGGAGAGACCCATCGTCAATGGCAACGGTGTCGCTGTCACCCCAGGTGAGCCCCGACAACGACCTCCACAGCCCTGTCGTGACAGCTGGGTTCAAGGTCCCGCCCCAGGTCGGGCTGATGTGCGGGAGGTGATGCTCTTGTTTATGTCGCAGCAATGGGCCCCCGGCGGTTGCTTAGCAACAGAGACAGTAACAGATTGCTTTTACATGGATTTCCTGGAGAACGATTTTATGGCGGATTATCACTTTTAATTGGTTACACAAATATCTTTATGTGCAGTGTAATGACCTGAAATGTAAAGTGTGAATTATAATTCACTCTCAGTCTGTGATTACTTCTGCAGTCCAAACTGTTTATGATTAACGCATTAGTGCCGTAGCTCTCAGGGATATGATATAATTCATTAGGTATCATTATTGAGCACTGTCTCGGCGCAGATAACCAGAGGGCGGGCGCATACACACACACACACACACACACTGTATATCTCTCCCCAATTCAACAGGAGCCTGCAGGCTCTTTAAAAATAAACATCAAGTGTTTCCGTTTCCTCTCACTTGTAAATCAGGCCTGTCCAAACCATTGTAATGCTCCTTGTATATTCTGAATGTAGGCCGAAGTGACATCTAACATGGCCCATATCAAGGTCAGACCTCTTGAGGTTGTTCTCATTCATGAAGTGACAGAGAAAGATATTTCTTTGTGCAGATATTTGTTTATTAAAACATCATGCAGACTGACGTGCTAAGTGAGACACATCAGAATTGCACGCGCTCACATCCAAGCACACACACATACACACACTCGTGCTAACACACACAGAAACCCTTTGAATGCATCCCATGATCACATGATAAGACCATCATAAAAGAGCCTTTTATGAGTTTGATTTTTGTGATTCCAAATCCAAAACCACGCTTCAGTCCTGTGACTTTCTAAGCTGGTTTTATGGCCTCAGGACAGCCGAGACACTCAAAGCAGTCAGAGCGGCACGGAAAAGTCAAAGTGTTAGGGCACTTATCCTGGACTGTGCCAGCACTTACTTTTAGATATGACTGCAACTTTTTATAGCTATGTACAACCGTAAGGGAAGTGTTATAGGTAGCCTTTCAAGAAAAAAAGCTTTGGCAAAAGGATGAGATTTTGGTTTCCTTACCGCAAGGAGCTCAAACAAGGTAGGACTCTTCATTTATGAGAGCAACACATACATGAAGATATATCTTACAGTGTATTAATGTATACTGTACAATAATTATGGTGATAAAAATGAGGTTATATGGCATCTTTTTGAATGTTTACACTGTGTTAAATATAATGTAAAGAAAGAAAAGAACAATAGAAGATGAAATTAACATTTAAAATGCAAGAAATTATATGAAATCAAGATAATACTTCAGATAACACATAAAATGGCACACAAGAATATATGACTTTATACACAATATATGACACTCGTCTTTTACTCTGTGTTTACGTAATAGGAAGAAGACAGAATGCTCAATAAAATATGTAAAATAAAAGGAGGCTTTACTGTCAATTTATAAGTAAAACATAAAACAACAGGTAATGATAGATATGTATCAATTACAAAACTTTATATACAGTATATCACATATGTTCCTTAGTATAAGAAGACATATGGCTTATAAAATATGTGTGATGAACTTTTTGTACAGTTTATTACAACTTTCTTAATGTTTATAAGTTGCTTTATATGTCCTTTGAAATGTGGCAAACTAGACAAGTTTTACAGTATATTTAAAATAAAAGATACAAAAGCTTTTTAAGCACAACAACAACAACAACAAAAACCTAAAACCAATTGATATAATTAGATTGTTTTAACCCACCTGACTTCCTCGGGTTGCTTACTCCAACCCCTTAGTGGTCGTTTTGGCAAAGAGAAGTTATCAGTGGCCTTTATCAGCGATCTCAGCTCGTACGCTGCTTTATAACGGGCTAAAAGTTCTAAAAAGTGAAATAAAATCCCTGTCTAGTTGTTATCTATATTTACTCTAACTGATACAGACACTGAATGTACCCCTGTGAGCTGAGACTAAATTCAGGGACAGGAAACATTTCTAACTGATTGCTATCGGCTGTGTTGAGATGCTCGATAACTCCGGGCTCTCGGCTGTGCACTGAGCCATGTTGGATGTTAAAGTGGGGCTGCAGCGCTCAGCTCAGGAGGAGTTTTGTCTCTGTGGATGGACAGAGTGTGGGCTGACCAGGGGAGCTGAAGGGGAATCAATAGAGCACAGCAGGCCCTGTGATCTAAGCAGATAGCTACCTCGCTCTCTCCCTCCCTTAGATTATCTCTGATTCCCCGGCTCTCATTTGTCCCCCTCTCCACTTCCCCCGGAGGAAGCACACACACTCTTGCCATCTCTTTCTCTTTCTTCCATACACACCATCTCTCTCTCTCTCTCTCTCTCTCTCTCTCTCTCTCTCTCTCTCTCTCTCTCTAACGCATTCGCACACTGTCACAACTCAAACTAGGGCATCACAGCCAGATTCACACTCAATCTCTATTGTCTCTTCTGCTTTATTCGTCTTTCTGTCTTGTTAACCTCAATCATTCCCTCCCCCGCCTCCACCTCGCCTCCTTTTTCCCCCTGAGTCACCACTTCTCCTCACCTTTTTCTAATCATTCTCTTTTTTTTCCCCCTCTCCCTCCCTTAACCCTGACTCTCAATCAATCTCTCCCCCCTGCCTCCCATGTCTCCTTTTCCTCGCTTCACCTCCTCCCGTGTCTTTCACTCTTCTCCCTGAACAATAATGTCGTGTCTGACTCATCCTACCCTGTTGTCACCTCAGAGTCGAGTGAACATGAGGACAAGAGCACGGACGCTTCGGGCGACATCGCCCCGCAGAGCAACCCAGTGGAGGCCCCAACCGAGACGCTCAAAGACGACGGACTGTCCCCAAAAATCACAGCAACCAAACCAGAGGAGAACGACGAGCTAGGACCACTTCCAGACAACTGGGAGATGGCGTACACCGAGAAAGGAGAGGTGTACTTTATAGAGTAAGTGTCATGGCTACATATTAACCTGATCCATGAAGGTTAATCTTTGTATCGCTGTTCAAACCTGTACGTTTCAGTCACTCAGGTGTTCTTAAAACTCAATGGAGCAAAACACAAACCCCACCAGATGGTCGTCAGGCTACTTAGCAACTCTTCTAGCAAATTTTTTTATTGATCTTTATGGCCACTTGAAGGCAGCAGAACAAGCTATAAAAACACAGAATTAAGTATATTATCATCTTATAAATTTTATATGGTGAACTTGTAAGCAAACTCTAGCTCAATTACATACCCAGAAGACACACAGAGCAACATTAACATTCATTGAAGGCCATCTGATGGGTGTAAACCCATAGTCACCCCTGTTTTAACAGTGTAGCTGTTTGGTGTTGCATCTGGAAACATTGCAGTTATAGTGAGCAGAACAGTTAAGTTGCATGGTTTAAAACCAAAACAATGAGCTAGAAGACACTGCAATGCTGCCTGACACTGCAGAGTTGGTTTGGTCACTCGGCCCTTGTTCAGACTGCCAGCCCAAATCTGCGACACAGGAGATTCTGTGATTTCTGTTCATGGATCGACCTACATTTTATGTAAATTCTCCTGTAAATCAGCGTCAGTTTGCAGCTGGTTATAAATCATCTGAGCAGACTTCTCTCTTGCAAAGCACATAGATGAATTGATTAAAGGTGCACTATGTGGTGTTGTGGAAGAAATTTTAATCGGAAGAGAAAGATCTTTAGTGACTGATTTTTAAAATACAAACTGACCTTAAAGGACAACACAATGTCAGATTGTTGTACTTATGTTTAAACTGGCGGACCCTGCCACCTTTCCAGCTTCAAACAGTGTTCTAAGAACTTATTTTTCTCTGAGAACAATTTGTTTATTCAGTTATGGAAAAAAATAATTCTCAATTTGTATTATTACCTCATTAATGTTGTAAATATTAAAATTCTGAGTTTGAATTTCTTCTTCAAAACTACATAGTGCCCCTTTAACAGTCAAACACACAGGTCAGAAATACATGACAATAGTTTTCATTATTGATCTGTCGGGTATTTATATAGTCGGGGCTTCACAGCAGATGTTTTCGTGCTGTTTTTGTGAGAGCAGCTATTTATTGTGTGCAGATTATAATATGAATGGCGGTGGTTTAGTCTCTACATATCAGCCACACAGCACGTCTTCTGTTAGCAAAATAGCCTAAACCTTCAAAATCAGACAAATAAAACAACAATCTTTCCAATTCAGCAGGAATAAAATGTTTCTATAAAACATCACATCATTGAGTTAACATCTAAACCAATCAGCTGTTACATCAGGGGAAACTGCAGCTGTCCATTAACATCCTCAAAAGCACGACGTCACAGCAAGTCGGACACAAATCTAACGATTCTGTGCAGGACTGGCTGATCTTGAACCAGCCGACTGCTGCAGAAGGGTTTCAACAACATTTGTCTACGGGGCGTCTAGTGGTCAGACACTCCACAGGTTACCCATAAATAAAACATGTCTGACTGCTGCCAGGGGTTTGGTTACTGGAGAAAAAATAAACACATTAAGATTGTATTAGACAATACACAATCGAGCCTTTAGAGATCACAAGGATGATTCACTACCATCCAGTGAGTTCGTATTTTCACTCTCATGTAACATTTAATTGAGCCTGAATGACTAGATTAGAGCTGGGCAGCATCTAAATTTACTTCTGTATATTCCCCACTGAAACACACACACACAGGCCATAATGGATGCCTGGTGGTTTAATGAGATTTAGAGGTCCCCGGAAACACCTTGCTACCAGGAACTCTGTTATACAAGCTCTAAAGTTTAATTCATTGGAGTTGTTCGCTTTTTACGGCTGCAGTAAAACCACAGCGGTGAGCCTTTCTCACACCAGAGTAATGGGGGTGTTGTGTGTTTTTCTGGTGGCGGTGGGGGGATTGTGTGTGTGCACGCATGTGGACATGGAGTTCCTTGAATAGCATCAACTAATGTAGCCATAACAGGAAATTATTCTGCTATTATTAAAGCCTTTATTGCATCGATAGATCATTTGAGTCATTAGGCTAAATTTCTCCGCAGCATTGATTGAATCCCAGCGCGCTTGGACACATCATAAATTGCTAGGAGCTGCACAGCAGCACCAGACGTAGAGAAGAGACTGGCGGTGGTGCAGTTGTCATCCAGCCAGGCACATGTTGCCTCTCACAGACACAGACTTTAAATTCTCTCCCCGCCGCAGACAACTCCCCATATGTCTCCTCCTCCAAAACAGAGAAACCTCACGCTCCCACATCCGCCAAGCACATCACACAACTTACGCAGTTAGACCACCACAATTTGTACCTTCAAGTTTTTTTTTGTGCCCCGGAGTAAGTGATTCTGTGCCAAAGTGATAGCGGTTGCCAAGAGGATGCTTCCCTTTGATTGGCCTCCATGCGAGATCAATTCATTTACCTTCAGCCCTTGAAGTGAGGAGGCTGAGGCAGGGGGGTGGAGATGGAAGGAAAAGTGATAGTGATTAAAAATAGTCAAAATTGGAAAAAAAAAAGTAAGGGTGAGAGGGAGGACAAAAAATAAGACGAAGTAGTATTAGGTAATTACACTATAAATAGTAATAGATGGCAACAGAAGAGAAGAGAAGAAGAAAGGGAGTTAAATGCATGAGATGAAGAAAGGAGGGCTGGTGGAACAGAATCAGAAGCAGAGCGAAACAGACTTTAATTTACCTTGAACTGCACTTCATTTGGCTCCATTTTTGGCGTGGACCTTAATCTCCTTCTTTTATTCAGGACAGTACATCTGCCTCTGTCTTTAGGGATGGCGATTTCCATCTGTCGGTCAGTCGGACCATCGCTGTGATCCAGATTGGGATATCTCAACTTTCCCTGCAGTGCCACCAACAGTCAACATTGTGTCAACACCATGGTGTCGCCATGAGTGCGACATTTTAACGCCTCCGTGCCAGTGATAGCTGTAGCTGGCATCATTATGTTTTGGCTGTCCGTTTGTACGTCCCATTTTGTGAACATCATATATCAGGAACTTTTTGAAGGAATTTCTTTTTTAAAAAAGCTCAGATAAATCGACTTTACGGTACTTGTCCATTGCAGAAATCCAAAGTAATCAACTCTGGAGTTTGTGGAGACCAATTCAGAGCTAAGAGGCTAAATGAAATGCTAATGTTGCTGCGTGTCTGCTGGATGTGTCAAACTGTTTGCACTCCTCACCATGACAAGTTAAATGATCATATCTGAGATGGTTTCAGCTTGATCCTCTGCTTTCCACTGGCTAGAAAAAAAATCACATTCATGCAGCTTTAAAGTCTATACAGATTAATATTTTACATGCGTAGCTTTAATGTTTTATTTACTAACTTATTTACTCCTGTCGCTGGTGCAACCCCGTGATCTGTGTCCTTAATACTTTCTTGCACACAGTATCTCCTCTGGGAAATAAGTATCGCAAAGTACAAAGATGCAAGGAGGCCTCTTTACTGCATCCTCTTCCTTCATCTTCACACCTCATTTTTTTAATGTAGACACTTTGTGTTCACCTCCCCTGCCCTCCCCCTCCTCCCTACTGTCACCATGAAGGGAGGCCATTGTGGCTCCAGAGCTTCAGACGAGCTGTGGAGATGCATCGAGTTTCCCTGGCACCACATCATATCTGATCTAGATCCAGCTCCCTGCCCGAGGCCCTGGATGAATCTGCCAAACCCACAGCTGTTCCCCTCCATCACTCCCTCAGTCACCCCTCTATCTGCCCCTTCACCCTCCTCCTCCCCCTCCTCCTCCTCCTCCTCCTCTGCCTGCTAACTAAGCAAATTAAAAGTATCGATTGCCGTTTTGTTAACCTAAAGCTTTTTCTTTCCTTCCCCTTCCTCTCTCTCGTCACCTTTTTTTCCGAGGCAGGCGTGCGAGGGTAGTCTCATCTTTCCTCTGTGAAATGATTCCCTCGGCTGAATTAAGAATCTACCAACCTCCTTCTCTCTTTCTGCCAAGTCTCCTCTCTCTCGCCATCTATCACACTCCCTCTCACTCTCTCTCTGTCGTCTCTTCACAGCCACAACACCAAGACAACATCGTGGCTGGACCCGAGGCTAGCCAAGAAGGCGAAGCCGCCCGAGGAATGCAAAGAGGATGGTAAGTACCCCATCGCTTATCTTACATTTTTCCTTTCCTCCAGATTTTTTATTTTTTTTTTTTGCTCCACATTTTCTTTCATTTTAATTACACAACTTCCCCACAGCATTAATCTTACAAGATTAAACCTTGCCTGTTGATCCGAGAAGATGCAGTTCATGGAAGGAACACACATTTTTTGTTCAGGATTTTTATTTTTTAAGAGTTGTACGGTGACAGTGTTGCTGTGTGCGCGGCTGTGAATAGGAAGCCCCGTGATATGCGTGTTTAAAGCCCAGGTCCAAAGAGACTGGAGGTTACAAAGACTTCTTTATTCTCAACTGAGAGAGATGTGGGGTGTCCTTCACCCGCCCACACACACACGACAAACACACACACACACACACACACACACAAAAGAAAGGAGAAGGATGAATGTCAATGCGGAGCGAGCGTTTATAGACGAGCGTACATGTATACGAGTGTGCCATCTATTTCTTTTCGCCCTCACCTTCCCTCCCTACCTTCCCCATTCGTCTTCTCTTTATGTGTGCGACCGAGAGGAGATTTATCGCCCGAGTTATAGACAGGGAGGTTGAGGAGCTGAGGAGAAGGACTGGATTTGGAGATGGACAGATATAACGAATGAGAAATGACTGTTGGTATTTTTTTTGTTTTTTTTTTTTGAGTGTGCGTCCGTGTGTGCGATTTGTTCGGGAGGGTGTGTTTGCCTGCGTATTCCTGGTAAACGCAAGGATAGAGTTTCTCTAAAAATACATTTGGCACTGGCATGCAGACAGAGAGACAGACGAGCACTCCTGAGTCAAACAGTGTTTTCAAACTGCTCTTCTTTGCCTCTGACCTGCCTTGTGTGTCACCTGTGTGGGACATCAGGACAGTGTGCGGTGAGTAGGGCTCTGTTATGACCTTTATTAAATGTGAAGGGGAAAACAGGGTAATATAACAAGTTTACCTTAAGACCTTTTACAAAAGGAACGGAAAGGACGCGAAAAGGCTGCTGACACAGTAGGAAAAATGATTTACATGAGTTAAAACAACTAAAAGAAACAGAAAATAAACTAAACTGCTCAACAACAAGGTTGGATGGGTTTACGGATTTGCCGGTCTTGTTCGGTCTGATGTACGAACTTCAGTCAGTTTGGTTTTGTGCCAACTGACTAGCTGGCATTTGTCAGGTGTAATACTGTTTTGTAGCTGCTGTAGAAAGCCTAATTTTGATCTGCTACTTCTGTTTGCTCTGTTAAAGATACTGCATTATGCTGTTCAAATTCAATAGTTCCAGTATCCATGTCAAAATTAAAAGCCAATTCAATGGAAAGAAATCCTTCATTCAAGTGCCTGGGCTACTTGAACTGACGCTTCCGTCATCGGTTTTGCAGTTTCACCCACTGTGAAGTCATATTTTATTTATTATTTTGATGTTAAACTTTAGAATAAGAAAAGGGAAGTTGAACTGTTGTGAGGCCTATTACGGTGATGTGTCACAGTTGACATGATGGACTGTAGTGCTGCTGTCATTCATGGACTCTCATTATGTTCCTCATGGCAGCAGCTGTGTCACATGCAACAGCTAGTGGAGAAATTCGTGACAAACAAGCAAGACCAAAACAGGAGAAAAGGGGGAGTCAAAATGAGCGATGGGGAACGACAAGGCTTTTTACTACTTCTTCCACATATGCAACAATACTCCCAAGACCTTGCAAAATCGGTGGAGTTACCCTTTAAAGTTACCAAGAGTACTTCAGCAAAGCACTTCTACCAACTAGTCACCAAAACCTAAGAGTTAGGATACCACGTTCCCATCAGACTCAGTTGTACTTTGTGTTTAGTGCCAGTTAGCAAATGTTAGCATGCTAGCACACCAGTCGGCAAACAACATGTTACCTGCTAAACATCAGCATGTTAGCATTGTCATTGTGAGCATGTTGGCATGCTGACTTTAGCACTCAGCTCAATGCACCAGTGTGCCGAATCCCACTCTGCTCTTCACCTCGTTGTTGGATAAATGACATCTATGAAAGAATCTTGCATTTCATCCACAAGACTTCCAGTTTAGTCGCTGAATCTCTCCTTTCTCTCCCTCTTCAGTCATTAAAGGGGAGAAAGATCCCTGAGATGATGAAATGACACAGAAACAAAGAAAGAGACGCCTGTGAGGAATTAGTCAAAATGTGATTGCGCTTTTATCTCCAGCACTTCCAATCCCATTTAGCCACCAAGGACCCTCCACAAGAGGAGATGCGCAGAGATTTGTGAGCACTGTTATTGATCTGGTTGGGCGACTAATCCAGTTATTCCCAGCTGAGGGGAATGTAGTGCTTTATGGTGGCTGTGAGTGAGCAGGCGTTACGATTTTTGGACCAACAGATGGGTATAATGTGGTTGTCATGACTTACAGGGCTTTTCTACTGGCATTTTTTAAAAGTGTCTGTGTGTTCAGCTCACAGAACGTTTGTAGCTTCTCTCTAAATCTCTGTGGTTTGAAGTTTAGTTTCCCTCCTGTGTGCCCGTTTGTGCTTCCAGATAACAGCTTTACTTTACTGTTTCATCATGTTCATATTCAGCTGTTTTGGGAGCTGTGCTGAGTTACCGCTGGTGATAACCCAACATTTTCTGATTTTGCTAAATCTTTCAAATTACTACATGACAGGAGATTTTTATCATGAAAAATGTATTGAAAATGAAACATTTTTAACACTGAATTAGCAGAGCTTTGTTTGCAGAGATTCTTCATTAATACTAAGGAAAGAAAATACAGTACAGCCACTCATTTGACCGCTATTCAAGACAAGGGCGTCATTAATTTAAGACACACCTTCAAGCTGGTAGTAGTTGTGGAAATGCAAAACCCAGCTGCAATGGGCTGACGAATCGACTATAACCGAGTCAAGCCATGCCAGCGTATGTACGGTAAAGCCCTATTAGTTGCCCCCATTGGACAGAGTCCATCACATCCTGATATTGACAACCTGGAGATAAAATTGTTCAGTGGTGTCTCAGGATTCTAGAAATTTCTTTGCTCTGATTCTTTGTATTTTTTGCAGTGATTGCCAAACAAAGTGTTAAGTAAAAGAATCTTGGGATGTATCGGTTGTATCCTTCGCAGCACGGAAAAGGAAGGCCACAGTTGAGGTAGACATTCAGTCTTCGGATGCAGCCTTCGAAGGATGCAGCCGCCAAATTGAGACACAGCTGATCATTATAGCTTAGCCCACGTATCTGAGAAGTGCTGCTGGTGCATCAGTTATAACAATACTTTGTTGCTTAGGTTAGTTACGCTGAGAAGCAGCAATAAATTGTTTCCCAAGTAACCTCCCCTGGAAACTTGTGGATAACTGCTAAAATCAGCATGATACTGTGAACATGTTCGCATGCTGATGTTAGCATTAAGCTCAAAGCACCACTGTGCCTCGGTTCAGCCTCGCAGAGCTGCTGCTGTGACTCTTTGTTTGTCGAGGGATGTTGAGGGTTTGTGGGTGATGTAACTAATCATCCAGTTTGTTTCCTCTGTATTTATGCAGTTGAGTGTATGTGTATGTCCGGGGGAAAAACGATATAAGTAAAGTGTGCCAATGTCTTAAAGTGTGTTCCCAGTTTAAAGAGTCTGTGTAAGCAGCCATATGAGAGGTATGTTGTTCACGCCAGCAGCCTGGTGGTACACACCACCCCTGAGAGCTGAGCTCAGTTAGGGGGAGAAAAGCTGCCTCTGTAAATTTGGTATTGATTGGTGGAAAAGGAAGACGTGTCTGTGTTTGGACCCGAGCCATGCTCTGATAAGTGCTAACAGGATCACAGGGTGGAGTCTGTGAGCTGTGACGGGACAACAGACTTGAGAGGAGGAGGAAGAGGATGAGGAGGGTAAGAGCATTAAGTGGGACTTGTAGTATGGAGGGGAACACACACTTTAAAGAACAGATGTGGGAAAAAGCTTTCAGGTTCCTCGATTAGCAATTAAAGGTTGAACGATTATTCACACTAAAGGGATCAGCTTGTTCAATATTGGCAGAATTTGGTTCCAATAGTGGCCAATGGGTACGCAGCATCCACCGGTCATACGGGGGACATACATCACTGCGTAAAGGATCCAAACATCAGGTCAAGAAGGTATTTATTACTTTTAATGATACGTTTAATGTTCCATGATCTAGATTTATATACTACGTCAGCCAAGGAGGTTATGTTTTCATCTGTGTCCATCAAGCTTCCATCAGTTATGATAATGTGCTAAAAAAAAGTGATGACTGTGATTTCGGAATATGGCAGTGTTGCTTCAACAAAGTGAGGCGGGTCAGGAAACGAGTGGTCAGGTGATCTCATCTACCCCAAAATGTTGCTGACCAAGACGCTCATCTACAAACTGTGGAGGATGTTTATAACACATTGATTGGGTGATAATTTGACTGTGTGGCAAACCTGGAGGTTTGACTCTGCGCTTTGGTTCAGGGGCTGTGTGCTTTGTGCTACTAAGTTAGCTCGCTGCTAACAACAGGCTCATGGACTGTGAAGCGTTGCCACCATACCCAACTATCTCATGTCTCAACATCTGACATTATCGAATTCTGTACTTTCTCTTCCATTCTAGCTCGCTAATAGCTTTAGCAATACATCCAGCTAACCTTGAGGAAGATCCTTGCCATGTGCAGCAGGCAGGCAGGTACATAGATAGCTTGCACAATGTTTTTCATATGAGACGGTTTATGTAGGCCAAAGACGCTGTTGAGATGTTAGGCTGTCAAATGTTTTCCGCGCAATATCTTAATCTGCATAACAGGTGGAAACTGTAGCAGATGTAGTGCAGTAAAAAAAGTACAATACCTCCCTCTGACATGTAGAATAAAAGTATGTATTTAAGTGCAGCGCTTGAGTCAATGCTTTCACCGCTGGTAAACACAACTTGTTCCCTCTCATGTTGAACGTCAGCTGCAAACACATACAACCACATTTCTGTCAAAATATGCAGGGAAACGCGTGTTCGCTTTAGCGCTCTCATCCCTGCGTGTTCAAAGAGGCGTCGGCTCCACTGAAGACAGAGCAGTTGACATCACAGACGCCTTGTAGTTACATAACTCACTCTATATTTTCTCTCCCCTCTTTCTTGTTCTGCCGCCATCTTTCTCACCTCCTCTCTCTACCTCCATATCCATCTTTGTCCCCCCCCTTCTCGTCCTCCTGTCTCCTCTTTTTGTTTTAGTAGACGAAAAGAACTAGGACAGGCTCATTGCAGAACCCTCTTCAAGTTATTTTTATTTTTTATTTTTTTCCCCTTGTCCTGCCAAATATTTGTTGGCTGGTAAATAAGGAATGAAAGCAGTCCCTCTGTTGTCTCGTTCTTTACTTATCTGGCCTGTTTTTCACCTCAGGTATGCCAAAGCAGGTAGCGAGAATCCCTCTCGATAAGTAAATTCAAATCAAACAAGACTGTACGATGTTTTTTCCGTCACTCTTTCAGCATGTTTCATCAGACATATCCGGAATAAGAGCCAAGCTACATACGACAGCGTGTACAGTATATGATTGAGCGTAGAAGCGGAGAGGGATTATAACTTTGATGATGCTCAGGTTTGAAGGATTTTAATCGTATTAGAGCGCTTTCTCTTTGTCTTCCGCCTCCGTGTATCCCAGCAGACGGCCCTCGTGTGAGAAAAGAGAGCACCAAATCTAGACATGTAATTACATTCTGGTCATGTGAGGAGCTTCACGGGCAAAGAGACTAAGTTATAATCGTCTCTCGCTGGCTTTACAGCTTTCTTGTCCTCTCTCCAGGGGAAATAGCAGGGCTCGTGATTTACTTTTTGCTTTCTCTTTTCTCACGCCTGCAGTTATAAAAAGCCATTCTGAACGTGTGCTTTTGGCAATGTCCCGTCCGCTCCTGTGCTCGAACATAGAAGTAGTTTTGGGGATTTTTGTCGCGTGCAGGAAGTTTTTTCCAGGGGACACTGAATGTGAGCGCACACACTCTCCCCACGCCGACATTTAGTCCTACAGGTGAGTTATTATAGACGGAGAGACGCAGCGCCCTCCTTCACCTTGAGACTCCTGCACGAGTCGCGAGCGGAGTAGCGGGGAGGGCCGGGGCGAAGCTGTCTGTAAAATGATTGATGGGTGTATTTAGAGAACATCCCCAGCAGAGCATGCCTGAGGCCTGGAGATTGGGAGGAGGATTCAAAAAGACTGTGTGGCAGGTGTGCGTGTGTGTGACGTGTGCATGCTGAATTAGCTGTCGGTGTGTGTGTGTGTGTGTGTGTGTGTGTGTGTGTGTGCTGCAGTATATTTTTTACTGCATCCAAGCAAAACTGGAAGTTGGGGCAATAAATCAGTGATGCAATACTCAGAATTGGTGCGATTAGGGGATCGCCACATCAAGATATATGAGGTTATTTCTCAAATGTGGTCTTTTTCAGCTCTTTTAAGGCTTTTTGAGGCTCAAGGCTGGAAATATTGCTCGTGTAGCCAAAGCTTCTTACACAAACTATTAAAAACACATTGAACATGAACTGTGTGACATGTTCCTTCATTACCATTAACACAGGCGCTTAAGTTTATTTTGAGTCGATCGCACTCGTTCCGTCCTGCTGCTGGAAATACTCGCCAGAGCACCAATAAATCCACGGATGAAAATAGTTCCTGGTAAGTCATGTTCGCTATAAACTACAAGGCGCAGCTGTTATAGGAAATCCCTGAGCCGTTCTAAGAAAATGAGACTATATTATGTACAGTATGTATTTGAGCTGTTAGATTTATTGTAACTTTAGTAGCAATGAATAAGGCAAAGAGTTATGAGATGGACAAATGGTTTGTTTTATTTTTTTCAAAGTCAAAATGTAGAATAACTGGCAAGAAATGAAATCTGTTAATAAATAAAAAGTCTGTTACTCAACTGAATCCATAAAATGCATTACAGTATATATTGAAACAGGCTCATTATAATCTGCCGAAGAACAAGTGGAAGTGTT